>NC_084549.2:24297500-24985000 GCF_033978685.3 Nerophis lumbriciformis
TAGGGGCGTGGTGATTGGCTCATGTGTTACCTAGGAGGTGTTTCCGTCTATGGCGGCATGTTGTTACAATTTCGCTGCGCTTGTTGAGGGATGACAGGTCTGGACGGTAAATAATAAACAGTTTCTCTTTCAAGCATAGGTTGCATCTTTTATTACCACTATTGTAAGGTGTGCTGGATGCAAGAATTTGCCATGTTATTGAATATTCAACATTATTGTCTTTGAGGTCCCAAATGTGTTTGCTGAGTTCTGTGGTATTTCGCAGGTTTTTGTTCCTGAAAGAAGCCTTGTGATTGTTCCATCTGGTTTTGAATTCACCCTCGGTTAATCCTACATATGTGTCGGATGTGTTAATGTCCTTGCGTATTACCTTAGATTGGTAGACAACTGATGTTTGTAAGCACCCCCCGTTGAGGGGGCAATCAGGTTTCTTTCGACAGTTACATGCTTTGTTGGTTTTGGAGTCGCTCTGACTGGGGGTCGACGGCTCATTTGCAATTGTTTTGTTGTGGTTTGAGATGATTTGTCGTATATTGTTCATGCAGCTGTAGCTCAATTTAATGTTGTTCTTGTTGAATACTTTTCTTAGGTTGTTGTCTTTGGGAAAGTGTTTGTCAATCAGATTGAGGAATTTGTGTCCAATGTTCGTTGAGACGTTTTTGCTGTATGGGGGGTTGTACCAGATGATGCCGTTTCGTTTTCTGTTCTTTTTTGGCTGGTTTCCTGGCGTGGGTTCATAGGTGAGGGTGAAATTGTATCCGCTTTCATCAAGGGCTTTTTGGTACGGGGGGGTTGCTTGGTCAAATTCAGCTTTGCTAGATGACAGCATCGATAGCCTTTTATTGATTCCGGTAGGTATTCTTTTTGTGGTGGTGGGTGGGTGGTTGCTGTCATGGTGCACGTATTGGAGTGTTGTGTTGGGTTTCGTGAATGGTTGGTAGCTGTTATTTCTCAGGTTGAAAGTGACGTCAAGGAAGTTGACGGTTTGCTTGTTGGCTTCAATCGTGATCCGTAGGCCGTTCTCTTTGAAAATTTGGCATATGCGCTTCTTGGTATTCTCGCTGCTCCTTGGCGAGGCGCGACACACTGCCAGTCCGTCGAATATGCCAAATTTTCAAAGAGAACGTTTCTGCTCCGTCAAAACTTCCCATAGTGACGTCACTATGGGAAGTTTTGACGGAGCAGAAACGTGTGAACTCGTTGGGAGTTTCCTCCTCTCCCAGCTCGCTAGCCTCAATCTGAACCTTGGTATTTACCGTGATGACGGACTGGCAGTGTGTCGCGCCTCGCCAAGGAGCAGCGAGAATACCAAGAAGCGCTCTACTATGGTATCGAGCACTATTTTTTGGATAACCTTATTAAGACATATATATATATATATGTATGTATATATATATGTATATATATATATATATATATATATATATAATATGAAATACTTGACTTAGTGAATTCTAGCTGTAAATATACTCCTCCCCTCTTAACCACGCCCCCAACCACGCCCCGCCCCAACCACCCCCCCCCCCCCCCCCCCACCTCCCGAAATCGGTGGTCTCAAGGTTGGCAAGTATGTCCTAGGCTGCCCACGAGACAGCGTTTAGGAAGTGGCCGACAGAAGGAAGTTAACAAAGTTGACATCTGTAATGTTCCATTTACAGTATCGCACTCCATGCATGATACTGTGGAGACCCTGAGTAGCTCCTTCAGCATTAGACTGTTACATCCACAGTGCTACCTATAGGTATTTTCTACCCACAGCCATCAGACTTTACAACACACTAATGTAAATACTGTGATCTTTTTCTTGGTGTGTAATATAACTATTAAGATAGTGTTTTTTGTTTAATTTTATATACAGGTAAAAGCCAGTAAATTAGAATATTTTGAAAAAATTGATTTATTTCAGTAATTGCATTCAAAAGGTGTAACTTGTACATTATATTTATTCATTGCACACAGACTGATGCATTCAAATGTTTATTTCATTTAATTTTGATGATTTGAAGTGGCAACAAATGAAAATCCAAAATTCCGTGTGTCACAAAATTAGAATATTACTTAAGGCTAATACAAAAAAGGTATTTTTAGAAATGTTGGCCAACTGAAAAGTATGAAAATGAAAAATATGAGCATGTACAATACTCAATACTTGGTTGGAGCTCCTTTTGCCTCAATTACTGCGTTAATGCGGCGTGACATGGAGTCGATGAGTTTCTGGCACTGCTCAGGTGTTATGAGAGCCCAGGTTGCTCTGATAGTGGCCTTCAACTCTTCTGCGTTTTTGGGTCTGGCATTCTGCATCTTCCTTTTCACAATACCCCACAGATTTTCTATGGGGCTAAGGTCAGGGGAGTTGGCGGGCCAATTTAGAACAGAAATACCATGGTCCGTAAACCAGGCACGGGTAGATTTTGCGCTGTGTGCAAGCGCCAAGTCCTGTTGGAACTTGAAATCTCCATCTCCATAGAGCAGGTCAGCAGCAGGAAGCATGAAGTGCTCTAAAACTTGCTGGTAGACGGCTGCGTTGACCCTGGATCTCAGGAAACAGAGTGGACCGACACCAGCAGATGACATGGCACCCCAAACCATCACTGATGGTGGAAACTTTACACTAGACTTCAGGCAACGTGGATCCTGTGCCTCTCCTGTCTTCCTCCAGACTCTGGGACCTCGATTTCCAAAGGAAATGCAAAATTTGCATGGTTGGGTGATGGTTTGGGGTGCCATGTCATCTGCTGGTGTCGGTCCACTCTGTTTCCTGAGATCCAGGGTCAACGCAGCCGTCTACCAGCAAGTTTTACAGCACTTCATGCTTCCTGCTGCTGACCTGCTCTATGGAGATGGAGATTTCAAGTTCCAACAGGACTTGGCGCCTGCACACAGCGCAAAATCTACCCGTGCCTGGTTTACGGACCATGGTATTTCTGTTCTAAATTGGCCCGCCAACTCCCCTGACCTTAGCCCCATAGAAAATCTGTGGGGTATTGTGAAAAGGAAGATGCAGAATGCCAGACCCAAAAACGCAGAAGAGTTGAAGGCCACTATCAGAGCAACCTGGGCTCTCATAACACCTGAGCAGTGCCAGAAACTCATCGACTCCATGCCACGCCGCATTAACGCAGTAATTGAGGCAAAAGGAGCTCCAACCAAGTATTGAGTATTGCACATGCTCATATTTTTCATTTTCATACTTTTCAGTTGGCCAACATTTCTAAAAATCCCTTTTTTGTATTAGCCTTACACAATATTCTAATTTTGTGACACACGGAATTTTGGATTTTCATTTGTTGCCACTTCAAATCATCAAAATTAAATGATATAAACATTTGAATGCATCAGTCTGTGTGCAATGAATAAATATAATGTACAAGTTACACCTTTTGAATGCAATTACTGAAATAAATCAAGTTTTTCAAAATATTCTAATTTACTGGCTTTTACCTGTATGCATAGTGCAATCATTGGTGCGTAATATGTATCATGTATTACAATTGTTTAGTTTTTCATTATGTTTTACTTCTGTTACTGTACTGCACTGCAACCATATAATTTCCCCATAGTAAGGGTGTACTCTTCCTTCCGCCCGAATGCAGCTGAGATAGGCTCCAACACCCCCCGCGACCCCGAAAGGGACAAGCGGTAGACAATGGATGGATGGATGTATGGGAAGAATCAAAAGATATCTGTCTTTCAATCTGCAGTGTAAGTTACACAGTGGAAAATCCAAAGATGACATACAATTTAGAGTTCCACCACAGTTGCACAAAAACTTGGTGTTGAACTGTCATTGTGTTTGAAGTCTTTTAAGACTACATCCTCGGCTCAGATCCCACACCAGGGCAAGGAAAAACTAAATTCAATGGGCAACAATAAAAATTGTAGCCCATTATTATTTGTTATTTTATTTCACAAGGTTTTAAATCGACTATTCACGAGTCGATTCAATTTGATCTGCACTTTAATATTAAAAACTGTATGTTACAAAATATGTTACAAATGTATTTTGTAACAGAAGTTTTGTAAGTTTTTTCTTGAAACCGTACATAACTTTGTACAGAATGACTTTCTCAAAAGCCTCAAAAGTAACATTTTAAAATGAGCTATTATTTTGGGACTGTTATATTTTTAGCATGTTGGGATGTAACGCAGAGCAATATTATTCTTGAGCACGCTTGGTATTTCTCGTGCACTTGACAACAGTGCTGCATGCAGGGATATAAAGATGAAAACAAAAGTATCACCAGAGTTCGGCTGCCATCCTTTCTTAAGTGATGATTTTACTAAACACTCATGAGTTCCAAATATAATCAATAATAATAACATTTTCAGTCAGATCTTTACATTGCATTATCATCACGAAGTGTGGTTCACTTCGGCCTTCGATATTTGTCAACAAAAGTTGTGATGGCTTCTGTTACTTTATATGTTCATGGTAGAAGTTACAGTGCATTGGGTGACAACATATTGTTGGTAAGTCCCTCACTTTATTTAGTTTTTCCCCGGATGGCTTGTTGTCGGCAGCTAACATTAGTATAGTCAGTGTGACACTGCTGTAGTGGCTTCTAGGGGATGGGAAAGGGAGACCGGTTTGTTGTGTTTACTGAGAGAGGTGACGGCTCAGACACCAGGGGGCAGTATATACAATAATTTATTATATATAATAAATATATATAATAATAAACAATACAACTAAACTATAGAAATAGAGTGTGTGACTAAAATCCAAGAGTGTGTGTGGTGTAAGACTATGTGTGTAGATATCTGAAGTGTGTTACCAAGTGTTGATGAGAAAAGGCAGACAAGTCCAAAGAGGGCAAGGCAAAAGGGGTCCAAGATCAGCGAGGGGTCCGTGGGGGCAGAGAGAGACGTCAGAGTCCAGGGGCGAGTGAGGAGTCGGGAAACGAAGAAGGCAGTCCAAAACACCGGGGAAACAACGGGAGATCTCGAGGAGGGAAGACTCGGGAAGGCACTGCGGAAGAGCAACAGACGTCAGAATCACGGAGGGAAAAACAACACAGTAAGAGCGCATATAAGGCTTACGGTACACCATGAGAAAATTAAGTTCCCGCGCCGATCCTAGGGTCCACTGGTCTTTTAACCAGCTCGCCCTCATCAGTTTCAGGTGTGATGATTGCCGGTGATTGATTGCAGCTGGTGGCTGCTGCAGGGCGGGGACGCGCGCGGCGCGTCCCTGGATGTGCGCACCCGTGGGCGTGTCCCGAGGTGCGCACAGACGGATGAGCGGCGTTGGCAGGAGCCTGAGCCGTAACAGTACCCCCCTCCTTATGGACAGATTCCAGATGTCCAACATACTCACGAAACAAGGGAGGGTGGAGGGGAGAACTGGTGGTGGGTCGCCGGCCACAGTGTCCCCGAATCCACCGAGGACGAGTCTGATGGCGGCGGCGAGAAGAACGCCGCTGAAGCCGGCGAGGCGGGCGACCAAGGGACGGCCACCATCTTGGCCGTTGGGAAGGCGGACGTGATTGGCGCCATGGTGCGTCTCGCCGGAAACGAGGATATGACATCGGCGGCGGCGTGGAGGAAGACGTCATCGGCGAGGCAGGCGTGGAGGAAGACGTCATCGGCGGCGTGGAAGCGGCAGACGTCATCGGCGCCGTGGAAGCGGCAGACGTCAAAGGCGTGGAAGCAGCGGACGTCAAAGCCGGAGACGAGGAGGGCAGCTGAGGAGCTGGCCGAGGTGCTGAAGTCGGCGGAGCAGGCCGAGGTGCTGGAGTCGGCGGAGCAGGCCGAGGTGCTGGAGTCGGCGGAGCAGGCCGAGGTGCAGAGGTCGAGGCCAGCCTGGGAGCTGGTGGAGACGTGGGGGCCAGCCTGGGAGCTGGTGGAGACGTGGGGGCCAGCCTGGGAGCTGGTGGAGACGTGGGGGCCAGCCTGGGAGCTGGTGCTAGCTCAGAGGCTAGCCTGGGGACTGGTGCTAGCTCGGAGACTAGCCGAGGGGTTGGTGCTAGCTCGGAGACTAGCCGAGGGGCTGGTGCTAGCTCGGAGGCTAGCCGAGGGGCTGGTGCTAGCTCGGACGCTAGCCGAGGGGCTGGTGCTAGCTCGGACGCTAGCCGAGGGGCTGGTGCTAGCTCGGACGCTAGCCGAGGGACAGGTGCTAGCTCGGACGCTAGCCGAGGGACAGGTGCTAGCTCGGACGCTAGCCGAGGGACAGGTGCTAGCTCGGACGCTAGCCGAGGGACAGGTGCTAGCTCGGACGCTAGCCGAGGGACAGGTGCTAGCTCGGACGCTAGCCGAGGGACAGGTGCTAGCTCGGACGCTAGCCGGGGGACAGGTGCTAGCTCGGACGCTAGCCGAGGGACAGGTGCTAGCTCGGACGCTAGCCGAGGGACAGGTGCTAGCTCGGACGCTAGCCGAGGGACTGGTGCTAGCTCGGACGCCAGCCGAGGGACTGGTGCTAGCTCGGACGCTAGCCGAGGGAGTGGTGCTAGCTCGGACGCTAGCCGAGGGAGTGGTGCTAGCTCGGACGCTAGCCGAGGGAGTGATGCTAGCTCGGAAGCTAGCCGAGGGAGTGATGCTAGCTCGGACGCTAGCCGAGGGACTGGTGCTAGCTCAGGGGCTAGCCAGGGGGCTGGTGGCTGCGGCTGGGAAAAACGGAAGACAGATGTAATTTGTCTGGCAGGAGGTAGCCTGTCTGGGTGCAGCTGCGCCACCACACCAGCACAGCCACCAGTACTATCCCCCCCTCTGAAAGTGGATGCCAGACGCTTCCTGCTGACTGAGTCTCTAAGGGTGGGAGGAGGGTGTCCAGGCGACGAGAAAATTCCTCCTTGCTCATCTTGCTACTGAACATGCCTTTCCATGACAGCTCGGCAGGACAAGACAACTCCTCTGGTTTGAAGCGAAAAAAAGAAAAAGCCATGGTGAATGGGGCAAAAAGAGGAGTGAAAAAAAAATTCACAGGGGGCGGAACGAAAGTCACTAGGGGCGGGGCTAAGGAACTGTGCCGTCAGGTCCTTTAATAATTTTGGCGGGAACTTACTGTTGTGTTTACTGAGAGAGGTGACGGCTCAGACACCAGGGGGCAGTATATACAATAATTTATTATATATAATAAATATATATAATAATAAACAATACAACTAAACTATAGAAATAGAGTGTGTGACTAAAATACAAGAGTGTGTGTGGTGTAAGACTATGTGTGTAGATATCTGAAGTGTGTTACCAAGTGTTGATGAGAAAAGGCAGACAAGTCCAAAGAGGGCAAGGCAAAAGGGGTCCAAGATCAGCGAGGGGTCCGTGGGGGCAGAGAGAGACGTCAGAGTCCAGGGCGAGTGAGGAGTCGAGAAACGAAGAAGGCAGTCCAAAACACCGGGGAAACAACGGGAGATCTCGAGGAGGGAAGACTCGGGAAGGCACTGCGGAAGAGCAACAGACGTCAGAATCACGGAGGGAAAAACAACACAGTAAGAGCGCATATAAGGCTTACGGTACACCATGAGAAAATGAAGTTCCTGCGCCGATCCTAGGGTCCACTGGTCTTTTAACCAGCTCGCCCTCATCAGTTTCAGGTGTGATGATTGCCGGTGATTGATTGCAGCTGGTGGCTGCTGCAGGGCGGGGACGTGCGCGGCGCGTCCCTGGATGTGAGCACCCGTGGGCGTGTCCCGAGGTGCGCACAGACGGATGAGCGGCGTTGGCAGGAGCCTGAGCTGTAACACGGTTATCGATATTGTAAAATTTTAATAGATATACTTTTTTAAATACTTTTTTACCTGCTTTACACCTGCTGTCTCTGCATCCCAGGGTCACACCTCAAGCTTCACTTGCACGACCGTGACATAGTATAAAAATGTGCTATTTTTTATTTTATTTTTTGCACATTGCCTCCATGTCAGACTTTATATACTGTGTTTCCTTGATAGTGTGGAGGATATCATTTTTATGCAATCTTTACTTTTTGCTGTTTTAATGAGATTTTACTAATTATATTGCAGGATAAAATGTTGTTATCACAAAGGGTTAAATACAGACACACTTTATTTTACTGAAGTAAATTTAATTTCTCACTGAATTTTTCACCTGCGTTCATGATGTGCTTGAACTGTTACATTTTCGAATCCAAACAAATGTACAATTTCTTAATCTAGTCTGATTCTACATGCCACACACATACAGTAAATTGAGAAATGACAAACCAAAAAAATAAGAAATACACACTGAATAATATATAATCTGTATTTCAATTCAATATATGTTAGGCTATGTCTACACTAAGCCAATTAAACCCCTTAAACAAATTATTATTTAGCCTGAGCCCCGTTTCAGCCACGCTAAACCAGCGTTTAAAGTACCCCGTCCTCGGACAATTTTTTACACGGGTAAGTGTGCCGTCTATTTCTCTTAGCTTTGAATAGACTCATTGATCGTTTACAAACTGAGTTCGGAGTGGAAAAGACGCCAGAAACACTGCGCCCCACACAGGAAGTGACGTCAGATAGGTAGAGGCGAGTCATCCAGACCTACCTATGTGGAAATCACACATGACTTACCTTAAGAGAAGCAAACGCGCGATTGCAGCTATTTCAGATACAACACATAGACGGTTGAGCGACAGTTTTGGTTAAGGCTTGGAAGAACTGCAGCCTTTTGGGATATGTTTGTCAACGATTGTGTTGTGCCAGCTAAACGGCAAGAGAACTTTCGTATGTCCAGGTCAGCTGTGATTCTACTTAGTGAAAAACTTTGTCCATTTGTCGAAGGGGAGACAACGATAGACTATGAAAAACAGCGAATACATTTGGACTGGCAAAGCAGACTATTACTAGTTATTGTCCGCTATGTATGTCGAGTGGTTACTCAATGTCTAGTTTTGTACTCCGTAACTATTGTGAAGCCATGAAGTGGTTGCGGCCGCCAATTTCAGCCTACAAACCTACGTCCATTAAAGATATGATTCATGTATGATGGCTCAGGTGTGATTCACTACAATAGGGCTATTCTAACAGCTGCTGATGGTGAGGCAAGCAAGGTTTACTGTTAAAAGAAATGTGGCAATAGTCTACATTGAAACACAGGGTAAGGATACACTTCCAGGTCAGAGGTGACTATGACGCGTGCATTTTTTTCGCACATGCGTACTAGGTCGCGTTGCGCCGGCGGACGGAGAGGAGTAGGGGTTCTTATACGACCATTGTCACAAATGGACGAAGGCGGTTTGGGGGTCTTAACCGACCATTTTGTGTGTTTGGACACGGATAAAGTTAGGTGGGATTTACCCTGGATAACCTTAGAAGGGGCATTAATGAGAAAACCCTACTAATTATATTATAATTAATGGGTTATACTTGTATAGCGCTTTTCTACCTTCAAGGTACTCAAAGCGCTTTGACAGTATTTCCACATTCACCCATTCACACACACATTCACACACTGATGGCGGGAGCTGCCATGCAAGGCGCTAACCAGTAGCCATCAGGAGCAAGGGGTGAAGTGTCTTGCCCAAGGACACAACGGACGTGACTAGGATGGTAGAAGGTGGGGATTGAACCCCAGTAACCAGCAACCCTCCAATTGCTGGCACGGCCACTCTACCAACTTCGCCAATTACAGAATAACATTGTGTTATCACAAAGGGATAAATACAGACAGACTTTATTTTACTGAAGTAAATTTGATTTCGCTCTGAATTTTTCACCTGCGTGTATGATGTGCAGGATCTGTTAAATTTCCGAATCCAAACAAATGTATAATTCCTTAATCTATTCTTATTCAACATGCCACGTAAATCGAGAAATGACAAATCAAAAAAAAAAAAAAGAAATACACACTCAATAATAAATAATCTGTATTTCAATTCAATATATGTTAGATTTGTTGATTTACTGCTGGTCTGACTACAAATTCCCACCAGTAGATTAATGCATGCTGTGCTGACTGATGCAATATTTTGACACATATACCACAATGTTACCATATTGCCCAATTTCAGTAGTAAATGCATCTTAAAAATCCTGTACAAACCTGTGTTTTCTTAAAAATGACAAATCCTGCACACGAGTGCAAAAGGCTTAAGCAAACATTCACGCATAACTACCCTTTACAATCTACCTTGGCCCAATCCCAGAGCATATTTGTGTAGGATGAGTCACGCTGATGGATGTGAACCCCCCGCTGATCAATTTGTAGGAGTGACAGGATTGACAAGGACCAGAGAAAAGACCTGAGACGCCGTCAATACTGCAAGGCGTATAGCTGCGTTGTGATGACTGCGCTCATGCCAATCGCATTCATTTATTCCCGTGTCATGGCAGTTGCAGGTCGCAGCAGAACGTATAACACAGCGGATATGTGGACGCAGGCCAAGAGGACATCTATTTATCACCAATTCGACAAATAAGGCAGAAAACACAAATTCAGCTTATTTTTCTCTATCGTTCCCTCTTGATGGTTTCGCCGGTGATACAGACTGATCTTTATCGCGCTCCGATAGCCTTGACGCCTGCCACCATAACTGGCTGCGCTCTCTTTTATCACTCAAGCTCGGTGACAGCGGAGCGACAGCAAGTACAAACCATTATATGAAATGACCTTGGTCAAGTGTCAGCGAGGCTGTTGCATCGCCGAAACAGTAACGGTACAAAGTGAGCAGTTTTCGTCTCTGCTGACAAGGGTAAAGGTTGGTAAATTGTCCTGACATGCGCAATGGAGGATGGAGGGGAGCCATATTACAATGTTTATGTGGGAAAAAAAACAAAACCTGAGTCACTTTAATTATAGCAACGGGTTGAGGTTGTTAAGCAAAACGGAGCAATAGATTAACACAAGCACAATTGTGCTTCCCTTTGCATTCCCTTTGCAGGGCTGTTTAATTAGTCTACATGTGTATATATCCTCTTTGCAGAGTGGATTTCATTAAAGCCTTCAGAGTGCTATTTGTTTGAGGCTGAGCTCGTTCGCCACAACCTGTAAAGTGAAAACACCATGCCACCGCTGCAATTATTTTGAGAACAATATTGTTGAGGCGTTTTAGCCTTTTGAAGTGGCGAGGTGACACAATGATTGCTGCTCTTGTTGTAATCAGCTGTTTCCAGTCATAGCTGTGTTCCATCTCCTCGGCAGCAGGCTGTTTTGGCTCACTCGAAACACTTGTGGCTTTGGTTCTACGCAGATGACCAGACTATTATGGGATCGTTGCTACCACCAAGGGAACGCATTGTCTTCCCATTTTCTACAGAAACCTAAATACCACAATAAGAAACTGGTAATGGAAACGCCCATATTTCGAAAAAACCCTCAAATATCGCTCTCAATAGGTTTTTCAGGCGTTCCGATATTAAAGTGTGTCGTAAAAGCATGGTGGGAACAATTTTTTTGCATTTACAGGACACCTCAATCATCAATCAATCAAAGTTCACTTAGAAAGCCCTAAATCACGAGTGTCTCAAAGGGCTGCACAAGCCACAACGACATCCTCGGCTCAGATCCCACATCAGGGCAAGAAAAAACCTTTGGGGATAACAATGAGAAACCTTGGGGCAACCGGTGCAATGGACGTCGAGTGGATCTAGCATACTAGTGTGAGAGTCCAGTCCATAGTGGATCTAACATAATAGTGTGAGAGTCCAGTCCATAGTAGGGCAAGCAGGAGATCATCTTGAGTGGAGACAAGTCAGCAGCGCAGAGAGGTCCCCAACTGATGCACAGATGAGTGGTCCACCCTGGGTCCCGATTTTGGACAGCTAGCGCCTCAACTGCACCCCTATCCACAAAGGAGAGGGGGGCAGGGCAAAAAAGAAACGGCAGATCATCTGGTCTAAACGGGGGGTCTATTTGAAGGCTAGAGTATACAAATGAGTTTTAAAATGGGACTTAAATGCTTCTACTGAGGTAGCATCTGTAACTGTTACCAGGAGGGCATTCCATACTACTGGAGCCCGAATAGAAAACGCCCGCAGACTTTTTTTAGGGCTCTGGGAATCACTAATAAGCCGGAGTTCTTTGAACGCAGATTTCTTGCCGGGACTTTATGGTGCAATACAATCAGCAAGATAGGATGGAGATAGACCGTGTAGTATTTTATAAGTAAGTAGTAAAACCTTAAAGTCACATCTTAAGTGCACAGGAAGCCAGTGCAGGTGAGCCAGTATAGGCCTAATATGTTCTTGTTCTTCTCAAAAGTCTAGCAAACACCTGAACACTGAACCGGCAGGGTGCCGATGCAAGACACCAATGGCAGACGGATCGTCTTGGTCTCGTTTCCCATCGGTCCCTTCGCGGGAATAGAGGCCGACCCGCAGGCTCAGAGAGACCCACATGCCCGAACAATGTGGAGGGGGGCCTTGATACCAAAATCCTGTGAATTCCTCGTTCACAATTCTCTCTCCCAGAAATTCCTTTATTCATGGCCGCTGCCATACTTAAGGACGCTGCCCTTGAGCGATCACCCGCTGCTTTGGTCTTCTATTGAAAATCACAGCAGTGGCTGCAATTGTAATCAAAAGCTCCAAAACCATTGAATCGCAAAGCGTCCATTTTAGTGGACTCTCGCGGGATGAGATTTTACGAGGATTACGGTTCCTGACGCTAAACACCCTTTAAAGTTCCTAATGTACTTTGTCGACATTTTTAAAATGTCTATTTTATTTTGCGAAAAACTGCAATCAAATTGCAACTGCAGTAGTTTTTGGATCAATTCCTGTGTATGTAATCATAGAACATCACAAGACCGGCACAACACGAGATGTGTAGTGAAGCCTCTGTTGCCATTATATAAACAAACACTAAAGATATTTGACCATGAACCAATCACTGCCATATTAAACAAAAATATAACAATGATGAGTTTTGATCATTTTATAAATTTCTCATTTTTAAAAGCTATTTTTAAGTGTCTTAATGGATTCGCATCAATGTAATGTGATGTGTAAATAAATACAAAGATGCAGTAGTGAAGGTGTGCAGACTCGAGCTGCAGACGGTGGGAGCTGTCGAGTGAAAAGGTGCAGGACCACTCTGGGTCAGTCTGCGTTCTCAGTGAAGGCCTCACTTCTGTGGAACTCTTTGCCACTGGAGTTAAAGTCACAGTCGGACATTGCACTTTTCTCCACAAAACTGAAAAAGTGTCTTAAGGAAAATCAGAAGTGTGAGCACTAGAACTGGGTGTAGTATGGAAAAATGGGGCCAATTATTTTCAATGTGTTTTTATTTTTTGTACTTGTCTTAATCATTTTGTATGTCTTTTACACTTCTCTCAGCTTTTTTTAAAAGCCTAACCAGGGACAAGGGTGGTAAATTAGCCTGAGGCTATAAGTCTTATGTATTTTGACATCGGTTACCTATGGGTAGTGTTACGTTTGGACCAGTTGTTCCTCCCAGGGAATTCAAGTCACAAGTCGCTCCCAAGCTCTTCACGACACTTAAAGCTGAGTAGAAAAACCACCAGAGACAGAATAGGTATTTTGTAATATATTTGCAAAGCTTTGTAAATACATTGAGACCAGTCCAGCATAGAACATTCAATCGCGCCGCCAAGATGGTCTGCCCCCCCCCCCCCCCCCCCGAAAAACCCTCTCCCCTCTTAAGTCTCTTTCTCTCCCACCCTCGCAGTCATGTCCCTCCAGCCAAAACACATGCCCATTGTCCTCCCCACTTGGACATAAGGCTAGATAAGAGAAAGGAGTATCTCTCTTTCTTACATTCCTCACTCAAGGTTTAAGCACACAGTATTTGCAGACAACCAAAAGACCACAATTGGAAGAAAAACACTAGCTGTTTTGTAATATGATTATGAAATAAAAGAAGTAACACTTAAATTCGGATATATGTAAATATCTGCCTCCGACAGTAGCAATGTTTAATTGTACTGTCCCTGTCAAATAAATATATGAATGAATGAATGAACACACAGTATGTCCTGTGTCGACATTGTATGTTAAGAGTCCAAAATATCTGTAACAATTGAATGGAATTTGTCTGGCATTCTAAAAAAAAAAAAAAACACAGATGTTGGTGACCTTGCAGCAGCTCAGCGAGGTGATGCTAGAATTCTGTCAAGCTTCACTATCCTGCAGCCATTTGTTCACTGGAGCACGTTTTTAAACATGCAATGATGATGCCCAACGTGCTGTGCAAACCTCAGTTGAGTGACCACTAGAAATCTGACAACAAAACGCATTTCGAAAACAAAAAGAAAAGGCTGTGCACAGCAACACACTGCAGGCTTCTTTGTTCACTTTCCCCCTGTGTGAGTGGTGGAGATGACGTGCTGGGAAGATAGTGTTTGGATTCAGGATACATTTATCTCAAGTTCAGCCCACTGTGCCCTGAAAGAACTGGTCCTGACAGACAGGCCACTTCGCCAGTGTCAGAGTAAGAAAGGCATGGCAGTACAATCTGATGTGGTTACGGTGACTTTTGGAACTGGGAGAACAAACATGCACCAATCGAAGACTTGCTGTAAATTTGGTTCAAAGCATATTGTATAGAAAATAGTTGTTTGATTGCTCTATAACTTAAACATTTAAGCTGTTTGTCATGTAGCACTTTGGTTCTCAAACACTTTGTTGCATGGTAGGAGACTGAATTTTTTCACTGAAATAATATTGAGAACTTAATAATGTTTTTTTATGTATGTGTACAAAACACTATGAGTTGCTGGCCCCAGCATGCTGCATACAGTCAAAATTCATTGAAGAGTCAAGCTGCGATAACTTCTGTAATATATACACTAAAAACAATGTACAGTGGTACCTCAACTAAAGACTGCGTTAAGAGTGTTTTGAGATGTGAGCTGTCTCTCGGTTTATTATTATGCTTCAGGTTGCAAGCAAAAATGTAAGTTAAAAGCAGCCAGACCATTAGTTGGCGTATTAAATACCACAGTAAGATCTGCTTACGCGCTTGTATTAGCTTATAGCTATAGCCATATCAACATCAATGGGCAGGAAATACAGAGAGTGTACTCCACAAAATTCCTGGGGGTCATCATTGACGAATACCTCAATTCCAAATGTCACATTAGCCATCTGTTAAAGAAATGATCCAAATATGTTGGCCTGTTCTTTCACCTTCGTCATTATCTTCCTCTTTATGCTCTACTTACCCTATATAAAACTCTCTTTGAACCACATCTAAACTACTGTAATGTCATCTGGTGTAACACCTTCCCTACCTACCTTCACAAATTAGAATCCATGCAAAAGAAAATCATACGGGCCCTGTCATGGTCCAGGTTTAATGCCCCCACTCGACATCTATTCCATAATTATCATCTCTTAAAGGGGAACATTATCACCAGACCTATGTAAGGGTCAATATATACCTTGATGTTGCAGAAAAAGACCATATATTTTTTTAACCGATTTCCGAACTCTAAATGGGTGAATTTTGGCGAATTAAACGCCTTTCTATTATTCGCTCTCGGAGCGATGACGTCACAACGTGACGTCACATCGGAAAGCAATCCGCCATTTTCTCACTTTCGTCGGTGTGTTGTCGGAGGGTGTAACAACACGAACAGGGACGGATTCAAGTTGCACCAGTGGACCAAAGATGCGAAAGTGGCAAGAAATTGGACGCAATTTGTTCAAAATACGAGGGTGTGGGGAAAGCCGACAAAATGGTCAGTCGTTTGTTCCGCACACTTTACCGACGAAAGCTATGCTACGACAGAGATGGCAACCGTCCCTTATGCCACGGAAGATGATCAAGAGAAGAATATCGACCCTAGCTTCCCTGGCCTGCTGACATCAACTCCAAAACTGAACAGATCAGCTTTCAGGAAAAGAGAGCGGATGAGGGTATGTCTACAGAATATATTAATTGATGAAAACTTTATTCATTACTCGCGGTTTTACGTAAATTATTATACATAAACTGTGTTTACCAATAATTTAGCTTAAAAACATTTATTTTTTTCAATCATTCGAGTACATTCGGGTAGTCTTGTGTAATGCAGTATTTTGTGTCTATTTAGGTATGGTTAACCTGAGTGCTAAAATCGAGGAAAAATATATGTTCTTAGCGCACCTGAAATGGGCTGTCTGCACTCTCAAAGTGCATGTTGTTGCCAAATGTATTTCATATGCTGTAAACCTAGTTCATAGTTGCTAGTTTCCTTTAATGCCAAACAAACACATACCAATCGTTGGTTAGAAGGCGATTGCCAAATTCGTCCTCGCTTTCTCCCATGTCGCTGGCTGTCGTGTCGTTTTCGTCGGTTTCGCTTGCATACGGTTCAAACCGATATGGCTCAATAGCTTCAGTTTCTTCTTCAATTTTGTTTTCGCTACCTGCCTCCAAACTACAACCATCCGTTTCAATACGTGCGTAATCTGTTGAATCGCTTAAGCCGCTGAAATCCGAGTCTGAATCCAAGCTAATGTCGCTATTCCTTGCTGTTCTACCCGCCATGTTTGTTTGTATTGGCATCACTGTGTGACGTCACAGGAAAATGGACGGGTGTATATAACGATGGTTAAAATAAGGCACTTTGAAGCTTTTTTTAGGGATATTGCGTGATGGGTAAAATTTTTAAAAAAACTTTGAAAAATAAAATAAGCCACTGGGAACTGATTTTTAATGGTTTTAGCCCTTCTGAAATTGTGATAATGTTCCCCTTTAAGACTGACAGAGTTCAATATGTATCAAAATGCTTGTTTAACCTATCAAGTTATTTACAGGCTGAATCTTAGGCTCTGTAGCTTGGTTCTTATCTACCACCCCCAGCATGCCCACAACACTCGTAACTTAGATCTGATATCAGGTAAACATCGTTTACTGACTTGTACCGCTCGAAGTGTTGTATGCAGGGGACCAAACATTTGGAACCGGCTTAATGAGAGCCTCAAGATGCTGTATCCATTCTCCAACTTCAAAAAGAAACTGAAAACTTACCTATTAACCACCTATCTCTAATGCCTCATGTGGGGTAGACTACTGTTGGGTTTTGCATGGTTGAATGAATGTATGTGTATGCTTGCTTTAGTACTATTATCTTGTGTTTATCATATAGCGTTGTTGTTGTTTGTTGTTGTTGTGCCTGCTACCATGTTTCATCATTCCATGTATATACTATCCTCTGGACCCCCTGTCAAAAGCTTCTTCTAGCTTTTTTGGGGGACCCTTTCATGTACCAACATCTTTAAATGATGATATTCACTACTATTGTAATTGTTATATGGTATTGTGAATAAACTAAACTAAACTAAACTATAGATTGATAAAACTTTTGTTTTCCAACCATGGGAAGAAAGACAGTGAGTGTCAAAGACATGGCTGAGTATAAGAAAAATATGATATTCATTGAAATATAAAAACAAAAATCAACAAAAATATGACCGAGCATATCCCTAACTTGGCAAAGCAATTTAAGCGTATCACTGCTGGTTTGCAACATAATGAAGGAGGATGAGTCTAACACTAGCCAAGAAACAAATACAATATATATATTTATCCATAAAAATATGTGAAAGCTGCTGATAATGTGTTATGTGTTCAAATTGTGCTGCCCCAATTAAATTGATATGAAATTATTTCAATGGGAGATGTTTGAGGCACAAGTCTTTTGAGTTAAAAACTCTGTCAGAAAACCAATTTTAAGTTTTAAGTTGAGGTACGACTGGAGTGGAAACTTCAATATGAAACACAGTTCCTTCCCAGATGTTGTTTATGGCTTTAACTAACTGTATTAATTCAGGCAAACTCTCACACTATCATAAAACCTTTCCCTGTACAATTTCCTGTACAATAATTAACTAAGATTAAAACATTCTTAACAGCCACACCTGCAAAGACAAGTTTAAACAATAAAATAAGTGGTACTACTCACACTGCAAAGACACTTGACAGAGGAGAATGATGTTTACAGAGTGTTTTAAAGCTATTGGTGGCAATTAAAAATGTTGTGCTACTGAATTAATACTATTGCTTATTTCGCACCGAGAGACCAGACCATTTATGTGGTTATGATCACAGTTTTCCTTTTCGACATCACTCTGGTGGTTTTATTAGGAAACTCAAAAACTTCCAAAAAACAACGGAATACAAAAACATGTTTCGATATTTTAATAAAGAACAAATAACATGACCTTCTACCAGTCATTTGCCATTTGCTAAAAGAAAATGATTCCTTTAAACAGGAATATAAGGGCATTCAATCGATCACAACTGCACTGTTTGGATTGTCTTAGAAGACATTACGCCTCTCATCCGAGTTGTAATCAGTTTGTGCTCATAGAGTTAGATTGGTCAAATCTAGCCTTAGACTTAGATTGGTCAGATCTAGTCTAGCGACTGGTGCCAAAACCCCAAACCAGGGGAAATTACACTTCAACGACTATCATTGGCTTTGACAGTAAAACCCATTAACGAGGGGAAATTACACTTCAACGACTGTCGTTGGCTTTGACAGTAAGATTGCTCGTTTGCACCAAAACAGTTGTTTTTCTTACTACGATAGGGCAAAACCATCCTTGTCCAGGTATACCCTCCTGGTTTTGGAGTATAAATGATTGGGGTTTTGGCACCAGCCGCTAGACTATATCTGACCAATCTAAGTCTATGAGCACAAACTAATGAAGCCTACTCAGATGAGAGGCGAAACATCTTCTAAGACAAATCAAACAGTCGATTGAATGCTCTGAGATGACAATGACCTGGATGAATGAGAACATTCATAGACTTTTAACAGAAGAGAAACAGGCACAATAATGGGTTGGGCAACCAAGGCTGTCATGATGTCTTTGCTGATGTGTCTGCTCACAATGAAGGATTCATGCCACGTCTGATACAGTGCTTGGTGTATGTCTGCGCTGAGAGCTGCGAAGACACGAGCCGCTCTGTAAGAGCTCAACCCGAGAAACACTGGCAAAGTAATTAGCACATGAATTATTTCTGCGTAGTGACACGCCTTGATGCCTTTTGACTTAGCTCTTGTCTGAGAGATGTCGCCATGTCTGTGGCCCAAATTAGATATCTGCCGAACGTCAGTTCTCTAGTCAGGCGCCAATTTAGCCTCCCCCCTAATCAAAATTGGATGGCGTAGTCCTGTTGCAGTGCATGCTTCAGGTTTGTTTGCTACCAACCTTGACAAGGTTGCAGCCTAATTGAGCAGCTTGTTAAGATGCTTAGCTGAGATTTATCAGTGTGTGGCTCATTAAGACTGAAAAGCAGCTATCAAACATTGCTCGACACCTGCCCATGCAAGTCATTGGTTTTGAAAATAATCACTTAACTGTGGTCATTTTGCGAGAACAAATTAGCGCTGATGGTTTTTGGTGTGTCTGACTGGAGCAAACAAGAGTGTTAATAGCCCGCTGAAGTTAAGTAAACAAATATTATTAGAAAAATGCTTCTCTATTGATGAGGATTTTGATGATGCACCCATCCCTCCATCCCCAATCTCCCTTGGGCTTATATTATTATCCCTTGGATTTACTAAATCAAAATGGATTGGGTTTTGCAGATTAGTATTCAACACATTACTCTCCCTCTTCACTGTAATGCTGTTGTGATTCAGTAATGGGCTGGGAGCAAATGAGAGCCTTGCAGCTAGAAGTGGGCTGCTGAGTCTGTGTATTAACACAGTTTGCCTATTCACAGGAATATCAGACAGTATCTGAGTAATTGGGAATTTAGTCTTTCTTCTTTTATTATGACGTCTTCATTTTATGCCTACTACTATTTTTTATTGGTAAAGGAATACTGCATGTTTTAAAAAAGTTTGCCCACCATCAACATTACCTATGTGAGACAAAAAACATGTATACTTTTCCCTTTTCTGTGCATTCTAAATAGTAACAAAAAAAACTGCAAGTATGATGCAAGTAACAATGCAGGTAAATGTAATACATGTATTTAATCTATAAACCACTCTAAAAACAAAAAAAAACACAACACGACTCAATTTACATGCGGTGACCGGCATATTAACCAAGCTGCTGCATCGCGACATTGTTATTGTAAGAGCTAACACCAAGGAACTACTTTTCTGATGTCATGACATATCACCTTGCTCACACTGCTTCTCCGACCACTAGCGAGTGCCAGCGACTACGTACTAGCAAGCTTGAACCGCTGATAATGTTGGTTGAGACCTGCCATAAAATAAAATAGAAAAGCCTTAAGCTTCTTCTTCTGCTGTATTGCCATTGAGTTAGCAACATTTCATGCTAGATTATGAATTATGGAATGCAACATCTAGGAAGCATGTGTTATCTGACAGATGAAGATTATTCAAAATTTGGCAGCTCAAGCAGAGTACAGGTGCTGAAAGATACAATGACCCCCATCAGTCGGCATCCCAGTGAGTATTGACATTGTAAGTCTCTGTTTTATGTTCTGATTTAAAAAGTCTACCAATAATCAGGATTTCCCCAAGATTGCCAATATACTTGTGTTGGTGAGGGTGTGGTTAAGGGCGGGGTCAATATGACAGCATCATATAATTTGCATCATAGACAAAGATTCATATAATTTCTTTAGAAAGTCTAAAAATTTACATACATTTAAAAACCAATCAGTGTTATTTGTAATTAGTATTTACGAGGGCTTGGGGATAAAACGATATCACTTAATTGATATCAATAAAAAATCCGTTCAATAAACAGTTTGATATTATTTTTTCTTTTATGTCGTAAGAAACCAGAAGCTACAAAGCAAGGTTGGTTGCATGCACAAAGGTACTTATTCTCTGTTCACTGAACAACGCACAAGCTGATCACTGGTCAGTGGGAGTGACACGCTAAAAGCCAATCAGGTAACAGTATCAATTTTCAGGTTCGGTTGTGCCATCCTGTTGTCTTGGGGTTGATTCTTTGCATGGAGTGAGAAGAGAAACCCCTTGCAGTTGCCAAACAGGTCGGTGGAGGATCCAGTCAACATGGGACTGAACCAAATCCTGCATCACTTCGACTCCTCTGGGACCTATGCTAGGCTCATGTTTGTGGACTTCAGCTCTAGATTTAACATCGTCTCGGATATCCTGCATCGTAAACTCACCCTTCTCACAATGCCAACCTCCACCTCTCATTGGATCACCAACTTTCTGACTGACAGGAAGAAGCTGATAATGCTTGGGAGCATCACATCCAGCACCCTGACACTCAGCATTGGCGTCCCCCAGCGGTGTGTTTTCTCAGCACTGCTTTTCTGCCTCTACAGCAATGACTTCACCTCAGGGGACCCTTCTTTGAAACTCTTGAAGTTCGCAGAAGACACCACCAGCATTGGTCTCATCAAAGACGAGTCTGCCTACATACAAGGGGTGGAACAGCTTGCTGTCTGGTGCAGTCAGAACCGACTGGTGCTAAATCCCCTTAAGACTGTGGAGATGACAGTGGACTTCAGAAGAAGCTCTCTCACTTCCCCCCTCACCATTCTGAACAGCATAGTGTTCAACCTAGACTCTTTCAGGTTTCTGGGATCCCCAATCTCACAGGACCTGAAGTAGCCCTCCCATACAGACTTCCTTTGCTAGGTCAAGAAGTTCAACCTGCCCCAGGAACTGCTGATCATATTTCACACCTACATCATTAAGTCTGTTGTGTGCATCTCCATCACCTCAACCAAGCTTGACAGACAGACTGCAACAGACAATCAGGACTGCAGAAAATATTATCAGTGTTAACCCTTACCCCAGTCCGGGATTTATACCGGTCCAGGGTCAGGAAACAGGCTGGTATCATCACTGCAGACCCCTCACACCCTGGTCCAAACTGTTCAAACCCCTGCCCTCTGGCAAGCCTTACAAATCACTGAACGCTGAAACAGCCCATCATAAGAACAATTTTCTACACCAGGCTATCACTCGGATGAGCACTAAACAGTCGCAGAGTGTCGGACCTGTTGCTGTAAAATAACATTGGAACTAATCTGTCACTGTGAATGTACTACCTCATGTTCACTTCATAATCCCTTTGCCCTATTGATCACTGCACTATTATCTTGTTAATCGTGTACATATAAGGTATTAATCAATATTTTTATTTTAGTTATTTGTTAATATTTATTTGTTTACATTGAACAAAGAGAACACCAAGTCAAATTCCTTGTGTTAAATATACCTGGCCAATAAAGATGATTTTGAGTCTAATTCTGATTCTGATATTTCACCACTTTTTTATACATCAGGGGAAGCTTGGCATCCCTTGCAGTTGTAGACCAATCGCTACTGTCTCCAGCAGGTTTTCAAGGTTAACAGCCTCTGGCAAGTTAGAACAAGGCGGTTAAGGGAGATCAGCAATTCAGATTTGTCACTTTGGGACAAGGATTGGCTTTAAGTTCTAGGTCGCTAAGCGTGGTTAGGTGCATGCCAAGGTTGGATGTCAGCCGCCGGAGCCAAGGTACAGGCAATGCCACGATATTACTGTGCCCCACGCAAAGTCTTTTTTTGAAAAAGCGCCACTGTCCTTTAAATTGTTGCACATTTTGTAGATCTCTGCCCGCGGGTATATTTCGGATATATTAAAGTATGTCCAAATCGCAGACATGCATCCGCTCCAGACAATTGTGTGCGTCTTGCCAACGACGCACATTATCGTGGTTTGGCAGTCCTGTTTTGGTGGCCATATTTTCAGTGCATCGCTAAATATTTATCTATTTATACAATGCATTACTTTAATTTTTTCACGTAAAAGACTCTAATTCTGGAGGTGTTGCGGCTTTTAATTTTCCATTGCTTTGCAGTTCAGAGAAACTGCCATTAGTCGTAACAAACATAAAAACGTTTTTTTTTTGCTGTTGTTGTTGACGGAAATAGCGTTTGTTGCTATTTGCTCTGTAAAATCAATGCACCCAAGAAAGAAGCTACAATAATGCTTAAAATGGGCAACATTGTGTAAACACTATTATATCATGAATGTGACGTTACATACATACATACTTGCAGCATGTATATAAAACAATGTTTGTGGTTTTTGAAAGGTTTTTAGAGGGCTTAATAGGTGGAATAAATCATATACCCATCGCCTGCATGGTTACTAACAGTTGTTCACTATTTAGAACGCACAAAAAAGGAAATATGTGTGTTCTTATCTCTTATAGAGATTGTTGATGATCGGCAAATAAGACAAAACTGCACTATTTTTAAAAAGTGATTAAGGGGAGTCTTAACAGCAAGGTAACACCTAATATTAGCATATAATCTTGATTAAAAATGTATAAAAAAAAGCAAACCCTGCTCAGTGGCCTTGTGGTTAGAGTGTCCGCCCTGAGACCGGTAGGTCGTGAGTTCAAACCCTGGCCGAGTCATACCAAAGACTATAAAATTGGGACCTCCGTGCTTGGCACTCAGTATCAAGGGTTGGAATTGGGGGTTAAATCACCAAAATGATTCCCGAGCGCTGCTCCCCTCACCATCCAGGGAGTGGAAAAAGGGGATGGGTCAAAGGCAGAAATAATTTCACCACACCGAGTGTGTGTGTGACTATCAATGGTACTTTAACTTTAACATTTTTGCAACCATTTAAATTAGGGATGTCCGATAATGGCTTTTTGCCGATATCCGATATAAACTCTTTAATTACCGATACCGATATCAACCGATACCGATATCAACAGATATATGCAGTTGTGGAATTAACACATTATTATGCCTAATTTGGACAACCAGGTATGGTGAAGATAAGGTACTTTTTAAAAAATTAATCAAATAAGATAAATAAATTAAAAACATTTTCTTGAATAAAAAAGAAAGTAAAACAATATAAAAACAGTTACATAGAAACTAGTAATTAATGAAAATTAGTACAATTAACTGTTAAAGGTTAGTACTATTAGTGGACCAGCAGCACGCACAATCATGTGTGCTTACGGACTGTATCCCTTGCAGACTGTATTGATATATATTGATATATAATGTAGGAACCAGAATATTAATAACAGAAAGAAACAACCCTTTTGTGTGAATGAGTGTAAATAGGGGAGGGAGGTTTTTTGGGTTGGTGCACTAATTGTAAGTGTATCTTGTGTTTTTTTATGTTGATTTAATAAAAAAAAAAAAAAAAAAAAAAAAAACATCTTTAATTTAAATATTTGTTCTCAAGTGATAATGTGATTGAGACGTCGAAATCACAGAACTGTCCAAATTGTGTGAATATTTAGTGTGTTTGCAATTGATACCTAACATTGCCTTACTTCTCCTGGGCATAGAATTCACCAGAAGTGCATAGGTTGTTACTGGAATCCTCTTCCATTCCTCTATGATGGCATTGCTGATCTGCTGGCATTTGGACACATTGCTCTTCTCCACCTTCTTTCCACTTGACGATGCTCCACAGGCACTCAATTGGGCTCAGGCCTGGAAAACATACTCGACCACTCCATCACCTTCACACTGTGTCATCTTGGAGTGGTTTGGGCCTTTTGTCATGTTGGGAAACTGCCATGCAGGCGAGTTTCCAAAGGAAGGGGATCATGCTCTGCTTCAGAACGTCACAGTACATGTTAGAATTTGTGTTCCACTCAATGAACCGCAACTCCCCTGTGCCAGTAGCACTTATGCACACTACCCTCTATCATGCATGACCGTAGGCAAGACACACTTATGTTGGTATTAATTTGTGTTTCTAGCTATTTAGATGATAATGGCTTTGTATTCATGAGTCATTTTCAGTGGACAGTAAATATTTACTATACAAACTGTATACACGATGCCTGCCCTAACCTATATGCATGTTTCCTATAGTATTGTCTCTTGGCAATACACTGTCCTCACTGAACTGTGTTCTTACTTTTGGTAGGTGTTGTATTTCTAAAGTTATTTTATCTATTCAAATAATAGATAGTGAGGTACAGTATGCATACACACACTTAAATATTTAAAGAGCTTCTACCTTTTTTCTAATATGGTTTCTGATGTCAATGATCTGACTATTCATGGTACTCTGGTACCTAAACAATTGAGAATTAAATGAAATACCTAAAGGAAGTAAAAAGAAGAGCAACCATATGTGTGTCGTTTGTGACTGGTACAAATGAACCTATTAGCTTAATGTTTCCCTCCACTTTTAGCCATGCTAAATATAGTACAAGTAAAGACATTTGTACTAGTCAGTACCAGTCTCTTGCTTCCGTCCCCTTCCTAAACGAACCATCTGAAGAATAAAATCAGCAGCATTTTTTGGTGACCTATTATCATTAGGACTGGAAAATTTTATGAGAAAAATGTAAACTGTTTGGTTAACCCAGGGGTCGGCAACCCAACATGTTGAAAGAGCTATATTGGACCAAAAATACAAAAACCAAATCTGTTTGGAGCCGCGGAAAAATTAAAAGCTGTATATAAGCGTTATAATGAAGGCAACACATGGCATAAGTGTCTATATTAGCTATAATAGCCTACTATCAAAAGTACTATGTGTCGCAGGCCGAAGCAAATCTTCGTTGACAGAAATGTTGAAATTCGATATTTATTCTACACATTTTTACATTAGAAATCGTTAGAAACTCAGAGGCTACTTAGAAGGTGAGATAACTCCTGGAAATAACTGGCTTTTAATGGCCAAAAGTATAGATCTGTGTGTTTAAGTTAAAGGAAACGACAGGCTGTCTTCTTTTAATAGATTTATTACAATCTTTGGCAAGCTAGGTAACGTTTGCTGTGGTCTGGAACAACATGGCACACAAACAACTATCTGAAATGCAGCCAATATTACATACAGATAATGTGTCATGAGACATGCAAAACTGAATTATACACTAAGAAGATAAAAGTAAAGGAAATTAAATGAGGCACAATGTTGCATGAATACCATGAATTGATTAACGTGGACCCCGACTTAAACAAGGTGAAACATGTATTCAGGTGCTACCATTTAGTGGTCAATTGTACGGAATATGTACTGTACTGTGCAATCTACTAATAAAAGTTTCAATCAATCAATCAATCAATGCAATATGTACATACAGCTAGCCTAAATAGCCTGATTAGCACTCCAACAAGTCAATAATATCAACAAAGCGCACCTTTGCGCATTCGCGCACAGCATGAAACTTTTGGTGGACGAAACAAGGAGTGGAAGTTTTTACTTGTAAACAAACTGTTGCGTCACAGTCCGCACTATGGTGAGTTCAAGAACCGCCAACATTTGACAATCATTTGTACTTTAACTTTAACTTAAATTAGTAGGACAACATAATGTTCACCAAATACTTATATTAAACATATTAAACAGTGTACTTTCTAACAATTGGGAAGTTTTGTGTCATGTATGTCCTCGAACAAAAAACATACTAAAACAAAAAAAAATTCCCCATCTTTTTCCATTTTCAATCCTTTTTAAAAAATGCTCCAGGGAGCCACTAGGGCGGCGCTAAAGAGCCGCATGCGGCTCGAGAGCGGGGTTAACCCGACTTGTTTTTTCTTCTTCTTTGTGTTAACACTTATTTTTTAGCGTGTTTTTATGCATCATATGCATGTGGATTTAGCAATGAGAGGTGAAGGAAAAGCAGGAGTTGTGGAAGTATTCGTGTTGTGAACATGGTGAGCGAAAAGCAAAATGTCAGAGCTAATGCATTGTAAACTGTAAGTTTGCTTTATGGGAACATTTTGGCAGACCTGCCAAGATATCCCAGATTGTGATGTTTTTGTTTGAATATAAAATATTGTAGCTTTGGCCCGGATTTTGAAAGGATGACAGGGAGTTGCTTCATCAAAAATCTACAGTCTAACTCAGTGGTTCTTAACCTTGTTGGAGGTACCGAACCCCACCAGTTTCATATGCGCATTCACCGAACCCTTCTTTAGTGAAAACTAAAATGTTTTTTTTTTTCAAATTCAAGACAAAGTTATATGTGTTGGTAACACTTTTAGTATGGAGAACATATTCTAAGTAACAAAGACTTAATTTAGAGTTTTTTGGACACTAGGGGAACATATTCTAAGTAACAAAGACTTAATATAGAGTTATTTGGGTAGGGTTAGAGGGTTAGGGTCAGGGTTAGAGGGTTAGGGTTATAATAAGGCCAT
This sequence comes from Nerophis lumbriciformis, assembly GCF_033978685.3. Taxonomy (NCBI): domain Eukaryota; kingdom Metazoa; phylum Chordata; class Actinopteri; order Syngnathiformes; family Syngnathidae; genus Nerophis; species Nerophis lumbriciformis. The sequence goes on from NC_084549.2 coordinate 24,324,430, forward strand.
GCCGAATAAGGCATTAATAAGTACTTAATAATGACTAGTTAAGAGCCAATATGTTACTAATTTGCATGTTAATAAGCAACTAGTTAATGGTGAATATGTTCCCCATACTAAAGTGTTACCATGTTTTATTACTGGTTCACAAAATGAACCGTGCATGAACATCACCTTGTTCAAAGTACAAAACCAACACAGTGCATAAACTCACAACAAATTACACACCTGCAAATCAGTGTGACTTCTGCTGTTGCCGTATCCGTAATACGACGATAGGGAGAAGTTTTTATTTACACCATGAGTCGGGTGGGTCTTGACCTCCGCCGAACCCCTGAGCAGACTCACCGAACCCCTAGGGTTCGATCGAACCCAGGTTAAGAACCACTGGTCTAACTAAATCACGCACACACACTGACTCAAACTTACCTTACCTTTACCTTTCCTTTAAGTTAAATAGTTGTCCACGGTACCCATGCAAATGGTGGATGGTGGTGATAGTTCAATAAATAAAATAAATTATAACGAAAAATAATGTAAAACAAAAAATGCACACATTGCATAGATTTACCATCAATCTACGCAATGCATGCTCAATAATAAAAAAAAAAAAAAAGGCATACATTCCATAGATTAGCCATCAACATATGCAATGCATGCTAGAAATTAAAGTAATCATCAAAAGGAAATACAGCCTATGCAGCAACAGATATGGGCACTACATAGACTAAGTCTAAGTCGTGATGTCTCTTCTTCTTCTGTTGTGATTGACTTCAAGGTGTAACTGTTATCATTGTCTGGCCCAGTAAAAGACGGTGTAGCAATATTGTTGTCTGGGTGAAAATTGGGAGAAAGTTGTGAGAATGGTGGCCTTGGGGGATTTTTGGGAGGGACACTGAAATTCGGGACTCTCCAAGGGTTGAAAACCGAGAAGGTTGCAAGTATGATTGCTCGGTGTGTTTGCGCAATATGTGCAACACATGCTTAAATTCTGAATTAGTTTGGTTTGCTGATGCCATCATATTCTATGATGTCACAGCCTCACAATGTATTATTTTGGCGGTCAATTTCTCCCTTACTTTCTCTCAGCCATCATCATAGCTTTTAAAATTTTACAGAAACAGTTCATTTTGTTGTAGCCTTTCTTTTCTTTGTGAGTCAACTCATTTTATAAATATTAGCGTGGATTTTAAATTGTAATTTATGCACAGTACTTAAAGGGGAACTGCACTTTTTTTGGAATGTTGCCTATCGTTCACAATCATTACGAAAAACATGACAAGGGAAAAATTGTTTTTAATGCATTCTAAATATTAAATACATGTAAATAAAAGTCCGCTTAGAGCAAAGCCAATGGGAGGTCATCTATACAGCCCATAAAATCCGATAAATAACCATTCAAAAAGTGGCAACATTACTCCATTTACATTTCGTGACTTGAATGTTTACAAAGTATTAGTGATATTGTTATTATAAGCGCTAACACAGAAAAACTATTTATAGCGGCGCTGTGATAACACGATCGACTGGAGAGGCTTTTTTCTCGCTTTCTTGCTCCCTAGACGTTTATTGTAAATCATAAATCATGCATATCACCTGGAAAGTAGATGGCTGAGGATATAATCCGACAAGTTGGTGCACTTTGATAGCCATTTAGGACCCGTAACTGGTAAGAACGAAACGAAAAGACGCTTGGTCCCTGTTTCTTTGCGAGGATTATGAGTCATTCTTCATCGGTGAATATATGATCATCCAAGCAGTCGGCATCTTAATGACAGCAGACATTGCACAGTAAGTAGCATTTTATTATTTTTGTTGGCTCTCATGAAGTCTGCGGTGAGTAACAATCAGTGATGAAAACAATTAATAAAGCAAATGTTGCAATGCGTTTTTGAAACTATTTTGCCACATATGCTTAAAATGATCAAATTATGTAAATATTACATGTTATCGTAAATGTGGCCATTACTACATTACATATATACATACATCATGTATATGAAACCTTAATGGAGGTGTTTGGATGTTTTTTAAAGGGGAACATTATCACAATTTTAGAATTGTTAAAACCATTAAAAATCAGTTCCCAGTGGCTTATTATATTTTTAGAAGTTGTTTTCAAAATTTTACCCATCACGCAATATCCCTAAAAAAAGCTTCAATGTGCCTGATTTTAACCACCCGTCCATTTTTCTGTGACGTCACATAGTGAAGCCAACACAAACAAACATGGCGGAAAGAACAGCAAGCTATAGCGACATTAGCTCGGATTCAGACTCGGATTTCAGCGGCTTAAGCGATTCAACAGATTATGAATGTATTGAAACGGATGGTTGTAGTGTGGAGGCAGGTAGCGAAAACGAAATTGAAGAAGAAACTGAAGCTATTGAGCCATATCGGTTTGAACCGTATGCAAGCGAAACCGCCGAAAACGACACGACAGCCAGCGACACGGGAGAAAGCGAGGACGAATTTGGCAATCGCCTTCTAACCAACGATTGGTATGTGTTTGTTTGACATTAAAGGAAACTAACAACTATGAACTAGGTTTACAGCATATGAAATACATTTGGCAACAACATGCACTTTGAGAGTGCAGACAGCACAATTTTCATCAATTAATATATTCTGTAGACATACCCTCATGTCAGCAGGCCAGGGAAGCTAGGGTCGATATTCTTCTCTTGATCATCTTCGGGACGGTGTGAGCCAAGACATCCAGGGGGGTTTAGCTTGCTCGTCTGCGGGAACAAACTGCCGCCATTGCTTGCCGTGTTACCGAGGTCCTTTGTCCCTGAATTGCTCACACACTCCGGCAGATTCAATGGGGGTCTGGCGGCAGATTTCTTTGACTTTATCGTTGGAAATGCATCTGCTTTGAGTGTCGCAGGATATCCACACATTCTTGCCATCTCTGTCGTAGCATAGCTTTCGTCGGTAAAGTGTGCGGAACAAACGTCCAATTTCTTGCCACTTTCGCATCTTTGGGCCACTGGTGCAACTTGAATCCGTCCCTGTTTGTGTTGTTACACCCTCCGACAACACACCGACGAGGCATGATGTCTCCAAGGTACGGAAAACAGTCGAAAAAACGGAAAATAACAGAGCTGATTTGACTCGGTGTTTGAGAAAATGGCGGATTGCTTCCCGATGCGACGTCATGTTGTGACGTCATCGCTCCAAGAGCGAATATTAGAAAGGCGTTTAATTCGCCAAAATTCACCCATTTAGAGTTCGGAAATCGGTTAAAAAAATATATAGTCTTTTTTCTGCAACATCAACATATATATTGACGCTTACATAGGTCTGGTGATAATGTTCCCCTTTAAGGGCTTTATTGGCAGAATTGAGGGGCTCCTATATGCTCCAATGTAAGCAGACTTTTAATCAAATGTATCTAATATTTGAAATGCATAAACATTAAATAACATCCATCGTCATGTCTTTAATAATGATTGTGAACGATGGGCAAAATTACAAAGAAAGTGCAGTTCCCCTTCAAGCAGAGTGCTGTGTATATTCAGTGGCAGTAAATTGCATACGCTGAACATTGGACAACAAGTAACAAGAGACATGGCTGGATAAAGAAAGTTATTTAAAGCTTTGAATCATTCGTTTGGAGTTCTGGGCGTTCTCATTGCAGGCTGTGACCCCACTGTTATATCATTTTATAGGACCCCCGCCGGTGCAACTTGTTTTTACCTTCTCCGTTCGTCCACTTACAAAGTGCCTGGGTGCTGTCATAAGATTGACTGCCTTTTCCCGGGCCTATTTGGCTCTCAAGGTGCTACTTTCTGTCGGAAATGCTCCCCTTGGTAGGGAATAGCACAAAAAAGTTGTATTTTAATAGACGCCAGCTTTAAATGGCTGCTTATTTTGATCTCACATATGCACACACTGCATTTGATCTTGAGTATCTCCTGCAGTTTCAGACTAGAGGCTTTTCTCTTATTATTTTTTTTTTTGCAAACCCTCCAGGGAGGCTATTCAGCCTTTTAGGAACATATCTAAATCCAAAGCACTTACACATCAACCCATTTATTCCATTTGGTGACAATAATGTGATTTTGGATATGGATATTCGGTCTGAATAGTGACATGCAAGGAATAAGTTTGGTGTGCATATTTATTATTTCATGGCTAGCAGATATATTCCTTCGGTGAGTTCATTAGTGGAGTGGTTGGTTAGAATAATTGGGAACATTTTCTATCACATTAATATTAATGTGGACAGTGAGACTGCCAGTGACGCCTACAGTCAGTTTTGGTAGCTGGGACCATTATTCTGGACTGGTCTGCATCAATGTTGTCGTGAGTTGTGTTGTCAATTGTTGATCGCTGCACACTGTTCTATTTTTTAAATCAATCAATCAATCAATCAATCAAAGTTTATTTACATAGCCCTTAATCACGAGTGTCTCAAAGGGCTGCACAAACAACGACATCCTCGGCTTAAATTCTTAAATATATTGTCACATGTTCTCTTGATAGCTCGAGGCCTGACTACACACTTGGCCAAACCAATTAGCAGGTGGGCAGTATGTGTTGTGTTTGTCGCCATATTGACTAAATATCCCCCAACTCAGCAATCATCGACTTATACATGCAAATACTTTATGTTGTACTGTCAGCTCCTTATAAACTAGGCATTGACCTCTATTCAAGCTTCATGTAAGCAATCACTCCAAGCATAAACTGCACACTAACATCATGTTGACTAAGACTATAATGTACCTACTGTATTTACATACTGTGGTGACCACAACACTTGGAGCATTTAGCCATGGCTAATGAGACATGTTAGTCTGGCAGGGTTTGTGGCGGATAACCTCAGCCTGAAATGTCGGCTGCCAGCTGTTGAGCATGGTGCCATGTGTGACGGTGTTGGCAGGGGCAGTGTGGAAATCACTGAATGTGCCTGCACAAACGTAGCCGGAGATGTGGAAAAAATGTATGTTTACAAGTACACCATGTGATGCAAGATGATGTTGATTTTGATGATAGTGACAACAACACATTTTCAGACCAAGCTCAAGCGGATTTTGGCTGGAGATGTTTGATCTGGTCTCATGTTGAACAGCGGAAGTTTTCCAAATGGGAGGCTCCAGAGGACATACTAAACGTTTATGTATATTCAATTGATATCGCACACAAAGCTGATGTACTAAACTTGGGCACTAAGGACTATCCCAGCAGACACAAGACATTGAAACAACGTTGATTATTGATTGATTGAGACTTTTATTAGTCGGTTGCACAGTGAAGTACATATTCCGTACAATTGACCACTAAATGGTAACACCCGAATAAGTTTTTCAACTTGTTTAAGTCGGGGTCCACTTAAATTGATTCATGATACAGATATATACTATCATATATACTATCATCATAATACAGTCATAACACAAGATAATCATCAGGGTATATACGTTTAATTATTTACATTATTTACAATTCGGGGTGTGGAGAGGGGGGGGGGGGGTTTGGTTGTTAACATCAGTCATCAACAACTGAGAACAGAGAAATGGATATTGAAACAGTGTAAGTCTGACTTGGTAGGATATATACAGCAAGTAGTGGACATAGAGAGAGAGAAGAGAGAGGGATCAGAAGGCATAAGAAAATTATCTACATTTGATTGTTTACATTTGATTATTAACAATCCGGGGAGGGTGTTAGTTTAGGGTTGAAGTTGCCTGGAGGTGTACTTTTATTGCGGTTTTGAAGGAGGATAGAGATGCCCTTTCTTTTATACCTTTTGGGAGCGCATTCCACATTGATGTGGCATAGAAAGAGAATGAGTTAAGACCTTTGTTAGATGCCAATGGGGCTGTGGTTTGATCTGGGGCTGATCTATAGTTAGAGAGCTTTAATTGCATTTTGTATCCATTTTTCCACACCACACTCTTCCCCAAATTCCTTTACACTGTAAATCTTGCTTTGTGCAATGAGTAGCAGTTGTGCTTGGACAAAAAAGGACATTCATCAATGTGTTCCCACTTAGCCGCAGATTAAGCACAGGCTGCATTTGTCCAAAATGTATTGGGTAGGGAGTAGACATTTGTCTGGATATGTTTTTCTATATTGTTGAAGTATGTAAGTTTCTTTATTTTGTCTTGATCAATATGGAATAGACCTTTTTAAAGTCCAGCTGTTGTGGTTCTATTCAGGCGGTTGTCTGCCAAAATGTGTTTGTATGGCTCAACGATGCTGCAAATAGGCACTAAAAAGACCCAAAACAGAGATGTGCTGTTTTGCTTGTACAATATCGAGCCAGTGCAGAAATGGAAGTTTAACAAGCGGGCCTCACGATGTGAAGCATGTCAAACCCTAGAGGTGGCAACCCCAGGAACTAATGAAAAATGTTGATGGGGATGGGATGATGCTGCAAGCTCCACAGTGCAGCTACATTACTGATCATATGGTTTGCCGCGTGGTTTTCATAGCAGGAAATGTAGACTTGTCACCCCTGGCATACACGGTTGGAACAGCCTTAAGCTATGATACAGCTGAAAGGATGAGTCCTCGAGGGCTGCTGCTTTTTAGGGAAGTGGAGCAGGCCAACTCCTTGCTGAGTGGCAACAGCTGCAGTGAGCACAAAGTTGCCAGATGGGTTATTTACTATTCGAGTAATGTGAATAGAACAAGATTGTGCGGAATACTTGACTTTTTTTTTTTTAAGCAGCAACATTGTTTACCTTCAAGATAGTTGGTGAGCATTTGTTTTCATCTTAATACAAACTACATCTACACTGGACACGATTGAACATACTTAGTTTGGTTACAGCGTTCATCCGTTATAGTGCATTCATCAAAATAATTAAATTCAATACAATTAGAGAGTTTCAATTCAATATTGTTTTATTAATATAATTTTTCTGATTACTTTGGTGGAATCAGGTAATTAGTTGCCGCATAATAGTGCAGCAGTGGCTTACTTTTGAACACCCATTTCATTTACAAACATGGCTGTTCACAATGTTGGGACAGCAAATATTAAAAGGGAACATTATCACCAGACCTATGTAAGCGTCAATATATACCTTGATGTTGCAGAAAAAAGACCATATAATTTTTTAACCAATTTCCGAACTCTAAATGGGTGAATTTTGGCGAATTAAACGCCTTTCTATTATTCGCTCTCGGAGCGATGACACAACGTGACGTCACATCGGGAAGCAATCCGCCATTTTCTCAAACACATTACAAACACAGAGTCAAATCAGCTCTGTTATTTTCCGTTTTTTCGACTGTTTTCCGTACCTTGGAGACATCATGCCTCATCGGTGTGTTGTCGGAGGGTGTAACAACACGAACAGGGACAAATTCAAGTTGCACCAGTGGCCCAAAGATGCGAAAGTGGCAAGAAATTGGACGTTTGTTCCGCACACTTTACCGACGAAAGCTATGCTACGACAGAGATGGCAAGAATGTGTGGATATCCTGCGACACTCAAAGCAGATGCATTTCCAACTGGAATGGACGGATCAGCTTTCAGGAAAAGAGAGCGGATGAGGGTATGTCTACAGAATATATTAATTGATGAAAACTGGGCTGTCTGCACTCTCAAAGTGCATGTTGTTGCCAAATGTATTTAATATGCTGTAAACCTAGTTCATAGTTGTTAGTTTCTTTTAATGCCAAACAAACACATACCAATCGTTGGTTAGAAGGCGATCGCCAAATTCGTCCTCGCTTTCTCCCGTGTCGCTGGCTGTCGTGTCGTTTTCGTCGGTTTCGCTTGCATACGGTTCAAACCGATATGGCTCAATAGCTTCAGTTTCTTCTTCAATTTCGTTTTCGCTACCTGCCTCCACACTACCACCATCCGTTTCAATACATGCGTAATCTGTTGAATCGCTTAGCCGCTGAAATCCGAGTTTGAATCCGAGCTACTGTCGCTATAGCTTGCTGTTCTATCCGCCATGTTTGTTTGTCACAGGAAAATGGACGGGTGTATATAACGATGGTTAAAATCAGGCAATTTGAAGCTTTTTTTAGGGATATTGCGTGATGGGTAACATTTTGAAAAAAACTTCGAAAAATAAAATAAGCCACTGGGAACTGATTTTTAATAGTTTTAACCCTTCTGAAATTGTGATAATGTTCCCCTTTAAGTCAAAGTCATGCAAATACTAACATGTTACATCTGATAGCAGAGGATAAGCCTGTAATTGCAAGAATGGGAGATCTCTGGCTGAATGTTCTGAACTCTTATTACCGTGGTACAGTGGAACCTCAATTTACAAACGTAATTAGTTCTTGAACTGGGTTTGCGAATACAAAAGTTTGTATATTGATTGACATTTCTCAATAGGAAAAAATGGAGACATGAATAATGGGTTCCAGGATCGACAATAGTCCACATTTTAATTAAAATAATTCTCCTCACTTTCAAAGCCATCCATAACCTCTCTCCATCATATTTCTCTGACCTGATCCATGATGCCACGCCCTCACGTTCCCTTATATCCTCTTCATCCATCCATCCATCTCACTGTCCCTTTATTTAAACTGTCCACCATGGGTGCCCTAGCTTTCAGCCGCTCTGCCCCACATCTTTGGAACTCTTTACCACCAGACCTTCGTAACTTAGATTCAATATCCCTCTTCAAATCAAGACTCAAAAAACACCTATTCCTGACTGCCTATTCATTGTAATCATCTTTTCTTCTCTATCTTTGTTGTTGTTGTTGTTTTTTATCCAATTTGATTTTATTCTTGTGATTTTGTACGGTGTCCTTGAGTGCCCAGAAAGGCGCCTTTATAAATAAAATGTATTATTATTATTATTATTATTTTAGTAAAAAACTTGTAGACTTTGAACACAATATACAGTACTGTATAGCAAGCAAACATAGCAAGGGGGTGATGGATCAACTCTCTATTTAATAGCACAGCCAAAACAACAATTAGCTGAACTGTCCTCATTTCCAGTCGCCTTGCCAACATACACACACACTATCACTATTTCTGTGGTGCACTCACAATTTGAAATCATAAAGCTCCTTCACTTCAACAGCCACGTTGCTACAATGATTAGGATTAAAAACAATAATATTTTGTTCCTTGTCAGTTAATCTTCTTGGCAGAAGAAACAGTTAGGGGTAGTTGACAACGCTGTGGATACTTCCTGAATGTTTAAACCACACATTGCTTGTTCATTGCTTTCTTTGGACTCATATTGTACTGACAAATCTAGAAAATGCTGTAAAAAGGCTAAAAAATCCTTAGAAGGCACACAAAGTAGCAACTAGCACAGTAGCTAATGACAGCACTACTGCGCTGACTGTATGAACATCGGAGAGCGATAGGCCCGGCCACAATGGATGTGCTGCCAGGCACAAAGTGGATGGCTGAAATTCGTACACTGAGACAAGGTTCGTACAATAAAGCAGATTTTTATTCAATTTATGACTTGTAAAACAAATCCTTTATAGTCTTGAGTCATGATGTAATTATTGATTTAATACAATTCTTATTTGAAACCGATTCTCGCAATATACATATTATTTGGTTTTAGAGCTGTCAAAGTTAATGTGAAAATACAGTGTTAACTATAAGTTCCTTTAAAACCACTAATTTGTTTAAAGTGTGATTAAGGCGCCACGTCCTTCCTGACACTCGGACCATTTGTTACCATGGGAAAATGTAGCTGCAATCACTGGTTATTGATGAGCCACACACAAGCAGAAATGGCCAAAGAAAAGGGTACATTATAGAAATACCAGGTCCAAAGCCATGGCAATTCGTTTTCCTGACAGGACAAGACATGCTTTTTTAATTCCACAATCGCCCTGAGACATCAACACCAGAGCGATTGCCTGCTAGTAGAGCTTCACTTCCGTGTTTATATAACAGTTTAGTCCACATTGATAACATATAAAGTCGATTGTTACTGTAATTGGTTCAGTAAGATGGCATAAAAGCTCTGCAGAAAAAGACAGTAGGCAAGAAGTTTAGAGTCACTTATCTGGATTATTTATTCTTGTCATGCCACCTATTCTCAAATCAATCACACACTTCAGACTTCACAAGGATAACCCTACGCATCCCAACCGGTTTAACTACAGTCATAAAATGAAAAATCGTCTTACATTACGATCTTGCTTCATCAAAGGTGTTTTGTAATGTAATATGTGATATTTCTCTTAAATAGATTCTAGTACATCAGTTGAGGAAAATAGAGGGGGACATTTTAAGGAATATTGAAATAGATATTTTTTTAACATGTTGGTTTATAGTCCTCATTTACAGAATGTTTAGCAGGCTGAATATTACACTTTATCAATAAGTAGAGAATGCATCCCATTCCTCTGTCCACCAGGTAATATACAACATATTAAAAGCATGTATTCAGGTAGAAAAATCACAAATTAAATTAAATTAAAGCTCTTCCTCTGAATAGATAGATAGATAGATAGATAGATAGATAGATAGATAGATAGATAGATAGATAGATAGATAGATAGATAGATAGATATAACATATATACAATATACACTATGTACATGTTGTATATATTGTATATTGTATATATGTTATAGACATAATATATTATATCTGTATATATATTATTCTGTACACATATTGTGTATATATTCGTATATATGTTAGATTTTTTTATCGCTATATTAGTCTATTTATACCTGCATTGTCCTTTCCATCCTTACACTTTCCATCATTGTAACTGAGCTACTGTGTTGAACAATTTCCCTTGTGGATCATTAAAGTTTGTCTAAGTCTAGATAGATGATAGATAGATAGATAGATAGATAGATAGATAGATAGATAGATAGATAGATAGATAGATAGATAGATAGATAGATAGATAGATAGATAGATGGATAGAGGATGGATGGATGGATGGATGGATGGATAGATAGATAGATAGGTAGGGATGATACTTGAAACCGATTTTCCCGGTTGTTCGATAAGAAAAGAACCGAGTCCTCGGACTCGAATCCCTTTTTGAGAACCGGTACCCGTTATCGAGACCACTATAGTAAAGAATAAGAGTTGGTTCTTTATTCGAATCCCTCAGTCATTTGGCGCAGATAGCGAAAGCAGGAAAAACAATGGACCGGAAAAAACGCTCCAAGGTGTAATAAAGTTCAAAACAAAAGATATAATCCAATGAATAACTTTACTGAGAGATTTGAGCAGGGTACAAACACATGACGAACACTTTTACGACCAACCGGAAACATAGCAACCAGACTAGCAACGCACCTCCTTTACGGCAGCTGTCGCAACGTTCTTAAAGCAACCGCAGCACATACATACATCTCCCTTTTTTAACATTTGTTTTTCTTTCCTTGTGAACAAAACAAAATCACACTGTATATGTGTTGTCTGTCTAATTATAAATAATGCAGACGAGGCGTGTTGGCTGAGTTGTTGACGTTTACTTTCACAGCGTGCTCATAACCTCATTCTTAGCTGCCGGCTGGCGACATGCAACAACACTTTTCGGGGCTACCGCGCATCCTCGTCACTCCCGTTGCATGCTGGGTAGTGTAGTTGTTATATTCCCTAGCTCATAACGTCACATCGTTCCCCCTATAAAGAAATAATGTTAACTCAATAAAGTGTATTTCTTTTTTTAGCTTTAACTTTTCATTTTTTAGCATTGTAACCACATTTGCAAACAACTTTTCTCTTCATAGAATTTTCTTTCAATAAAGAAATAAAGTGCAAAAATGTCAAAGCATCATAACAAACAGTTATGTTCCAATAGCAGCAGAAGGGCACTTTTTGGAGAGCTGTATTATTTTCAGTTATGTGTCCAAGGGACTGATTTTATTTAACACTATATTATTATTTATACACCTATAGTGATCACAGAGACAGGTTGTTTTTGTGTTGCTGTATATATTTGTTTTTATGAAAAATCCCTCTTAATATACTTTGGGTAACAACAGTCAATATTTATTTATTTTATTTTATTTTTTTAGGGGGGTAACAGTCAATATTTATTTATTTATTAGAATTTATTTTTTTCTTATATAATAAAAGTGAGCTTTTGTTAAACCAAATATTGTGTGTTTTTTTCCATATACAACAACCTATCTGGACTCGATAAGAGAATCGATAAGGAATCGGTTCGATAAGAAGATTCGATAATAGGCTCGAACTCGATAATTTCTTATCAAACAGCGTCCCTATAGAGAGGTCTTTTTTGTCTTTGCACAAGTACAGTTTGTACAACGAAGCTTTGTTTTCAGCACAAACCCTTTCAAGCTTAGACAAACAAACAGTGTACAGGGTTACAGAACAGAAACGCTGATGGGTCGCCACAAGGCGCACCGTAAAAGATGGGGATAAAGGTAAAACGCTGGGTAAGGATGAGTTAAAGAAAAAAAAAATAGAAAAAAAAAAGGGCACCTACTGCAGGAAATGAAATTTTCCAAAAAATGCAAAATCTGCCAAGACACCACCAATGAAGTGCAGGTATTTTTTAATTGCCATTAGAAGTGTGTTCATGTCCTTTTTGTGTTGAGCTTTAAAAAAAAAAAAGAATAAAATAAAAAAAAATAATTAAAGCAAATTAATTGTCCAGTCATGGTATTAAAAACTAGAAAATGATATGTCTGGGATACATTGTTAATGATGAAAAATTATATCTGTGAACTATGAACAATGTGATTATCACGATTAAATATTTTAATCGTTTGGCAGCCCTAATTCGTATATATACGTGGGGCCTCACCTGCCTCTAGGGACTGCACATCACTGGTTTGGGGTCATTGTCCTGTTGGAACAACCAAATGCGCCCGAGACCCAACCTCTGGGCTGATGATTTTAGGTTGTCCTGAAGAATTTGGAGGAAATCTTCCTTTTTCATTTTCCCATTTAAAACGCCAGTTCCATTGGCAGCAAAACAGGCCCAGAGACTAATACTACCACCACCATGCTTGTCATTAGGAATGGTGTTCCTGGGATTAAAGGCCTCACCTTTTCTCCTCCAAACATATTGCTGGGTATTGTGGCCAAACAGCTCAATTTTTGTTTCACCTGGCACCACATGGACAAAGATAAGACCTTCTGGATGAAAGTTCTGTAAACTTTTGACCACGACTGTACATGTCGCGAGTAAGCGTGGAGATGGGCAAACCAAAACTGTGTTCTTTAAAATTATGACTCCATTCGGAATCTCAATAAATATAACTTGCCATTCAGATGTGAATCTATTTTTTTCAAGCACTCCTAGTATTGACAATAATGTGGCTGTCTGTGGGAATTGTACCACAGCAAAGGTCTGCATGGATGTTGCTCAACTTCCCTGAGTCGACGTCATAATGTTCTGATTCTTATGGCTAAAAAGTTCAGACAAAATAAGTGCCTGTGCTGGCTAAGGCCAAATAGTGCACTCACTTTTGCCTCAATTGCTTCCACATAATAAACAGAAATCATAACACTTATTTATGCTCATTATGTTTAAGCATATTTGATATTGTCAGTGTGTTCTAATAAGTGCAAAATTGATGCCTGCCTCCATATTTAAGGACCTGCTGAATGTCGAAGGTACATATAGCTTTAATGTGTTTTTACAATTGACTTCAGAAGCGGACCCTCTCTGAGCACAGCAGGACATTCACACTGTGCAACTAAATGACACTGAACTAGCACAGCACGGAGTCTAAAACAGTGGTTCTTAACCTTGTTGGAGGTACCGAACCCCACCAGTTTCATATGCGCATTCCACTTTTTTTTCAAATTCAAGACAAAGTTATTATGTTTTTGGTAACACTTTAGTATGGGGAATATATTCTAAGTAACAAAGACGTAATATAGAGTTTTTTGGACACTAGGGGAACACATTCTAAGTTACAAAGACTAAATTTAGAGTTATTTGGTTAGGGTTCGGGTTAGGGTTAGCGGGTTAGGGCCAGGGTTAGAGGGTTAGGGTTATAATAAGGCCATGCCGAATAAGGCATTAATTAGTACTTAATAATGACTACTTAAAAGCCAATATGTTATTAATTTGCATGTTGATAAGCAACTAATTAATGGTGAATATGTTCCCCCATACTAAAGTGTTACCATGTTTTATTACTGGTGCACAAAATGAACCGTGCATGAACATCACCTTGTTCAAACAACAAAGCCAACACAGTGCATAAACTCACAACAAATTACACACCTGCAAATCAGTGTGACTTCTGCTGTTGCCGTATCCGTAATACGCCGATAGGGAATAGTTTTTATTTACACGATGAGTCAGGTGTGTTTTGACCTCCGCCGAACCCCTGAGCCCGACTCACCGAACCCCTAGGGTTCCATCGAACCCAGTTTAAGAACCACTGGTTTAAAAGTACTTGGTTTGTGTAAGCTTGCAATCCACATGTGCTGACTCCTTTAGTCAGATAGCTGAACACATTTAACAAGGCTTGTAGTCGGAACATTGTTGCTAATTGCCACTAAAGACGTGGAATAATGCATAGGAAATATGCAACGATTACTTGCGGCAAGAAGACATCAGTCTTTTGAATGATTTGAGGAAACATTAATGTATTTTCAAAGAAAGCTGCCATCTCTCTCAAAGCCTAAGAAGCTTAGAGTGGTTTCCCGAGGTTAACTTGCCACGGGTTGAACAGAGTGACAGACACTAACATCTGTATGTCTTTAATAGGCTGTAGAGAAAACGGATTGAATGGAAATTAGGTGAAATCCAGTGTCAGTCACTTGCCAGACGAAGAAACATCTTTGATGCATTTTGAACGGTTTTAAACATATTTATGGCTGATTTTGTCCTTTGGAAGCAGGAGTCGGTGGAAGCGATGTTTGCAATGTCTCTTATTTGAGCTGTGAACTTCTTGTGAACCTGATGAAAAGTGAACGCGACACTGCAACGCCTTTTAACTTGTGCTTGTCACTGAGAGATGAAAACAGCCATTTCTAGTTTTACAAAGGATGTGAGTGTTAGTGTGATCTCTAACAGGGAAGAGGATGCTCCTTTTCATGTTTTTGTCCCATTCAGTGTTTGGCTTGAAAAATAACTCAAAGTAATATTTTTTTTTTTTTACTATTCTAAATATTACTGTTCATTTTGGCTTGGTATATAACGCTGGTATTTTCTAAACAACTAACTAAAGGTCGTCTATTCGTCAAAATTGACTTTTAAATGATGTCATAACAGTAATGTGTCTTGAGAGCCTATCCACCAAACTTGAAAAAAACAAATATGTCTCCATCACTTGGATATTCCACTTTTGAGAGAAGAATTGCTTCTTTTAAAGTGATCAAAATTCCATGAATGATACCCCTCCTTCCTCATATATGATACCGCCTCTGACCCCCATTGAGCACACCTTGTTTAAAAGCTCACCGCTTTACAGCTTTACACAAAGTAAGCTTTGCTACACATCCTAAAACCTGGGCCTTCGCCAACTGTTCCTCCGTCGGGCTTCAATTTTTCATCATTTTGATATTTTTTAGCAAATGTGTGAGCCGAGCATGATGTTGCTGCTAAAATGTAACTGTCATGTTTGCACTGCAGCTCAATGTAGCTTTAAAAAATGATTTTCAGCGTGTGTAATTAACCTTAACCTGTCATATTAGTCACCAGATTTTTTGGATCCGAACTGTCAGACAGTACAATTTAAAATAATATATGGAGTGGTACCTCAGATTTCATATGCCCCACTTTTCGTATGATTTGGTTTTCGCTGAAAAGGTCTCTTCAAAAGTTTGTACTGGTTTTCGTACTGTCTTGGCTATTGTATGGCCAAATAAATATATACCGTATATATATATATATATATATATATATATATATATATATATATATATATATATATATATATATATATATATATCGTATTTTTCGGACTATAAGTCGCAGTTTTTTTCATAGTTTGGCCGGGCTCCAGTGCGACTTATATATGTTTTTTTTCTTTTTTATTATGCATTTTCGGCAGGTGCGACTTAAACTCCGGTGCGACTTATACTCCGAAAAATACGGTATATATATATATATATATATATATATATATATATATATATATATATATATATATATATATATATATATATATATATATATATATATATATATGAGATGTGTGTGTGTATATATTCATATACATAAATACATACATGTATATATGTATATATTCATATACATATATACATGTTTGTATGTATGTATATATGTGTGTATGTATTAATGTATAAATGTGTGTATATACATATACATAAAGACATACATACATGTATATATGTATGTATATATTTGCATATGTATTTTTATTTGTATGTATGCATATATATTTATATATACATGCATGTAAATATATATATATATATATATATATATACATATATATATACATACACACATATATATATATGTATCCATCTACTTTCTACCGCTTGTCCCTCTCGGGGCCGCGGGGCGTGCTAGAGTCTATCCCAGCTCCATTCGGGCGGAAAGTGGGGTACACCCTGGACAAGTCGCCACCTCATCGCAGGGCCAACACAGATATACATATATATATATTGTATATGTATACATAAACAAATCAGTGTAGGTTCTGGCGTAGTTGCCCATGCGTCATTTTCGTGAGTGTGTTTGGGAGTGTGTCAAGTCAACCGGGGTCGTGATTCGGTACAGTCGTGTTTTGCGTTATTATGCGAACAGAAAAGAAGCAACTACAAATTAAAAAACAAGCTGTTAAAGGATAGTGTTAACTCTGACGGCCATAATTTCTTCTTAATTTTTTTTTGTATCTGCAACAGATTAAAAATATATTTGTGTTTTGTGCGATTCTTTTTTCGCCTTACCTTTTAGAACTGAATTTCAACAAAAACTGAGGTACCCCCTAAATTACCAATAAGTTTTTCTCTTCCAAATGGCTCAATTAGGTAAGCAAACTATTTAAAACATCGCTGATTAGGATGTGGTGCAGTTCTATCAACACTACAACCACTGAAAACAATACAGAGTTGTTTTTTTTCTGTACTTTGTGAAATACAAATAGAGCATTATTATCTTTGTAAAGGCAGAACTATTAGACTGTATTCCAATAACCATACTTGCCAACCTTGAGACTTCCGATTTCGGGAGGTGGGGGGGGGGCGTGGTTGGGGGCGTGGCTAAGAGGGGAGGAGTATATTTACAGCTAGAATTCACCAAGTCAAGTATTTCATATATATATATATATATATATATATATATATATATATATATATATATATATATATATATATATATATATATATATATATTAGAAATACTTGACTTTCAGTGAATTCTAGCTATAAATATATATTTATTTTATTGTATATATATATATGTATATATATATATATATATATATATATATATATATATATATATATATATATATATATATATATATATATATATATATATATATATATGTCTTAATAAGGTTATCCAAAAAATAGTGCTCGATACCGTAGTAGAGCGCAATATATGTATGTGTGGGAAAAATCTCCTGATGATTGAGGGAACCCCTTATGAAACAGGCCTGTAGAGATGAAGTAGTCTTGTGATTTTTTCCCACACATACATATATATATATATATATATATATATATATATATATATATATATATATATATATATATATATATATATATATAAAAGAAATACTTGAATTTCAGTGTTCATTTATTTACACATATACTTGTTGAGTCAAGGGTTGAATTGTCCATCCTTGTTCTATTCTCTGTCACTATTTTTCTAACCATGCTGAACACCCTCTCTGATGATGCATTGCTGTGTGGCACGCACAAAAGTGCTTTCATCAAATGCACTAGATGGCAGTATTGTCCTGTTTAAGAGTGTCACAACATTGCTGTTTACGGCAGATGAACTGCTTTAAGGTAGACCAAAACGTGACTGCTGTTGTTGTGTGTTGTTGCCGCGCTGGGAGGACGTTAATGAAACTGCCTAACAATAAACCCACATAAGGAACCAAGAACTCGCCCTCGATCATTCTACAGTTATAACGTCATTGGGCAGGCACACCGTTTAATATTGTGGGAAGGCGGACGTGAAAACAGGCTGTCGACACGTCACCTGAATTTCGGGAGATTTTCGGGAGATAATTTGTCCCGGGAGGTTTTCAGGAGAGGCGCTGAATTTCGGGAGTCTCCCGGAAAATCCGCGAGGGTTGGCAAGTATGCCAATAACAATACCAACAACAATTAAAGTCTACGCTTTTTCTGATTTATTTTCCTAATCCAATGCCAATGCCAAGTCTGTTTTTGGAGTAGTTGTGTCATGATTTGATGTTGAAAGGCAGTGTGCTCCCTTCGGTGCAAGCTAATTTAAAAACAGCCATAGAACAGCAGATGTCAGAGCAAAGTGACTGATGAGCAGTCTCCTGGCCACTGTTGAAGACAGCCTAGTCCTCCAGAGTCCTGCTTGTTGCCACTCTGTAGTTCAACCACGGCTTGAGTTAAGTCCATCTGTTGTGTTTACGGTGACCAGTTGTAGCTTGTTGTCACTCACGCGTCTGTATTTATTATTAGCACATTTGTACAGTTTCTTTGGTCTCAGTGGCATACCTCAGCATACTCTTTGTGGCACTGATTTCATTTGAGTGGTGAATAACTGTATTACTGCCATCAATACAGCCGGTTTGCTCTGCACCACAAACACAAATGTAATATGATCAGAGAATAAGAGGTCCTGAATTGTGGAAACAATTACACGTTATTGATAAGTGGATATCGTGATATCGTAAAAGCCTGCAGTGAAGAGGAAGGTGTCTCATGAAGTATACAATCTGTGGACACCTTTATGGAAATGTGTTAAGAATCAAGTTGAATGACTCAGAACAGCACCTTGACAAATTCTTGCCTCAATCTATTTATGGCCTTGCTTGGGAGCACATTTTCACTTGGTTCTCATCTTTTTGTTTTGTCCTCTCTTGTCTGGAAAAAGACTAAAGGAGCTAGCTGTTATCCCTGTTCTCATTCAGTGTCATGACTCAAGGGCAAGAAGGTGTCGGCAGCTTGCAGAGCTTTGATTGACTTGAGACCACAGGACACACCCCGAGACGCAGTGACAGAACAACAGCCTTCAACTAAGGTTTTTTTGTTCCCCCTCTTCAGAAAGATGACACTTTTGTGACACATCTGCAGTCAACTTTCAACACTGAAGGTTGCTTTTCCCGTCTGAAAGAATATGCATATATGAGGAGCACCACGGTTCCAGGAAAATTCAACAGCAGTCAGTTTGATGTGTATGTAAGAAGGATAATTGTCACAAATGTCAAATAACATGCTCATTACATCCTTCACCTTGAGGTGGGTGGATTACTCGTCACAAAACAGACACTGATTTGACATTATCCCATTTTAGGATGCAGTGTGTTTGCGGTGTGCTGCATGTCCAGCTGTGTGCCGTGGAGGCTGCTGGCAGACACTGGCTTTGATTTGTTATTTTACCCGACATAAAACGGGTGGCTTTTCAGTTCAAACAGCTCGTTTCAACATGTTTATGCCGAGCATTTGGGTTTTCGACTGCTTGACAACTCATCGTCCTGATAATCCAAAACCAATGTCAGTTTAGGAATGGGGCTGTTTGTCAAGATTATGGATTATTTAGTTACTTTAGTACTTTTAATTTGGTAGACTTTTCAAGAAGTCTCGGACTTTGTCACCAGCAAAGCTCAACTGAAATTAAAAGTTAAAGTTAAAGTACCACTGATAGTCACACACTAGGTGCGGTGAAATTACCCTCTGCATTTGTTCCACCCCCTGTGAGGTGAGGGGAGCAGTGAGCAGCAGCGGTGGCCATGCTCGGGAATCATTTTGTTGATTCAACCCCTAATTCCAACCTTTGATGCTGAGTGCCAAACAGGGAGGTAATGGTTCCCATGTGTACAGTCTTTGGTATGACTGGGCCAGGGTTATGGCGTCACATTAGTGCCAAAAATCCGAGCACATAAAAACTGTTATCGCGCGCTAATTCTCCACTTCGTGCGTGCGCGCGACACCCTTTTGTGCGCGCGTGGTGCGTTTCTGCGCGCGCGCTGTCTCGGTTTGTGCGCTCTCTGTGTACTCCTGGCATCTCTCCTTGCGCTGTCATGTTTATTTTTGGCATTTGGGGGCGTGTATGCTTAGACGGCCCCTCCTTTCTGATTTGCTCTTCAGCATTTTTCATATGACCAATGATTCTCCCGCGTAGCAACGTTGTAGCCATCTTGCCTCGGACAGCTAGCCTCAATCATTACATTGATGTCAATGGTACATGTACTAATTAAATTACCATAACTTGCTCGATTTTCGACCAATTTACAAACGGTTTGCCTTGTTACAAATCTTATTACATGTAGATATGACATAGTACCTGTTGAAATTAACTCTTTCGCTTTAAAACAATGACTTAATTGTGCAACATAGTTGTGTAGGGTCAGTGTTAGTCAGTTCTCTGATTATTTTAAACTGTTTCAGAATTTAAAAGGCTATTTTTAACATTTTAAAAACACAATTCAAAGATTATTTCATTAATTTTATGGCTGAATCAAAAGAAATTCCATAAATTAGAAAACAAATGTTCAAGAAGAAGTGAAAATATAAAATAATGTTATGGTTGGGTGTTATTGCTGGTGGACCAGTTCTGGCTGAAAGATGTGATTATGGTGATTGTTGTCTTATTATTTATTTGGGTCACATTTTGTATTACCCTGTATTGTGTTTATGTGGTATGAAATAACCTTCATCAGCGCACGACATGTTTTTATCCACTTCTTCCTCCGTAAATCTTGATACATATTGACGATGACCCGCCCTGCTATACTTCTGATTGGCTCTGAGCATTTTTTGCCTGACCAATCAGAAAGAAGGGGCCGTCTAAGCATACCCGCCCCCAAAGTGCCAAAACGAAACATGACAGCGCACAGACCGAGACGGCGCGCGTGCAGAAAGACACCGCGCGCGCGCAGAAAGGCACCGCGCGCGCGCAAAAGGGTGTCGCGCGCGTGCACGAAGTGGAGAATCAGCGCGCGATAACAGTTTTTATGCGCTCGGATTTTTGGCACTAATGTGACGCCATACAGGGTTTAAACTCACGACCTACCGATCTCAGGGCGGACACTCTAACCACAAGGCCACTTGATTTAGTATGTTAATCACATTTCTTTCAAGTGTTCACCCCAGTGTTGCCAGATGGGAAACGACAAAATTATTTAACCAACACCTTCAAATCATCGTATTTTGAAATAAATGATCGTACAATGGGCCTGATCCACTAACGTGTACGTGTATTAAATAATGTGCAAACTTGATAGTGCACACCAACCTTATCCACTAATAGAGAGCGCAATCCATTTACTGTAACATGCCTCTGTTGATCTATGTGCAGAATATATGCAGATTATTAGAATATCCACAATACTGGGAAGAGATGAAAATAGAAACTTTTTGGGGCTGCTGTTTTGCGTCTATATTTAGCATCCCTCTATATTTAGCACGTCTGAAATGTGTGTGCAAACTGCCACAGTTACGCATACATGAAATTTTGCACTGCAAAGACGGACAATGGAGGGATTAATCTTCGTCCTACAACATTTATGACTACCAAATATATAAATATTAGACATATCTTCTTTTCAGCAATGACGTGTTATAGTTTTATATCTGCTGGATGACTTAATAAATAATTTTAAGTGATTCATTTTGATGTCTTCTGGCGGTTTTGCATGGCGTGTTTATACAGAATATATTATTGTAACATATCTCTTATATGAAAAATATGTCTTGCAAGATGCATTTTCTGGTGTTTTTTACAATATTTTTTGTGCACATATTGTATCAGCACTGCAACAAGATCATTTTCCCATAGTGGGATAAATGAAGTATTTCCTATCCTATCCTATTTGGATCAATCCAGAGGGACAAGCAGTAGGAAATGGAAGGATACAGTGGTACATCGTGAAATGATAAGTGTGACCAGTAGATGGCAGTCACACATAAGAGATACGTGTAGACTGCAATATGATGGCAGTCACACATAAGAGATACCTGTAGACTCCAATATGACTCAAGTAAACAACACCAAAATTGTATATGTTCCATTGAAAATATAGAACATCACACACGGCGCTCAAAAATATATCACAATGTTTTAGTACGACTTTGGTAAGCTATGAAGCCGCACCGCTTGATGGATTGTACTGTGCTTCAACATAAAAGTATTATTATGGTGTGTGTATAAGGTAAGACATGTTATCTGGCGTTTTGTTTCGCAATATTATGCAAAAGCAACTTTTCTTACCTTCTGGTACCTGCTGATCTGTATTTGGGATCGGCATAAATCCTGAAAAATTGTGCATGTCCGCCTTTGTAGTCCGCGCCGACACCGTAGTCGATAAGCTTCTTCTTTTTCTCTATCTTCTTGTTATGGGACATTCATCCTCCGCTGTTGCCATTTCTAATATAAAGTAGTGTAAAGTTCTTACTTACATCTGTCAGTAAACTCGCCATGAAAGCGCTAAAACATACCGGTATAGTGAGTTTATTTTATTCACCCAAGGAACTTTAGTTATTAGAGAGTTCCGGTCGGAAGTTTCCGGCATTGTTATTGCACTAGTGAGCCACGGATGAGGAGATGCTGCTCCGTTATTGATTTAAGTAAAGTCTGAATGTCATTAAAACAGTTAGCTCCATCTTTTGACACTTCTTCCACACCCGTCCTTGCACGCTACACCGCTACAACAAAGATAACGGGGAGAAGACGCTGCCGAAGGTGAGCCACGGAAATAAGACCGCCCACAAAATGGCGCATCCTGAAGCGGCTGTCAGAAAGCGGTTTGAAGATGATCTGTAAAACATAATCCATGCAACATTTTGACCAAAGTACCACCATTACATGTTATGTAGACCACAAGGAAGTGTTTTCAATTTAGAAAAATAAATAACTAATTTTACTCCTTTAATGTCAGTGACGTGCAGTCAGGGGAGGCAGGTGAAAATGTAAAAAGAAAAAAAAACAACTAAATTGTTATTTGTATCCAGTGATTGTACTATAAAGTTATTTTCCATTTAACTTCACCAGTTTTAGAATATTGTTAATCAAAATCGCTGAATTTTCACATTTGCCGTTCAAATACTGAGAAGAGATTTGCGGTGAGTCAGCAGCCAGTTGAGCCTCACCATGGATTGCGCAATGACTCGGCTAACTGCTGGCCTGCTGTGCAGTGAGACCGTATTGCTATATGAATTATATTATACATTTCCATAGTTTAGTTAGCTGAGGTATATAATGTACAGTGTATTTTGTCAACAACTGTATGTGTGTAACGTATTTCTTGTGCTGAGCAATCATAAAACGGCTGCGAAGACGCACTGGCTGAGGCTCGCAGTAATCCCGCCTCATGGTGGTAGAGGGCGCTAGTGATCCCAGGGATAATTTTTGCGACTACTCGGCTGCAGAATAAGTGACAACAAGCAGCAACAGTTAGCGATTGTTTATGTTTTCCTCTTGCCTGGACTATTAACATGGAGGATTACATATCTAAAATAAAGCAGTTTTCTAAACTGGACTTTCAATCGAAGCAGGAGGTAATAATTAAAAGAAGATCTCCATCGAGACAGAGAGACTTTTAAAACTGAAGAAAGATAAGGAAGACTTCTATAAACAAGTTATCAATGTTTTTGTTCAGAAGGAGCGGTGCATGGACTTCATTTATAAGTAAAGGTAAGACCATAATAAGGTTTTTTTTATTAAATGTGATTTTTTTTGTGTGCTACAGTTTGTATGTGTAAAGTTAAAGTTAAGTTAAAGTACCAATGATTGTCACACACACACTAGGTGTGGTGAAATTTGTCCTCTGCATTTGACCCATCCCCTTGATCACCCCCTGGGAGGTGAGGGAAGCAGTGGGTAGCAGCGGCACCGCACCCGGGAATCATTTTTGGTGATTTAACCCCCAATTCCAACCCTTGATGCTGAGTGCCAAGAAAGGAATAATGCTGGTATGAGCTTTTAAACATAACCCGTTAACTGCTGCCAATCAAATGGTGAATAAGATACTCTTTAGGGTTCATATGTTTGTAAATCTGACTGTGATGAAGTCAGTGCCTCACCAGCCATGAAACTCACCGCACGTCACTGGTTAATGTGCCCTATAATCCGGTGCGCCTTTTGTATGAAAATAGACCTGACTATGACTACACCCGCTCATTGGCAGTGCGCCTTATAATCCGGTGCGCCCTATGGTCTGGAAAATACGGTATATATAATGCAGCAACATTCCTTAAGGTGTCTGTGGGCTAACTCAACATGTTATATGTTTTTCAGGGTGCCCCACTGGACACACACACACAGATATAGACACTTATTTAGTTCTCCACACACAAAATTCTCCATTATTTAAGAGAATTAACTGTAAATTGCAGGTGTTGAGATGTGTTAAGAGTGAAAGAAATAAGAACGACCCCCAACCAGTGGCTTTATTTGTTGTATGATCCTGAGCTTGTGGTGGGGGACAGGAGTAGAGGTCTCTCATCATCACTGATAGGGTTCACAGGCATTGAGAGATTTAACAAAAAAAGAGAAGGCGAAAGAGGCAAGATCTAGTCAACTTCAATTACGGCCCCCTGTAGTTCTCCCAGAGGTACCGTATAGGGCCTTTAAGGGGGAATCAATGAGGTGACAAATTGTTGTGGACAGCAACCCTTTTTTATTTGTCATTCTGTTGAAGCATGCTTGAATGCTGCGCACCCATTTGTATTTGTGTGGCTTATTTTCTGCTAGTGGTTTTAATTGCTTGTTATCCGTCTAAACTTGTTTTTAAATGCTCCGTAATAGCTAATCACATCTTACGGATACTTGCGGCTACTCGGGACAACATTTTGTCTCCTACTCACAGAGTTCCTCAAGGTTATCTTCGCATTGTGGTTAAACAGCTGTTGGTACTGATAGTTGGATTTTTCACATGACTCTTTTCACTTAATAGACTGAAGAAAATGGAAGCCAAAACGTACCTTGACGGTCTTTGTTACTTGCAGAATTGTTTTTTTTTCAAACCTATCTAGTCCACTAACTTGACAAATACAGCACGTAGTGGTGCTGTTATTACAACAAAATGTTTCACTCCATAGTCAGATTAGATTTTAGATTTAGATTTATTTGTCCCCTTGGGGAAATTCAGTGTCACTGCCGTACATTTAAACACTAGACATTACACATCACAAAAAAATAACAAAAAGACATCATACATGACCAACACACATTTACAGGCTTGTCAGACAGGTCGGCTGGGCCTGCTGTTAAGGGCGGCTTTAACTGCAGGGATAAGGCTTTTCCTGAAGCGGGCCCTCCGGAATTTGATAGTTCTGTACCTGCGCCCTGATGGTAGTGGGATGATGTAGTGGGTGAGTGATATCCTGGACTATTGTTTTTGCCAGTCGGGTGATGGACCTGTGGTTTAAGTCTGAAATGTTGGGTGTGGGTAGGCCGATGATTTTAGCTGCTATGTTTGTAATGCGTGTGAGTTTGGTTCGGTTGGTTACAGAAAGCATGGTGAAAAAACATGTGGAACAGTACAGAAGGGTTGAACAATGCTTTGGTAATTGACTTGAAATTTCTAACACAAAAACATCCACTGTAACTTTGGGGTGCTTAACTGAATCACAACCTCGCATATTTCTCAAATAAAACATCTTTGCAAGGAGAGATGGGATTTTGCAGCTAAGGCCCTGTTTACCGGTTAAGGTTATCCAGGGTAAATCCCACCTAACCTTATCCTTGTCCACACACACACACACACACAATGGTCGTTTAAGACACCCTCCCTCCCTCCCTCCGTCAGCCGGCGCAACGCGACCTAGTACGCATGCGCGGAAAATGCGCACGTCATAGTCACCTCCAGTGTTGCTTTGTGTGCAAGTTCTTAAATTAAATTTAACTTATCTGAACAATATCCAGTGTTGTGGTATTTCAATTAACTGGAATCCAGAGTGCTGCGGGGCCCTATTGTAGTGAATCACACCTGAGCCATCATAAATTAATCAAATCTTTATTGGACACGAAAGTACACTATGTGACAAAGAAAATTTGACAACAATCAATCGAGGGATCTAGATATCTGGTCAGGACACTCCTCACTCTTTTGCCTTCACCTTCATTGTCCATTTGTTTTTGGTGACTTTATATACTCGGGACCTAGACGTTGAGTCCGCGACATACATAGCGGACAATAACTGATACAGTCTGCTTTGCCAATCCAAATGCATTTCCCGTTTTCCGTAGTCTTCCGTCGACGGCCAGGTAATACAAAGCACACGCTACCATTTTTATCACATCCACGGGAGCCCACATTCTTGTTGACTCTCCTTTGACAAATGGACAAAGTTTTTCGGTAAGTAGAATCACAGCTGACCTGGACTTTCGAAAGTTCTCTTGCCGTCTGAGAAGTGTTGTATCCTAAATAGCTGCAATCGCTTTCTCTTAAGGTATTCATGTGTGATTTCCACAAGCGTCTGTACATGTAGAGGAATGAGAAACACGGGCATGTCTGGATGACTCGCCTTCATATTTCCAGTGGTTAGCTCCGAGTTACGAAACCGCTTTATTATGAAGCTGGCTGTGGCGCGTTCTTTCTGACGTCACTTCCGATGTGGGGCGCGGTCTTTCTGGCGTCACTTCCTCGCCGAACTCAGTTTGTAAACGATCAATGAGTCCATACAAACCTAAGAGCCGGAGATTTAAGAAATACACGCACGCACTTACCCGTGTAAAAAATTGTCCGAGGAGGGGAACCTTAAACGCTGGTTTAGTGTAGCTGAAACGGGGCTTAGGCTAAATAATTATTTGTTCAAGGGGTTATCTGGCTTAGTGTAGACATAGCCTAAGTCAACGACTATTTGTCAATGATGTTAACTAGGAGTGCTCAATAAATATTTGGCAAATAATTATTTAGGTTGATATCAGGAACTATGCTAAATCTGATAACAATATAAAAAAGCTCTGTTAAAAAAAAACATTAAAAATATACGCGACAACAAGGCAGGATTACCCGTACTGTGCTGTAGGTTGGTTAGGGAAGCTAAATCAAGCGCTCCTTTTCTACTACCTGTGCAGTGTGTTAAACGGCCTCTGGTAAACTTCCTGAGCTCTCTCTAAACAAATGTGGGATTTTACTTTTTCAGAAGGAGACACTTTACATGCTATTTTAACCAAATGTTTTGCCAACATTGATGTCCAAAACATCAACTCTTATCAGCCACCTACTGTAAACGGCCTGGTGTAAACGTCCCCGAAACTCACTGTAAACAAACATGACGTTGATCATGTGGGACTTTGTCACAGTTTCAGAAGAAGACATTGCACGTGCTATTTTCACCAAATGTTTTATAAACATTCCGCAAGGAGGGAAAACAACATCGCGTTTCTAAACATCAAACCTTATCAGCCAACAGAAACACACATCTACGACGGTCTTTTGAAAGACGACAAAGACACCTGTGCTGCTAAAGAAGCTGCCCTAAAGCCAGCTGCAAAGAAAGATGTACACAAACTATAGTTAAACCTAAATCTGAAGAAATAATATATAGCGATTACTGGTATTGGTCTTGAGAAGCAGGAAGTTTTCTATATACTGTAGGTATCGGTTTGAAAACATTTATTGTGTATCAATAATTATAGCCCTTATTTTTCTTACGTGTACATACATGTCTTCCAATATATCTTAACCACAAGCAATAAGGGGAAGCCACTAGTGTTGTCCCGATACCAATATTTTGGTATTTCTAAATAAAGGGGACCACAAAAAATGATTGGCTTTATTTTAACAAAAAATCTTACGGTGCATTAAACATATGTTTCTTATTGCAAATGTGCCCTTAAATAAAATAGTGAACAAACAATAAAACTTGTCTTTTAGTAGTAAGTAAATAAACAAAGACTCCTAATTTAGCTGCTGACATATGCAGTAACATATTGTGTCATTTATCATTCTATTATTTTGTCAAAAATATTAAGGACAAGTGGTAGAAAATTAATTATTAATCTATTTGTTCATTTACTGTTAATATCTGGTTATTTTCTCTTTTAACATGTTCTATCTACACTTATGTTAAAATGTAACAATCACTTATTCTTCTGTTGTTTGGATACTTTACATTGGTTTTGGATGATACCACAAATTTGGGTATCAATCCGATACCAAGTAGTTACAGGATCAGACATTGGTCCTTTTCAAAGTCCTCATTTGTCCAAGGACATATTTCCTGAGTTTATAAACATAATATATATATATATATATAATAAAAAAAATTAAAAAAAAAGGATTTAGTGATGCTAAAAAATATTTATGTAATCATAGTAGTATTGAATAGATACGCTCCTGTACTTGGTATCATTACAGTGGATGTTAGGTGTTGATCCACCAATGGTGTTTGTTTATATTGTAGCGTCCCGGAAGAGTTGGTGCTGCAAGGAATTCTGGGAATTTTTTCTGTAGTGTTTATGTTGTGTTGTGGTGCAAAATTGTGTTTGTCATTGTTGTTTAGTGTGGTTTTGCTATATGACACATCTTTATGACAGTGTTGGCATTGTTCATACGGCCACCCTTAGTGTGACATGTCTGGCTGTTGACTAAGTATGTTTCATTCACTTGTGTCTAGTGTGTTCAAAGTTAAGATGATCATCCTAACTGAATAATGATCGAACATAATAAAATGTTGTCTTGGCATTGTTAACTATAGACCGTTTTTTAACATATGACTTATATATTACATACATATGTCATACATACATACATACATACGTCATGACTCCGGCACGCTGCAGTGTGCAATGATGCATGTATAGTTATCACTCATCCTACAGGGATGATGCTTGAAATAAGGGAATGATATTTGTCACCATGGAGACAAGGATTGGTGATTTAGAAGTAGTTACAACACTGCAGACTGCGGATAGCCATTAGCCGCTAGCTCGCCATGTTGAACATGCTCATATGCATGACACGACGTGACGACGACGGGTGGGAGGCCGGTACTTTTTAAAGGCGGTATAATACCAACTATGATTATTTAGTATTGCGGTACTATACTAATACCGGTATACCGTACAACCCTGGAAGCCACAAATATGACCCAAATGTTTTCACATGACTAAAAGACATGGATAACAGACATGAAAGCCATTTGACTCCTGCTAAATCTTGTCAACTGTTAAAGGGGAACATTATCACCAGACCTATGTAAGCGTCAATATATACCTTGATGTTGCAGAAAAAAGACCATATATTTTTTTAGCCGAATTCCGAACTCTAAATGGGTGAATTTTGGCGAATTAAACGCCTTTCTATTATTCGCTCTCGGAGCGATGACGTCATCCGCCATTTTCTCAAACACATTACAAACACCGAGTCAAATCAGCTCTGTTATTTTCCGTTTTTTCGACTGTTTTCCGTACCTTGGAGACATCATGCCTCGTCGGTGTGTTGTCGGAGGGTGTAACAACACGATTCAAGTTGCACCAGTGGCCCAAAGATGCGAAAGTGGCAAGAAATTGGACGTTTCTTCCGCACACTTTACCGACGAAAGCTATGCTACGACAGAGATGGCAAGAATGTGTGGATATCCTGCGACACTCAAAGCAGATGCATTTCCAACTGGACTGGACAGATCAGCTTTCAGGAAAAGAGAGCCGGTGAGGGTATGTCTACAGAATATATTAATTGATGAAAACTGGGCTGTCTGCACTCTCAAAGTGCATGTTGTTGCCAAATGTATTTCATATGCTGTAAACCTAGTTCATAGTTGTTAGTTTCCTTTAATGCCAAACAAACACATACCAATCGTTGGTTAGAAGGCGATCGCCGAATTTGTCCTCGCTTTCTCCCGTGTCGCTGGCTGTCGTGTCGTTTTTGTCGGTTTCGCTTGCATACGGTTCAAACCGATATGGCTCAATAGCTTCAGTTTCTTCTTCAATTTCATTTTCGCTACCTGCCTCCACACTACAGCCATCCGTTTCAATACATACGTAATCTGTTGAATCGCTTAAGCCGCTGAAATCCGAGTCTGAATCCGAGCTAATGTCGCTATTCCTTGCTGTTCTATCCGCCATGTTTGTTTGTATTGGCATCACTGTGTGACGTCACAGGAAAATGGACGGGTGTTTATAACGATGGTTAAAATCAGGCACTGTGAAGCTTTTTTTAGGGATATTGCGTGATGGGTAAAATTTTGAAAAAAACTTTGAAAAATAAAATAAGCCACTGGGAACTGATTTTTAATGGTTTCAACCCTTCTGAAATTGTGATAATGTTCCCCTTTAAACAAAGTGCAGCAATTTATATAGATTATTTGAACATCCCCCTAATGCTCAATGGGAATGGGGGAGACTGCAATATAACTGTTATTTTTAAGACCTCATGGATGAGTGCGTCGAGTGAGCATCTCGTCATGAGGAGACTGCTGCTTTTATTCCTTTGGCTCCCCTTGGACTTGGCTGTTGTCCTTGAGAAAACTGCTGAACCCTCAGTTGCTCCTTATGCTGTGTTTGAATGTACCCACTATGGGACTAATGAGGGCCAAAATGAAATGGAAAAAGACTACAAATGTGTTCCAAATGAATCACAAAGTACAGTACCATATTCGCTGCTGGTCCAAGGCCGTGGTAGGTATCTATCCAATTTATGTGGGGTTTTTTTGTCAATTAATCTGACTCTTTTGAGATATTTTGCCTCATGTTTTTCTCCCACAGCGTCCAATTCAGGGCACAAACACTCTGTGCAGCTGTTTAGGGCCACAACTAGTGACACTAGGAGCCTTGGAGGGTTCAATTTGATTGCAACTAATAAAGTGAAACCCTAGTCGTAATGCATTTTTTTAGGGCCACAAAAAGCCCGGAGCCAGCACTGGTCCCAATAGGCACCCACGAGGCCCGTGTTATTAATGCAACACATTTTCTCTCTTTGTCTCTGCAGGGAAAGAAGAGTATGTTGCAACCTTCAAAGGATCCGAGTTCTTCTGTTACGACTTGTCCTTGAACCCGATTCAAAGCAGCAGCGATGAAATCACATTGTCATTCAAAACCCTCCAGAGGAATGGACTGATGCTGCACACGGGCAAATCGGCCGACTACGTCAACCTGGCTCTGAAAAACGGGGCTGTCTCGCTCGTCATTAATTTGGGGTCTGGAGCCTTTGAAGCTCTGGTGGAGCCCGTCAATGGGAAATTTAATGACAATGATTGGCATGATGTCAAAGTAACAAGGAATCTACGTCAGGTAACAGTACTGAGAATGAAAAGAGGTTTAAGTGAATACAAACATGCATTTACTTTATATCATTACCTATAATATACTGTGTTTTTGTAATTGGGTTGCTAAATCAGAATTGGTGTATAATGGTGGAGACATGAAACAAAACCAAATGTGAGCAGGTCATCTAGAATTAGGGTCTTCATTTAATTACAGACATTGCCTTTGGCTTTGTTATGCGTGCAGATGAGACATCAAAGCACTGCGCTGATCGGAAACGTGTTGTGTATACTACTTTTAAAAGAGAAAAATAAGAGTTTTCAACACTGCACTAGTTTTTATTGGTTATTGTTCCCTGGACAACTTAAAATGTTGTTTAGTTATCTGCATAAATCTGATTGGTGCATACTATAGTTTTGTTCCTTAAATGTGAGGATGGCCAGTTAGAGCAGGGGTGTCAAACGTACGGCCCAAAGGCCGGATGAGGCCCGCAAACAGGTTTTATCCGGCCCGCGGGATAAGTTTCCTAAGTATAAAAATGAACCTGGAATTTTTGAATGATAGAAACTGCTGTTCTAAATGTGTCCCACTGGATGAGCAATTCTTTGTATCTTTGTAGATGATGCTCTATATGTACAAAATAAACGACATGATGTTAGTGCACCAGTCGAGGAAAATGATCAAATTACATTAATAACATCCTGTAATTTGATTTTGATATCATTTTTTTATTTGGATAGATTGGAAATTAACACCAATGAGTTGACTGATATCATCATTTATTCTGAATGTATAAATTACGACAAATTAAGGTAGAATACTATTAATCGCAACATGGAAGTGTAAAAACAACCCAACGAAATTATGATTTGTACATTTTCTGAATGTGCTTGTTCTATTTTTAAACAAAGAAAACAATCTGAAGTTGTCTTTGTTATTAAGTTATCGTGCCGTGATTGTCCCACTTGAGAGTAGATTTTTCTCCACATGGCCCCCGATATCCTCTATTATTCTACTCTTTGTATTAAAAAACTGGCCAGGAGATTGACCGTGTCAGTTCTATGCTGATTTGGCATATGAATTAAAGGAATTTCATTAGATAACGATAAATATAGGGCTGGCGAGCGTTGGTGATTTACAGTGCATGCTATGGAACATGAACCAAGTATGGTTAATGTATAAAAACTAATCACAGAAAGCATTTGATTGTAAACCTTCATTATGGCAATGGCAGAAATAGCCTAAATGAATTGCTTTAAGGAGGTGGATATCCAAAGGGCATTCTCATATCGTACAAGTAACCAAAAATAAGATGGATTGTGCTTTTTTTATTGTGTGGTAACGACCGAGCCAGTCAGTTGGGTGCAGATAATACACTTGATTTAAATGATTCAAGAAGGTAGCTGGTGAGCCTGTTTTTAGGAGAACCACTTTAACAAGTAGGACTCATGAAGAGAACGGCAGCACGGTGGTAGAGGGGTTAGTGTGTCTGCCTCACATTACAAAGGTTCCTGGGTTTGATCCTGGGCTCGGGATCTTTCTGTGTGGAGTTTGCATGTTCTCCCCGTGACTGCGTGGGTTCCCTCCGGGTTTTTGATTGATTGATTGATTGATTTAAACTTTTATTAGTAGATTGCACAGTTCAGTACATATTCTGTACAATTGACACTAAATGGTAACACCTGAATAAGTTTTTCAACTTGTTTAAGTCGGGGTCCATGTAAATCTATTCAGGGTAAAGGGTACTCCGGCTTCCTCCCACCTCCAAAGACATGCACCTGGGGATAGGTTGATTGGCAACACTAAAATTGGCCCTAGTGTGTGAATGTGAGTGTGAATGTTGTCTGTGTTGGCCCTGTGATGAGTTGGCGACTTCTCCAGGGTGCACCCTGCCTTCCGCCCGAATGCAGCTGAGATAGGCTCCAGCACCCCCCGCGACCTCGAACGGGACAAGCGGTAGAAAATGGATGGATGGATGGATGGACTCATGAGGAGAAACCAAATCAGAATGATGTAGACTGGCCGATTGTCATTGTCAGTGCCAATGCCTTTAAAGAATCTCCAACCTTGAGGTCATCTCTCAATCTGTCAAGACTTGGACTATGGCGTGGTTTGTTCTCCCAAGGTGCAAAAGATTTGGACCATACGTGGCGTGAAGGGGAGTACATGATTTATTTAAACACTATAACTCCAAAAAAAAAGGATCAAACAAAAGGCGCGCACAGGAGCAGAAGTACAAAACTTGACTATAAACACAAAACTTGCACAAAGGCAGAAACTATGAACAATTAAACAAAACTTGCAAACTATGGCATGAATAAAGAAAACTTACTTGGACGAGAAACCGGCATGAAAAAAGAGCAGCAAGGGTCTTAAGGGTGTGTGGAGAGTGTGCAGAAGCATAAATGTGGGATGTCACCAGAAAGGCAAACTGAAAACAATGAACTTAAATACTACAGACATGATTAACGAAAACAGGTGCGTGACTCAAAACGTGAAACAGGTGCGTGACGTGAAGGTGAAAACTAATGGGTTGCTATGGTGACAAACAAGAGTGCACAATGAGTCCAAACGTGGAACAGGTGAAACTAATGGGTAATCATGGAAACAAGACAAGGGATTGAAAAGCCAGAAACTAAAGAGTCCAATAACTAAACAAAACATGACTAAAACAAAACATGATTACACAGACATGACACAATCAAGTCAATACAGGGGTTCCTAGGAAAAGTTTAACTAACATCCCATGTGTCTGGTACAAATTGGGAATAGGGAATTTTTTTGTAAATCACTTATATCTTGGTTGTGCCAGTATTTGGGTTGAATTTCACACCCAATTAGTGTTATTTGTGTGAACCAGCAGACTTGTTTTATTCACTTGGAAATATGATGTTGCTTTACAAAATACCACTGGCCAGAACCCATGGATTAAGATGTCTATCGTATTTCCAGATGGTCCTGCTCATTTGGTGGTTTGTCTTCACCCAAAAAATACTGTACATGTAAACTATCTGTTGCTAAAATTCATTGTGGAAAAACAGAAATATGTTTTTAAGTAGTCAAAGGAAGTGTGCATGCTGGGGGAAACATCCATGTTAGAATGCAGGGTATCATTTGTTTTCTCTTGCTGCAGTTAAGTGAAGAGGTCCCAAAGTCCAGAGAGAAGATGCAGTTTTGTATGAGTTTGTGACTACAGTGGCCCCGAAACTAAAATAACACAAAACAATTTGAATACTAACGTGTATTTGATCCATAACAATGGGAAAATACTCTTAACGGGGACAGGAATTTACTGTCCTCCCATTTTTAAGAACCCATAGCATCCATATATTCAAAATGTATTCATGTATTCATTGCTACTGAAAAATAATTCTGAAAGTCATATCCAATAATATCAGTTAGTTTTTTAGTAATGGGTAGATAACTAACTGTACTTGGAACGCCCCCTTTCCATCGCCAGACTCGATATGCCGCCCCCTCTTGGTGTGATGTCATCTACAGAACTGGAGCCAATTTCCCCGCATAGACAGTGTGGATAAAGACATATAAAACTATTATTTTGATCACTTGTTGTCAATAAGTACTTTAAAACCGATATGTTTAACATTATGAGCAAAAAATACATATAAAAGAATCGCCATTTCCGGACTTTCCTGCTCTTTCATCTCCTCTTCCATAGACACCATAGCCTGTGCTTCCTTATGCTCTTTCGGCATTTCCTCAAGTATCTTGAGGTAAACATTAAAGGGGAACATTATCACCAGACCTATGTAAGCGTCAATATATACCTTGATGTTGCAGAAAAAAGACCATATATTTTTTTAACCGATTTCCGAACTCTAAATGGGTGAATTTTGGCGAATTAAACGCCTTTCTATTATTCGCTCTCGGAGCGATGACGTCACATCGGGAAGCAATCCGCCATTTTCTCAAACACATTACAAACACCGAATCAAATCAGCTCTGTTATTTTCCATTTTTTCGACTGTTTTCCGTACCTTGGAGACATCATGCCTCGTCGGTGTGTTGTCGGAGGATGTAACAACACGAGCAGGGACGGATTCAAGTTGCACCAGTGGCCTGAAGATGCGAAAGTGGCAAGAAATTGGACTAAATTTGTTCAAAATACGAGGGTGTGGGGAAAGCCCACGAAAATGGTCAGTCGTTTGTTCCGCACACTTTACCGACAAAAGCTATGCTACGACAGAGATGGCAAGAATGTGTGGATATCCTGCAACACTCAAAGCAGATGCATTTCCAACGATAAAGTCAAAGAAATCTGCCGCCAGACCCCCATTGAATCTGCCGGAGTGTGTGAGCTATTCAGGGACAAAGAACCTCGGTAGCACGGCAAGCAATGGCGGCAGTTTGTTCCCGCAGACGAGCGAGCTAAACCCCCTGGATGTCTTGGCTCACACTGCTTCTACCGTCCCTTATGCCACCGAAGATGATCAAAAGAAGAATATCGACCCTAGCTTCCCTGGCCTGCTGACATCAACTCCAAAACTGGACAGATCAGCTTTCAGGAAA
This sequence comes from Nerophis lumbriciformis, assembly GCF_033978685.3. NCBI lineage: Eukaryota > Metazoa > Chordata > Actinopteri > Syngnathiformes > Syngnathidae > Nerophis > Nerophis lumbriciformis. Next base: position 24,360,149 of record NC_084549.2, read on the forward strand.
AGAGAGCGGATGAGGGTGTGTCTACAGAATATATTAATTGATGAAAACTTTATTCATTACTCGCGGTTTTACGTAAATTATTATACATAAACTGTGTTTACCAATAATTTAGCTTAAAAACATTACAACACTTAAAAACAAACACAAACCAATCGTTGGTTAGAAGGCGATCGCCAAATTCATCCTCGCTTTCTCCCGTGTCGCTGGCTGTCGCGTCGTTTTCGTCGGTTTCGCTTGCATACGGTTCAAACCGATATGGCTCAATAGCTTCAGTTTCTTCTTCAATTTCGCTTAAGCTGCTGAAATCCGAGTTTGAATCCGAGCTAATGTCGCTATATCTTGCTGTTATATCCGCCATGTTTGTTTGTATTGGCATCACTATGTGACGTCACAGGAAAATGGACGGGTGTATATAACGATGGTTAAAATCAGGCACCTTGAAGCTTTTTTTAGGGATATTGCGTGATGAGTAAAATTTTGAAAAAAACTTTGAAAAATAAAATAAGGAACTGATTTTTAATGGTTTTAACCCTTCTGAAATGGTGATAATGTTCCCCTTTAATAGAAGAGGACTCAAAATAGAATACTAGCAACTTACCCATGTTTATCTCGTTTTTGAGCACATGGTGTGCTATTCTTTACCCTTTTTCCACAAGTTCTGTCTTCCCCCTTCAAGGATGGTCCTGATTTTCGAGATCGTATTTGGCTTTAGTCTTTTAGATGTTTACATCCCAAACTCCAAACACAACCTTTGTTCTTCAAAGTCAGAATCGTTACAATGACCGCTGCAAATCACACTCCTCTCGCTTGGTCCGTCCCATGTTACGTGAGTCAATTTGACGTGAAAGGTTCTTACTTGTGTCATATTCTCATCATTTAGAATTGTATGCCCGTTTATCACTTTTTTAGTTGTATCGCTACACCCTGCAAAAACGCATCTGTTTTTGATAATTTCACTAAATTCTGCGCCAATGAAACACTATGGGCCTGATTTACTAAAGATTTATATATAAATATATATATATATATATATATATATATATATATATATATATATATATATATACTAATATAATAATATACTAAAGATCTATATTTAAAGACCTAGAATTCCTTCTAAGTCTATAACAAGATCTGATAGCTCAGTTACAGCTCTTGTTATTACCAAATCTGTGTTATATGTGTTTTATGTTGCACGATTGCACCAAGAAAAATTCCTAGTTTGTGAACCCGTTCTCAAACGATGGCAATAAAACGATTCTGATTCTGATTCTGATGTGTACTAAAACACAAGCAAACTTGAAAGAAAACACAAAGCTGATCTACTAAACCTGTACAAAGTGAATTGTGTATGTTAAGTGAGCAGAATAAGGCGTGCAATGCATTTCGCGTCTTTGTCCTCATTAATATGCAGAATATAGGATGATTAGCAAAATTCCCACAATACTGGGAGGTGAAGATGCAAATATATTACACAACACACACAATGTGATTTATCAACACTCCTCTCCGTTTTGCAAGCAATATTTTGTGTTGTATTTAGCACCTCTGAAAAGTATGTGCAAACTGACACGGTTACACACACGGCACTCGCGCTGTGTTTGCGCTGCAAAGACAGACGAGAAACAGAGAATGTGTGTGTGTGTCAACATAAGTGCATGGTGTGTCAGAGATAAAAAAAATATTAGACATATCGTCCATACAGCAACATCATTTTATAATTTTATAGCTGCATGCTGGGTAAGTTGATTAAAACTACTTTAATTGATGCATTTTGGTGTCTGCTGGTGTTGTTAACACATCTATATGTAAAAAGTATGCATTTTTTAAGTGCAGCCTCGAACAATAAAAAGTGGGTTTCATTGTGGATGCACCCACTGCTTCTAAAATGCCCATAAAAAGTGGTATATGCCTGCTGCTTTTTTGATAGCAAAACGCCACAGGTAGGCGGAGCATGATATCATAGATGTGCAGTAAATGATCGAGTGTCTCCATGGTGAAAGATATAAAGTACACGCAAAAACCTCATTTAAATCAAGTGGTGTGTACCACTTAAAAATAGCATGTGCAATGTTAGTAGATCGCACGCAACACACCCACTAATAGTACAGGTGGTATTTGGATCTTAGTAAATCCGGCCCATACTACGCAGTATGAAATCGCCTCCAGTCTTCTATGGGTGATGTCAGCAAGATGAATCAGATATGTCCACTTTTTGGAGCTAGCTGTGGGCGTTCCAAACTGTGCTGAAATTCTTTACAAAACAAGCTTAAAAATCACTACTGTGTCTATTTTGGGAGACATTTTACCTGTAGATATCATTTTAGGCCCAGAATTATGAAATAAGTTGTCAGCATTAGAGGGGCCAATTTAATATTCTATCACCATTTGGACGAAGACGTTGTTTATTTTTTTTCAATAGTCTGGTCGCATACAGAACATGTTGTTAAGCACGCGTCTTAGCTGAGTTCTAGCACCTCTTCGAGAAATGTTAGTGTCGAGCTATGCTTTTTTCTTGTTAAAACTTATTTTTGCCAAATTTCCTCTCTGTTACTAACATGCTTTGGAAACAAACTAACATCATTCATGGAATGTGTCATTCTACTAACCAGTATGGTCTCTGCCGTTTTAACAATGTACTAACAGTCTTATGACCATCATATATGATTTGAGTAACAACCGTTATTCTGTTCACAGTTTTTAATTTCCTTTCTCCCCCCTTTTCCACAAAGCACTCAGGCATTGGACACGCTATGGTAAACAAACTACATTGTTCGGTAGATATCATAATTGTTTTGTTAGTTTGGGTTTGCCGTGTGTGTTTTTTTTAATTATTTTTTTTATTGTAGACATTATTTACTAAAACAGATAACATGCGCTAAGTACTTTTCTGTTTACGTGTAGACTTTCTTACCTTTCATATTTTTGTTTTTATTACTCCATTAATTTATTAACATTTAATTCCTCCTAATGCTATTTTCCCTGTCCAACTTTAGTCTGAGCTACCCATTTAGGAGCATCATTTCAAATACATTGAACAATAGGGACGCTTTGCTGTCTGGCCGGCCAGATATTCCTTTGTTCTCCATTCACTTTGCATGGCATGCGTTTTGACTACGTGTTGCGTCACACTGCCCATTCGTCAACATATGTGTGACAGTTGCGCTGTGGTTGTCTTTGGTGCTTCTCTGGTGGTTTTTCATGCCTTGTTGTGGTTTGGCACTATCTCATATATTTTCTGCATGCATCTGATGCACTGTAAAGGGTATTAGTATTGTAAAAAGAACCCAATCCCCCAAAAAATTTAATAGTTTCTTTTTGTATACAAATAATCAAAAAGAAAACAGTAACATGCATGCATATTTTTGTCTGAAATGTCTCTTGTCACTCTTATGCTAAGAGTTGATTGCACTTTGTTTAAGCATGTTTTGCCTCTATAATCTATAAACAGCCCACTCATTTCTTTTTAGAACTTCTATGCGTACTAATATCCAGTTAAACTAACCCAGTTGACATTCTACTAACACCATTTTTGTGTCTGCTAAATAATTTTACGTTGCAATACTAACACTATATCCTGGAAAGCTTACTAACACTAAAACAGCCTTCCTTTGGGGGTCGTCCAACTAATCATCTGGACAAAACATCAGAATAAAACAAGAAAAAAGACATGGAAAACAGACATGAAAATGGGTTTCTGTAAAAGAAATAGTGGAAAACCTGTCGTTGACTGGAAGAAGGGAAGGTAATTGTATTGTAACAACATAGGCTGAGTGTAGTGTTTCCTTTTCCTGTGCTTCTGTTTAGGTAACAATATCCGTGGACGGCATTCTGACCACCACGGGATATACACAAGAGGACTACACCATGCTTGGCTCTGATGACTTTTTCTACGTTGGAGGGAGTCCAAGCACAGCGGACTTGCCTGGATCGCCAGTTAGCAACAATTTCATGGGCTGCCTCAAGGAGGTAAGTACCACTTTTATGCACCGTCTGAGCCAAGTTGGAAATCATTCTACCACTGTAGGTCTCAACAACTTGGTGTCGATGGGTGTAGAATGGTTGTGCGTCTCTATATGTGACCTGTGATTGACTGACCACCAGTAGTCTGTCTTCTGTCTGAAGTCAGGGGATAGGCTTCTTGAAAAGAATAACAGGTTATAGAGCAACAGAAGTGTTTTGGAAATTTTGCCCATCATTATGTGAGGCAAGAAAAGACATGCTTCTGTCATGACTTGGACTGTGGCGTGGTTTTTTCTCCCGACGTGCAAAAGATTTGGACCAGATATGACTTGCAGGTGAATACATATTTAATTTTACTATAACAAAAGGAACAAACTAAAGGTGCGCACAAGGCGGAAGTACAAACTTGACAAATGACATAAATACTTGCACGTGGGCAAAAAACTAAGGACATGAACAAAAGTCGCTAACTGTGGCATGAATCGAAAAAACTTACTTGGACATGGCATGAAGTGCGCAGAGGTAAACAGAGTGTGACAGGGGTATGAATGCGGATGTCGCCAGAAAGACAAACTGAAAACAATGAACTTAAATACTACAGACATGATTAGTGAAAACAGGTGCGTGACTCAAAACGTGAAACAGGTGCGTGACGTGACAGGTCTAAACTAATGGTTGCTTTGGTGACAAAACAAACAAAAGTGCACAAAAAGTCCAAAAACAAAACCGAACATGACTAAAACAAAACATGATCACACAGACATGACAGTTTCTCTGTTAAGTGTGTTCTCAATCACGAAACACTGCTTGTACGAGCACCTGTAACGATGCAGGTAGTGGGATCCATCTACTCTGGCTATAAAGCGCTCTCAAAAAAATAAAAAATGATATATATATATATATATTTATATATATATATATGGTCAAGGATTCTGTGGTTTATTTATATACAGTGTTCAATACCGGGGTAGAGCAGAATATACGTTAGGTCAGGAAAAAACACAGAGGCTATTTCATCCCGACAAGCCTGTTTCAAGGCTTTACGGGGTTTTCCTGCTTATTTTCTCTGCTCATCCCCTGAAGAGCAGAGAATCTGCTAAACAGGCTTGTAGGGATGAAATAGCTTCTGTGTTGTTTCCTGACCTCCTATGTTTTCCTGACTTCCTATCCTGCTCATCCCCTGAAGAGCAGATAAACCTGAAAAACAGGCTTGTAGGGATGAAATAGCCTCTGTGTTTTTCCTGACCTCCTATTTTTTCCTGACTTCCTATCCTGCTCATACCCTGAAGAGCAGAGAAACCTGCAAAACAGGCCTGTAGGGATGAAATAGCCTATATATATATATATATATATATATATATATATATATATATATATATATATATATATATATATATATATATATATAAATAGAACCAAATAAAATCTAGTGTAACTAATAAGATACAAACTAAAGTATGAATGACTTAAATAAAATAACAAATATTATGTAAAAGCCAAATCCAAAATAGTGGGTCTTAAGTCTGCGCTTAAAAACATGAACGTTCTCTGCAGGCCTGAGGTCTTCCTGCAAGCTGTTCCGTAGACGGAGGCCATAATAGTGGACAGATACCATCCCGTTACTTTGTGTCCTGACTTTTGGAACAATTAAGAGACAAGTTCGTAGGGTACAATCAAATCTAGACAATAAAAAGACCCAATACCATAAAAGCCTTATAAACCATAACAACCTTAAAATCAATCTTCAAACACACAGGGAGCCAATGCAGTGATTTTAAAACTGGTGTAATGTGTGGACCAGCCGTCTGGTCTTCATCAGGACACGTACAGCTGAATTATGGAGTCATACATGTTACATGTTGTGTGTTGTCTGCTGTGTGATATCCTAGTTCATTTTAGTGTGGTGCTGGTTGTTGCTTGCATTAGTAAAAAGTTACTTCCTGCATTGAACTTGTTGTGCTTCAGACAAAATAGCGTGCCATGTTACATCAAGCGCATCAGTAATGGCGTTACAACGCGAGTAAATGTACCGTATTTTTCGGACTATAAGTCACAGTTTTTTTCATAGTTTGGCCGGGCTCCAGTGCGATTTATATATGTTTTTTTCCTTCTTTATTATGCATTTTCGGCAGGTGCGACTTATACTCCGGTGCGAAAAATACGGTAATTATTTAAATTACCCGTTACTTATAAAACTAACGTTAGTAACACCGTTGCTATGTGTTATATATCCAATGTATTAGGTTTTTAGAGGGTTTTAGAGTCAGAGAAGATTTTATCCCCATTACTTGCATTGTTAACCGCCTCTTCCTGGCAGTATTTTACTATTTAGAATGCACAGAAAAGGTAAAGACATGTGTGTTCTTGTCTCACATCAGGATTATGGATGATGGGCAAAATCCCCCCAAAAAGTGCATTTACCATTTAAAAAAAAAAAAAACACAGTATTGGTGCTTACTTTTCTTGTTTACCATCCTTACATGTGCTCAAGGCAAGTTTCAAATGTGTATTTTGCATGCACTACTCAAACTAAGGACATTTCTCAATGTCTTCCATTCCCCATATAGGGAAGTAGTTAAGCCGAGAGGACCACAGCACCTATATTTAAGGCAATGATATTTACCGGCTCACATATTCCATCCATTTTCTGGACCGCTTTATCTTATTAGGTTCTCAAACATAAGATTACTGCGACTTATGTACTTTGATGTCCATTGATGTCCTCAATCGTCCAGGTCACTGTACGATGTATGATATATGTATATTGATCCAGTGTTTTTCAACCACTGTGCCGTGGCACACTAGTGTGCCGTGAGATACAGTCTGGTGTGCCGTGGGAGATTATCTAATTTCACCTATTTGAGTTAAAATATTTTTTGCAAACCAGTAATAATAGTCTGCAAATGATGTGTTGTTGTTGAGTGTCGGGGCTGTCTAGAGCTCGGCAGAGTAACCGTGTAATACTCTTCCATATCAGTAGGTGGCAGCCGGTAGCTAATTGCTTTGTAGATGTCGGAAACAGCGGGAGGCAGCATGCAGGTAAAAAATGTGTCTAATGCTTAAACCAAAAATAAACAAAAGGTGAGTGTTCCTAAGAAAAGGCATTGAAGCTTAGGGAAGGCTATGCAGAACAAAACTAAAACTAAACTGGAATACAAAGTAAACAAAAACAGAATGCTGGACGACAGCAAAGACTTACTGTGGAGCAAAAACAGCGTCCACAATGTACATCCGAACATGACATGACAATCAACAATGTCCCCACAAAGAAGGCTAAAAACAACTGAAATATTCTCGATTGCTAAAACTAAGTAGATGCGGGAAATATCGCTCAAAGGAAGACATGAAACTGCTACAGGAAAATACCAAAAAAAAGAGAAAAAGCCACCAAAATAGGAGCGCAAGACAAGAACTAAAACACTACACTCAGGAAAACAGCAAAAAACTCAAAATAAATCATGGCGTGATGTGATAGGTCGTGACAGTACACCTACTTTGAGACAGGAGCTAAATTGATGCATGGTTTGGTTATGGTTTAAATTCATATCCAACAATTGTGACAACGACTTTTTACTGTCAACTGAGTTTCGTTTTTTAATGATTTCTGCTCGTGGTGTGCCTCCGGATTTTTTCACAGCAAAAAATGTGCCTTGGCTCAAAAAAGGTTGAAAAACACTGTATTGATCAACTGAGAAATCACTTTCTGTATGACATAAATCACACATTGCTTCAGCTCTTTGATGTGTTCTATTAGGAAACAATTAATTAGTTGATATACCAATCGAGAGAGAGCAATAATTAAATTCCCCACTATAAAGTTGATAATGTATGCTGTTCATTTCCAACTACAGCTGTATTTTTTAATATCCTGCTTAACAGAGTTTGTGACCTAAACCATTTACTCAAGAATACTTAAGGGATACATAGAGATACCTGCCTGGAAATGATCCAGCACGGCGATCGATGCATATATCTTTCTTTTACTCATCTTCTCGGTTAAAGCCCAGGTTTCTAAGCGCCTTGAGGGTTCTTAATGAGCTGAAGGACCACGTCGATATGTACTCAATAGCTTTTTAACAGCCCTAAATGATCAGTAAAGACACTTTTTGTGTGGATAGGATTTGACAGGAAAAGCAATCAGATTCATGCTTTAAACTGTTTTTCTGTTGATTCTGGAGTCCGTGAGCGTTAGAAACCAATATGACTCATTTTCTCATTCAATTAGGTATGATAGTTTGAGCTTGTGGCTAAGCGCACATATTGTAAAACATGACATCTATTGATTGGTGGCCTGTTCCCAAGTGGACCGTTTGTGTACGAATTCTAGTCTGTAGTTGCCATGACGACTGTGTTAGTTATGATGGCAAAACAAACACTTTCTTGTCACTGGTCTACCTTGATGGCAAATTAGTGCTCCTCAAGTGCATCATTGCGGGCAACAAAATCTGACAGGCCCCTTCATGTCAGTAAATCATTTATTTGGGTTATTATTAGTATCTGGTGCAAATCTTATACAATTTCAGAGTGTGCATGGACACTGGGGTAACGGACTGTCCTATTGTGGCGGTCCGCTCCCTGTATAATCAGTGTCAGAGCTTGGTCTGCATTGCCGGCAGTAAGTCGGACCCGTTTCCAGTGAGGGTTGGACTCCGCCAAGGCTGCCCTTTGTCACCGATTCTGTTCATAACCTTTATGGACAGAATTTCTAGGCGCAGTCAGGGCGTTGAGGGTATCTGGTTTGGTGGCTGCAGGATTAGGTCTCTGCTATTTGCAGATAATGTGGTCCTGATGGGTTAATCTGGCCAAGATCTTCAGCTCTCACTGGATCGGTTCGCAGCCGAGTGTGAAGCGACTGGGATGGGAATCAGCACCTCCAAGTCCGAGTCCATGCTTCTCGCCCGGAAAAGGGTGGAGTGCCATCTCCGGGTTGGGGAGGAGATCTTGCCCCAAGTGGAGGAGCTCAAGTACCTCGGAGTCTCGTTCACGAGTGAGGGAAGAGTTGATCGTGAGATCGACAGGTGGATCGGTGCGGCGTCTTCAGTAATGCGGACGCTGTATCGACCCGTTGTGGTAAAGAAGAAGCTGAGCCGGAATGCAAAGCTCTCGATTTACTGGTCGATCTACGTTCCCATCCTCACCTATGGTCATGAGCTTTGGGTCATGACCAAAAGGACAAGATCACGGGTACAAGCGGCCGAAATGAGTTTCTTCCGCCGGGTGGCGGGTCTCTCCCTTAGAGATAGGGTGAGAAGCTCTGTCATCCGGGGGGAGCTCAAAGTAAAGCCGCTGCTCCTCCACATCGAGAGGAGCCAGATGAGGTGGTTCGGGCATCTGGTCAGGATGCCACTCGAACGCCTCCCGAGGGAGGTATTTTGGGCACGTCCGACCGGTAGGAGGCCACGGGGAAGACCCAGGACACGTTGGGAAGACTATCTCTCCCGGCTGGCCTGGGAACGCCTCGGGATCCCCCGGGAGGAGCTGGACGAAGTGGCTGGGGAGAGGGAAGTCTGGGCTTCCCTGCTTCGTCTGCTGGCCCCGCGACCCGACCTCTGATAAGCGAAAGAAGATGGACTTCACACGTAGGTGTGAAAATACAAAAATACAAACTATTTGAGAAATCAGACTAATTTAGTGTATGGAAACATAGTGACTTTGTATTCACAAAGTAGCCAATCTTAAAAAAACACAATGTTCAGAAGACTCAAACTGCTCACAAGTTCACGCCAAAATTCATGAATCTTATGATTTGATGCTTTGGCATTGCTTAACACGAGTATCCAACATTGTAATAACATTTATAAGTCAGTAAAGAGGAACATCATTATAGGTCCCCTTTAAATACTGTTTTTGTGCATATAACAAGGTATTCCAAACCTTCCCTTTTCTAATTAAATCTCATATTACCCCAAATAGAGGCCTTATAATGTTGTTTTTCGCCTAACCTTAATGTTTGACTTTAAAGTGTACATCCTAGCATTTTACCTGGGATACCACTGTCTGCTGTCTTCATGATCAAATTTGTTTTGCTGAACCTCAACAAAAGGTGTCATGTTCCCCCTTCCCAAAAACGCTCTAATGAAGCCATTCACGAACAACCCCTTTATTGGAAACCCTTTCCTTAAAAGATTTAGAAATGTTTCATTTACAACAGCAATAGGACGTTTGATGTTATTGGACTAAAGCAAAACAAGCCTTGTCATTACTGCTTCACTTACTCTGGATACGCTTTCATTATGCAGATTGGATAACGACGTGGTTATTGCTGTATCTAATTTGTTTAAGACCTAATAGTGCAGCACTGTTCTTTGTGCAAAGTGGTCCTTTCAGTGTGCCCTCCTCACACAATACAGCTAATAATCTGCCTGGCGAAGAAGCTTTCATCACTGTTGACTTACTTACACGGGCAGCCTTTTACATAGACTGTGTTTTCACCCGTAATTTACCTAAAAGTATTTTTGCAAACAGAACTAACCTAAATTCGAATGTACACGTCGTGCCGGTGCACATTACCTCCGTAATGCCCCTTAAACGTGCAGCCTCCATGTAATAGTAGGAAGATGAAAGTATCTGACTAAGACTATTTTTTTAGCACTGAATATTACATTGCGTAATATTCCCTAATTATGTGCATAGTATCCATTCCATGTATACTTTTGTGATCTACTTTCGAAAGGCATATGTCAGTTTTATTCTGTTATTCAAATCCCTAGATGGAACAGTGTTTCATTCAACGCACGCTGTCACAGCAACATCATCTACCATTTGCACTTACAATCTTTACCAGGGAAGGCTACCTGATTGAATCGCTTTAGTGCAGGGGTGTCAAACGTAATGCTCGTGGGTCGGATCAGGCAGCAAACAGGATGAGTTAGCTAACTATAAAAATGAGCCGAATTTTTTTTTTTTTTTAAATGCTGTTCTAAATCTGTCCACTAGATGTCGCAATATAAATTATTTGTATCTTTGTAGATTGTGCTACATATGTAAAAAAAACAACAACAAAAAACGTATGATCTTCGTGCACCAGTCGAGGAACATGAGCAAACTACATAAATAACATCCTGTAATTTGATTTTGATGTTAAAATTAACTGATGAGTTGACTGATGGACATTACCACATAATTTATTCAGAAAGTATAAATAACGACAAATAAAGATAGACTACTATTAACCGCAACATGTAAGTGTAAAAAAAAAACAACAACATTATGATTTGTACATTTCCAGAATGTGCTTTTTCTATTTTTAAACAAAGAAAACAATCTGAAGTTCTCTTTATTATTAAAGGGGAACATTATCACAATTTCAGAATGGTTAAAACCATTAAAAATCAGTTCCCAGTGGCTTATTATATTTTTCGAAGTTTTTTTCAAAATTTTACCCATCACGCAATATCCCTAAAAAAAGCTCCAAAGTGCCTGATTTTAACCATTGTTATAAACACCCGTCCATTTTCCTGTGACATCACATAGTGAAGCCAACACAAACAAACATGGCGGAAAGAACAGCAAGCTATAGCGACATTAGCTCGGATTCAGACTCGGATTTCAGCGGCTTAAGCGATTCAACAGATTATGCATGTATTGAAACGGATGGTTGTAGTGTGGAGGCAGGTAGCGAAAATGAAATTGAAGAAGAAACTGAAGCTATTGAGCCATATCGGTTTGAACCGTATGCAAGCGAAACCGACGAAAACGACACGACAGCCAGCGACACGGGAGAAAGCGAGGATGAATTCGGCGATCGCCTTCTAACCAACGATTGGTATGTGTTGGTTTGGCATTAAAGGAAACTAACAACTATGAACTAGGTTTACAGCATATGAAATACATTTGGCAACAACATGCACTTTGAGAGTGCAGACAGCCCAATTTTCATCAATTAATATATTCTGTAGACATACCCTCATCCGCGCTCTTTTCCTGAAAGCTGATCTGTCCAGTTTTGGAGTTGATGTCAGCAGGCCAGGGAAGCTAGGGTCGATAGTCTGCGGGAACAAACTGCCGCCATTGCTTGCCGTGCTAGCGAGGCCCTTTGTCCCTGAATTGCTCACACACTTCGGCAGATTCAATGGGGGTCTGGCGGCAGATTTCTTTGACTTTATCGTTGGAAATGCATCTGCTTTGAGTGTCGCAGGATATCCACACATTCTTGCCATCTCTGTCGTAGCATAGCTTTCGTCGGTAAAGTGTGCGGAACAAACGTCCAATTTCTTGCCACTTTCGCATCTTTGGGCCACTGGTGCAACTTGAATCCGTCCCTGTTCGTGTTGTTACACCCTCCGACAACACACCGACGAGGCATGATGTCTCCAAGGTACGGAAAACAGTCGAAAAAACGGAAAATAACAGAGCTGATTTGACTCGGTGTTTGAGAAAATGGCGGATTGCTTCCCGATGTGACGCCACGTTGTGACGTCATCGCTCCGAGAGCGAATAATAAAAAGGCGTTTAATTCGCCAAAATTCACCCATTTAGAGTTCGGAAATCGGTTAAAAAAATATATGGTCTTTTTTCTGCAACATCAAGGTATATATTGACGCTTACATAGGTCTGGTGATAATGTTCCCCTTTAAGTTATCGTGCCGTGATTTTACCAGTCTGACCCACTTGGATGTAGGTTTTTCTCCATGTGGCCCCCTGCTTTAGTGTTTACCTGTAAACGTTTACAAAAAGTGACATATAGTAACGTTGTGATCAAACCTGCAGAAAAGGGCTCTTGTTTTTAAGTTGTCTATTTAAGAGCCAAATTGCAACCAATTCAAAAATACTATACAATAATAGGAATTATTATTGATTGTCATGTGTTGGAAAATTAAACAATGGGCACTATTTCAAATGCTCCCTGAATATGCAACATTAATGTTTTTAATGATGTAATGACAGTCAAATGTGTGCCCCGAGCCTGTTTTTAGCGCCAATCATCATCTCCGTCACTTGTTTGCTCCACTTTTCATGATGTCCTGAAGGAAAAATCTCCATCCTAATGGACTGCATCAGACTTGTACCTAGGTAGTTGAGCTTGCCTCATTTATTGTCCCACCGCTTCAGACGAAGGACAGTTTTGCAAAAAAAAAAAAAAAAAAAAAAAAAAAAGCAGGCTTAAAACAAGCTTAAATCTCTTTCAACTGTTTGTGAATCAGGTACACTGTCATCTCACCACTGTATGGTTCACTTACTACAGTCTCTGTGCATTGTACCATAAAGTACCATTGATTATATGGAGATTTGAGTACCCATTTAAGTGTTCATGTTAAAATTACCTAAGTTTTAGAATGTATTAAGTGTTTTAAGAGTATAGGAGGGTTGCACATGACGTCACGTCCGTTTTTTCTTCTTTGCGGGTTAATGCACACGATGGTCAAGCAGTGAGAGTGAGTGTAGAGATTGATCAAAAAATGCCGTTTTGCTGGTCTGTTCCAGGATGTTACAGTCGTTCAAATAGAGAGATAGCAAATAGTCCCGAAAAAAGGGGCTCATAAAGGTAATGATGTCAGGAAAAAAGGGAATGTCAGGAAAAAAGGAAATGGCTCTTAGAAATATCACTTTCATCATCTTGTGGAATACAATCAGACCATGCTTGTGTCTGCAGCGATCACTTTGGAAAATGTTGGTTTGAACTAGTGTTGTCCCGATACCAATATGTTGGTACCGGTACCAAAATTATTTCGATACGTTTCGGTACTTTTTGATACTTTTCAAAATAAAGGGGACCACAAAAAAATTGCATTATTGGCTTTATTTTAACCAAAAATCTTACGGTACATTAAACATATGTTTCTTATCGAATAGAATAGAAAGTACTTCATTGATCCCTGGGGGAAATTCAGCACCACAAGTTTGCAAGTTTGTCCTTAAATAGAATAGTTAATATACAAGACAACTTGTCTTTTATTAGTAAGTAAGCAAACAAAGGCTCCTTATTTAGTCTGCTGACATATGCAGTAACATATTGTGTCCTTTTCCATTCTATTATTTTGTCAAAATTATTAAGGACAAGTGTTAGAAAATTAATTATTAATATGCTTGTTCATTTACTGTTAACACATGTTTACTTTCTCTTTTAACACTTCTGTTAAAATGTAATAATCATTTATTATTCTGTTGTTTGGATGCTTTACATTAGTTTTGGATGATACCACACATTTGGATATCAATCCGATACCAAGTCGTTACAGAATCATACATTGGTCATATTCAAAGTCCCCATGTGTCCAAGTACATATTTCCTGAGTTTATAAACATAATTTAATTTTTTTTTTAAACGAAAGAAGTATCTTAGATACTAGATATGCTCTTGTACTTTGTATCATTTATCATCATTTATTATCATCGGTACTTTTCAGAGGCGGTATAGTACCGTATAAGATTCATTCGTATCAGGGTACTATACTAATACCGGTATACCGTACAACCCTAGTTTGAACATTTGATTTGTTTGAGAAACTTTCTGTGATGCAATCAAGTTTATTCTCTACTATATATTTGATAGCAGAACTAAATGTAAAGAAATGACGAAAGATCACATTATTTTTTTGTTCTTTTGTCGTTGCTAAATATAACTATGTTGTGCAAATAAACTAACGTCATGTTAAATCCGAGTTATAAATATTGTTGGTCCAATCCACAGTATTTTTGTTGTCGATTTTCATGAAAGAAACTAAAAGCTTAGTTGTTGTTTTGCAGGAAAGCCAAGTGCTTTATTCGACACGGATGGCCACATTACAGCGTATTTGGTGATATTTGTTAGCATCGAGAAAATATCCTCAATAGTATTAATACATTAAATAAATACATTCCTCGTAGGTTCAACAGCATATACTGAATCTTGATATGGCTAGCAAACATTGCTGAACAACAGGGACATCTATAGCTAAATAATGAGACAAAATATGAACTTTGCACCATAAAAACAACTGCAGACATGAATTGTAGATTAGTCTAATATTTGTTGCAGGAAATCAACTTCAAACAAACATATCCTTTTTCTCATTAGCGTCACGATCACAGCAGCACCGTACTTGTTATGTCAATCAAATACGGTACTTACTGATGCACAAATAAACCCAACATCGTCTTTTACGGATAATTGCTTAATTTGATGTAAAAACTTGATGTGCCTCCAATCTTTTCTTCTGAAAATACCGTAAGTGTCAAGTGAAGTGAGGTAGCAGTAACCTCTTGGTGATGGTTTAAATATTTTAAAAATATATTTTTCTTGAAAGAGTAAAAATCCACTTCATCCTATTTAAAATATTTTCTCATGATCACTTTTATATTTGCCTCTAAACCTTTCAAAATAAGCCTAAATCTGCACAGATTAAGGTGAATAGACAGTAGCCTACTGGGGTTTAGACCATCTCCTGGAACCCAGAAGTGCCCGGATGTGCCTCTAGGGCAGTGGTCCCCAACCTTTTTTGCACCGCGGACCGGTTTAATGTAGACATTATTTCCAGGGACCGGCTTTCCACTTGTGCCAGATAAATACAGCAAAAATAAGTGCATGAAAAATACAACTCACTATAACGCTGAATTAGTGGGAACCCTGGGCTTGTTTCTTTGCGATGAGATCCCCAGCAGGTTACCATCAACCTGCTGGGCCCTGCAGATAGAAATCAGCTTTTGGCTAGAATCTGTCACATTTATATTTGATATGTTCATTGATGTGCAATGTATCATGTTGCAAAAGTTATAACAAATATAACAAATGGCAGCTTCCTATGAGCAGTTTTATTGTGCATCTATAAACAAGCTTGTTGGTGTGTCTAGTGGGACACACGAAAGTTAAGTCGGAGAAAATGCAGTCGTTAATAAATTATTTAATGCTTCTCTGCGGCCCGGTAGCCAATGCGTCACGGACCGGTACCGGTCCCCGGACCGGTGGTTGGGGACCACTGCTCTAGGCCACATGATTGCAACTCACCTATAGGAGGTGTGTGTGAAAGCTTTGTGGAATTTAAATGCATATGATAATTATATGAATCATAAACTAATTAGTGTCCATACATCACAAAAGTTCGATTAGCATGTGTGTGTGGGGATCTGGAATGTAACCTCCGGGATATACAAGGTAAAACTGTACAACCATGAGAGTTGAACACATACTTGCCAACCCTCCCGGATTTTCCGGGAGACTCCCGAAATTCAGCGCCTCTCCCGAAAACCTCCCGGGACAAATTTTCTCCTGAAAATCTCCCGAAATTCAGGCGGAGCTGGAGGCCACGCCCCCTCAAGCTCCATGCGGACCTGAGTGTTTTCACGTCCGCTTTCCCACAATATAAACAGCGTGCCTCCCCAATCACGTTATAACTGTAGAATGATCGAGGGCAAGTTCTTGCTTTCTTATGTGGGTTTATTGTTAGGCAGTTTCATTAACGTCCTCCCAGCGCGGCAACAACACACAACAACAGCAGTCACGGTTTCGTCAACCGTAAAGCAGTTTGTCTGCCGTAAATAGCAATGTTGTGACACTCTTAAACAGGACAAGACTGCCATCTACTGTACATGCATATGTGACAATAATATCTGCGGCTTTTAGAGAGTGCAGTGCACAACTGCGCACACAACAAGGATACGAAGCAGAATGCATCATCGGAGAGGGTGTTCAGCATGGTTAGAAAAATAGTGACAGAGAATAGAACAAGGATGGACAATTCAACCCTTAACTCAACAATGAGTAGATGAGTGTTATGTGTGTGTATATGTGTAAATAAATGAACACTGAAATTCAAGTATTTATATATATATATATATATATATATATATACTGTATATAATAAAATATATATATATATATATATATATATATATATATATATATATATATATATATATATATATATATATATATATATAGCTAGAATTCACTGAAAGTCAAGTATTTCTTATATATATATATATATATATATATATATATATATATATATACTGTATATAATAATATATATATATATATATATATATATATATATATATATATATATATATATATATATATATATATATATATATATATATAGCTAGAATTCACTGAAAGTCAAGTATTTCTTATATTTATATATATATATATATATATATATATATATATATATATATATATATATATATATATATATATATATATATATATATATATATATAAAAATACTTGACTTGGTGAATTCTAGCTGTAAATATACTCCTCCCCTCTTAACCACGCCGGGCACGCCCCCCTCCCCACCCCCGACCACGCCCCCCACCCCCCACCTACCGGAATCGGAGGTCTCAAGGTTGGCAAGTATGGTTGAACATTTTATTATTTTGTTTTTCTTTTCAAATAGGCTAATGTAGTATAGCCTTTCAAAACGTGATGGTGGCACTGTAGCTATGCTATTGTTGCTAATATGTGTGTCCTCCCCTACTCCGTAATGTGACTTGTGTATCTATTTTGTTATCTAATTCTGTATTTTTCTTACTGCAAGACACACTCAAAATCCTTTCAATTTCTCAAAAATTGACAGCGCGCCTTATAACCTGGTGCGCCTAATGTACATATTTATTCTGGTTGTGTCTAGCGACCTCAGAGCAATTGTATATGGTACATAGTGTAATGACAAGTGAGACCAGTAGATGGCAGTCACACATAAGAGATACATGTGGGCTGCAAATTGACGCCTGTTCAATAAATGACGCAAGCAAGTACTCGTAAGCAAGCAACACCAAACTGTTGATGTTTCATTGAGAATATAGAACATTACACATGGTGCTCAAAAGTATGTCAAAATGTTTTAGTACAACTTTGGTAAGCTACAAAGCCGCACCGTTTGATGGAACGCAAATTATTGCGGCTGCCATAGTCAGACGTATTGTGCTTCAGCATACAAATATTATTACGGTGTGTGTATATTTACCCCAAAATGGTACATATTAGGAGACATATTTGCGCGTGTCTGCCATAGTCAATAAGCTTCTTCTTTTTCTCTATCCTCTAATTGTGGGGAATTAGTCCTTCACTGTTGCCATTCGTAGTATAAAGTAGCGTACAGTTCTAATTTGTATCTGTCAGTAGACTCGCTCTGAAGCCGCTTACAACTGTCGGTGCAACAAAAGACGCTGCCGAAGTGGAGCCACGTAAAATAAGACAGCCCACCAAACGGCGCATCCTGAAGAGATCGTCAGAAAATGGCTTGAAGATGGTCTTTAAAATGTAATCTATGTAACATTTTGACCAAAGAACCACTATTGCATATTATGCAGACCACAAGGAAGTGTTTTAAATGTAGAAAAAATATAAATAATACATGGTTTCCCCTTAATGTATTTGATTGTGGTGATTCGCCACAGCAATACCTTCAAAATGAGAGTTTTTACGTCAAAACAAAATAAAGTAGTGTATTGTATTGTAGCTTTCAAAAGAAGTCACACAAATTCCGACGATCTTTTCAACTTTTTTCCAATCTTATGCTAACAACGGTTAGCAGCTGAATGTGAAGCGACTGGGATGAGAATCAGCACCTCCAAGTCCGAGTCCATGGTTCTCGCCCGGAAAAGGGTGGAGTGCCATCTCCGGGTTGGGGAGGAGATCTTGCCCCAAGTGGAGGAGCTCAAGTACCTTGGAGTCTTGTTCACGAGTGAGGGAAGAGTGGATCGTGAGATCGACAGGCGGATCGGTGCGGCGTCTTCAGTAATGCGGACGCTGTATCGATCCGTTGTGGTGAAGAAGGAGCTGAGCCGGAAGGCAAAGCTCTCAATTTACCGGTCGATCTACGTTCCCATTCTCACCTATGGTCATGAGCTTTGGGTTATGACCGAAAGGACACGATCCCGGGTACAAGCGGCCGGAATGAGTTTCCTCCGCCGGGTGGCGGGGCTCTTCCTTAGAGATAGGGTGAGAAGCTCTGTCATCCGGGGGGAGCTCAAAGTAAAGCCGCTGCTCCTCCACATGGAGAGGAGCCAGATGAGGTGGTTCAGGCATCTGGTCAGGATGCCACCCGAGCGCCTCCCTAGGGAGGTGTTTAGGGCACGTTCGACCGGTAGGAGGCCACAGGGAAGACCCAGGACAAGTTGGGAAGACTATGTCTCCCGGCTGGCCTGGGAACGCCTCGGGATCCCCCGGGAGGAGCTGGACAAAGTAGCTGGGGAGAGGGAAGTCTGGGCTTCCCTGCTTAGGCTGCTGCCCCCGCGACCCGACCTCGGATAAGCGGAAAAAGATGGATGGATGGATGGATGCTAACAACGCGTTCGATTTCAACAAGTTTTTCCTCCGTGCACACATGGCTCAGTGTTGCACTCCTAGACGGACAACAACACTTCTTCATTTCATGCCGACACGGTGTGTTCACAGATCATGGGAAAAATGACTATCATAACACAATAACAAACACATTAACACCAGCGGGTAGCTACAATATGAATGGATACATAAATAGTTTATTATTTGCGCACTATTGACTAGTGATGCACCGAAAATTTGGCCACCGGAAAAAGACGTACTTTGATCACCGGAACCGTCGAAACGGAATGTCGTCTCGAGCGCAGGCAGCATGCCCGTGCTGTGGACGTACTTTAATGTATCTGAGATAAACCCGCAGACAGAAATCTTCAGAATGTAAGAGGACAGCGGCGGCTTTTGAGGAGAGAAAGACTCCGTGCATCTCAAAGCTAGTGTGATGTCATGTTGTCTGTAGCTCGCTTTTTGTGGCGGACATGGAGTGACGGAAGTAAAGAGTACAGTCCGCAATAACACCAGAAATAGATACTAAAATTGTATGGTATAAAATTGTAACTATAACTAAACAGATTTGTTTTAAATGTATGTATACATTTATTTTGCCGTGCTAAAGAAAATATACGCATAATCGCAAATAATAGGATTGCGTCATATTGACCACACCCCTTACAACGGCCACAACCACGCCACCACCGCCACAGGTATCTTGGCAATCCCTGTAATATGAACCCTTTATTGCGCCTTGTGGTCTGGTGCGTCCTTTGTATGAAACAAGACCTGAATAGACCCGCTTATTGGCAGTGCACCTCATATTCCGGTGTGCCCTATGGTACGAAAAGTGAGGTACATGGGAGAAGTGCATAGTTACTGTGTTAATGTAATAAGTGGATGCAGTCTGTAATAGCGCTTCATGGAGCCACACACTATATTGGGGACATTTGTGGACAAGCACATCTCTTTAGCATAAAAGACAAAGAAATACAAACCCTGTTTCCCTATGAGTTGGGAAATTGTGTTAGATGTAAATATAAACGGAATACAATGATTTGCAAATCTTTTTCAACCCATATTCAGTTAAATATGCTACAAAGACAACATATTTGATGTTCAAACTGATAAACATTTTTTTTTTTTTTGCAAATAATTATTAACTTTAGAATTTGATGCCAGCAACACATGACAAAGAAGTTGGGAAAGGTGGCAATAAATACTGATAAAGTTGAGGAATGCTCATCAAACAACTTATTTGGAACATCCCACAGATGAACAGGCACATTGGGAACAGGTGGGTGCCATGATTGGGTATAAAAGCAGCCACCATGAAATGCTCAGTCATTCACAAACAAGGATGGGGCGAGGGTCACCACTTTGTCAACAAATGCGTGAGCAAATTGTTGAACAGTTTAAGAAAAACCTTTCTCAACCAGCTATTGCAAGGAATTTAGGGATTTCACCATCTACGGTCCGTAATATCATCAAAGGGTTCAGATAATCTGGGGAAATCACTGCACGTAAGCAGCTAAGCCTGTGACCTTCGATCCCTCAGGCTGTACTGCATCAACAAGCGACATCAGTGTGTAAAAGATATCACCACATGGGCATCTGTAAGTGCAAGTTAAAACTCTCCTATGCAAGGCGAAAACCGTTTATCATCAACACCCAGAAACGCCTTTGGCTTCGCTGGGCCTGAGCTCATCTAAGATGGACTGATACAAAGTGGAAAAGTGTTCTGTGGTCTGACGAGTCCACATTTCAAATTGATTTTGGAAACTGTGGACGTCGTGTCCTCCGGGCCAAAGAGGAAAAGAACCATCCGGATTGTTATAGGCGCAAAGTTGAAAAGCCAGCATCTGTGATGGTATGGGGGTGTATTAGTGCCCAAGACATGGGTAACTTACACATCTGTGAAGGCGCCATTAATGCTGAAAGGTACATACAGGTTTTGGAGCAACATATGTTGCCATCCAAGCAACGTTTCCATGGACGCCCCTGCTTATTTCAGCAAGACAATGCCAAGCCACGTGTTTCATCAACGTGGCTTCATAGTAAAAGAGAGTGGGTACTAGACTGGCCTGCCTGTAGCCAGACCTGTCTCCCATTGAAAATGTGTGGTGCATTATGAAGCCTAAAACACCACAACGAAGACCCCCGGACTGTTGAACAACTTAAGCTGTACATCAAGCAAGAATGGGAAATAATTCCACATGAGAAGCTTAAAAAATGTGTCTCCTCAGTTCCCAAACGTTTACTGAGTGTTGTTAAAAGGAAAGGCCATGTAACACAGTGGTGAACATGCCCTTTCCCAACTACTTTGGCACGTGTTGCAGCCATGAAATTCTAAGTTAATTATTATTTGCAAAAAAAAAAATAAAGTTTATGAGTTTGAACATCAGATATCTTGTCTTTGTAGTGCATTCAATTGAATATGGGTTGAAAATGATTTGCAAATCATTGTATTCCGTTTATATTTACATCTAACACAATTTTCCAACTCATATGGAAACAGGGTTTGTATAAGCATATCAATCAATTAAACAACAGTGGTAATATTTACTTGACATCATAGGTTGGACTTAGCAAGGTGATGTTTTATGTTGCAAATCTGGGTAAAAACAAAGTACTAGTTTACTCTGCCATCCCTTGAAGCCAAAACTTGAGATTAATTCACTAAATGCAAAGAGTGGTGCAGACTCCTTACTAGGGCTGAGTGGGCCACATCAGATCCATCCTTTGGAAAGCGAAGCACAAATAAGAGTGAAACAAAAATAAATAAATTCCCACAGGCATTCTGGTCCACTGCGCTAATTACCTTAATGGTACACTGGTCTCATTTATTTCCCAATTAAAGTGCAACAAAGTCAATGGCAGAAGTAAATTGTTTAAACCACTTTCACCCTTTCTATTACTAGTAGAACAATGGTAAGCTGGTACGTGATAAACAAAGAAAGTGAACAAAGATTAATCGTGGATGCTTATATATAAATGTATTTCATTTAAGTCGAACTGTGCAAGTGTGACGATGTGATGAATGTCATTGTCATGTTTGTGTGATCATGTTTTGTTTTAGTTGTGTTCGGTTTTGTTTTTGGACTCTTTGTGCACTCTTATTTGTTTTGTCACCATAGTTCTCCATGAAGCGCTATTACAGACTGTATCCACTTTTTACATTAACACAGTAACTATGCACCATTAGTTTCACCTGTTTCACGTTTTGCACTCGCGCACCTGTTGTCAATCATGTCTATATTATTTAAGCCCATTGTTGCCAGGAAGTCAGCCTGGCGACATTACCTCTGCTCACTTCATGCCATGCTACTTCTGTACCTCCATGCTACCTTTGAAAACTATGCCATAGTTCCCTGCGTTCCAAGTAAGTTTTTGTTTATTGTTCATAGTTTTTTGCCCAAGTGCTAGTTTTGGTTTCATTAGTCAAGTTTGTTCTCCATCTTTGTGCGCGCCTTTTGTTTGTACCCTTTTGTTTGTACCCTTTTGTTTGTACCCTTTTGTTTGTATTTTGTAGTTAGTGTTTAAAATAAAAGATGTCCTTACCTTCACGCCTTGCCCGCTCCAACTTTACTTGCATCTCGGGAAAACAAACAACCCATAGTCCAAGTCTTGACAGTTATATACACAGACACTTTGAAAATAACTCATTACTAACTAAACTAGTACCATAAAAAAATATATAATTGAATTTCAAAGTGCAGTTCAGTTCAGTTTCAGTTTATTTCGAACATGCATACGATACAATGTAATTCATCGCATATTCCAGTTGTTTTATTACAGCATGTCCGAAAAGGAGTAGGAAGAAGCAGAGCTTATTTATTCCTACCCCTCTTCATACCATAGCAATGTTATCCAATTTCCTTGTTCTCTGTAACATAACAGCGAACACATAAATAATAAACAAATAATATGCCATAGTAAATAAACACATATTAAATACATAAATGATCTTTGTCTCAATAAAAACAAAAAACAAAAAAAAACAAAAAAACAAACAAACAAAAAAAAGGGTTCATGGTGTTCATCATAATTCTTGTTCTGTGTACTTTGTGAACACTTGTAGTTTGAACAGTCTCTTAAACTGAATCATATTGCTGCTTTGTTTGATTTCTTTGGTTAATCCATTCCATAATTTAATTCCACATACTGATATGCTAAAGGTTTTAAGTGTTGTGCGAGCATACAAATGTTTTAAATTATATTTTCCTCTAAGGTTATATTTCTCTTCTTTTGTTGAGAATAATTGTTGTACATTCTTGGGTAGCAGGTAATAGTTTGCTTTGTACATCATTTTAGCTGTTTGCAAATGCACCAAATCATTGAATTTCAATATTTGTGATTCAAAGTTGACTGATCTTTTCCTCCTCAGGTTGTGTACAAAAACAATGATGTAAGACTTGAGCTATCACGGCTGGCCAAACAGGGTGATCCCAAGATGAAGGTCCATGGCACTGTGGCCTTCAAGTGTGAGAATGTGGCCACCCTGGACCCCATCACCTTTGAGACGCCGGAGTCTTTCATCATCCTCAACAAGTGGAACGCTAAGAAAACAGGCTCCATCTCCTTTGACTTTCGCACCACCGAGCCGAATGGACTCCTCCTCTTTAGCCATGGCAAGCCAAAGCAGCAGCCGAAGGATTCCAAAAGTCCCCAGACCCTCAAGGTGGACTTCTTTGCCATAGAGATGCTGGATGGACACCTGTATCTGTTGCTGGACATGGGATCAGGGACCACAAAGACCAAGGCAGTGAATAAAAAAGTCAATGATGGCGAGTGGTACCATGTTGACTTCCAGCGGGATGGCAGATCTGGTAAGTCAAATGCTTCTTTCAAAAAAAACCCACCAATCATCCATTGGGGGAACAAAGTTAAATTTTATTAATTAACCCTTTAAAAGTTCAAGTTAAAGTACCACTGATAGTCACACACACACTCGGTGTGGTGAAACTAATCTGTGCATTTGACCCATCCCCTTGTTCCACACCCTGGGAGGTGAGGGGAGCAGTGAGCAGCAGCGGTGGCCACGCTCGGGAATCATTTTGGTGATTTAACCCCCAATTCCAACCCGTGATGCTGAGTGCCAAGCAGGGAGGTAATGGGTCCCATTTTTACAGTCTTTGGTATGACTCGGCCGGGGTTGGAACTCACGACCTACCGATCTCAGGGCGGACACTCTAAGCACGAGGCCACTGAGTAGTAAAAAATATTTAGGCACATCGTTTGTCTTTACATATTCTTCTGTCTTGATTTTGAAAACGTACATTGAAATGCCAAAATTGCACAAAATGCATCATGACACAATTGAACATGAAATGGATCCATTTGAGGCCCTGAGCAGAATTTTATTTTGAGGCCCCCCACTTACCATTGTTTATATATATATATATATATATATATATATATATATATATATATATATATATATATATATATATATATATATATATATATATATATATATATATATTTATTTTTGTTTTTTTTTTGTTTTTGTTTTTGTTTTTGTTTTTGTTTTTTTTGTTTTGGATATATGTCAAACCATTTTTATAGAATTTTATTTTGAGGCCCCCACTTACCATTTTTTATATATATATGTATATATATATATATATATATATTTTTTTTTTTTTTTTTGTATATATGTCAAACCATTTTTATACTTTTTAAGCAAACTTGAATTCAATTTGATGCATGTTTTGTGATGAAAAAATAATGGGATACAAATTGTTAAATAATATATATTTTTTAGTGCAAATTAACTAATTCAACATAATTAAAACAACACATATTTGCGTATCTTCCTGACTCAACTCCAGCCAGGATTTGATTCCAGTACGACCATTTATTAGCCCAACATTAACAATGCACGCCACTAGAGATAATGAGACTGTCAGGGGACATTTGCAATTATATTTTTATCAGTGATGGATAAGGAAGGAGTTCGAAATAAGTTTGCGGGAAAAATGTCATATGAAGAGGCCAGTCATTCATTAATTGGCATTTTTTACATGCGCTTATTCGTACAAAAAAGGCCCTATGCACAGCATGTGATCTGCGTTTTAGGGCTGCATCCAACCATTATTTTAGTAGTCAACCAATCAGTGATTTTTTTTTCCGATTAGTCAGCTATGATCTGCTGTACACGTTTAAATTTGACATGTCTGCAATTTAATTTTAACTAATTAACCAAGTATAAGAAA
The DNA here is from genome assembly GCF_033978685.3 of Nerophis lumbriciformis. Lineage (NCBI taxonomy): Eukaryota > Metazoa > Chordata > Actinopteri > Syngnathiformes > Syngnathidae > Nerophis > Nerophis lumbriciformis. Next base: position 24,385,526 of record NC_084549.2, read on the forward strand.
TTAAACGTTCCACAAAGTACTGTACAAAACCACAGTGAAAAATAAACCAATATACTTCAAGTGCAAGATTTCTTGTAAACATGACATTCAGTGCAATAAATATTTTTGTATGCCGTACTGTTAAGATTATTTTGCTGCAATTATTTACCAAAATGAATATGAATGCAAACATAAACATTCCTGGCAGTCTATCAATTGAAATTGTATGAAGTGACTCGTCGATAATAATAATTTTTAAAAAATGTCGATGGATTTGTATAATTAATATTGTCAACTAATCGGTGCAGCCCCACTGCATTTAAGAAGGGCCGACCCTGGATCTGTTAACCCGGTGGTTCTCAAACTTTTTTCACCGAGTACCACCATAATGACCAACATTAAAACACAGTAGCGTAGTAGGCCTAAGTATTCCTTAAAACAAGGCAGGGGTTTTATTTAACAAATATATTAAAACATTTTTGGCCGCTAGAACCTTACGCACAATGCACAAACATCATCAACGATACTCCATATACAGTACATTTTTACAGTATCACTATTGGTAAGTGTATCACAATTTGAGAATCACCAAATCACACAATAAAGACAATTCAAACCCTTAAGTTAAAAGACCGATTTTTGCCTGCATTATCCCATTGTAACCATAATAAGAAGATTAAAATTCAAGTATTGATGTGTTTTCCCCAAATAAAATAATCATACATATTGTATACATCAATTTAAAAGGCATTGTTTTGTGCCATCTCATGTGTCTCATGTGTGACAACAATGTTCCTTGAATTCTTGAATTTAAACAATATAAACAACATACCGTAATTTTCGGAGTATAAGTCGCACCTGCCGAAAATGCATAAGAAAAAAAGAAAAAAACATATATAAGTCGCACTGGAGTCCGGCCAAACTATGAAAAAAACTGCGACTTATAGTACGAAAAATACGGTAATTATAATTTAGGTTTAATCCAAACTTTGTAGACAATGTGTGGGCTTGCAACACCCGAGTAACCGTCACTAAAAAAATCCACAATCATTTCCCAAAAGACAAAAGCTATCCTAATTATGCAAAAATGTCTGATGTAAAAAAAAATGTAAAATGGTTTATACTTTTATAGTGTTTTTCTACCTTCAAGGTACTCAAAGCGCTTTGACACTATTTCCACATTCTCCCATTCACACACACATTCACATTCACACACTAATCACAACCCATCAGGAGCAAGGGTGAAGTGTCTTGCTCAAGGACACAACGGACGTGACTAGTTTGGTAGAAGCTGGGGATCGAACCAGGAACCCTCAGGTTGCTAGCACGGTCACTCTCCCAATCACGCCACGCCGTCCCCCTGATATATGTTGTTAAACTGAAAAAAGAATGTACGCAATATACGGTAACTGTTTGCGATTCCAGTCTCTCTCTGCAGTTTCAATGGCTCCTTTGGTTAGCACTCGCCGTGAACCTCAGGAGATGTTCATTCAGCAGCAGGCACTTGGTCTTCTTAGTCGAAATGCTGCCTGTAATATATGCCATACGTCAGCCTTCCAGTCATGTCTGCCACAATATATTTTTTGACCCCTCTCCCGACATGTCCCCTAAACTCAGATTTGCTTCTCGGGTCCCTTTTTTGATTTGGTTATCTAAGCAGCAATTTGTTAGTATGTGCTTGGAGCCAAGCCCTTGCAATGTCATGCTGTAAATTGGATGTACTCCTTGACCGTTTTCCACTCTGGAGCCCAAGAGTTTGAATTTGGGTTTCATTACGCCCTGGAGCAACACTGGGGTTTGAAGGAATAGAACTAGATATCAACAATAGTGGCGAGTTTGGGGTTTAAATTCAGGTGTATTACACTGAGATATTAGTTTTTTGCACTGCATAGCGCTGATATTTTTATTTTGGTGGGTCAAAGAAAATACATTTCCTATTTTAGATAGTGCTCATTATGTGTCTTGTCCGTGCACTCACCCAGCAGAACGTCTAGTTGTGCTTTTTCTAGTCACTGTTCTGTCGACCCTGTCTACGTTTCCATGGAAACAGGAGGTGGTCTCTCCCAGGACCAAGACAGTTGCTGCACAGTGCTGTGCGCTAATGACATTTAAGAATAATTTATCTTGTTTCCATCAGAGTCATAGCGTCAGTGCTTTCAGGCCTGAGTGTAAAAAGAACAAAAAGGTCTCTTTAACATCCCAAGTGAGAAGACTTGCAAAACGGTTAGAATTGCGACTCAAAGTTTCAGTCAAAACGTTTCAAATTCACCAGTTATGTTTTATCTTTGCATGCCACTTTTTAGTGCCAACTATTCCTCTAACGTCTCACATTTTCAATCATGAGGCTCACATAAAGCTCAAAAGGCAAATCATTATTGTTTGATGAACTACTAAGTACATTGCACCTCAAATGGAGGCTTTGCAGCTTTTGGAGTTCAGACGGTTTAATCATTTGCAGTTTTTGTAAACAACTGTATAATTCACTATATACAGTATATATATACATTTATTCATCCATCCATCTTTTTCCGCTTATCCAAAGTCGGGACGCGGGGGCGGCAGCCTAAGCAGAGAAGCCCAGACTTCCCTCTCCCCAGCAACTTCATACAGCTCTTCTCGGGAGATCCCGAGGCATTCCCAGGCCAGCTGGGGGACATAGTCTCTCCACCGTGTCCTGGGTCTTCCCCGTGTTCGAACTGGCCCTAAATACCTCTCCAGAGACCTGACCGGATGCCTGAACCACCTCATCTGGCTACTCTTGATGAGGAGGAGCAGCAACTTTACTCTAAGCTCCTCTCGAATGACAGAGCTTCTCACCCTATCTCTAAGGGAGAGCCAAGCCATCGGACGTAGTAAACTCATTTTGGCCGTAAGCTTGTCATTTCGGTCAAAACCCAAAGCTTATGACCATAGGTCAGGATAGAAATGTAGATAAACCTGTAAATTGTGAGCTTTGCCTTACGTCTCTGCTCCTTCTTCACCACAACGGATCGCTACAGAGTCCGCATTAATGCAGACACCGCACCGATCCACCTGTCGATGTCACGATTGACTCTTGCCTTGCTTCGTGAACAAGATCCCGAGGTACTTGAACTGCTCCACTTGGGCCAGGATCTCCTCCCCAACCTGGAAATGGCACTCCAACCTTTTCTGGGCGAGAACCATGGACTCGGACTAGGAAGTGCTGATTTCCATTCCAGTCGCTTCACACTTAGCTGCGAACCAATCCAGTGAGAGCTTAAGATCCTGGCCAGATGAAGCCAGCATGATCATATCATCCGCAAAAAGCGGATGATATGATAACCCTCAGGTTGCTGGCACGGTCACTCTCCCAACCGCGCCACGCCTTCCCTCGATAGTAGATCGTCATACTTGCAATTTTATAGTTTTTACACACTATTTGGCGCTTGTTATTTAAGTTCTTAGTAGATCAGGCCCATAGTTATCCATTAAAGGGGAACATTATCACAATTTCAGACGGGTTAAAACCATTAAAAATCAGTTCCCAGTGGCTTATTTTATTTTTCAAAGTGTTTTTCAAAATTTTACCCATCACGCAATATCCCTAAAAAAAGCTTTAAAGTGCCTGATTTTAACCATCGTTATATACACCCGTCCATTTTCCTGTGACGTCACACAGCGATGCCAATACAAACAAACATGGCGGATAGAACATCAAGGAATAGCGACATTAGCTCGGATTGAGACTCGGATTTCAGCGGCTTAAGCGATTCAACAGATTACGCATGTATTGAAACGGATGGTTGTAGTGTGGAGGCAGGTAGCGAAAACGAAATTGAAGAAGAAACTGAAGCTATTGAGCCATATCGGTTTGAACCGTATGCAAGCGAAACCGACAAAAACGACACAACAGCCAGCGACACGGGAGAAAGCAAGGACGAATTCGGCGATCGCCTTCTAACCAACGATTGGTATGTGTTTGTTTGGCATTAAAGGAAACTAACAACTATGAAGTAGGTTTACAGCATATGAAATACATTTGGCAACAACATGCACTTTGAGAGTGCAGACAGCCCAGTTTTCATCAATTAATATTTTCTGTAGACATACCCTCATCCGCTCTCTTTTCCTGAAAGCTGATCTGTCCAGTTTTGGAGTTGATGTCAGCAGGCCAGGGAAGCTAGGGTCGATATTCTTCTATGCCATCTCTATCGTAGCATAGCTTTCGTCGGTAAAGTGTGCTGAACAAACGTCCAATGTCTTGCCACTTTCGCATCTTTGGGCCACTGGTGCAACTTGAATCCATCCCTGTTCGTGTTGTTACACCCTCCGACAACACACCGACGAGGCATGATGTCTCCAAGTTACGGAAAACAGTCGAAAAAACGGAAAATAACAGAGCTGATTTTACTCGGTGTTTGTAATGTGTTTGAGAAAATGGCGGATTGCTTCCCAATGTGACGTCACGTTGTGACGTCATCGCTCCGAGAGCGAATAATAGAAAGGCGTTTAATTCGCCAAAATTCACCCATTTAGAGTTCGGAAATCGGTTAAAAAAATATATGGTCTTTTTTCTGCAACACCAAGGTATATATTGACGCTTACATAGGTCTGGTGATAATGTTCACCTTTAACAAGTGTATTGCACAACACAGCAGCAACAGAACCAATGTTGTGATACTGATAAGGAGCAAACTGCTCAGCCAGCATTGACACCGTTGACCAATTGATTGTAAACAAAACATTAGCTGAATAGCTCAGCCAACATTTTAAAGCTCATGCTAAAGTAAATAGCGCTTCTCGATGCTACCATGATAAATGAAACGCAGATACTGCAATTTTGAGGATTTCATAAAATGGTTAGGAATTTTGCCTACAGCCACAGTTCTGAATGTTTTTTTTTTTTTGACCCAGCGCTATTTAAAGGACCCGACTGCTATTTCTACAGCAGACATGTTTAAGTAGACCATCTGATTTTTCAATTCATATTAATGTTGTGTATTTGATTCGAATTTAACCGTATTTTTCGGACTATAAGTCACAGTTTTTTTCATAGTTTGGCCGGGGGTGCGACTTATACTCAGGAGCGATTTATGTGTGAAATTACTAACACATTACTGTAAAATATCAAATAATATTACAAACCCCGTTTCCATATGAGTTGGGAAATTGTGTTAGATGTAAATAAAAACGGAATACAATGATTTGCAAATCCTTTTCAACCCATATTCAATTGAATGCACTACAAAGACAAGATATTTGATGTTCAAACTCATAAACTTTATTTTTTTTTTGCAAATAATAATTAACTTAGAATTTCATGGCTGCAACACGTGCCAAAGTAGTTGTGAAAGGGCATATTCACCACTGTGTTACATGGCCTTTCCTTTTAACAACACTCAGTAAACGTTTGGGAACTGAGGAGACACATTTTTTAAGCTTCTCAGGTGGAATTATTTCCCATTCTTGCTTGATGTACAGCTTAAATTGTTCAACAGTCCGGGGGTCTCCGTTGTGGTCTTTTAGGCTTCATAATGCGCCACACATTTTCAATGGGAGACAGGTCTGGACTACAGGCAGGCCAGTCTAGTACCCGCGCTCTATTACTTTGAAGCCATGTTAATGTAACACGTGGCTCGGCATTGTCTTGCTGAAATAAGCAGGGGCGTCCATGGTAACGTTGCTTGGATGGCAACATATGTTGCTCCAAAACCTGTATGTACCTTTCAGCATTAATGGCGCCTTCACAGATGCGTAAGTTACCCATGTCTTGGGCACTAATACACCCCCATACCATCACAGATGCTGGCTTTTCAACTTTGCGCCTATAACAATCCGGATGGTTCTTTTCCTCTTTGGTCCGGAGGACACGACGTCCACAGTTTCCAAAAACAGTTTGAAATGTGGACTCGTCAGACCACAGAACACTTTTCCACTTTGTATCAGTCCATCTTAGATGAGCTCAGGCCCAGCGAAGCCGACGGCGTTTCTGGGTGTTGTTGATAAACGGTTTTCGCCTTGCATAGGAGAGTTTTAACTTGCACTTACAGATGTAGCGACCAACTGTATTTACTGACAATGGGTTTCTGAAGTGTTCCTGAGCCCATGTGGTGATATCCTTTACACACTGATGTCGCTTGTTGATGCAGTACAGCTTGAGGGATCAAAGATCACGGGCTTAGCTGCTTACATGCAGTGATTTCTCCAGATTCTCTGAACCCTTTGATGATATTACGGACCGTAGATGGTGAATCCCTAAATTCCTTGCAATAGCTGGTTGAGAAAGGTTTTTCTTAAACTGTTCAACAATTTGCTCACGCATTTGTTGACAAAGTGGTGACCCTCGCCCCATCCTTGTTTGTGAATGACTGAGCATTTCATGGAATCTACTTTTATACCCAATCATGGCACCCACCTGTTCCCAATTTGCCTGTTCACCTGTGGGATGTTCCAAATAAGTTGTTTGATGAGCATTCCTCAACTTTATCAGTATTTATTGCCACCTTTCCCAACTTCTTTGTCACGTGTTGCTGGCATCAAATTCTAAAGTTAATGATTATTTGCACAAAAAAAAAAGTATCAGTTTGAACATCAAATATGTTGTCTTTGTAGCATATTCAACTGAATATGGGTTGAAATTTATTTGTAAATCATTGTACTCCGTTTATATTTACATCTAACACAATTTCCCAACTCATATGGAAACGGGGTTTGTATTTAGCTCATTCACGTAAGAGACTAGACGTATAAGATTTCATGGGATTTAGCGATTAGGAGTGACAGATTGTTTGGTAAACGTATAGCATGTTCTATATGTTATAGTTATTTGAATGACTCTTACCATAATATGTTACGTTAACATACCAGGCACGTTCTCAGTTGGTTATTTGTGCCTCATATAACGTACACTTATTCAGCCTGTTGTTCACTATTCTTTATTTATTTTAAATTGCCTTTCAAATGTCTATTCTTGGTGTTGGGTTTTATCAAATAAATTTCCCCAAAAAATGCGACTTATATATGTTTTCTTCCCTTCTTTATTATGCATTTTCGGCAGGTGCAACTTATACTCCGAAAATTACGGTAGTTATTTTCCAGGAAAAAAACCTTTATATCTAGTGGGAGTGACTGACCGACCCCTAAAACATATGGCACAATTAGCTACGTTTCAGATGTTCTACAGCATGAACACTCCAGCACATCAGTGAAAAGGGCCTGATGTCATTATCTGCAGCCGGGTCTTCTATGAGCAACACTTAGAGCTGCATTTGTGACAATAGTTGATAATGATCCCTGCTCTATTTATCCGAGCTGGCTCTTTCTGCAGGAAGGAAGTCTGTGAATAGACTTTTGACACCCAGACAGCATCTTGTAACCTCAATACATCAGAGACGTAAAGCAACACTGCTTTTACGTGAGAGCTTCTGGGCTAAGAGTGCTGTGGGATACAGAGATGATACATGGCCATTGCTCCATTGTAGATCCTACTTCCTGCCACGGCACGGATACTATTACCACACACACACACACACATAAAGAATATAGGAGCATGCACACACACTAACAGCAACACTTCTCCGTAGCTCTCTCTCCCTACAGAGAATCCAATCACACAGAGAGATTTGGCCGTATCGTCCTAACTGGATTGTGGTAATCCCCGGTTTAACACATTTTGGGGATGTGTGAGTGGGGTTAGGAGGTATGATGCCAAGTTGCGCCTGGCTGCTGATGCAGGAAGTATGAGAGCTGTCTTGCAGGCCTTTTTTACCCTCTACTTTGATAACTGCAAGACAAACGTTTGAGAGCCTATGAAGTTGGCTGCAGGGGTGAAACCTCATCATGGTTAGTCAGCGATACATTACATTATATTACTTTACATTATCCTGTGCATAACTCTGCAGATGTTGCTATTGTGCTTCCTCATGTGCATGCTCTTATCTGTCATTGTGCGTCCCTCCCTTGTGCCCTTTGCAGACATCTTTATCTCCATGTTCCCATCTTGTACGAGATCCATCTTCTCTGTTATGCTCTACAGCATTCACACACAAACACACGCACACACGCACACACTTCACCTAACCCTTTTGGCTATGAATAATGTTCCAAACATAGTCCTAAAATGTGTGCGTTACGATCCGCCGTGCTCCACGCCCGGTGATGGCACACGTCCCCATGGGATGCTTTAGTGCCTTCTGACAATGTAGCTTGACTGTGTTTACACACTTCCTTTACAGGACTGTGACAAGGAAGCAGAGCACTCCCAGCCCATCTTTTAAATATGTTGACATCCTTTCGTCTCCCACTTGCATCAATTTAGAAAGCCAACCTGTCGACAAAAAAAAGAAAAAAAAAAGTGTTTTGAATATTCATGCAATAATAGCATTCACGTGTAGTATGTGTGTTAAGGAATGTAAATAAGTCATTCGGTGATGATGTTTACACTCTGTATATGTATACGCAGTTATATGAATGTATTTATGTCCGTATCACTAAACACTTTGCTGCTTTACCATACTTGCCAACCTTGAGACCTCCGATTTCGGGAGGTGGGGCGTGGTTAAGAGGGGAGGAGTATATTTACAGCTAGAATTCACCAAGTCAGGTATTTCATATATATATATATATATATATATATATATATATATATATATATACACATATAAGAAATACTTGTCTTTCAGTGAATTCTAGCTTTATATATATATATTTATTTTATGTTATATATATATTATCCGGGAGGTGGGGGGTGAGGGGCGTGGTCGGGGGTGGGGCGGGGGGCGTAGTTGGGGGCGTGCCCGGCGTGGTTAAGAGGGGAGGAGTATATTTACAGCTAGAATTCACCAAGTCAAGTATTTCATATATATATATATATATATATATATATATATACTGTATAAGAAATACTTGATTCACCAAGTCAAGTATTTCATATATATATATAAGAAATATTTGACTTTCAGTGAATTCTAGCTATATATATATTTATATATATATTTATTTATTTTATTATATATATATATATATATATATATATATATATATATATATATATATATATATATATTATTATTATATATATATATTTATTTATTTTATTATATATATATATATATATATATATATATATACATATATATATATATATATATATATATATATATATATATATATATAAAATAAATACTTGAATTTCAGTGTTCATTTATTTACACATTTACACACACATAACACTCATCTACTCATTGTTGAGTTAAGGGTTGAATTGTCCATCCTTGTTCTATTCTCTGTCACTATTTTTGTAACGATGCTCAACACCCTCTCTGATGATGCATTCTGCTTCGTCTCCTTGTTGTGTGTGCAGTTGTGCATTCTCTAAAAGCCCTAGATGTTTTTGTCACATATGCATGTAGAGTAGATGGCAGTATTGTCCTGTTTAAGAGTGTCACAACATTGCTGTTTACGGGGCAGACGAACTGCTTTATGGTGGACGGAAACGTGACTGCTGTTGTTGTGTGTTGTTACCGCGCTGGGAGGACGTTAATGAAACTGCCTAACAATAAACCCACATAAGAAACCAAGAACTCACCCTTGATCATTCTACAGTTATAACGTGATTGGGCAGGCACGCTGTTTATATTGTGGGAAAGCGGACGTGAAAACAGGTCAGGTCCGCATGGAGCTGGAGGGGGCGTGGCCTCCAGCTCGGCCTGAATTTTGGGAGATTTTCGGGAGAAAATTTGTCCTGGGAGGTTTTCGGGAGAGGCGCTGAATTTCGGGAGTCTCCCGGAAAATCCGGGAGGGTTGGCAAGTATGGCTTTACTGAGATCCAAATAGCACACGCTAAACAGCGAGTGCAATCTATAAAATAGCATGGGCGTGTTGCCTGCCATCTACTAACACTGCGTGTGCAATTGAAAAGTGGTACAGGCTGCCTCATTTAAGTGGGGATTTTGCCTGTACTATACATGGTTTCACCACAGAGACACTCTCATTTACTGCACATTCACGTTATCTTGCTCCGACCAGCGGCGTTTTGCTATGTTTTCAAACATGCAGGAGACATTTTCCACTTTTTATGGGCATTTCAGACACACTCTTGCAGTGCAAATACAATTAAAACCACTTCTTTTCAAGAAGCAAAACTTTAAAAAGTTGTTTTATACATACAGTATATATATATATATATATATATATATATATATATATATATATATATATATATATATATATATATATATATATTAGAGCTGTGAATCTTTGGGTGTCCCACGATTCGATTCAATATCGATTCTTGGTGTCACGATTCGATTCAAAATCAAATTTTTTTTTTTCGATTCAAAAACGATTCTCTATTCAAAAACGATTTTTTTCCCGATTCAAAACGATTCTCTATTCATTCAATACATAGGATTTCAGCAGGATCTACCCCAGTCTGCTGACATGCAAGCAGAGTAGTAGATTTTTGTAAAAAGCTTTTAGAATTGTGAAGGACAATGTTTTATCAACTGATTGCAATAATGTAAATTTGTTTTAACTATTAAATGAACCAAAAATATGACTTATTTTATCTTTGTGAAAATATTGGACACAGTGTGTTGTCAAGCTTATGAGATGCGATGCAAGTGTAAGCCACTGTGACACTATTGTTCATTTTTTATTTTTTATTGTTTTATAAATGTCTAATGATAATGTCAATGAGGGATTTTTAATCACTGCTATGTTGAAATTGTAACTAATATTGATACTGTTGTTGATAATATTCATTTTTGTTTCACTACTTTTGGTTTGTTCTGTGTCGTGTTTGTGTCTCCTCTCAATTGCTCTTTTTATTGCTGTTCTGAGTGTTGCTGGGGCGGGTTTGGTTTTGGAATTGGATTGCATTGTTATGGTATTGCTGTGTATTGTTTTGTTGGATTGATTAATTTAAAAAAATAATAATAATAATAATTAAAAAATAATAAAAAATAAAAATCGATTTTTTAAAAATCGCACAACGTGAGAATCCGATTCGAATTCGAATCGATTTTTTCCCACACCCCTATATATATATATATATATATATCAGAAATATTGTAATGACATATATTCTATGTGAAAAAACAGACATCATTAGAAAGTACTAAAAGACACCAAAATGCATCAATTGAATTTGCTTCAACAAGTGCTATAAAATTACAGTTATCGTCAAAAAACTATTTTCCCCTGACAAATTAAGACAATAACTAATAAAAACAAATGCACAATGATTAAAACTGACAACATGAACTGATATTTTAGTCAACAAATTAAAAACAAGACAAACATGTTGACAAACGCAATCCAATTATATTTAATTTTGTCTTGTAGATGGGTAGGACATGTTCGGAATGTATGCGATCGCAGCTCTTTAACAGCATCCATATGAAAGAGGGGCTGGTAGTTAGTTATGAAGGAGAGCCAAACAGACGCTTTTCCTTGTGAGATAAGAAGTTTGATATCTCACGGCCAAAACAAAAATGGATTTAACACGTTCCTGGGAAAAAGTGAATAGGACCCGTTTCTTTTTTACTACTATGATGCCATCAGCAAGTCATTTTGACATCTACACAACTGTAAGTTATGACTTAGACTTAGACTTAAACAAACTTTATTGATCCACAAGGGAAACTGTTCCTCACAGTAGCTCAGTTTCAAAGGATGGAAAGGGCAAGGATGGAAAGGATAATGCAGGTATTAAGTAGACTAAAAATGTACCATAGTAGCAATATAAAATGTAACATAAATGTAATATTTACATATTATATATACAGTATATAATATATACTGATATATTATATTATGTTGTATTGTTATATAATATATACAATATGTAACAAATCCCAATTACCATGTACAATATTACAGTATATTTAACAGCTGCAGCACAAAAAAAAAAGAGCAGCATAAAATAGAGAGTAGATCCAGCAGAATATATACTTTATAAACAAAGAGAGGTAGCTAACATAGAAGCTAATTCTACCGTATTACTTCTTTACAAAAAAAATATTTGCTTTGCTTCAAAGAATCATGTATTTCATGTTAAATCTAAAGGCATGACAACTTTTAATGTGGTCCAATGCGCTTACTTCACACGCGTAGCAAAAAGAGTAAGTGGATGCAGTGTTTCCGATGTATTTATTTGTTTGAGGCGGACATTTATTACCAAATGAAACGCTCCAGCCACTCGCGACCCCAATAAAGACAAGTGGTAGAAAATGGATGGCTGGATGGATGAAATTTGCCTCGCCACATTTGTGTATTCGCTGCTTCTTGTTCTCCCGCGCTCATAAACAAATTATGCTAAAAACACGTACTGTAACTCTGTTTCACAACTCATATACATAACTGCTTTGCCAGCGACGTAGTATGAAAAAAAAAGAAAACATGCTCGAAATATATTTGTTGGCATTGACTTGTGGAGCAAAAAATGACTAAGTGCATCATTCCTGACCATGAGATCGTGCTACTATTGTGTTAAATGCTTTGCAAGTAGTCTAAATAAAGGTGCTTTCAAATAAACTTGAAAGAGACCTTATTGTTTATACTTTATATTTTAGTCGACTAAATATACTGTAATTGTAGCTGACAAAAATGTTGCGTAGTTTCGTTGACTAAAACTAAATATATTTAGTCAAAATACTATGACTGAAACTAAATTTAAAACTGCTGTCATAAACAAATTATGATTCAAGCACGCATTGTAACTCTGTTTCACAACTCATATACATATCTGTTTTGCCAGCAACGTAGCATGCAAAAAATAGAAAACATGCTCGAAAAATATTTGTTGGCATTGACTTGTGGAGCAAAAAATGACTAAGTGCATCATTCCTGACCATGAGATCATGCTACTTTTGTGCTTTGCAGGTAGTCTGAATAAAGGTGTTTTCAAATAAACTTTAAAGAGACCTTATCTCAGGGCAGCACAGTGGAAGAGGGGTTAGTGCGTATGCCTCACAATATGAAAGTCCTGGGTTCGATCCTGCGCTCGGGATCTTTCTGTGTGGAGTTTGCATGTTCTCCCCGTGACTGCGTGGGTTCCCTCCGGGTACTCCGGCTTCCTCCCACCTCCAAAGACATGCACCTGCGGGATAGGTTGATTGACAACACTAAATTGGCCCTAGTGTGTGAATGTGAGTGTGAATGTTGTCTGTCTATTTGTGTTGGCCCTGTGATGAGGTGGCGACTTGTCCAGGGTGCAGCTGCGATAGGCTCCAGTACCCCCTGAAAGGGACAAGCGGTAGAAAATGGATGGATGGATGGATGGATGGATGGATGGATGGAGACCTTATCTTTTATGCTTTATATATTAGTCGACTAAATTTACTGTAATTTTAGCCGACAAAAATGTTGTGTAGTTTCGTTGACTAAACTCAATATATTTAGATGACTGGAATTTGAGTAAAACTAAAATACATTTTCGTCAAACGACTATGACTAAATCAATCAATCAATCAAAGTTTATTTATACAGCCCTTAATCACAAGTGTCTCAAAGGGCTGCACAAGCCACAACAACATCCTCGGCTCAGATCCCACATCAGGGCAAGAAAAAACTCAACCCAATGAGAAACCTTGGGGGGACCGCAGATGTGGGACCGCAGGTGTGGGACCCCCCTTCCCCAGTGCAATAGATGCCGAGTGGATCTAATTAATAGTGTGAGAGTCCAGTCCATAGTGGGGCCAGCAGGGGATCATCTTGAGTGGAGACAAGTCAGCAGCGCAGAGACGTCATCAACTGATGCACAGATTGAGTGGTCCACCCCGGGTCCCGACTTTGAGCACCTAGCGCTTCACCTAAAAACCTCTCCACGCAGGAGAGGGGGGCAGAGCAGACAAGAGACGGCAGATTAACTTGTCTGAAATGGGGGTTCTACAAACCCCGTTTCCATATGAGTTGGGAAAGTGTGTTAGATGTAAATATAAACGGAATACAATGATTTGCAAATCCTTTTCAACCCATATTCAGTTGAATGCACTACAAAGACAAGATATTTGATGTTCAAACTCATAAACTTTATTTTTTTTTTGCAAATAATAATTAACTTAGAATTTCATGGCTGCAACACGTGCCAAAGTAGTTGGGAAAGGGCATGTTCACCACTGTGTTACATGGTCTTTCCTTTTAACAACACTCAGTAAACATTTGGGAACTGAGGAGACACATTTTTTAAGCTCCTCAGGTGGAATTATTTCCCATTCTTGCTTGATGTACAGCTTAAATTGTTCAACAGTCCGGGGGTCTCCGTTGTGGTCTTTTAGGCTTCAAAATGCGCCGCACATTTTCAATGGGAGACAGGTCTGGACTACAGGCAGGCCAGTCTAGTACCCGCACTCTTTTACTATGAAGCCACGTTGATGTAACACGTGGCTTGGCATTGTCTTGCTGAAATAAGCAGGGGCGTCCATGGTAACGTTGCTTTGATGGCAACATATGTTGCGCCAAAACCTGTATGTACCTTTCAGCATTAATGGCGTCTTCACAGATGTGTAAGTTACCAATGTCTTGGGCACTAATACACCCCCATACCATCACAGATGCTGGCTTTTTAACGTTGCGCCTATAACAATCCGGATGGTTCTTTTCCTCTTTGGTCCGGAGGACACGACGTCCACAGTTTCCAAAAACAATTTGAAATGTGGACTCGTCAGACCACAGAACACTTTTCCACTTTGTATCAGTCCATCTTAGATGAGCTCAGGCCCAGCGAAGCCGACGGCGTTTCTGGGTGTTGTTGACAAACGGTTTCCGCCTTGCATAGGAGAGTTTTAACTTGCACTTACAGATGTAGCGACCAACTGTAGTTACTGACAGTAGGTTTCTGAAGTGTTCCTGAGCCCATGTGGTGATATCCTTTACACACTGATGTCGCTTGTTGATGCAGTACAGCCTGAGGGATCGAAGGTCACAGGCTTAGCTGCTTACGTGCAGTGATTTCTCCAGATTCTCTGAACCGTTTGATGATATTACGGACCGTAGATAGTGAAATCCCTAAATTCCTTGCAATAGCTGGTTGAGAAAGGTTTTTCTTAAACTGTTCAACAATGTGCTCACGCATTTGTTGACAAAGTGGTGACCATCGCCCCATCCTTGTTTGTGAATGACTGAGCATTTCATGGAATCTACTTTTATACCCAATCATGACACCCACCTGTTCCCAATTTGCCTGTTCACCTGTGGGATGTTCCAAATAAGTGTTTGATGAGCATTCCTCAACTTTATCAGTATTTATTGCCACCTTTCCCAACTTCATTGTCACGTGTTGCTGGCATCAAATTCTAAAGTTTATGATTATTTGTAAAAAAAAAAAATGTTTATCAGTTTGATCATCAAATATGTTGTCTTTGTAGCATATTCAATTGAATATGGGTTGAAAAGGATTTGCAAATCATTGTATTTCGTTTATATTTACATCTAACACAATTTTCCAACTTCATATGGAAACGGGGTTTGTATTTAAAGGCTAGAGTATACAAATGAGTTTTAAGATGGGACTTAAATGCTTCCACTGAGATAGCATCTCTAACTGTTACCGCAGTTAGAGTTAATGCTGTAAAGCTAAATTTAAAACTGCTGTCAAAATGAACGATCTGACAAAGTGCACGTGAGTGGTGAGCGGATGCTCCCATCACAAACCACACCGACCACACCAACGTTGACACTTGAGTTAAGTACCTGCTCTAGTCCGAGAAAAAAGTTTCCGAGTCACTAATGAGTTTGATGTAGTGTGCTCATTAGCTGTAACCTGAAGGGAGCTGTTCTGGCTGTGTTGCGGGTGGCTCTTGCCAAGTGTGCAAAGCTTGGAAGTCACAACAGATGTGGCTTGAAAGAGCGGGGGCTGTGGGTGGCAGTAGGGAAGCGCTGGAACAGATGCCTGGGGCTAAGACCCTGGAAAAGGACTACAACATGCTAACGGGACCAGGTTAATAATCCCGCTCCCGGCCTTTCAGTGTTCTCTCGGTCAAATAAAAACAAAACAATGCCGGCTCACCTTGAATATGGAGAACATATGTATATTTAACGATGAGCATTTCATGGCTATGCCAAATTTAGTAGCTGCAGCTTATCAACATATTTTACGATGCATTTAAGATGTATAATTAATTTTAATATGCACATTCATGCATACTAATGTAGGTGTAAGGCAGTGTTTCTCAACTATTTTCTGTTAAGCCCCCTCCTCGGGAAGAAGCAAACATTTCGGGCCACCCACCCTCCATCGTTTATATTTTACTAACGCTAAACTTTCCAAAATGTATGCCAATATTGCAGATACATGTAATCGATGTCAATCATGACACACATGTTCTGGTCCTGTCCCTGTCTGAAAGCCTACTGGACTATTATCTTTAAACATCTTGCAGATGCATTACATTTTAAATTGACGCCTCGTGCAGAATTGGCTATTTTTGGAATTCCACTAAACTATTAACAAATTAAGCAGACGTTTAGGGATATTATCACCTTTGCATCATTAATAGCTCGTAGAATGATTTTATTGGAGTGGAAATCACAGTTTTCCCCCAAGGTCTCCCTATGGTTTAAGGACCTCATGTTTTTCTTAGATTTAGAGAAAATTCAATATAATCTGAGGGGTACACCAAAACAATTTGACTTGACCTGGGGCTGCATAATTAGTTCCATAGCTAAATTAAAGACACTGTAGGATAAATGTGACACTCACTGTTGACAATGAACCTTTTCATTTACCTCAACTCTTTTTTCTTTGTTGTTGTTGTTTTTTATTCAGTGACACTTCTCTGTATGTTTGTGATCTTTATCTTTGTTGTTTCCTTTTTTTCCTCTTTTAATCAATTATTGTGTTTCTCTATTTGTTTGTGGTGAAGAGGAAGGCAGTGCATTGCTACCCACTGTGACTGAAATGTAGGAGGGGGGGAGGGGGAGTTTTTATTTTACTTTTGTAACTTTTTTTTTTGTATTTTTGTGTTTTTTATTTATTATTATTATTTTTATTTATAAATTAAAAATAAATGATATAAATTCTTTATTTATATATTTTTTGGGGGGGTTGGGGGGGTATGGGGCGAAAAAAAGTGTCTGTTTTCTCAGTACCTGTATTATGATTTCCCTATCAAATAAATAAATATTGTAAAAAATAAAAATAAAAAAAATAAAATGTTATAAGTACACCTCTGCATAACATTAAAGAAAAGAAAAAAAAGAAAAAACAAATATTGATCAACTTACAATAAAGAGTAACTTTATTACCATTGTTCTTTAGTCTGAAACAGAAACATATTTAAAGTGCATCAATTTGCCTGAAAAAAAAAATAAAAAATTAATCCTTATTTACCTACAAAACACAAATAAACTGAATTGAAAACACAATGTTTGCAGCTTTTTTTCTTTTTCTTTTTTTAATCAAAATGAGGTAGTCAGGATTAATGGCCACAATGAGCAAATTTTGTGAAGCATGATACTCCATTATACTGATAAAATATTATCCCGGGGTCACACGGGCCCGCCCTGGCATGGCATTGCGCACACACCCCCGCCCCTCTATTTGAGAAAAACTGGTGTAATGGAACTCTCTTCAATGTTTATTGTGAAATTCCGATGCAAATTCATGTGGGGTTTAAGTCTTTTCTCCCAACATAAACAGTTTGAGGAGGAAAGTCACTTAAAAGCTCCGCTCCCGTTTCACAACAAACAGTGAGGACATTTGCCCGGAGGCAATAAACTATTAGCCGCGCCATATCTTCCGTTGCATGCGTCTGCCACTCAAAATTCAAATTATGTTTTAATGGCAATTTTATTTTGGATCATTCTTAGCCTATTTCTCCGCCGCTCTCTCCCCAGGCAGGAGCATGCTGTATAGATTACTGGATGAGGGCAGTGAAGGCAGCAGCCATTAATTACAGATCCACAACGGCTCCTGAACTAAGACTAACGGATCCATATACAAATGAATCACTCGGTCCGATTCCTAGTGTAAGGCATCCCTTTGCTCAACTTTACAGTCCAGTCATGTCCTCCGTTGTTTACCGTGCTTCAGATCGAGAATTAAACCTGAATGAGAGCAATAAATCATGGTGGGGAAACACACAAACTCTGGTTGCAGGTTTATGTCGGAGAGGCAAACAGAAGGAGAGCGGAAAAAAGGCTGCAGTCTGTTAATCAAGTTCAAAAAGATGGCTGCAGTTTTTTGTTTTTTCTTTACAGCTGGCCAAAATGATTGAAGGGGCGCCACATTTTTATCCACCTCTGCTCTCTTTTTTTATATGACCGCTCCTTTAAGATAAATTAGATTTATTATGGCAAATCCAAGGGAAATGGAGAGGAGGATGCTCAGGATCCGGGATTAGGCTGCTAATAGACTCGCTGCCCTGTGATTAATGTGTCTTATCAACACTCATCAGTCTTTCTAAATGAAGAAAGTCCTGACCCTGTCCAGACAGATAACAGCATTTAGACTAACTTCTACATCAGAAAATCTTTAAATGATCTTTAAAGGACTCCTCTTCCTCCTAGCCAGGAAATCATAAAAAAGCCCCTGCCTGACCAGGGCTCAGAAAATCTGTAGAGACTCCTCCCACCCACACCAAGGACTGTTTTCACTGCCGGACTCTAGAAAGAGGTTCCGCAGCCTCCGTAGCAGAACCTCCAGGTTCTGTAACAGCTTCTTCCCTCAGGCCATCAGACTCTTGAACGCATCAAAATAATTCTCTCAATTCCCCCTCAAAAAAATGGACTAACTCACTGGAATATAAAGACAATATAACATACATCCATAAACTACTCAGTGGCCTAGTGGTTAGAGTGTTCGCCCCGAGATCGGTAGGTTGTGAGTTCAAACCCCGGCCGAGTCATACCAAAGACTATAAAAATGGGACCCATTACCTCCATGCTGGACACTCAGCATCAACGGTTGGAATTGGGGGTTAAATCTCCAAAAATGATTCCCGGGTGCGGCCACCGCTGCAGCTCACTGCTGCCCTCACCTCCCAGGGGGTGATCAAGGTCAAATGCAGAGAATAACTTTGCCACACTTTATGTGTGTGTGACAATCATTGGTACTCTACTTTAACTTTTAAACGTGGATGCATATGAAAAAGTGCAATACATTTATCTGTACAGTAATCTATTTAATTATATCTGAATATTATTTCTCTTTTATCCTGCACTACAACGAGCTAATGCAACGAAATGTAATTCTTATCTGTACTGTTAAGTTCAAATTTGAATGACAATAAAAGGAAGTCTAAGTCTAAGTCTAAATGTCTTATGTGCATGTTTCTGTCAAACTAAAAGATAAATATGTCTATTTTCTATGTTTTTAGGTACCATCTCTATCAACACCCTCCGTACTGCCTACACAGCCCCTGGAGAAAGCGAGATCCTGGACTTGGATGATAATCTTTACCTCGGGGGCCTGCCAGAGAATAAAATGGGCCTGGTGTTCCCCACTGAGGTGTGGACTGCTCTGCTCAACTATGGCTATGTCGGCTGCATACGAGATCTATTTATTGACGGACAGAGTAAGGATGTCCGGCGCCTGGCTGAAATTCAGAAGGCTGCGGGGGTCAAGCCCTCGTGCTCCAAGGAGCCTCCCAAGCAGTGTCTGAGCAACCCCTGCCAAAACAACGGCATCTGCAGAGAAGGCTGGAATCGATATGTATGCGACTGCTCTGGAACTGGATACCTAGGCCGCTCCTGTGAAAGAGGTAAGCCTTACTTTTTGTCACCTCAGAATGCTATTTTTGAAATGTCAGCACAATAATCCAATTCTTCAGGTCAAATATGATGTTTTATATCGATGTATTATAAATTAGGTTTTCTACTGTTCTACTGTTTCATAGAAAATAATGTACATTAAAACAGTAAATTCCAGAGTCAAACATTTAACATATAGGAATGCAACAATTATGCAATTATATTGATTCATTTGATAGACAAAAGCTTTGATTGTGTTGTTTCAATGATTTATTTGGGGGGCAGGCGTAAAACAACTTGCACTGAACCTTGTCTATAAAATCTGCTACATCTCCCTGATACCGAAGTACATGTCAAACTACTTCCTTAACGTAAATGACCGCCATAACCACAACACCAGGGGGAGCTCCACTAACCACATTAAACCCAGATTTCGATCTAACAAAGGTCTTAACTCATTCTCTTTCTACGCCACATCAATGTGGAATGCACTCCCAACAGGTGTAAAAGAAAGGGCATCTCTATCCTCCTTCAAAACCACACTAAAAGAACACCTCCAGGCAACTTCAACCCTAAACTAACACCCTCTTTTCCTCATCATACTTCTTCGGATTGTAAATAATCAATCAATCTTATAATTTCTGATCTCTCTCTCTGTGTCCAATACTTGCTGTACATATGTACCAAGTCAGACCTACACTGTTCCAATGTCATTTTCTCTAATGATGCAATTGTTGATGACTGAAGTGTTGATTACAACCAAACTTAACCCCCCCCCCCCCCCCCCCCCCGCCCTCCATATCCCACACCCCGGATTGTAAATAATGTAAATAATTCAATTTATATACTGTGATGATTATCTTGTGTGATGACTGTGTTATGAAAATAGTATATATATCTGTAGCATGAATCAGTGGACCCCGACTTAAACAAGTTGAAAAACTTATTCGGGTGTTACTATTTAGTGGTCAATTATACGGAATATGTACTTCACTGTGCAATCTACTAATAAAAGTTTCAATCAATCAATCAATTTAACTGGTAAAATACGCGGACAGTGTTTTCGCAAGACGTCTTCAATAGACTGCACTAGTGTTGTCCCGATACCAATATTTTGGTACCGGTACCAACATTTTTTCTATACTTTTCAGTACTTTTCTAAACAAAGGGGACCACAAAAAAATTGCATTATTGGCTTTTTTTAACAAAAAATCTTACGGTACATTAAACATATGTTTCTTATTGCAATTTAGTCCTTAAATAAAATAGTGAACATACTAGACAACTTGTCTTTTAGTAGTAAGGAAACAAACAAAGACTCTTAATTAGTCTGCTGACATATGCAGTAACATATTGTGTCATTTATCATTCTATTATTTTGTCAACATTATTAAGGATGTCACACCCCGTCTCGGGTGAAGGTAATGTAACCTTTGCAAACCAGACTTTCAAATCAAGGACAGCAAAGCACGCAGTTGTTAACAGTTTACAAACATTTATTGAAATGACAAAAAGTGTCAAAAGGTGAACAGGAAGAAACAAAGCACCCACAATCTCAGTAGATGATGCATGGAGACCGACCCTCCTCTGGCAGTGACAGACAGTAGACTGTCAGAAAATGGCATTTTCCAATTTAAATAGCCCATAGCCCCGCCCACTAGCTGGAACCACTTTGACAGGGGGAATTAAGAAAACAGTTATTTTGTAAATTGCACCATAAATAACCATCACATGTCTAAAAAGTATTCACATAGTACATTTGTAGAGCAGTCATTATTGTACACAGTGTATTCAGGCTGAGTCAACATCACTTTTAAATTCCCAGTGTCCTTCTGTAACACCCAGCTTTTGAGGATCATGGTTCGACCCAAATTTGGCCTAATTAGTGAATGCAGGTGTGTTCACCTATATAAAGCCCTCAACCCCACCCTGACTCTTTTAGTCAACTGTTCAGAGCCATGGTGAGTGACAGGTAACAATTTGTTTGTTGAGCACATGCTAGTGATGGGTCCGGCAACATCGATGCATTGGCGCATGCGTCGAGCTTATAGAGCAAAACCCTGTGTCGGTGCGCGTACCGCTTTTAGAAAGTCACGTGACCGATCAAGAGCTGTTTGGGTCACGTGACCGATACGCAAACTGTGTCGCACTGACGCCTCCTCTGTGCCCTGTGAGCGGGTCTTTTCTTCAGCCGGAGAAATAATAGCTAAGAAGAGAAATCGTCTAAAATGTAATACGTTGGAAAAACTGTTTTTTAAAAAAAATAAAAGTGTAAAAAAATAAATAAAAACAATTCCCAGTCCACAAGCATCCTCATTCACAACATGTTCTCTTAGATTTCCATGTTATGATACATGTTCACATTATTTATTGACTGTATATAAAAAGATAAAATTTTTATTTACATGAAGATATGAAATAATCCTAAATTAAATACAATGACTTGGTTTATATTATTGTATATACTAGGTCATAAAATCAGTGTCTTTTGAGTCGGTCCATAGGTTGCCTGTAGGGATTTTTAATGTCCAGCAGATGTCAGTATTTAGTGACACAGTATCGACACAGTATCAATACAGTTTTGCAATGTGTTGAAACGCTTCATGACGCCTCATCAACCCATCACTAGCACATGCTTTTCACTGGCTAACAAGATTGAATGTTTGTAGTTGGTCCATGTTGAGCTTCCTAACAAATGTGCACGGTTTGTAAGGAAGTTTAAGGTCAAACAGTGACAGTGTGGGGTCAAACTGTCACAAAGGACAAGTGGTAGGAAATTAATTATTAATCTACTTGTTCATTTACTGTTAATATCTGCTTACTTTCTCTTTTAACATGTTGTATCTACACTTCTGTTAAAATGTAATAATCACTTATTCTTTTGTTTGATACTTTACGTTAGTTTTGGATGATACCACAAATTTGGGTATCAATCCGATACCAAGTCGTTACAGGATCATACATTGGTCATATTCAAAGTCCTCATGTGTCCAGGGACATATTTCCTGAGTTTATAAACATAATATGAATTTTTTTGCCTGTACTTGATATCATTACAGTGGATGTCAGGTATAGATCCACCAATGGTGTTTGTTTACATTTTGATGCCGGTGAGCTACAGTGTGTAGTGAAGCATGTTTAGCTATTCCTCATCCTGCAGGGATGATACTTGTAAGAAACTTAATTTATTTGTCGCCATGGAGACCAGATTCATGATTTAGAAGTAGCTAAAACACTGCAGATTGCGGCTAGACCAGGGGTCGGCAACCCGCGGCTCCGGAGCCGCATGCGGCTCTTTGACCACTCTGATGCGGCTCAGCTGCATACTTGCGACCCTCCCGATTTTTCCGGGAGACTTCCGGATTTCCCAAACATTCTCCGATTTTTACCTGGACAGCCAAATTGAGGGTGTGTCGTGATGGCACTGCATTTAGCGTCCTCTACAACCTGTCATCGCGTCCGCTTTTTCACCTAGCAAACAGCGTGCCGGCCCAGTCGCATTTTGTATGCGGCGTCTGCTCACACACTAAGTGACAGCAAGGCATACTTGTTCAACAGCCATACAGATCACACTGACGGTGGCCGTATAAACAACTATAACACTCTTACTAATATGCGCCACACTGTGAACCCACACCAAACAAAAATGACAAACACATTTCGGGAGAACATCCACACCGTAACACAACATAAACACAACAGAACAAATACCCAGAATCCCATGCATCCCTAACTCTTCCGGGCTACATTACACACCCTACTACCACCAAACCCTGCCCACCTCAACCTACGCACGGGGGTTGGGGGGTGGCAGGGTTGGGGTGGCGGGCTTTGGTGGTAGAGGGGGTGTATAAAGTAGCCCGGAAGAGTTAGGGATGCATGGGATTCTGGGTATTCGTTCTGTTGTGTTACGGTGCGGATGTTCTCCCGAAATGTGTTTGTCATTCTTGTTTGGTGTGGGTTCACAGTGTGGCGCATATTAGTAAGAGTGTTAAAGTTGTTTATATTGCCACCCTCAGTGTGATCTGTTTGGCTGTTGACTAAGTATACCTTGCAGTCACTCATGTGTGTCTGCAGAAGCCGCATACAACATGTGACTGGGCTGGCAAGCTGTTTGTACAGGTTGTAGAGGGCGCTAAAGGCAGTGCCATCATAGCACGCCCTTATTATTGTTGTTTTGGTGAAAATCAGCAGACATTCGAGAGAATAGTTGACCTGAAATTTGGGAGTCTACCGGAAAAATCGGGAGGGTTGGCAAGTGTGACGCTGCCAAGCGCCATTCATATAAAACTCGCGGGCCGCACTAACATTACATTTTCATATTAAGGTGCGGGCCGCGTGTCTGAGACCCCTGGTTTATACATAGCACAAAGCAAAAAATAAACTTTGTATGCAGTGTTATTTCATTTTAAATTTCAAAAGAGTTTTGTGGCTCCCATTGTTTTCTTTAATTTGTGAAACGGGTCAAAATGGCTCTTTGAGTGGTAAAGGTGGGCTCGACGTTAGCCGCTAGCTAGCCATGTCTTAAAGCACCTCTTCCTGAGGGCGTTTCAGTGTTATAACTTCACCTTTATCGTTAGTTTTTAAGCCAAAATGCATCTGTTCTCCCTTTTCTGCCTACACACTGTGTCTGCTTGTGTGCCGCCAAACATGCTCCTCTGCTCGTAAACCAGCAATGACTCGACGTGACGACGATATGGGCGTGGAGGGGTGGTGGACCGGTACGTTTCAGAGGCAGTATAGTACCAAAAATGATTCATTAGTATCGCGGTGCTATACTAATACCGGTATACCGTACAACCCAAGACTGCACATAAGATCAGTGCACCTGTGTGTGTGTGTGTGTGTGTGTGTGTGTGTGTGTGTGTGTGTGTGTGTGTGTGTGTGTGTGTGTGTGTGTGTGTGTGTGTGTGTGTGTGTGTGTGTGTGTGTGTGTGTGTGTGAGAGCTTGTGTTTGTGGAAAGGTGGAAAGAGATCAAAGGGCCCAAAGAAGACGAGGGTGATGTTTTAAGATCATTTCAAAGTTTCCCTGTCAAACCGTGCTTGTATTTCACAATAATACTGAATCAATGATGCAACACTATACCAAAAAGCATCCTTCATAATAAAAGGGGAACTGCACATTTTTTTTTAATTTTGCCTAAAATTCACAATACTTATGTAAGACAAGCAAACATATGTTTTTCTTTTTTTATGCATTCTAGATAGTAAATCAATGCGATCAGAAGTCTGCTTACAATGGAGCCTATGGGAGCCGCTTTATTCTGTCTATAAAGCCCTCAAAAAAACATCCAAAGACCTCCATCAAGGTTTTCTATTTTATTTAAGGACAACATTGTTCTTCAATTGCAATGAGTTAAAGTTAAAGTACCAATGATTGTCACACACACTCGGTGTGGCGAAATTATTCTCTGCATTTGACCCATCACCCCTGGGAGGTGAGGGGAGCAGTGGGCAGCAGCGGTGGCCACGCCTGATAAGAAACAGGTGTTTAATATACCGTAATATTTTTTGTTAAAATAAAGTCAATAATGCCATTTTTTTTTGTGGTCCCCTTTATTTTGAAAAGTACCAAAAAGCATCAAAATATATTTTGGTATTGCCGGTACTAAAATATTAGTATCGGGACAACACTATATTGTACTGAACAATCAGCACTAAGCGCGCTTGTTGAGTTAATTCACTGAGTCAAAATCTCACAAGATATGCTTTAGTCCAGTGGTTCTCAAATGGGGGTACGCGTACCCCTAGGGGTACTTGAAGGTATGCCAAGGGGTACGTGAGATTTTTTTTTTAAATACCGGTATTCTAAAAATAGCAATAATTCAAAAATCCTTTATAAATATAATTAAAAACCTATCTTTTTTTCCAAATAGTTCAAGAAAGACCACTACAAATGAGCAATATTTTGCACTGTTATACAATTTAATAAATCAGAAACTGATGACATAGTGCTGTATTTTACTTCTTTATCTCTTTTTTTCAACCAAAAATGCTTTGCTCTGATTAGGGGGTACTTGAATTAAAAAAAAAAATTCACAGGGGGTACATCACTGAAAAAAGGTTGAGAACCACTGCTTTAGTCTCATGTGATGAGTTTGTTTACAACTTTTGAGACATATCCCACCCCCCCCTGATGTTGACACCAAATTTTTACTTTTTGACTTTGCAGGTTCCACTATATTTAGTTATGATACCCACGCTGCATTTATTTTTTTCCCTCCTTTCGAGTTTCAGGTGAAATGTGTTGTTGGAGCAAAGTCAGCAGGTGCTTCTTTCTTTTTGGTCTTTTCAATCTAATATCCTGATATTGGAGCCAGGCTGAAAATGATTTGAGGAAAAGATAGTTATAACATGCCACCGGGAGGTAGACATAAGAAAAAGTCCGGGTTTGTGGAGCGTTGCGTGTCTGGCAGTGTTGAATGGCAAGTGACTGATGTGCCGCTGAGACACACTGGCGGTCATATCCAGCATGCACAATGGCCTGCAAATTGGCTGTCTTCTGTTAACCTTTTAACTCATCAAACCACTCGCCTGTGCCCAGATCTGGCACAGAATACTCACTATTTCTCCTCCAGAAGAGACAAATAGGAGGAGTGATTGAAGTCTTATGGTTCTGCGCCGTTGCTGACTCTGCAATGTAGCAGTCTACAGGCTTTATTGCATTAAAACATTATCCCAAGCAGTACAAAGGTGCTATCTACTGGGGATGGATGTATTTTTGGTTGAGTTATGAATCCATATCCTTGATCGATCTCTCTGAATTACAGAGCTATGTCTTTGGGTTTCACGGAGTACAAAGCTCAGCAAGGTCGTGGCAGCGTTTTTCTGCTTACATCAGCTTGTTGGCCTTTGACCAGCAGATACTCTTTGACCTGTTTGATCAAAATCTAGCTAGATAATAACAACAATTTGCCGTGTGAGTGGGCTAAATCTTTCTTCTGCTATCGTTTTTGTGAGAGCGATAAATGAATGTTCTGGGTTATTGACATAAGCAGACTGTGTGATTGAAGTGTATTAACAATGGGGACGTAACGATATTGTCGATACCGCAGTATTGCGGTTTTGAAATTCTCACAACAATGCTGTGACGTCTGCGGGTATCAAACGGAACCTTGGTGAGTGTAGTTTTTTCTGGCACTTTCGCCTTGGCCGGTCTGAGAACAAACTGCATCTCCCAAAATCCGGCTAAGGTCGAGGCATGAACGTGGTAAAGTGGAAGAAAAAGAGGAAGCATTCGGGAGAACAGTTTTCCCAGTTGATTAGAGGATTTGTTTTGGGTTTTTTTTCAGATTTTTGATCAAAATCAGTCCATAACTTTTTGAGTTATGTTGCTGACAAATAGACAAGCAAACATGGGTGAAAACATATGCTCTTTGGCGCAGGTAATAAAGTCTGCTTTAGTTTCTATCGAGCGTTTCCAAGCATCCGGTGGGAGATATTTATGAGGTAGTTACATTGAAAAAAAGGAAAATTGTCAGTTAGCATTTCTGACAAACAACATTTTCCACAATAGGCTCCAGCACCCCTGTAAGGGACAAGCGGTAGAAAATGGATGGATATAAAAAAATGCCACTGCTTCTCAGAAAGTCAAAGCTGAATATATATACTGTGTATATATATATATACATATATATATATATATATATTTATATATATATATATTTATATATATATATATATATATATATATATATAGATATATATATATATATATATATTTATATATGTATATATGTATATATATATATATATATATGTATATATATATATATATATATATATATGTATATATGTATATATATATATATATGTATATATATATATATATATATATATATATATATATATATATGTATATATATATATATATATATATATATATATATGTGTATATATGTATATATATATATATATATATATATGTGTATATATATATATATATATATATATATATATATATATATATATATATATATATATATATATATATATATATATATATATATATATATATATATATATATATATATATATGCTTGTAACAGCGGAT
Source organism: Nerophis lumbriciformis (assembly GCF_033978685.3). Taxonomy (NCBI): domain Eukaryota; kingdom Metazoa; phylum Chordata; class Actinopteri; order Syngnathiformes; family Syngnathidae; genus Nerophis; species Nerophis lumbriciformis. Next base: position 24,413,211 of record NC_084549.2, read on the forward strand.
GTTCTAGCACTATTATTTGCACTTAAAAATACATATTTGTGGTAATAAATATGATTAGATCGTTTGAGCATTGTGTTGTGTTCAAGTACAGTAAGTGTGTTTATCTTATCTTACACTATAGAAGTGTTATCAAGACTTTCTTTTTTTGGGGGAGGGGGGGGGGGGGGGGGGAATACCACAATAATGTTGTACTGTGACTTTAATACCGTGACAATATTGCACCATGACGTTTTGATATCATTACATCCTTAATTACCAATTTAGTTTATATTGTATTTTCAAAACATAAGTAGCTTATATTGTGAATTGTGTGTAAAGTGTTTTTATGCTGTGTTTTTCATTTTTTCATGGATTAATAGCAAACAGACATTGGAAAAGGTGGATAGTTATTTCATGGAAAGGTACTGTGCAGCAATAGAACAAGGAAAACTAGACTTTGGAATATGCATTATCAAGGTAATTGTCAACATGAAGTGAAGCATGTGACAATATTATTATGGTACAATGCAATTCTGGTTATCTCAACGGAAAACATTCATCATAGCTATCCTAGATTGGATTAAAACATGGATGTACTCTCACTTCCAGGTCAGTGACAGAGTAGCTAAAAGCTAGGAGGGGCTAATTGCACTGATTGCAAAAAACAAACAAACATGAAGGAGCGTGTACTATGTATTTTTTTTGTTGTTTTGTGTGGGCATTGGCGTTGTTGGTGTAACCCCAGGATGCAGAGACAAGTAAGCGGCGTGCAGGTAAAAAATATTATATTAGGAACAAGGCAGGCAAAATAAAACATGAAAAAAAAAAATACCAGCATGTATGTGCAGAATGTACATATAAAGAACAAGCACCATCTGACAAATGACGCTGGAAGATAAACCCCCCCTGATTGTCAATTAGGCCTAAATGAAACAGGTGAGGAGAACTGTTCTCACAACGGAAGTAGAGTAACCCCCTAGCACAGGGGTCGGCAACCCAAAATGTTGAAAGAGCCATATTGGACCAAAAATACAAAAACAAATCTGTCTGTAGCCACAAAAAAATAAAAGCCTTCTTTCTATAAGTGTTATAATGAAGTCAACATAATGAAATTGTCTATATTAGCTATAATAGCCTACTATCAAAATGACTATGTGTCGCAGGCTGAAGCAAATCTTCGTTGACAGATATGTTGAAATGTAATATTTATTCTACGCATTTTTAAACCATTAAAAAACATTAGTAAATCAGAGGCTACTCAGAAGGTGAAATAACTCATGGAAATTACTTTCTTAGAATGGCCAAAGGTATAGATGTGTCTGTCCAAGTTAAAGGAAATGGCAGGCTGTCTTCTTTTTATAGATGTATTACAATCTTTGGCAAGCTCGGTAATGTTTGCTGTGGTCTGGAACAACATGGCACACAAACAACTATCTAAAAATGCAGCCAATATTACATACAGATAATGTACATACAACTAAATTGTATACAAAGAGGATAAAAATAAAGGATATTAAATTAGCTCAAATATACCTACAAACGAGGCATAATGATGCAATATGTACATACAGCTATCCTAAATAGCATGTTGGCATTGATTAGCTTGCAGTCATGCACTGACCAAATATGCCTGTTTAAAGTTAAAGTTAAAAACTTAAAGTGCCAATGATAGTCACACACAATAGGTGTGGTGAAATTTGTCCACTGCATTTGACCCATCCCCTTGTTCACCCCCTGGGAGGTGAGGGGAGCAGTGGGCAGCAGCGGTGGCCACGCCCTGGAATCATTTTTGGTGATTTAACCCCCAATTCCAACCCTTGATGCTGAGTGCCAAGCTGGGAGGTAATGGGTCCCATTTTTATAGTCTTTAGTATGGCTAAGCCGGGGTTTGAACTCACAACCTACCGATCTCTAACCACTAGGGCACTGAGTAGGTACTAGGCCACTGAGTAGTAGATTAGCACTCCAACAAGTCAATAACATCAACAAAGTGCACCTTTGTGCATTCACACACAGCATAAAATGTTTGGTGGACAACATGAGACAAATAAGGAGTGGATGATTTTACATGTAAACAAACTGTTGTGTCACAGTCCAGTCCGAAATTAGTAGGACAAAATGGTGTTCACCAAATACTGTCATCAGTGAAGCATACATACAAACATATTAAAACAGTGGTCTTTTTAACAATCGGGAAGGTTTGTGTCATGTTTGTCCTCAAACAAAAAACATACTAAAAGAAAATATTTTTCCATATTCAACCCTTTTTTAAAAATGCTCCAGGGAGCCACTAGGGCAGCACTAAAGAGCCACATGTGGTTCTAAAGCCGCGGGTTGCTGACCTACCCTAGCATGTCAACGAAGCAAGTGGAACTAAGAAAATAGGAGCGCAAACTGGAAATAATCCAAAAAACTGAGAATAATGAACACAGTCTAAAACTGTCATGAGCATACTTGCCAACCCTCCTGGATTTTCCGGGAGACTCCCGAAATTCAGCGCTTCTCCCGAAAACCTCCCGGGACAAATTCTCTCCCGAAAATCTCCCGAAATTCAGGCGGACCTGAGTGACGTGTCGACAGCCTGTTTTCACGTCCGCCTTCCCACAATATAAACAGCGTGCCTGCCCAATGACGTTATAACTGTAGAATGATCGAGGGCGAGTTCTTGGTTTATTATGTGGGTTTATTGTTAGGCCGTTTCTGTAACGTCCTCCCAGCGCGGCAACAACACACAACAACAGCAGTCACGTTTTTGTCTACCGTAAAGCAGTTTGTCTGCCGTAAACAGCAATGTTGTGACACTCTTAAACAGGGCAATACTGCCATCTACTGTACATGCATATGTGACATTAACATCTAGGGCTTTTAGAGAGTGCAGTGCACAGCTGCGCACACAACAAGGAGACGAAGCAGAATGCATCATCAGAGAGGGTGTTCAGCATGGTTAGAAAATAGTGACAGAGAATAGAACAAGGATGGACAATTCAACCCTTAACTCAACAATGAGTAGATGAGTGTTATGTGTGTGTATCTGTGTAAATAAATGAACACTGAAATTCAAGTATTTCTCTTATATATATATATATATATATATATATATATATATATATATATATATATATATATATATATAGCTAGAATTCACTGAAAGTCAAGTATTTCTTATATATTATATATTTTATATATATATATATATATATATATATATATATATATATATATATATATATATATATATATATATATACAGGTAAAAGCCAGTAAATTAGAATATTTTGAAAAACTTGATTTATTTCAGTAATTGCATTCAAAAGGTGTAACTTGTACATTATATTTATTCATTGCACACAGACTGATGCATTCAAATGTTTATTTCATTTAATTTTGATGATTTGAAGTGGCAACAAATGAAAATCCAAAATTCCGTGTGTCACAAAATTAGAATATTACTTAAGGCTAATACAAAAAAGGGATTTTTAGAAATGTTGGCCAACTGAAAAGTATGAAAATGAAAAATATGAGCATGTACAATACTCAATACTTGGTTGGAGCTCCTTTTGCCTCAATTACTGCGTTAATGCGGCGTGGCATGGAGTCGATGAGTTTCTGGCACTGCTCAGGTGTTATGAGAGCCCAGGTTGCTCTGATAGTGGCCTTCAACTCTTCTGCGTTTTTGGGTCTGGCATTCTGCATCTTCCTTTTCACAATACCCCACAGATTTTCTATGGGGCTAAGGTCAGGGGAGTTGGCGGGCCAATTTAGAACAGAAATACCATGGTCCGTAAACCAGGCACGGGTAGATTTTGCGCTGTGTGCAGGCGCTAAGTCCTGTTGGAACTTGAAATCTCGATCTCCATAGAGCAGGTCAGCAGCAGGAAGCATGAAATGCTCTAAACCTTGCTGGTAGACGGCTGCGTTGACCCTGGATCTCAGGAAACAGAGTGGACCAACACCAGCAGATGACATGGCACCCCAAACCATCACCCAACCATGCAAATTTTGCATTTCCTTTGGAAATCGAGGTCCCAGAGTCTGGAGGAAGACAGGAGAGGCACAGGATCCACGTTGCCTGAAGTCTAGTGTAAAGTTTCCACCATCAGTGATGGTTTGGGGTGCCATGTCATCTGCTGGTGTCGGTCCACTCTGTTTCCTGAGATCCAGGGTCAACGCAGCCGTCTACCAGCAAGTTTTAGAGCACTTCATGCTTCCTGCTGCTGACCTGCTCTATGGAGATGGAGATTTCAAGTTCCAACAGGACTTGGCGCCTGCACACAGCGCAAAATCTACCCGTGCCTGGTTTACGGACCATGGTATTTCTGTTCTAAATTGGCCCGCCAACTCCCCTGACCTTAGCCCCATAGAAAATCTGTGGGGTATTGTGAAAAGGAAGATGCAGAATGCCAGACCCAAAAACGCAGAAGAGTTGAAGGCCACTATCAGAGCAACCTGGGCTCTCATAACACCTGAGCAGTGCCAGAAACTCATCGACTCCTTGCCACGCCGCATTAACGCAGTAATTGAGGCAAAAGGAGCTCCAACCAAGTATTGAGTATTGTACATGCTCATATTTTTCATTTTCATACTTTTCAGTTGGCCAACATTTCTAAAAATCCCTTTTTTGTATTAGCCTTAAGTAATATTCTAATTTTGTGACACACGGAATTTTGGATTTTCATTTGTTGCCACTTCAAATCATCAAAATTAAATGAAATAAACATTTGAATGCATCAGTCTGTGTGCAATGAATAAATATAATGTACAAGTTACACCTTTTGAATGCAATTACTGAAATAAATCAAGTTTTTCAAAATATTCTAATTTACTGGCTTTTACCTGTGTATATATATATGTATATATATATATGAAATACTTGACTTGGTGAATTCTAGCTGTAAATATACTCTTCCCCTCTTAACCACGCCCCCGACCACGCTCCCCCCACCTCCCGAAATCGGAGGTCTCAAGTTTGGCAAGTATGGTCATGAGTGATCTTAACAGTTCAGGCACCTACTTAGTGTATTTGCTCTATCCATCCAAGGTCTATTTTTGTTCATGCAGTTTCTCACAAAAAAAAGAGTAGAAGCCTCACATGCATTAGTAGTGAGCGTATATTTTGAAAAGCAGAGTTATTGCACTAAACAAGTGTAGAAAGAAAGGAATTGACCAGAGCTGCTAGTTGTTACTGTAATCCTCCTCCACTCCTCCATGAGGACATCACAGAGCTGATGACTGTTAGACACGTTGCGCTCCTCCACCTTCTTTGGGCCTGAGGATGGTCCACCAGTGCTCAATTAGGTTCAAGTCTGCAGACATACTTGGCCACTGTATCACCTTCCTCCACAAGCCACTTGTTATCTTGGAAGTATGTGTTGGGCTCCTTATGTTGTAAAACTTTCCCAAGGCGGGAGAAATTGTGCTCCGCTTCCCAATGTCACACTAGATTTTGGGAATTAATTCCTCCCTCAATGAATGCTGACGCTAAACCACCGCAAAGACACGATTATGTCAACGCTCGCTTGTGTTGGCAGTTATTAAGACAATAATGAGTTGAGCTGATTTTGATTCAGACTAACATCTAATCGCATTTATAAATAATGGCAATTGTTTTATTTTACTTACCAAGTTGAATCACAAACAAACCCTGCCGTTTTACTCGGTTTCACACAGATTATTAGTCCGCTTGCAGTAGAAGCGGCAGCATTATTTTTAATGGATTTTTCTTGTCTTTATTACATGCAGGCTACTCTTTTATTTTTTTTTCTCCCGTCAACTCTCCTTCTAAAACCTCCCATGAGGAATGGCAGAAAGAACAGTTTGCATGTATTTAAAGCGGGAACAAGACAATAATTAGTCTAATAATACTGTTAATTAAAAAAACATGGTGTGTGCATGTGTGGAAAAAAGAAATGGCACAGTTAACCACTATCTCAACTCGAAGAAGGAAAATCATCATTCACATTGATTGCAGAATACAGAGTTCGTACGGGTGCTTAAAGGGGAACATTATCACAATTTCAGAAGGGTTAAAATCATTAAAAATCAGTTCCCAGTGGCTTATTTTATTTTTCGAAGTTTTTTTCAAAATTTTACCCATCATGCAATATCCCTAAAAAAAAGCTTCAAAGTGCCTGATTTTAACCATCGTTATATACACCCGTCCATTTTCCTGTGACGTCACACAGTGATGCCAATACAAACAAACATGGCGGATAGAACATTAGCTCGGATTCAGACTCGGATTTCAGCGGCTTAAGCGATTCAACAGATTACGCATGTATTGAAACGAAATGGTTGTAGTGTGGAGGCAGGTAGCGAAAACGAAATTGAAGAAGAAACTGAAGCTATTGAGCCATATCGGTTTGAACCGTATGCAAGCGAAACCGACGAAAACGACACGACAGCCAGCGACACGGGAGAAAGCGAGGACGAATTCGGGGATCGCCTTCTAACCAACGATTGGTATGTGTTTGTTTGGCATTAAAGGAAACTAACAACTATGAACTAGGTTTACAGCATATGAAATACATTTGGCAACAACATGCACTTTGAGAGTGCAGACAGCCCATTTCAGGCGTGCTAAGAACATATATTTTTCCACTATTTCAACACTCAGGTTAACCATACCTAAATAGACACAAAATACTGCATTACACAAGACTACCCGAATGTACTCGAATGATTGAAAAAAATAAATGTTTTTAAGCTAAATTATTGGTAAACACAGTTTATGTATAATAATTTACGTAAAACTGCGAGTAATGAATAAAGTTTTCATCAATTAATATATTCTGTAGACATACCCTCATCCGCTCTCTTTTCCTGAAAGCTGATCTGTCCAGTTTTGGAGTTGATGTCAGCATCTGCTTTGAGTGTCGCAGGATATCCACACATTCTTGCCATCTCTGTTGTAGCATAGCTTTCGTCGGTAAAGTGTGCGGAACAAACGACTGACCATTTTGTCGGCTTTCCCCACAGCCTCGTATTTTGAACAAATTTCGGCCAATTTGTTGCCACTTTCGCATCTTTGGGCCACTGGTGCAACTTGAATCCGTCCCTGTTCGTGTTGTTACACCCTCCGACAACACACCGACGAAAGTGAGAAAATGGCGGATTGCTTCCCGATGTGACGTCACAACGTGACGTCATCGCTCCAAGAGTGAATAATAGAAAGGCGTTTAATTTGCCAAAATTCACCCATTTAGAGTTCGGAAATCGGTTAAAATAACATATGGTCTTTTTTCTGCAACATCAAGGTATATATTGACGCTTACATAGGTCTGGTGATAATGTTCCCCTTTAAAAACCTTGAAAATGCTTGGATTTTTAATGATGTGTTTTCAAGGTTTGAATTTTGGGTGAAATTCTTGGAAATGTTTATCATATTTCTCGGCAGTGTGACTCAATAGGCTAATTATAAAATGGAAAAAAATAGTTCCCTGAAAAATGAAAGCTACACGCTTGATCTTACATTAGCCCTTACATTAGGTTGTTGTCATGCCAGAGCGTATGTAGGGCTCTGTGTCGCCCCCAAGAGGACAGTGGTGCATTGGTCCATCATGCCGAGAGGTTGTTGTTTTAATGAACATTGGATGGAAAATGACAAATACAAACTTTGGATAAAACGTGGACTAAATCCACGTGCAGCCTGCTGCAAAGTATGCAAAAAGGAAATCCAACATGGTTCGATGTATTTTTTGCTCCATTGTTTTGATTGTGTACTTAACTTGTCTGACTACCTCAGTTAAAGCAAACAAGTGACATGTTGTAGTTTTGGTTAATTGCATTCAAATGGTTACATTATTGGACTTGTTTGTACTGTGAAGGTCAAATTTGTAACCTTTTTCACAACTTAGAGCTGAGTTGATATGAATGATTTTGTCGTTTTTACACAACATGGTTGTATCTTCTCCTTACAGTGTTATGGGTGTTTTGTTGCTCAGCATTAATTCTGCATATCAATGAAGACAGAGACGCAAAATGGATTGCATGCCTTATCACTTAACAGAAGCAATCCACTTTGCGTGTGCTATTAAGTTTGCACGTGATTTAGTTAACACAAACCATTAATAAATCAGGCCCTTACTTTGCAATATGAAATTGCCTCCAGTCTTCTGTAGGAAATGTCAGTAGGTAGGCACGCCCACATTTTTGACTTAAAAGTGACCGTTCCAAAATGTGTGACATAATCTTTTCGTCCACCATATCTAAAAATCAGTTTTTATACATGGTGCCATAATCTTTAGGTCCAGCACTAAAAAAACAAGTGACAATGATGTCTGCATTAGAGGGGCCCTTTGAGCATACTTGCCAACCTTGAGACCTCCAATTTCGGGAGGTGGGGGGTGGGGGCGGGGGGCATGGTTGGGGGCGGGGGCGTGGTTAAGAGGGGAGGGGTATATTTACAGCTAGAATTCACCAAGTCAAGTATTTCATATATATATATATATATATATATATATATATATATATATCCCCGCGACCCCGAAGGGAATAAGCGGTAGAGAATGGATGGATGGATGGATGGATATATATATATATATATATATATATATATATATATATATATAAGAAATACTTGACTTTCAGTGAATTCTAGCTATAAATATATATTTATTTTATTATATATATATATATATATATATATATATATATATATATATATAAATAAAATAAATACTTGAATTTCAGTGTTCATTTATTTACACATATACACACACACAACACTCATCTACTCATTGTTGAGTTAAGGGTTGAATTGTCCATCCTTGTTCTATTCTCTGTCACTATTTTTCTAACCATGCTGAACACCCTCTCTGATGATGCATTGCTGTGTGGCCCGCACAAAAGTGCTTTCATCAAATGCACTAGATGGCAGTATTGTCCTGTTTAAGAGTGTCACAACATTGCTGTTTACAGCAGACAAACTGCTTTACTGTAGACAAAAACTTGACTGCTGTTGTGTGTTGTTACCGCTCTGGGAGGACTTTAATGAAACTGCCTAACAATAAACCCACATAAGAAACCAAGAACTCGCCCTCGATCATTCTACAGTTATAATGATTGGGCATGCACGTTGTTTATATTGTGGGAAAGCGGACTCAGGTCCGCATGGAGCTGGAGGGGGCGTGGCCTCCAGCTCCGCCTGAATTTCGGGAGATTTTCGGGAGAAAATTTGTCCCGGGAGGTTTTTGGGAGAGGCGCTGAATTTCGGGAGTAGTTGGCAAGTATGCCTTTGAGGCATTGATTTTGACTCTTTATTACATAATGGACCAAACTGTTTTGTTCGAGACAATGCAGCACCCACATTGTGTTGTAAAATCTGCAACATGTAACACGTTATTACAAAAGTACAAGTTATTTTTTTTGCGAGATACTGTGTACTACATTTAGGTACATTCGGTAAACACAGCAAGCAGCACAATTTGTGACACGCTAGAGCAGTGGGAAACAGTTTGAGGGCTTATGCATTGGGGCATCCAGGAGGAAGGTCACATTGTCTACTCCCTCTTTGCTCTTCAATGTTGTCGCCTATGAACAAATGGGTGCCATCACTTCTTCATTTAGTAATCTGCAGTTAAATGGACAATATATGTAGCTGGAATAAAAAATAATGGTGACACTTTAGTATGGGGAACATAACATAACACAGAGTTAATTTAGAGTTATTTGGACAATAGGGGAACATATAAGGGTTAGGGTTAGAGTTAGGGTTACTAATAAGCAATAATTCTGATGTTAGTGAGGGAAGACTCTTAGTTAATGGCTTACTGGTTGTATAATAAGGCCATGCAGAATAAGGCATTAATAAGTACTTAATAATGACTAATTAAGAGCCAATATGTTACTAATTTGCATGTTAATAAGCAACTAATTAATGGTGAATATGTGTTCCCTATTCTAAAGTGTTACCAAAATAATAATCAGGAACCTGCTCAAATTAAATGGAGAGAGACAAGGCACATATATCATAACAAGATGTATGGCATGCAGTGAATACAGTAATGCATTTGAGACTAAGGCAGCACAGTGTAATATATTTAATGGAAGTGTTTTCAGAGAGAACCTCCTACATCCCTGATGAATGTACCAGTTGAGCCTTGCTCTGCTTTTCCTCCACATGTGTGCTCCAATTCCTGCTAATGAGATGATAGGAATATGCATGTTCAATGCACATGAGCACTACATTGTAACACTTCTGAAATACTACCAGGAGAGCATTATTTGGGTTTAAAGAGGGCAGCATCCACTTTGACTTGAAGAAGAAATTTAAGCGAGGTGCAAACTGAATCACCGCGTATTCACAGCTGTTAGTTCGTTGTCCAGCTTCTGCCTTCTCTTTCCACGTCTTACTCGGTTTTGGCCGTGCACTCCACTTTCGTGTGTTTTTTAGGCTGTGTCTGCTCGGCGTACGACACTGGCATTCGAGCGCGAGTGAGTGGGAGCGGTGGTATGTGGAGGAAGTTCCCTGGCCTGCTGCCAGTTGTTTTGATGGCTCCAGATTGCCACGATGCCGGTCGGATGCAGCAAGCACCAGTAGGCAGAGGAGCTGTCAAAAGAATTAACCCGGCTCTCACTTATCCGAGCATGGTGTACCTCCCGGTGGCAAAGTACAGCAATTACATATGGTGTAGGCGGAGGACGACGACAATGTAGCTGCAGGAGCAGGGGGTGGGGGTTAGCACAGGGAAGCATGAAGCTATTTGCTCTATTTTGAGAGATTTTTAATTAAGCAGACAAAGCAATTTTGCTCATGCATCCCAAATATCTAGCCCTTCATTGTTAATCCAGTTGCTAATTGGCCCAAATATTAGTGTAAGGCCAAGGCTGCCTAACAGATGGCTCGTTTCTCGACATGCACATAGTCTCTAATTAGATATGACAATCTGAGTGCAGCCAACACCTGCAATAAATGTACATTGTTGATCACAATACGGAAGGCTGTGCAGGTAAGCTGCTCAGTATGTGTGCTGAACACACATGCACTTTGCAGATAGACGCACATGCAGACAGCGGGTCATTGCTTCGCCCGTGTGAGTTACTGCATGGCTGTAATCTGGTCCACGTATTTGGAATGCACAATTAAGTCCAGGTATACGTGCAAAAAATTGCAATATAATTGCCGCCGTGAATTGGGAAAACCTGCCAAGAAGTCCACATGTGCAATGTCAACAACAATTTAACTCAGTAAATTGTGATGTGAATTAGCATACACTTTATGGACAAAATGTGATGGGCTTGTTCTAGAGTTGGGAATCTTCGGACACCTCACTATTCGATTACGTGTACGATTCAGGGGCTACGATTTAGTTATAAGTCAATATTTGTATGCATGTTTAAGTATTATATTGTATATGTTTATTATTTTATATTATACATTTATGATAATTATTTATCAACACGTGTAAAAGGTTGGTGACCTAAGAGATATTGTGTTATTTCCGTTTTTTGGGATGCAGCGCGCACAGCCAAGATATACATATATACCTGTACATATGTGTGTGTGTGTGTGTACAAAATATACAGTATATATATGTTTTTTTTTCTTTATACATACATACATACTGTCATGTCTGTGTGATCATGTTTTGTTTTAGTCATGTTTGGTTTTGTTTTTGGACTTTTTGTGCACTTTTGTTTGTTTTGTCACCATAGCAACCATTAGTTTTCACCTGTCACGTCACGCACCTGTTTCACGTTTTGAGTCACGCACCTGTTTTCACTAATCATGTCTGTAGTATTTAAGTTCATTGTTTTCAGTTTGTCTTTCTGGCGACATCCGGATTCATACCCCTGTCACACTCTGTTTACCTCTGCGCACTTCATAGTCCATGCCAAGTAAGTTTTTGTTTATTAATGCCACAGTTAGTGTTTTTGTTTCATTGTTCACAGTTTCTGCCAATGTGCAAGGTTTGTTTTCATTAGCCAAGTTTTGTACCTCCGCCATTGTGCGCGCTTTTCGTTTGTTCTTTTTTGATATATTAAATAAAATATGTACTCACATTCCCGTCTCGCCCGAGCCAACTTTCCGTTGCCTTAAGGAAAAACAAAACCCAAGGATCAAGTTGTGACACATACATATATATATATATATATATATATTTGTGTTTTCCCGATACCAATATTTTGGTACCGGTACCAAAATTGTTTTGATACTTTGATACTTTTCTAAATAAAGAGAACCACAAAAAATGGCATTATTGGCTTTATTTTAACAAAAATCTTAGGGTACATTAAACATATGTTTCTTATTGCAAGTTTGTCCTTAAATAAAATAGTGAACATACAAAACAACTTGTCTTTTATTAGTAAGTACGCAAACAAAGGCTCCTAATTTAGCTGCTGACATATGCAGTAACATATTGTGTAATTTATCATTCTATTATTTAGCCAAAAGTATTAAGAACAAGTGGTAGAACATGAATTAATAATTCCAATTGTTCATTTACTGTTAATATCTGCTTACTTTCTCTTTTAACATGTTCTATCTACACTTCTGTTAAAATGTAATAATCACTTATTCTTCTGTTGTTTGGATTTTGTTTGGATTAGTTTTGGATGATACCACAAATTTGGGTATCAATCCGATACCGAGTCGTTACAGGATCATACATTGGTCATATTCAAAGTCCTCATGTGTCCAGGGACATATTTCCTGAGTTTATAAACATAATATATATATTTTTTTTAAACAAAAGAAGAGCGTTCTCCTCTGCTTGTTGTGGCTGTAGCTAGTGTTCATGCTAACATGTAGCTATCGACTCGAGCAGAGCAGCAGCACCAGCTGACGGGCAGGAGCCATCACTGCAAGCTGAGGACGGTGACTGATGCTTACTTTAGCCTCAGAGTCCCCAAGACCCGAAAAAGTCTCCAATATCCCCGGGAAAAGTCACTAGAAGTGTCGCTCGTAGCTGTTTACAAAAAAGTCGCCAAGAAGAGTATGTGTTTTGTTTTAGGAAAGTATTTTAAACTTGATGTTGTGACAGTACTATGGAGAAGGAGACGGCACTGAGACAGGGGCGTCAATAGTATGACACGTGTTTACTAAACACAAAGAAGTGGAGTGTGTAATTAATCCAAATAAGTACGGTGTGACTATGTGTTGTGTTAACTGAGTGTTACCGGGAGTTGTTGAAGGTGCGTGTTGAGCGAGATGCGGAAGTCCCGGGAGGGCAAGGCAAGCTCCGAGGTCCGTGGGAAAGCGAGAGGTCAAAGGCATCAAGGTCCGTGTCCAGGCAAGAGGTCGAGATCTGGGAAGGCATCCAGGGAACCAGAGGGAATTCGGGGAGACGAGACACACAACTCTCTCTAGGTCGTCCTCAGACGAGCCTTCCATCGTTGCTTCCAGTCATCCCAATTCTCCATACATTTGGCCAGTTCCTTGGTACCCTGAGCTCCTGCATCCTTCTTGAGTATGTCTACGTATGTTAGCGTAGGACGTCCTCTTGACCGATGCCCATGTGTTGGTTCCCATAGCACCAATTTGCTGGCTGGCAGCTCCTGATGCCTTTGGCAGTGTCCTGCTAGTCTCATTCTCCTTACAGCAATCTTCTCGCTCACCCTTGGTATTCCCTTGTAGAGGATTCTGTTGGTTACGTGCGCACTCTTGTTGATGTTATGCACTGCACGCAGCATCCTGGTGTAGCAACCATCCAGAGACCTCTCCAGGGTTGGCTTTAGGGTCCAGCATTCGCTGCCATAGAGGAGAATGGACTCAACTGTCGCGTAGAAGAAGCTGAGTTTGATTTGGCGGGGGAGGTTGGAGTTCCATACACTGGTCATGCCGTTCAGGGCCCTCCATGCAACAACTCCAACAACTCGAAGCCAGGAAATGATGACACAAGACACAAGACGATGAGCACAGAGGAGGGAAAACTCAGAGAGAGTAATGCACTTAGGGAGAGAGCTAGAGACGTGTAGGCTTACAGTATTGAGACAAGTAGCTACGTTCTGGCACTGGAACGCAGGACGCGCTGGCTTATTGAAGGGAGTGGAGTCCTCATCAGCGTGGGCGTGTCCAGAGGCGCGTGCAGATGAATGAGAGGCGGCAGGAGCCTGAGCCGTAACAGATGTGCGCCGATGATAAAAAACTTTTGTTACCTTAGCTTTATCCAAAGTTCTGTTTTGAAGCGAAATGGGCCGCCTCTCGGGTTAAGCCTTAACAGTGATCAATCTTCATTTATGTTTGATAGCGCGATCATTTATTTGTTTTAATCACATCCGTTAACGCGTTAACGTTGACAACCCTAATATATATATATATATATATGAAAATCTAGACATGTGACAACTATAGCTGCCTGCTAAATGATACAATAAACTTCCCTCTTTGGCGAGCAGTCATCCCTGTTTTAATGTTTGTGCCTTCTAAAACCGCGGTATGTTCAGACACTTTGGTCACCATAAACCCTGCTGCCAAAAAGGTGTGTCGCTTCACTACTCATTCAAATCTACGGCGGCTCAAAAGCATTGTCGCAGTGTGTGGATTCTATTCTCTCTATTCTATTCTTAGCTGGTTCTTCTCTGCTGTAACCCGGTTCCAGTTTGACTTCTTTTGAAGTGTACAAAGTATGTATTTTCTTATTCTTCACACATTCAAGCTTGCTTAGCACCATGGCCTCCTCCGTGTGTCCCGGCACTAGATTGGCATTTTAGAACTGTCTGTATACATTTATCCAACATACATAAATAATCAATATTTTTGCCTTTTTTTCTATATATTCAGAATCGTTCACATTCTTATTGTGATGCATCAGGGAATCAGTATTTTTTCTCACCTCTGGCTTGCTCATAATTTGAGCTATTTAGAAGGATACAGAGATTTGAATAGTATGACATCATTGGATGAAGTTCTTGAAAGGAAATATTTTTAGGTTATTTGTTATGAAAAAATATATTTTTTAAATCATGTCATAAGAATGATATGTTTCCCCTAAAGGCTGCTTATGAAAAATACACAGTACAGGCCAAAAGTTTGGACACACCTTCTCCTCATTCAATGCGTTTTTTTTTATTTTCATGACTGTTTACATTGTAGATTGTCACTGAATGCATCACAACTATGAATGAACGCATGTGGAGTTATGTACTTAACAAAAAAAGGTGAAATAACTGAAAACATGTTTTATATTCTAGTTTCTTCAAAATAGCCACCCTTTGCTCTGATTACTGCTTTGTACACTCTTGGCATTCTCTCGATGAGCTTCAAGCACACCTGTGAAGTGAAAACCATTTCAGGTGGCTACCTACTTGAAGCTCATCGAGAGAATGCCAAGAGTGTGCAAAAAAGTAATCAGAGCAAAGGGTGGCCATTTTGAAGAAACTAGAATATAAAACATGTTTTCAGTTATTTCACCTTTTTTTGTTAAGTAAATAACTCCACATGTGTTCATTCATGGTTGTGATGCCTTCTCTGGCAATCTACAATGTAAATAGTCATGAAAATAAAGAAAATGCATTGAATGAGAAGGTGTGTCCAAACTTTTGGCCTGTACTGTACAGTGCCCGGTAGTTGAAATCTCCTTCTGCATGAACCGCCCCATTTAAAAATCCACTACTTCATAGATGACAGTTTTGTAAGGAAAAAGTAGGCTTTGATACACATCTTAAAATTAAGTCTGGAGCGTTGGAGCTACCAGATGTTTCACCATTGATTGAAGTCATATTTGTAACATGGTTGTCGTTTGAGCAATAAATAATTAAAGATGTCGATAGCCGATAAATGCATTAAAATGTAATATCGGAAATTATCGGTATCGTTTTTTTTATCGGTATCGTTTTTTTGGTTTTTTTTTTTAATTCAATCAAAATAAAAAACACAAGATACACTTACAATTAGTGCACCAACCCAAAAAAACTCCCTCCCCCATTTACACTCATTCACACTCATTCACACAAAAGGGTTGTTTCTTTCTGTTATTAATATTCTGGTTCCTACATTATATATCAATATATATCAATACAGTCTGCAAGGGATACAGTCCGTAAGCACACATGATTGTGCGTGCTGCTGGTCCACTAATAGTACTAACCTTTAACAGTTAATTTTAGAAATGTTCATTAATTACTAGTTTCCATGTAACTGTTTTTATATTGTTTTACTTTGTTTTTTATTCAAGAAAATGTTTTTAATTTATTTATCTTATTTTTTTTTTTATTAAAAAAAAACAACCTTATCTTCACCATACCTGGTTGTCCAAATTAGACATAATAATGTATTAGTTCCACGACTGTATATATCGGTTGATATCAGTATTGGTAATTAAAGAGTTGGACAATATCGGGATATCGGATATCGGCAAAAAGCCATTATTGTACATCCCTATAAATAATTATTGTAATTTCTTACACGCTGTTGTTCCTGCTCCGTTTACACAGGAAAAATAACTATTTGAGCAATGAAACATTTATATATTTGTACACATTATTGTTCCTGTTTTGTTTCCACAAGAAAACAAAAAAATAAGGTTTGATTTGACATTTAACGAGTGCATTTGAACGTTTCTCAGAGATTGAGACGATCTTGCCCTCTTGACACTGGAACTAAAAAAAATAGTGCAAAAAAGAGGAAAAGGGAGAAAAACAGACAAATAACAAGCTATTAAAAATATGCCGTACAACCTACAGCTGCAGCATAAGTACATGTCGCAGCCAGCCGCCGTAGCATAATGCCACATGCGCCAAAACAACTAATACCAATCCATGAAAATATTGAGAAGCCACAGAAGCTGTTTGCCACATTACAATCTGTTCTGTCAAGTCCTGAATCAACAAATTATATGGTCAAATTAGCTTTTTGTACACAGACATACACATCCCTTATTGTGTCTTCCCGGAAGTGACTTCTCTGGTGCATCAGTGACAGTGTTGCCAGATGTCACAAGAAAAGAGAAACTCCACATATGTAGCAGTTAGTAGTTCGGGGTCTGCAACTGCAAATGTTCTGTGTCCTCTATTTTTTTTTTTTTTTGCCAATACAGAAGACAGGTCACATGACCTCAGTGCTCTCACATGAGAATACTGATACAGCAATAATGGGGAGCCAGCTCATTTGACATCCATTGCAGCCGGTCACCCTGGAATAGGGATGGGTACTGAATCCGGTACTTTCTTTGGTCGCTGGCCCTACCGGGGACGTGGATTCACGTAAAATCCAACGGTGCCATAATACGGTACCTGAGTTGACATCACACTCGGTTGCCGACTCTTCGCACTTAGGCACTTGGCGAGCACTCCAGCATCACTGAGAGCAGACTCAGCCAAACTACTTCCAGGTAATGTTGCAATTTTCAATGCCAACAAAGAAATTTACTCAAAAAACGCTCCTACATCAAGCAAGGCTCCATGAAAAAAAAAAAAAAAAAAAAGTGCTAGTTTGATTCTAATATACATTGGCTTTGCTATTAATATTAGCACACTACGTTAGAAAACTACAACTAAGATGCACGTTCCAATCAAACAGCTGGTGCGTAATAAGTACAATACTTGCAGTATTAACACTTTTTAGGCACTTTAAAAACCAACAAAAAACACACAATAAGCTATATACAACTGCCATCTAACGTATTGGACTTGAAACTGTAATTGCAACTTAATATCAAACATGCAAATAATAAAATGATAACACAACAATATATAAAAAACTGGAGAGCGGTTATCATAATCAGCTAATTTCTAAATATTGCAATAAAAAATGAGATTTTATCACCAAAAACAATTACACATCTATTAACACAAACAAAAGCACTGAAAATTGGTAACGTCTGGTACCTGTATCGATTTCCAGGTTCTGTGAATTGTTACCGTATCGGTTCAAATGTGAACGGTGCCCATCCCTACCCTGGAAGGGGGTGCCTACATCTGTGGTCCCTTCTGAAGGTTTTTTCTTTTACCCCAAGTGGGGTCTGTGGAGTTTTTCCTTGCCCGGATGTGGGTTTTGGTCAGGGAACGTCATTGTGAGTTTGTGAATCCCTTTGAGGCACATGTGTTTAAGAGTTATATACTTTAAATACACTTTGATTGATAATTGATTGGTTTAAGCATTCAAAAACAAACAATACCAACTTAATAAACAGGTAGAATTTTGAGTAATGTGATGATAGTGCTTTATTCCCCATGAGCAAGAGATAACGAAGCATTTTCAGTTATCGGGTTGCTGTATGGACATATTTTTGACTGGGCCACTCACACCGCTAGAGAAATAAAAATGTCAAACTTACACGAATGTCGTCTGTAAAACATTTACCATATATGGAGACATCTGTTGACATAACAAATTAACTATGTCACAATCAAGCACCTATGCAACTTAAACCTTGCAATTTTACATTGTAATATTGTCAACCTGTGTTTTATCAGTGACGTGCAGTCAGGGGAGGCAGGTGAGGCGGGGCCTCATGTGCCATCATGGAAAGAAAAAAAATGTAAAAAGAAAAAAAAATAATTAAATTGTTATGTATCCAGTGATTATACTATAAAGTTATTTTCCATTTAACTTCACCAGTTTTAGATTATTTTTATTCAAAATCGCTGAATTTTCACATTTGCCGTTCAAATACTGAGAAGAGACTTGCGGTGAGTCAGCAGCCAGTTGAGGCACCTCACTGAGTTGAGCCTCACCATGGATTGCGCAATGACTCAGCTAACTGCTGGCCTACTTTGCAGTGAGACCGTATGGCTATATGAATTATATTATACATTTCCATAGTTTAGTTAGCTGAGGTATATAATGAACAGTGTATTTTGTCAACAACTGTATGTGTGTAACGTATTTCTTGTGCTGAGCAATCATAAAACTGCTGCGAAGACGCACTGTGTGAGGCTCGCAGTAATCCCGCCTCCTGGTGGTAGAGGGTGGTAGTGATCCCAGAGATCATTCTTGCGACTACTCGGCTGCAGAAGAAGTGACAACAAGCAGCAACAGTTAGCGATCGTTTATTTTTTCCTCTTGCCTGGACTATTAACATGGAGGATTACATATGTAAAATAAAACAGTTTTCTAAACTAGACTTTCAATCGAAGCAGGAGGTAATACTTAAAGGAGGATCTCCATCGAGACAAAGAGACTTTTAAAACTGAAGAAAGATAAGGAAGACTTCTGTGAACAAGTTATCAATGCTTTTGTTCAAAATGAGCGGCGCATGGACTTCATTTATAAGTAAAGGTAAGACCATAATAACGTTTTTTTTATTAAATGTGCTTTTTTGTGTGCTACAGTTTGTATGTGTAAAGTTAAAGTTAAGTTAAAGTACCAATGATTGTCACACACACACTAGGTGTGGTGAAATTTGTCCTCTGCATTTGATCCATCCCCTTCATCACCCCCTGGGAGGTGAGGGGAGCAGTGGGCAGCAGCGGCGCCGCGCCCGGGAATCATTTTTTTGTGATTTAACCCCCAATTCCAACCCTTGATGCTGAGTGCCAAGCAGGGAAGAATGCTGGTATGAGCTTTTAAACATAACCCGTTAACTGCTGCCAATCAAATGGTGAATAAGATACTCTTTAGGGTTCATATGTTTGTAAATCTGACTGTGATGAAGTCAGTGCCTCACCAGCCATGAACCTCACCGCACGTCACTGTGTTTTATAAATGTGTTTTATCTTAATTTTAACATCAACTTGCAGAGGAACTGGATATGGAAACCAGCCATTGGCTGTCATGTCACACATTTACATGTCAAATGTTCATTATTAGGTATACTTGTCCCTTTTAAATACCTCACTGCAAATATATCAGCAAGGCCTCCATGCTGTGAATACAAATTATACGCACTTCTGGTAATGCCAAATCCATAAAAAAAATATGCCGACAGGCAAGAAAAGTGAGTTTTGCATAACATGACCCCATTAGGACTTATTTCAAATCTTTAATAAAACAATTTGAAAGCATTTAGAAAGCCTTTTTTCACAACCTTTGACAGCAAGCATGTTGTTAGTCATCATTTGCCATGCTTGACTGTAATCACAAATTAGCTCATAGTGCCTTTAGCAATCAAAGCAAATGCACAGGCTTTTTGGTTCGAAACTAAGCACTTCAATGTCAGTGCTTAGTGATGTTTGATGTTTACAATAGAGGAGGTATAGTTTAGTGCAGGGGTGTCAAACTCATTTTAGCTCAGGGGTCGCATGGAGGAAAGTCTATTCCTACCAGATTGGTATAATCATGGCATTAAAACAAAAAATAAAGACAACATTACAGATTGTTTTCTTTGTCTTACTTTGGCCAAAAATAGAACAAGCACATTCTGAAAATGTACATATTACAACTAAACCTCTTGGTAAAACATTTCAAGTTAGTTGACAATTCTGAGGAAAATATTGGCACAGTTTCAAAAACACAACTAATAACACAATGAACTTTTAGACTTAGACATTGTCTCAGTGTTTTTACAAAGCCATTAAACTTTAAGCCCTTCCTGTTTAGCATTATCTTTTTGGCAGTTCACCATTAAAAAACGTTTGGAAAAGCAATCAGGTGTTTTCTCAAACCGCCGATTTGGTAAAATGTGCAAGTGACACAACAGATTCATTAATCATCAATCAAATATTACAATTATAATATAAACTAAAAAGAACACCATAGTTGAAATCAAGGTTACATAACTACAAACTTAACCAATGTGAACATGGTAGATTTAAGCACACAATAAAATAAAACAAATACAACAAATGTAGAAACACACATTTTTACAATGGAGTTCAGGGTGCGCATCGGTTATTCAACTAACTGCAAGCGCTGCATGGAACTCTAACTACAAAGATCATGGTCATGTTGACTTAAGTCTTTGCATCTGTATCAAAAATATGATTTGCCTGAGTAGCTAGAAGACTGGACAAAAAAAAAAAGTATTTGCATCTTACCGTTTTTTTAATTGTATCCGTTGAGTGGATAATTCACAATGAAATAAGGTATTGTGTGTCAATACTGCCACCTGATTGCTTGCACCTGCGCTGATTGGAGTAGCGGCAGCCAATCCAGAGGGTGCTTAAAGTCAGCTGACATATCATCTTTAAACACTGTCTGATGTGTGTTACACTTTAATTGCTATTACGACAACTGGTGCACGCATTTAGAACAGTAGTTCCTTTCAAAAAAAAATGCGGCTCATATTTATATTCCGCAAACTGATCTTGCGGGCCAGATGAATCCTGTTTGTGAGCCGTATCGTACGTTTGACACCCCGGATTTACAGTTTTTTCCAATTGCTTACACACTAAATTTTACATTTTCACACAGTTGACAAAAGTCTACACACAGTAAACAAAACCACTGTGCAGATTTCCCTAATATTAGGCATAGACTCTGCTTCACATTTTTTGCGAAAATATTACACACAATGCTTTACACACACCTTCCCACCTTGCACACAGATAACGATTGTGATACACACATGTTCACACTCTACACACACACTAGGATTGTGATACACACATCTGTACACCTTACACACAGATAAGGATTGTGAAGTTACTTCCTGGTCAATCCAAAGGGCTGGCTTGCCAACGACCACACAATTGAACACATTGGATAATCACATCCACCAGGAATAAAGACACACAGGTGATAAAGTGAAAATACAGCTTTCAAGTGGGTGCTACGTACACCTATACAGTTTTTTCCATTTGTAATGTTTATCTCCAGATTTTTTTTCAAACATAATAATAAAAATAATAGATTTTATTTGTAAAAAGCACTTTACATTGAGCAAACAACCTCAAAGTGCTACAGTGTATTAAAAAAATATAAAATAAAAAGATAATAAAAATAAATAAAAATAAAATCTAGAACAGCCTAATAGCTAGAACTAGTATGCATATATCTAAAAAAAAAATGTTTAAAAAAAAAAAAAAAAAAAGAAGGGTTTTTAAGCCTTTTTTTAAAAGCATCCACAGTCTGTGGTGCCCTCAGGTGGTCAAGGAGAGCGTTCCACAGACTGGGAGACAGACCTTTTTATTCGTCTCATATTTTTGACTACTGTGAAATTATGACTTTTGTCATAATTTTGCCAAGTAAAATTCCGATTTTTATTATAATATTGCCAACATTTTAAAAATGTTCCTATAAAATTGTGACTTTTGTCGTGTAAAACGACGACTCTTTTCATAAAGTTGCCAACATTTTAAGCTTTTCTTGTAAAATTGCGACTGTTTTTGAGTAAAAGTCCAACTTTGATCATAATATTGCACAAATCTTCAGTTTCTCTTGTAACATTTTGACTTGCGTTGAGTAAAATGACGACTTTTATAATAATACTGCCAAAATTCTAAGTTTTTCTTGTAAAACTGTGACCCTTTTCCTGTGAAATTCCAACTCAAGGTTTGTTTATATTTGCGTAGTAAGTATAAATTAATAATGTTGTAAATACAAATCTTTATATATCTAGAAAGTCATTGTTGACTACTGTGATATGTTACTTTACCTGACTGTGGTAAAAAAAAAAATATTTTCAGTTAGCAGCATCATTGTTGAGCAGTTCTTGAAACGATTACAGGATATTTTTACTTTTTCTTTAGGTCCTTACATATAGGCCCACTCCAAAGTAAACAATGACGATTGCTATGGATTTGCCAATATAGTTTGTCAAGTTACAGTAATCATTCATCACATATGCTAAAAAGGTCGGGCAAAATGCCCCAAACATGTGATTTCTTACAGTAAAATAGGAGTTTTTACAAATGTGTTTTGTATATATCACTGTTCTGGGTAACTCACTCCAATAGTGTCTTATCGTTTGAAGTCTGTGAGTGAGATGACAATAAAACTGCATTTTTACAAATGCTTCCTTTATTTTGATGAATGGGTTTTGACCGAAGTGTTTCATTTTGCAAATAATCCAGGAATCAAGAAAATATAATGTTGTGTTTGGAAAAGTGTGTAAATCCTTTTTGAAAAAAAGACACACAGTTAGTAAAATTGTGTGTAAGAAAATGGGAAAAAAAACTGTAGTGGATCCACTGTGAAAGTGATGTCTACTGTAAAAAGAAACATGGTCTTTTGACTTTTCTATTAGCCCAAGTCTGCATTTTGTGCAAGAAATGTTCACCTTTAGTTAAGTCTAAAGATATAGGCTTAATTTGGATTGTATCAAGCTTTAACAAGTGATTTAAGAAGAGTAAATGGATACAATAATCTAGTTTCGATATAACTCAGTCAAATGTGCATCAGCAATTAAAATGAACTATTCCGACCCTCTCGTTTTGAAGAATTAACTTTAAGAAGTCTACTTCTCGGATTGTGTGCATTGCAAGAATGCAACGCTAACACAGTCACAGTCTTTGAATTATTTATGGTATCTTGTTGTTATTTCCTCCTGTTTATCCCAAGCGTCGGACATATATTTTCCGAAAGCCTTTGGCAGTTGTTCCTCAGCAAAATGTAAATTGGATTGGTCGCGGTGCCCTGATACCTTGGCATGCACATCACAATCCTGTGACATGCAGCTGACAGCTCCCCTCCTGCAGAGTCTCTTCTCCTGAGGGGAGTATGAAGGGAGAGAAAGTTAAAAAAAAATAATGTATGGGCCTCATGTCTGCTTTCTCTTCCCCTTGTTAGCATCAAAGCCTAATTTGTCACTTCACACACATTGCAAACACATGCTGACTCCCGTGAAAGCGTGCGTAACAATGATGTTTTGTGTTTTACAAGGAGGGAAAATGAATGCTTGGTTTAGTTCCGTACTTCCATCTGCCCTGTGACAGCCTCCTGTTGGGTGCATTGACAGCCTCATTCTGCTCAATTTATTTAGATAGTAAACAGAGGAGGCCGCTGAAAACGACTGCGCCTTCAGTATTACATTTTTGAGTGGTGCTCACTTTGGATTAGGATATGATTGCCTAATATTTTAGTCTCTATAGGGTCAAATATATCTCGATTTGACGGTTTGATATACTGCTTGGAATATTGTGATGGTGCATGTTAGGGGTGACCTCAAAAGATACAGTGTCATATATATATATTAATATTGCTGATTATTGGTTGTTATATATATATATATATATATATATATATATACACACACACATATGTATATATACAGTACATGCCAAAAGTTTGGACACACCTCCTCATTCAAAGCGTTTTTTATTTTATTTTCATGACTATTTACATTGTAGATTGTCCTTGAAGGCATCAAAACTATGAATGAACACATGTGGAGTTATGTACTTAACAAAAAAAGGTGACATAACTGAAAACATGTTTTGTATTCTAGTTTCTTCAAAATAGCCACCCTTTGCTCTGATTACTGTTTCGCACACTCTTGGCATTCCCTCGATGAGTTTCAAGAGGTAGTGAAGTGGAAACCATTTCAGGTGACTACCTTTTGAAGCTCATCGAGAGAATGCCAAGAGTGTGCAAAAAAGTAATCAGAGCAAAGGGTGGCTATTTTGAAGAAACTAGAATATAAAAAATGTTTTCAGTTATTTCACCCTGTACTGTGAAATATATATATATATATATATATATATATTAGAGATGTCCGATAACTTATCGGTATCGTTTTTTTATTATCGGTATCAGTATGTTTTTTTTTTGTTTTTTGTTTTTTTAATTAAATCAACATAAAAAACACAAGATACATTTAAAATTAGTGCACCAACCCAAAAAAAACTCCCTCCCCCATTTACACTCATTCACACTCATTCACACAAAAGGGTTGTTTCTTTCTGTTACTAATATTCTGGTTCCTACATTATATATCAATATATATCAATACAGTCTGCAAGGGATACAGTCCGTAAGCACACATGATTGTGCGTGCTGCTGGTCCACTAATAGTACTAACCTTTAACAGTTAATTTGACTATTTTTCAATAATAAGTAGTTTTTATGTAACTGTTTTTATATTGTTTTACTTTCTTTTTTATTCAAGAAAATGTTTTTACTTTATTTATCTTATTTTATTTTATATATTTTTTTTAAAAGTACCTAATCTTCACCATACCTGGTTGTCCAAATTAGGCATAATAATGTGTTAATTCCAC
This sequence comes from Nerophis lumbriciformis, assembly GCF_033978685.3. NCBI lineage: Eukaryota > Metazoa > Chordata > Actinopteri > Syngnathiformes > Syngnathidae > Nerophis > Nerophis lumbriciformis. The sequence goes on from NC_084549.2 coordinate 24,438,168, forward strand.
GACTGTATATATCGATTGATATCGGTATCGGTGATTCGGAATATCGGATATCGGCAAAAAGCCATTATCGGACATCCCTAATATATATATATATATATATATATATATATATATATATATATATATATATATATATATATATATATATATATATATATATACATATATATCAATTGAATGTAATTGATAGGTGATTAATCAAATTTTTAAACAAGAGGCAAACTGCAGTGCCGTACTTTGGTGGAACCAGCAGGGGCACTTTTGATTTGGTTTGTAAGAAGCAAAAGTCCACTTTTGTGCAATGACAACAGAAGTTCAGAATAGAGCGCGAGAAAGATAATTCAATCTAATTGAAAATCATAATGGATACGTTGATTTAGGTTTAGAACAGTCATCCAGCAAAATATACCGTGTCGGCCTGGGTGGATGATAATGTTCCACAATTTATTTCTGATAAATTATCTTATTGTCAGCAATATAATACCCAATTAAGCACTAATGTATTCTCAATATATAATACAATACTAATATTATTAATAGTAATAACAACATAAAAAAATAATATAATAATGATATTATTAATAATAATAATAATAATAATGAAAGTATTATTTTGAAACACAGCAAACTTGTATTTCTTTTTACCATTACCAATAAAATTGACTCTTAATTTTAATAAGCAAAAATGTATCTTCAATAAATATTGAACATGTTAAAGTGGGGCAGCATGGTTAGTGTGTGTTTTCCTCACAAATACGAAGGTCCTGGTTTTTGTCTTTCTGTGTGGAGTTTGCATGTTCTCCCCGTGACTGCGTGGGTTCCCTCCGGGTACTCTGGCTTCCTCCCACCTCTACAGAAATGCACCTGGGGGTAGGTTGATTGGCGACACTAAATTGACCTTATTGTGTGAATGTGCGCGACCCCAAGAGGGACAAGCGGTAGAAAATGGATGGATGGCATTTTAAAGTGCAGTTTTTTCACCCAGTTGGATTGTTTGTTTAATTGTCTTATTTGTTGCCGTCACTTAGTATACTCGCTTGTTTTTGTTTGTGTTGATGGACTCATTTTGTGTACTTGTTTGAAGCCGAAATATTTCCACATTTGGCTATGCAATCATATGTTTCCTCTAATTGTTGTTACCTGTAGTGCTTCTCATTGGCAACTAGCACGCTCTGTCCGTGCATTCTGTGTGTGTAAGCTGCCTCCACTCACTGAAACAAAAAATTTAGATTTCATTAATTTAATTCTGCTATTGAATAAACACGCTCAGGTGCTGAAAGCGATGCAAAGAGTAAACCCTCTTGTCACCTGTTTGACAGTATAGGCCTACAAATGTAGTCAAATTCCTTTTTTACAGTGTTCGATTTACACAGTGTGTATTCCTCCAAATATTTGGGATTGCATGTAGACTATTTTTGTTCATTACTTGGAATGCTGTATGAAGGATCCTGTATAGCAGTGTTTTTCAACCTTTTTTGAGCCAAGACACATTTTGTTCATTGAAAAAGTCCGGCGGCACACCACCAATAGAAAACATTAAAAATAAAACTCGGCAGTCGATATTGACAATAAAAGGTTATTCTCGCAAGTGTTGGATGTGAATTCAAACCATAACCAACCATGCATCACTATAGCTCTTGTCTCAAAGTAGGTGTCACATCACGCCGCCACTTATTTAGAGTTTTTTGGTGTTTTCCTGTGTGTAGTGTTTTAGTTTGGGGCGGTATAGCTCGGCTGGTAAAGCGGCCGTGCCAGCAACTTGAGGGTTGCACGTTCAATCCCCGCTTCCGCCATCCTAGTCACTGCCGTTGTGTCCTTGGCAGTGATGGGTTAGTTACTGAAAAACAGTAACTAGTTATAGTTACTAGTTACTTCATTTCAAAAGTAACTCAGTTACTAACTCAGTTACTTACACCAAAAAGTAATGCGTTACTGTGAAAAGTAACTATTTAGTTACTTCTTTTTTTCTTCTTTTTTTTTAAAGCTCCAATTAATGCCCTTTTAGCCTTCATGTCAGTACTGTTATTGCACTGGAGAATAATACAATCTGTTGATCAACTTGACATACATTTGTATCACTGAACTCTGCTAAGCAATGTGGTCGACATACAACACACAAAGACAAAGATATGTTACAAAGGCCAATTTGTTTCTGGCCAGAACAAATTGACAAAACTATTTTAAATAGCTGCAACATAACATACATAAGTAACAAACAGCATAATAACAGCATAGCTGTAAAGCAAGAAAGGCACACACTACATACACAAAGCCTAACCAGGCATTTTTTCCTCAAGAAATTCTGACACAAAATCATGTCTGAAGCCCAGAACACTCTACACATTTCCCCAGTTTTAGTTTAGAGATAAGGAAAGATTGGCCTGGCCCACTAGCATCCCTCTTTATGATTGACAGAGTGTGTGTACCTTCAGTTCTGAAAGATGAACAGAGGCAGAGTTAATCCTTACGTGGTGAAGTGTCATTGGAGTCTCTGTCTCTCTTTACTAGCTTCGTCGAAGCATGTTGCTATGTAGCTTGTTTCAGCAGATTTGAATTGCTGTTTTGGGCAGTAGATGGGATCTTTGATCCAAAGCACAATTTACATTTAACTAAATTATTATTTTCTTTGTGCTCGACAAAAGAAAAGTAGTGAAAATATCTCCATGTTAGCAAACTCGACTTCTGGCTCCGCCATGATCAGACACGCCCCCCTCCCCCCTCCACACACTCACACTCACACTCACACACAGAGCGCGTGTCTCTCTCTCTTCTCCGGCTTGTGACACAAGAAGAATCAGAACGATGACACAGCTAGCAGCCCTCCGATAAAACACACTTTATACTACAAAAAAAGTAACGTAAAATAACGCAGTAACGCATCATGTAGTAACGGTAACTGAATTACTGAATATAAAAAAATAACGCGTTAGATTACTAGTTACCGCCGAATCTAACGGCGTTACAGTAACGCGTTACAAAGTAACGCGTTAGTCCCAACACTGGTCCTTGGGCAAGACACTTTACCCACCTGCTCCCAGTGCCAACCACACTGGTTTAAATGTAACTTAGATATTGGGTTTCACAATGTAAAGCGCTTTGAGTCACTTGAGAAAAAGCGCTATATAACTTCAGTTCAGTTCTTGTCTTCTGGTGGCTTTTCCTGTGTGTGTTGGTATTTTCCTGTAGCAGTTTCATTTCTTCCCTGAGCGCTTTTCCTCCACAATCAAGAATATTTAAGTTGTTGCTATCTTTCTTTGTGGGGACATTGCTGATTGTCATGTCATGTACGGATGTACTTTGTGGACGCCTTCTCTGCTCCACCCGGTGTAAGTCTTTGCTGTCGTCCAGCATTCTGTTTTTGTTTACTTTGTAGCCAGTTCAGTTTTAGTTTCATTCTGCTTAGCCGTCCCTAAGCTTCAATGCCTTTTCTTAGCGGCACTTGCCTTCTGTTTATTTTTGGTTTAAGCATTAGATACCTTTTGATCTGCACGCTGCCTCCCTCTGTCGTCTGCATATTGGGATCACGACAAAACAATTAGCTTCCTGCTGCCACCTACTGATATGGAAGAGTATTACACGGTTACTCTGCCAAGCTCTAGACTGCACAGACACTCAACAACAGCACATTATTTGCGGATTATAATTACTGGTTTGCAAAACATATTTTTAACCCAATTAGGTGAAATGACATGATCTTGGCACACCAGACTGTATCTCAGTGGTTGAAAATCACTGCTCTATAGGCTGAGGCATATCACAATGACTTTTTCATCGCAGAAATTCTGTAAATGGACTAATCTGTCATTCATTGTGAAGCAGCACTGAGAGTCACATCCTATTTTCCCAGATATAGCAACAATGCAAACAAATGTTATTGTTTATTTATATGTGATTGTGACAAGAGAATATATCACATGCAGCGTGTACGAAGTTCTAGCAAGCGTAACAGTGAATATCTTATGGGAGGGAGCATTTTCAAGCATTAGGTCTTTGAAATTGCTCGAATTTTCTGACAGTTTCCAAATGCCAGGCAGGAAGCATGTGTGACTCGTTTGTCAGCCCCATACTGCTGTCATCTGCAGGGTACCCCAGGAGGGGGTGTGGACAAATTGGATTTGGGTGAGAAATGTGACTGAGTCACCCCAGAGGGGATGGATGTGCCATGTGGCTTTGTGTGACGAGGAAGTGGTGATGAGGTAGTGTGCAAACATTGATACCCTATAACCCCAAAACTCTCCATCTCCTTCCCCTCCAAAGTCCCTTTCTGTCTGCATCAGCACTGCAGGAGCCGTAATGGCTTTGTTATTGGGTTGTGGTTTAGTTACACTCCCGCAAATGCTGTTACAAACTCCTTCTAGCTTTAAACAATCTCTGTGGCATTTCACCAGGCGGCGGCCTAATGCTTTGAATAAATGCAGTGGCCCCAAGCAGGTGCTCAATTTTCAAGGTCCGTGGACAAACACAAATCATGTTGCTTTTAATATGCCTCGCCTCAATCAATGTCCCCATCGAGTTTGTCGTTGCCACACACTAAACATGTGGCTACAATGCTATGGTGACTGTCTTGATTTGATTATTTCCCTTCCCGTGTGTGTTCATGGAATATGAACGATCCTGTCATCGCATGTGCTGTCTGTGCTATCCCCAATAAGAGACCAACTCCTAAACTGGCAAGCATATGATTGGATTTAAGAATCTTTACAAATGCACTTACTCTCTGTTTAGACACCATTCTTTGAGACATGAAGGAGCAATCGGGCACTTGCATTCTTTGTTATTGGCAATCCACCAATGTCTTTCTAAGCACGTCAGCAAAGCTCTCTCTGGCTGAGAGGCAAACGCAAAAGACCGTGTTGTCTTTGGTATTTCTCATCTGCCTAGTATAATCATCCCTGTTTGCATTTATATAGCTTGAACATCTCAGTCCAGGCTCTTCAAGTACACATCTTGTTTTCATGGGGAGACTTTATTTCATCAACAGAGAGTCGGCCTCTCGAAATTGCAGTTCCTTCTGAAAATAAATGTCAATACTTCAGTTCCCTCTGAAATTGCATGCCAGTACTTAAAAAAATCTATTTCAAAACACAAGTGGAAGAACTTTTAAATGTTGCTTTTTGTCATGTCTTTTGATCATGTTTTTGTTTGGCCATGTGCTGTTTGGTTTTTGGACTCTTTTTGGTTCTTGCTTTTCACTCCCTTGTTTTGTCACCAAAGCAACCATTAGTTTCACCTGTTCCACGTTTGGACTCACACATCTGCATACTTGCCAATTCTCCCGGATTTTACGGGACACTCACGAAATTCAGCGCCTCTCCCGAAAACCTCCCGGGACAAATTTTCTCCTGAAAATCTCCCGAAATTCAGGCGGAGCTGAAGGCCACGCCCCCTCCAGCTCCATGCGGACCTGAGTGACGCGTCAACAGCCTGTTTTCACATCCGCTTTCCCACAATATAAACAGCGTGCCTGCCAAATCACGTTATAACTGTAGAATGATCGAGGGCGAGTTCTTGGTTTCTTATGTGGGTTTATTGTTAGGCAGTTTCATTAACGTCCTCCCAGCACGGTAACAACACACAACAACAGCAGTCACGTTTTCGTCTACCGTAAAGCAGTTTGTCTGCCGTAAACAGCAATGTTGTGACACTCTTAAACAGGACAATACTGCCATCTACTGTACATGCATATGTGACAATAACATCTACGGCTTTTAGAGAGTACAGTGCACAACTGCTATACTATATATATATATATATATATATATATATATATATATATATATATATATATATATATATATATATATATATATATATATACATATTGTGCAAGCATTTTTTAATCATCTTTAAAATCCTGAAAAAAAGACGTGTGTTCTTGTCTCTCATAATGATTGTGAACGATAAGCAACGTTTAAAAAAAAAAGTGCAGTCTTCTTTTAAAGGTCTGTGAAATTACATGAATACCATACATTAATATTATAACACCTTTTTTTAAATGTATTATGTTATTATTATTATTTTAATGTTATTATAGGGACAAACAATAGAAAAGTTATGCATGGATATACTGATTGTAATACATAGAAACATAGTGATTATTATTCGTGGTCTTTACAAGATGATGACATAAGATGATGACATAACCTTTTCGTTGTGGCTTGTGCAACCCTTTGAGACACTCGTGATTTAGGGCTATATAAGTAAACCTTGATTGATTGATTAATTGAACTGCACTGAACACATAGTTTACTTGTTTAAGACTTAAAAAACAGGTGTTGATAATATACTTCCCTGCTGTGAGATTTTATATCATGATGTTTCTGGTGTACAACATCTTGTGCTAATAAAAATGGTAGTTAAAGATAAAAACATTTCACATTTGTCTTTAAACAGAATACATATAGGACAAATAAGAGTATCAATGAATACCGATAGCGATAAGGAATATCAATAATGGTATCTGTATCGATACAATCTTAACGATATACATTGCTATATAGCATACAGTATATAGAAAAATGCTTGTCCAGTCCTACTTTGAGTCTAAATGGCAACACTCTTCCACATATCACTGATCCTACATCTTGTTTTTTCTTCATTCTCTTTGCAGAGGCGACCATCCTCAGCTATGATGGCAGCAAGTTCATGAAGGTCCAGCTGCCAGTGGTGATGCACACCGAAGCTGAAGATGTGTCCCTGCGCTTCCGTTCCCAGCGAGCCTATGGCATCCTAATCGCCACCACCTCTCGGGACTCGGCCGACACTCTGCGTCTGGAGCTGGAGAGCGGACGCGTCCGGCTGACTGTCAATTTAGGTACTGTGTATCCTATGCAGCAGGAACGTCATGTGTCACACTGAGCTAAATTATGCCTGACAACTCCATCAAATGCACCTACACATGCACTCTACCTCACATATTCTATTATTATGGTGTTCGCATTCTTGAATAGAAGGAGATAGTGTGAAAGCTTTCAATGGCAAGAGTCTGCGGCTCTTTGCTTACTGCCGGATGAGCACACAGCTGCCTTTGCCCAGCAGGGAATGCTAGCCATCCATTCCAGCACCTTACTCCTCAATTTGTGTTATTAGGGCCTTTACGGTGCACTCTCCTCTCTATTCATTCCTGGTGCAGTTTCCTTTACATTTACATCCAAGTCTAGAAAACATCCTCTGAAAGGTACTGAAGTTTTGTATCATAGCTCTTCGTGTACTGCAGATGTCATTGAAAAGGCAACCATAGCACTGCACACATTTGCAAAAATGGTTAATTTTGCAACAGTGCACTTCATTTAAAACAATACCAGATTGATAAATGTCCATTGCAATGGTACCTCCAAAGATGAACACAATGCATGACACTTGTTGACTTCAAAGTTGATCTAATTTCAAAACAGTGTTTCCATTAGGAACAATATCAGTCAGTCAGTATGTGTCCGTACACTAAATTTGTCAGATTTTTTAAATAGTTCGGCTCTGTATAAGCCTCCTACATGGAACACCTTAATCCAATCGCGTTTGGTTTTTGAAAAGTCCGACTAACAGACCTTGATTATGCGATCTCTTGAGTGGGTGTGTGCCGCCGGATCGCGCATGCGCTAATTTCAACCTGGAAGCAGATACCATTCAATAAAACCGCAGTAACACTTTTAATGAAGAGGGCACTTTTGATTTGCTTCACAAATTAAAATAACAGAACATTTTGAAGTGCACCGATGGTAGAAAAAAAGAAACTGAGATTTATTTAAGAAGGTAGCTAAGGAAATGTGAAATGCTTAATCCGGACTCCCGAACAAAAGACGAATAAGATGAAAGATAATGAAAAAGATAAATTAAAGTCGAATAATAAAGCTTACACAAACCTCCTATTCTGCATGTGTGCACTCTAAACTGATTAACATGAATTCTGTATTCTGCACAACTGGCAAGATAGTCCAAAACATTGCCAACTTCATCTGGAACAGTATCAGTCGTAGCACGAACGATCTTTTCCTTCGGGCTCCTTACATCAATTGACGGAGCCTTATGAATGAACTCTGAGACATTCAAAAGTTTTGTTTACATGATTCTCCGTCCGAAAATTCCTTAAAAAAAACTCTTATGTCAGTTTGTCTTTGCTTCCCGATACATTCTTGGTAGTAGCATCAATGTTTGTAGCACGATTTAAGATAATTTCTTGATGCGGTCTGCTATTTAACATCAGCATAGCCAATACAAATGTAATATTTGTAATCTGTGCCAGTATTACAGCGGACATCACTTAAAACAAGCTGTAAGGATCCGCAGATGGCTAGTGTGACGTCGTAGGTCAACCGGAAAGGTGGCTGACAAGAGGGTGCTCACATTCCCCAAGCTGCAATCCTGCCCTCTTTTCCTGGTCCAACCATATAGATAGATGAAAACAAAATACAAATAAGAAGCCAGATGTACTGAGCGTGAAATAATTTAAAACAATGAGGCAGCAATACAATGCAGGCGAGGAGCTGAGACATGCATGATGCAGGCGAAGGCAAGGAGGATAATCTGGCGTTCTGCACAGGGCTTAAAGGAGAACTTCATTTGTTTTAGAATTTGGCCCATTGTTCACACTCATGAAAAAAGGCGACGGATGATAAATATTAAATAAATGCGATCAAAAGTCTGCTTACAATGGAGCCCATGGGAGCCTCTCTACTCGGCCTATAATGCCCTTCAAAAACATCCAAACACCCCCATTGAGGTTTTATTTACATGATGTAAGTATATATGTAATGTAGTAACAAGCACATTAATAATAACATTTAATATTTACAAATTTTGCTCATTTGAAGCATATTAATTTCAAAAACGCATCATGACGTTTGCTTTTTTTTTACCACTGCATCACTGATTTCTACTCAATGCAGACATCATGAGAGCCAACAAACATAAGAAAACATCACTTACTGTACAATGTCTGCTGTCATTAGGATGCCGACTGCTAGGATGTTCATATATTCCCATTTAGATTAAAAATTACTCATAATCCTTGTGAAGAAAAGGGGGATGGAACGTAAAGTCTTTTTGATTTGTCCTCGCCAATTTACGGGTCTAAATTGGCCGTCAAAACTTGTCGGAATACGTCTTTGTCCCTCTACTATCCAGGTGCAAGGCATTAATTATAATCTCCAATAAAGTTTGACAAGCAAGAAAACGAGGAAGCGACTAATCAGTCGATCATGCCAACATTGGCACACAAGCTTTTTACCATGGCGCTGCTATAAATAGTTTGTCTGTGTTAGCGCTTATAATAACAATATCACCAATACTTAGTTAATATTCAAGTCATAATATTCAAGTCACGGAATATAAATGGTGTATTTTTGGAAGTTTTTTTGCTTTGCTAAAATCTCCCAAATTGTGTCTGGATTGTAAGATCTAAAATATCTAAAAATATAAATTACAATATCGAAAATATGTTGTTGAACTTTAAATTGTATAACTTTTGGGGCGTAGGACTTTGGAGGTTCCATTGCAGTGCTTTCTTCTGGCTAAACAGAAATTAGCTTCCATAAAAATAAAAATAAAATAAAGACAGTCCACAGTGTAATATATCAAAGCCAGGATAAAACTACCCATAAAACAACAGTCTGATGTTTTTCTTCATCATCATTTAATTACTGGGTCTATAAGTGTCCGACTCCTGTCAGCTCTTTTTAAAATCCAAGCATTCCCTGTAAGGGCAGGCAAGTGTTGGTCTCTGGCTGTTTGCTCCCACTTTTCTGCTGCGGTTGACAACACACGACAGGCAGGGCCAAAAGGAAGGGAAGGCAGGGAGGAAGGTTTTGAACTGGGTCACCTATCGCAGAGCACAACATGAGTCTCAGCTTTTGCTACCGTGGAAGTAAAAATTAAAAAGTAAGACAAAGCCTCTGTACCCGGGGCTTACTGTAAGTCACTAGTGATAGTTTACAACCGGAGCTTCTGTGGCAGAATTAGGACCATACAATATATCTTTTTGTATACTTTTGAGAACCTACTGTGGATACACATAGCAATTAGCCATGTGTGCTGTGTAGAAATGGGCTCCGACATCCATTTAACTGAGATAGAGATCTGAAAGCAGAGTGACTGATGTCCTCTGTTAAACATAATTGCAATTAATATACGTCTTGTAAGAGTGGAGATAATGATCTCTATTATAGATTGCATATTATAACTACTGTAGGTATAGTATAATAACACTAAGGGGATGATCATTTAGTTAGAGGATATAATTTAAACCCTGCCTCGCTGGCCCTGTCTGACTCTGACCAACTCTCTAATGCTCCGATAACAACAGACATATAAAACATTGAAATGTGTAAAAAAACAAAAACAGTAACACCTTAGTATGGGGAACATATTCTAAGTAACAAAGACTTAATTATTTAGAGTTATTTGGACACTAGGTGAACATATAAGGGTTAGGGCTAGGGCATACTTGCCAACCCTCCCGGATTTTACGGGAGACTCCCGAAATTCAGCGCCTCTCCCGAAAACCTCCCGGGACAAATTTTCTCCCGAAAATCTCCCGAAATTCAGGCGGACCTGAGTGACGTGTCGACAGCCTGTTTTCACAACCGCTTTCCCACAATATAAACAGCGTGCCTGCCCAATGACGTTATAACTGTAGAATGATCGAGGGTGAGTTATTGGTTTCTTATGTGGGTTTATTGTTAGGCAGTTTCATTAACGTCCTCCCAGCGCGGCAACAACACACAACAACAGCAGTCACGTTTTCGTCTACCGTAAAGCAGTTTTTCTGCCGTAAACAGCAATGTTGTGACACTCTTAAACAGGACAATACTGCCATCTACTGTACATGCATATGTGACAATAACATCTAGGGCTTTTAGAGGGTGCAGTGCACAACTGCGCACACAACAAGGAGACAAAGCAGAATGCATCATCTGAGAGGGTGTTCAACATGGTTAGAAAAATAGTGACAGAGAATAGAACAAGGATGGACAATTCAACCCTTAACTCAGCAATGAGTAGATGAGTGTTATGTGTGTGTGTGTATATGTGTAAATAAATGAACACTGAAACTCAAGTATTTGTCTTATCTATATATATATATATATAATATATATATATTTATTTATTTTATTATACAGTATATATATATATATATATATATATATATATATATATATATATATATATATAGCTATGGCTAGAATTCACTGAAAGTCAAGTATTTCTTATATATTTATATATATATATATGAAATACTTGACTTGGTGAATTCTAGCTGTAAATATACTCCTCCCCTCTTAACCACGCCCCCCCCCCCCCCCCCCCCCCCCATCCCGAAATCGGAGGTCTCAAGGTTGGCAAGTATGGGTTAGGGTTACTAATAAGCAATAATTCTGAGGTTATTGAGGGAAGACTCTTAGTTAATGGTTTACTGGTTGCATAAAAAGTCCATGCAGAAGAAGGCAAGTACTTAATAATGACTAATTAAAAGCCAATATGTTACTAATTTGCATGTTATTAAGCAACTAATTAATGGTGAATATGTTCCCCATACTAAAGTGTTACCAAAAAAAACATGTGTGTAATAATAAATCCTCTATTGATAGTAATCATGTCTGATAATCCCATAAACCATGTTCTGCTCCTCTGTCATGACTACTGCATCACTTTAGTGGTCATGTTGCAGCTGGAGGCCATGGTTGAGAGCATCAGAGGACGGTCAGCGTCCGTGTGTGTGTCCCCAGAGAGGTGGACTGTATGCCTTACTGATGTCTGCAGCTGCAACGTTGAAAGATGAATTTATCTCTCATCTATTCTTCCCCCCATCTAGATTGTATCAGGATAAACTGTACCTCCAGTAAGTCACTGCTCACATTTATTTCTTCTTCTATAACTCTTCTATCACAGTACGTCTCTGGGTGTTGATGTAGAAGATAGTTTATGTGTATGCTACTTATATCACTATATCATTGCAGCTCCTGCAAGCGAAATACAGTAAGATACATCTGACTTGCATCTTGCGTTCACTTTACCAGGAAAACACTTATTGTTATTATATGGAAGAAACATAGCAAGGTTTTAATGTTTTGATTGTTTTTGTTTCAAGCGCACCAAACGTTTTAAGGTCAATGTGATACAAAACAAGTTATTAGTGGAATTAGATAAGAGCAAAACTCCCGTCTTCCCTTTTTATTTATATATTTTCCTTTTGACTCCAGTATGTCGAGCTGGCTATAAATTGATGAGGCCATTCATGGCGCAGAGGAAATACAGAGTGTGATTTTATTATTCTCATTAACCTGCCTTGCAGAGCAGAAATGCATGTTTGAAGAAGAAGGGCGCGGGGATAGATCATTGCCAGTGTGTGTGTGTGTGTGTGTGTGTGTGTGTGTGTGTGTGTGTGTGTGTGTGTGTGTGTGTGTGTGTGTGTGTGTGTGTGTGTGTGTGTGTGTGTGTGTGTGTGTGTGTGTGTGTGTGTGTGTGTGTGTGTGTGCGTGCGTGCGTGCGTGCGTGCGTGCGTGCGTGCGTGCGTGCGTGCGTGCGTGCGTGCGTGCGTGCGTGCGTGCGTGCGTGCGTGCGTGCGTGCGTGCGTGCGTGCGTGCGTGCGTGCGTGCGTGCGTGCGTGCGTGCGTGCGTGCGTGCGTGCGTGCGTGCGTGCGTGCGTGCGTGTGTGTTCTGGTACTTCTACCCTTCTTGAGACATCAACAAGGAAACGTACCATCCATATGAGGACCGGTGAACAAGTTAGGACCAAAATCATGGTCCCAATACGGAAAACCATTGCATTTAATAGAGAATGTCTCATTTCCACCCCTGGTGGTGAACTCTATTAAAATGAGGGTGGTCCCAAAAAGGAGGGATTTTTCAAATTGACTGTGTGTCGGTTTTAAAAGTGCTCCCCCTCTGGTCAACATATGAAATAACAAGTGTGTGTAAAAATGTGAACTGCTCCCCCTCTGGCCAACATATGTAAGAACAAGTGTGTGTAAGAAATTGAAATGCGCCCCCTTGGCCAAAATGTATTTTAAAAAAATATTTATGTTTTTAGAGACATACTGTAATAACTTGGAGTAAATAATGAAGATTAAAAACCAATTACAAACAAAAAAAATAATTTAAATTAAGAAAGGGTGGTCCTAAAGATTTTTCAGAGGTCTCAAGAAGGTAAAGACAAGAATGTGTGTGTGTGTGTGTGTGTGTGTGTGTGTGTGTGTGTGTGTGTGTGTGTGTGTGTGTGTGTGTGTGTGTGTGTGTGTGTGTGTGTGTGTGTGTGTGTGTGTGTGTGTGTGTGTGTGCGTGCGTGTGTATGCTTAAACAAAGTGTTTACATCACAATATTTCAGGAGACAAATATCCCTGTTTTTTTTTAATTCAGGAAATGTGACACATACATGATAATATCTAGTATCTCCTTTCATGAATCCATTGACTATACAGTACATTTGATTAGTATCATAGGCAACAATTCATTAACTATATTTTATAGAGTACACACACATGATTTAGGACATAAGTAGGGCGTAAGTCAGTTGTCCGTGTTTCAGAGGTCATCGCCTGATGAGAGGCGAGGATCACATCGCATCATGTGACCTCCAGACATTCCTCTGTGAGACAGCCGGTTTTAACACCTTTCTAAATGCTAAGTAGAATTGTTCATGCCTCTTGGATGCATCCCTTGTTTGTGTATGCAAATGACAAGCTCACAGCTCTAATTCCCCGTATCAACACTTTAAAAGGTCATTCTTTGTTTTTAACGATACTGCGAAGGCGTAGTGAAACGCTCACATGAAACACTGGGGATTGTTTTATTGGGGTATTTTTGACTGCTAGCGCCTATTTGTGTTTCTAATGCACAGTAGTTTAGTATTGTGTGTCATTTAGCTCATGTATTGATTGAACTAGAAGACGAGAAGGAAGAACAATTGTGGGGTAGAAATGGTTCAGTAATTTAGGGCTGAGAATGACACCATACTGGCCCCCAAATTCAATCAATCAATCAAAGTTTATTTATATAGCCCTAAATCACGAGTGTCTTAAAGCAGTGGTTCTCAACCTTTTTTCAGTGATGTACCCCCTGTGAACATTTTTTTTTAATTCAAGTACCCCCTAATCAGAGCAAAGCATTTTTGGTTGAAAAAAAAGAGATAAAAAAGTAAAATACAGCACTATGTCATCAGTTTCTGATTTATTAAATTGTATAACAGTGCAAAATATTGCTCATTTCTTGAACTATTTGGAAAAAAAGATATGGAAAAAACTAAAAACTTGTTGAAAAATAAACAAGTGATTCAATTATAAATAAAGATGTCTACACATAGAAGTAATCATCAACTTAAAGTGCCCTCTTTGGGGATTGTAATAGAAAGCCATCTGGATTCATGAACTTAATTCTAAACATTTCTTCACAAAAAAAGAAATCTTTAACATCAATATTTATGGAACATGTCCACAAAAAATCTAGCTGTCAACACTGAATATTGCATTGTTGCATTTATTTTCACAGTTCTTTTTGACAGACATTTAAAAAAAAAATCTCACGTACCCCTTGGCATACCTTCAAGTACCCCCAGGGGTACGCGTACCCCCATTTGAGAACCACTGTCTTAAAGGGCTGCACAAGCCACAACGACATCCTCAGCTCAGATCCCGCATCAGGGCAAGAAAAAAACTCAACCCAATGGGATACAATGAGAAACCTTGGAGGGGACCGCAGATGTGTGTATCAAGGATCTTCTTCCTTGTACTTTGTAAACACTTTGAGTTTGAACAGTTTCTTAACATGGATCATTTTAGTTCATTGTTTGATTTCTTTGCTTTATCCATTCCATAATTTTGCCCAAAAAATCCGTAGATTTGTCGCATTTTTTTTTATGAACAGCAAGGTTCAAAGCTTGGGAAAAAAATAGCGGCTAATATTCCGAAAAAATACGGTAATAGCCAAGGGAGAAGTACGGTCCCCTGGTCCTTAGCTGTGTGGAAATGTAGCCGCCAATTTAATTGCATATCACTGTCACATACATGAAGATATTCACCACAACCAATGTAATATTTCCCATTATATACACAATTATAGTGGAAAAAGTCTACCAATAATATGTCTAATATTGATTGTGCCAGAAATCCCATAAATATTTAAAGGGGAACATTATCACCAGACCTATGTAAGCGTCAATATATATCTTGATGTTGCAGAAAAAAGACCATATATTTTTTCAACCGATTTCCGAACTCTAAATGGGTGAATTTTGGCGAAATAAACGCCTTTCTAATATTTGCTCTCGGAGCGATGACGTCGCAATGTGACGTCGCATCGGGAAGCAATCCGCCATTTTCTCAAACACTGAGTCAAATCAGCTCTGTTATTTTCCGTTTTTTCGACTGTTTTCCGTACCTTGGAGACATCATGCCTCGTCGGTGTGTTGTCGGAGGGTGTAACAACACGAACAGGGACGGATTCAAGTTGCACCAGTGGCCCAAAGATGCGAAAGTGGCAAGAAATTGGACGTTTGTTCCGCACACTTTACCAACGAAAGCTATGCTACGACAGAGATGGCAAGAATGTGTGGATATCCTGCGACACTCAAAGCAGATGCATTTCCAACGATAAAGTCAAAGAAATCTGCCGCCAGACCCCATTGAATCTGCCGGAGTGTGTGAGCAATTCAGGGACAAAGGACCTCGCTAGCACGGCAATCAATGGCGGCAGTTTGTTCCCGCAGACGAGCGAGCTAAACCCCCTGGATGTCTTGGCTCACACCGTCAAGAGAAGAATATCGCTTCCCTGGCCTGCTGACATGAGGGTATGTCTCCAGAATATATTAATTGATGAAAACTGGGCTGTCTGCACTCTCAAAGTGCATACTATTGCCAAATGTATTTCATATGCTGTAAACCTAGTTCATAGTTGTTAGTTTCCTTTAATGCCAAACAAACACATACCAATCGTTGGTTAGAAGGCGATCGCCAAATTCGTCCTCGCTTTATCCCGTGTCGCTGGCTGTCGTGTCGTTTTCGTCGGTTTCGCTTGCATACGGTTCAAACCGATATGGCTCAATAGCTTCAGTTTCTTCTTCAATTTCGTTTTCGCTATCTGCCTCCACACTACAACCATCCGTTTCAATACATTCGTAATCTGTTGAATCGCTTAAGCCGCTGAAATCCGAGTCTGAATCCGAGCTAATGTCGCTATAGCTTGCTGTTCTTTCCGCCATGTTTGTGTGTGTTGGCTTCACTATGTGACGTCACAGGAAAATGGACGGGTGGTTAAAATCAGGCACTTTGACGCTTTTTTAGGGATATTGCGTGATGGGTAAAATTTTGAAAAAAACTTCGAAAAATATAATAAGCCACTGGGAACTGATTTTTAATGGTTTTAACAATTCTGAAATTGTGATAATGTTCCCCTTTAAATGAATAGAAAAAAAAGAAATATGGTCCCACAAAATATTATGATTCTTTGTTATCTCTGTCCTTTTTCCACCCGTATTAAATAATATGCAGTGTCAGGCGCTGCAGTTCTGGTCAGCTCGGTGGATGAAGAATTTCAGCAACGACTCAAAGAACACATCACTGTCAATTAGGGAGCGGGCTCCCTGGGGCTGCCTGCAGCTGCCTGCAGAGAACAGTGCCACTTTGACTTAAACACATTCAACATGTACCGAGTGATATAAACTTAAGTCATCTGGCTATAGATGGGCTTCAGAACCCTCTTGCAACAGAGTACGACTTGGTGATAAAACAACATATTTGTCCACTATAGAGACCTGTTTTCCGTCTATAATCTTTCATTTCAGACATTCTGACAGAACAAGATTATGTTACATGCACATTATGACTGTGGGTGTACAAATTGTCAGACTATGTGCACCAAAGAAGCACTGGGACAGCAGGTTATCACACCCACAGAGCCGGAAATGGAAGGAAATATTATTTGGTGTTTCCCCCGTTGCACATTTAAAAACTTCCCCTCTGCTGAAGAAGACTTTATACACGATTTTGGAGTGACTGTGGGAATTTCTAGTCCGTTCATCCAAAAAAGGTCAGAGGTTGTTCAAAAAGAGGGCCTGCCTCACAATATATGCTCTTGTTCATTCCAAAGGTGCTTAATGGGGTTGAGGTCAATGCTCTTACGTTGTTTTATTGCAAAACTTGGACTGACAGACATGAGATCGTGTTAGAACAGAACAAGGCCTTCCCATAACAGTTTCTACAACAATGGCCGCTTTGAATCGGCAATAGAAAAGTAGTTAATTAGTAATTAGCCACCTTTGTCTTTTACACAGCAGCGCGGCAAAGTCACATATAAGTGGTTGTGTGACATAAGAGACATTTTTACTGAGGTGTGACTATTTTAAAGGGGAACATTATCACCAGACCTATGTAAGCGTCAATATATACCTTGATGTTGCAGAAAAAAGATCATATATTTTTTTAACCGATTTCCGAACTCTAAATGGGTGAATTTTGGCAAATTAAACGCCTTTCTATTATTCGCTCTCGGAGCGATGACATCACGTTGTGACGTCACATCGGGAAGCAATCCGCCATTTACTCACTTTCGTCGGTGTGTTGTCGGAGGGTGTAACAACACGAACAGGGACGGATTCAAGTTGCACCAGTGGCCCAAAGATGCGAAAGTGGCAAGAAATTGGACGAAATTTGTTCAAAATACGAGGGTGTGGGGAAAGCCGACGAAATGGTCAGTCGTTTGTTCCGCACACTTTAACGACGAAAGCTATGCTACGACAGAGATGGCAAGAATGTGTGGATATCCTGCGACACTCAAAGCAGATGCTGACATCAACTCCAAAACTGGACGGATCAGCTTTCAGGAAAAGAGAGCGGATGAGTGTATGTCTACAGAATATATTAATTGATGAAAACTTTATTCATTACTCGCGGTTTTACGTAAATTATTATACAAAAACAATCATTCGAGTACATTCGGGTAGTCTTGTGTAATGCAGTATTTTGTGTCTATTTAGGTATGGTTAACCTGAGTGCTGAAATCGTGGAAAAATATATGTTCTTAGCGCGCCTGAAATGGGCTGTCTGCACTCTCAAAGTGCATGTTGTTGCCAAATGTATTTCATATGCTGTAAACCTAGTTCATAGTAGTTAGTTTCCTTTAATGCCAAACAAACACATACCAATTGTTGGTTAGAAGGTGATCGCCGAATTTGTCCTCGCTTTCTCCCGTGTCGCTGGCTGTCGTGTCGTTTTCGTCGGTTTCGCTTGCATACGGTTCAAACCGATATGGCTCAATAGCTTCAGTTTCTTCTTCAATTTCGTTTTCGCTACCTGCCTCCACACTACAACCATCCGTTTCAATACATGCGTAATCTGTTGAATCGCTTAAGCCGCTGAAATCCGAGTCTGAATCCGAGTTAATGTCGCTATACCTTGCTGTTCTATGCGCCATGTTTGTTTGTGTTGGCATCACTGTGTGACGTCACAGGAAAATGGACGGGTGTGTATATAACGATGGTTAAAATCAGGCACTATGAAGGTTTTTTTAGGGATATTGCGTGATGGGTAAAATTTTGAAAAAAACTTTGAAAAATAAAATAAGCCACTGGGAACTGATTTTTAATGGTTTTAACCCTTCTGAAATTGTGATAAATGTTGCCCTTTAAGGCCCGGGGGCCACACGTTAAGCTTTTCAATCTGGCCCGCCGGACATTCCCAAATAATTTTTTTAGATGTTTAAGATGGAAAGTGTAGCTGCCATTATGATGTGCAGTGATGTTTTCTAACGACCGTAAGTCTTCAACTATACAAAGTATTTCAATGGTTGGAATCTGCGCTTAAGGATGTTATACCAGGTACTATGGTCATCTAATTAGTTACTATGGTCATCTACGTCACAGCAGCTCAGACGAGGCACCAAGCAGTGTGGGCGGGAAGCGTTTCCACAGACGCGGAGGGAGATTTTCACAACAAAGTTCTAAAGCTTAGTGATATATCAGATGTATCAGATTGTAGGTGGGTTTATTGTGTACCCTTTGTGTTCATATTTCACTATTGGTTGCATTTTTGTTGTTTCACTTGATTGTAAAATATGTCGATCGAAAGGGGGTGTGACGTTCATATTTTGTCAATATTCAGTGTTTTATCGTTCATAGAAATTTTTTAAAATTCCATTACCTTTTTCAAGGCGGTCTGTCATAACGTTTTTAGCAATCAATCAGACATTATTGTGAGATTTTGTATTAGTGTCCCTAAAAATAGATATACCGGCCCCCAGACACATTTTTTTCTCTAAATGTGGCCCCCGAGTCAAAATAATTGTCCAGGCCTGGAATCGAGCGACTGCCCCTCTTTCTTGACCTTTTGTAGAAGAACATGCTCACAATAGTCTTTAAAGGAAGCCTGACAGTTATCAGACAAGTGGGTCACCTGGCATGGCCTGGCTATAAGCTTCCCTCGCCACCAGCACCCACTCTGATGTCTGCTTTGACAGTAATCCAGCACCAGTTGACTTTTGCTGCTTGGTCAGCCCTTTTTTCCTCCACCTGAGTGAGTCGCGGTGTCAGGCCGAGCAGCACCAACCCGAGTTGATTGACTGGATAATCACATGTTCTCTTGCCGCCCTTGTGCCACAATTCTTCCCTATTCCCTTGGGCACGGAAGTCAACCAGGCGGCAAGAGATCGCTGTGGATCCATCACTGCATATAGATCACCATAAGTGAGGATTGAAGATGGCTGTGGACTAGAGGCGGTGCAGAGATACTGAATGTAGAGTTTCCTCTGAAAAAGATGGAAAGCAAAGATCAAGTCCAACTCTGTTCCCTTGGTCCTTATCTCTTGTCCTTAATCCTTTCGCCCGTTTCAATTCCGTCCCCCGTTGTTGAGTGCTTACAAAGCAAAACCGAGCTCATAAGATTGAGCGTGTCCCACAACTTTGGCATTCTTAGATTTGCATTTGCATTGCATCAGGGGTTTAAAAACTTGCTGAGAAAGAGACAATAAATAACCATGAAGCGGTTCAGGAAAATGAACCTGGCACCTATCTAGAACTCTCCTCACAGTGGGCACAGCTCAGAGATGTAATTCTGTCACAATGGGATATTGTCAGCTGCGTGTTTGCTCGTGTGGACACAACGGGGGATTCTGGAGTGGTGTCTGGACAGATTCCAACATCCTCACAGAGGTTCCTACATCTTGGACCCAGGCAGGATTTTGTGAGTTGTAACCGCTGAGTTGCTTCTTGCAGTGTTTTTTTTTTTAAATGCCATTTGTTGTGTTGCTCTCATTTATCAGATTTTAAATTAGCTTACGCTTGAGGTGTTTGCCACCTTGAATCTGTGTAACCTCTCACTTACCGCCTGCCTGCTAGCAGTCACACAATTCATGCAATATTAAAATGTCATGTTTTCAGGATTGGCTAACGGCATGATTCAAAGGTCTGCTGAGTTATTTTAATTAATGACAGTCGAATTAGCATTTTTCTTTTGAAGCACATCTCGTTTTTTTTTTTAATGATCATATTTAATTACTCAAGCACGCAACATCAGATGTTTCCAAACCATATACTGTACAATTAGTCGTGCGAGTGCTTGTAAAGAATGATATCCCATTCTGTATTTCCCTAGCAATCCTTATTGACAGCCAGAAATAATAATTATGTTTCCTGTTAAGTTTATTCCACTAATATGAATTTATAAGCCATCCCATATATGTGTATTGAAAAATAAGGGTTTAGTTGGACAGTTTGTTGCAATAGCTCATTGTAGCTATTTGCTGCCACCTAGTGGAAGAGTGGAAAGCCAAGAATCATGAGTCCCAATTTCTTCAGTTTACTTACTGTACAGCCACAAAAAAATATATATTAAAACATATAATTATTACTAAAACATGTATATTTCAGAAGATTATAAACTTTTAATCGTATCTAATGATGCAAAGAGTACAGCAAATGCAAGTCAGATTTTTGTATTTTTTAATGGACCATACTGTAAAAATGTCAGCCTTTTACATACAAATTAACGTATCCACTCTCCTTCTTTTCTCTTTTCTTTGCTTCTATCGTCTCTAAAGGATGTCTGTAGTGTGCAGTGTGCATGTTTGTTAACCACACTTTGGACTGTCCTACAGGCAAAGGCCCAGAGACAATATTTGCGGGTCAGAACCTGAATGATAATGAGTGGCACACCGTACGTGTGTACAGGAGGGGGAAGAGTTTGAAACTGACCGTAGATGATCTGCCACCAGTGGAAGGTATTTGCCAAATGAACTTGTGTTTATGTTTTACTTTTCTTTTCCATCTATAGTGGTCTCTGGTTATATAAACAGTAAAGTCCAACATAATTTATCATGACCATATATACTGTTCAAGGGGTATTTAATTGGTTAAATGGCCATCTTTTTGTGGGAAATTGCACCAAATTATGGAAAAAAAAGAAGTGTAACGTGATATAATTTAAAAAAAAAAGTTGTAATTAATTGTAATTATTATATTTTATATCAACATTATTTTTAATAATCAAATGTATTGCAATATGATGAATGAATTACTCACAGTAATGAATATCAATATATATTTAATCATTTTTTAATCTACAAATGGTATTCCCTCAAAATCGTCATTGTTTAAATTATATACAGTAAATGGTAAATGTTTCCTTCATATTTCTAACACAACTACTTTTTGTCCTTTGACCTTTTTTTAGGTATAATTTCCAGAAGACAGCTAATCAACAAAATGAATATAAGTTATTTAAATACTACTTAAAACATATTGATATACATGTTTTGTTACTATTTATTTTACTATTGAATATTATATATCCAACTTGAATTATACCAAGGAATAATTTTGGGCTTAACCATATCCTCCTGAGAACCAGCGTCCTCTTTAGTGGATATTTGTTTTTTGTCTTTTCATTTTGTCAGAGTTCTATATGCAAAAAATCAGATTCATACTTGCCAACCCTCCCGATTTTTTCCGGGAGACTCCCGAATTTCAGTGCCCCTCCCGAAAATCTCCCGGGGAAATCCTTCTCCCAAATTTCTCCCGAACAACAATATTAAGGGCGGGACGTAATGGCACTGCCTTTAGCGTCTGCTTTTTCACCTTACAAACAGCGTGCCGGCCCAGTCACATGTTGTATGCGGCTTCTACAGCCACATGTAAGTGACTGCAAGCCATACTTGGTCAACAGCCATACAGGTCACACTGAGGGCCGTATAAACAACTTTAACACTGTTACAAATATGCGCCACACTGTGAACCCACACCAAGCAAGAATGACAAACACATTTCAGGAGAACATCCGCACCGTAACACAACATAAACACAACAAAACAAATACCCAGAACCCCTTGCAGTCCTAACTCTTCCGGGCTACAATATACACCCCCGCTACCACCAAACCTCGCCCCCCTCAACCCCCTGCCCCCAATCTCCCGAATTCGGAGGTCTCAAGGTTGGCAAGTATGATCAGATGTCCACTGCAAAGGACGCTGGTTCTTAGGGAATACATGTTCATGCATTTGTTCTATTACGGCATTGGTTCTTTGAAAATGTGGTATTAATGCAGAAAATCTTATAATGTACTTATTTGTCAAACTGTCAAATGATTATTATTCTTTTTAAATCATATTAATCACACTTTTAAAATGTGATTGATCACATTGAATTACTTATGTAAATGCACTTTATGAAAGGGCCCAATATTTATTGTCAGAATGTCGTACAGGAACATTTTCAAATGTTTTACTTCATGTTTTGCACATTTATTTGCTTAAAATAGTTTTATCTAAAATACCGTCCAAAGTGTATTTTGAGGCAAAATTGTGTCTGCTCACTTGCATTTGCACTGACCTGATCACTGACCGTATAACAACCCACGGCGCCTTTTTGATATCCATCCACGTTTGAGGTAAAGGAGCATGTCGTTTGTGCGATCGAATAAATTTGATGTTTAACCTACATGGATACATGAATAATGCGAGGATTTTTCATGATTAACGTGTTAAATTTGACAGCCCTAATATTTCTAAAAAATAAATTGTCGTATATCTGTTTTTTTTTTGTTTTGTTTTTTTCCTGCAGCCATGTGTGCAATCCCTTACGGATAGTGGCCACATATAACACACTGTGCAACCTTGAGAAAATTGCTTTAAAAGTGTTTGCGCAGAGAGCCGCCCCTCCCTACACAGAGCACGCGCGCTATGTATATGGCGCCACGATCCATGGATTGCCCCATTTTGCGCAAGGCGGAGCATTATCGGCAAATGTGCAAAGTGTGTGTGTTGCTGCCGTGAGGCGTGCATTGGGCACTAAGTCACCTCGAGGCAGGAGAGGGGGAAAAAAAGATAAGTTATATGACACCGCATCATTTCTACTGCCGGTGCTCGGTTGCACCCTCCGGCCTTTTGTTGCAGAGGGTGATGGTTCTATCCCCTGGCTATGGCATGTAAGGTAAACATCAAACTAAATAATGGTGCTCTCTTGAAAAGCTGAAAAGCAAATACACTGTATTGCCAAAAGTATTTGGCCACCTGCCATTACTCACATATGAACTTTTGAAGTGCCATCCTATGGAATTGTCCAAAATGTTTTGGTATCCTGGAGCATTCAAAGTTCATTTCACTGGAACTAAGGGGCCTAGCCCAACTCCTGAAAAACCAACCCCACACCATAATTCCTCCTCCACCAAATTTCACACTCGGCACAATGCAGTCCGAAAAGTAGCGTTCTCCTGGCAGCCTCCAAACCCAGACTGGTCCATCAGATTGCCAGATGGAAAAGTGTGATTCATCACTCCAGAGAAGGCGTCTCCACTGCTCTAGAGTCCAGTGGCAACGTGCTTTACACCACTGCATCCCACGCTTTGCATTGGACTTGGTTATGTATGGTTTAGATTCAGCTGCTCGGCCATGGAATCCCATTCCATGAAGCTCTCTGCGTACTGTACGTGGGCTAATTGGAAGGTCACGTGAAGTTTGGAGCTCTGTAGCAACTGACTGTGCAGAAAGTCTTTGCACTATGCACTTCAGCATCCGCTGACCCCTCTCTGTCAGTTTACGTGGCCTACCACTTGGTGGCTGACTTGCTGTTGTTCCCAAACTCTTCACTTTTCTTATAATAAAGTTGACTTTAGAATATTTAGGAGAAAGGACATTTTTACGACTGGATTTGTTGCACAGGTGGAACCTTATGACAGTTCCACGCTGGAAATCACTTTCACAAATGTTTGTAGAAACAGTCTCCATGCCTAAGTGCTTGATTTTATACACCGGGCCAAGTGATTAGGACACCTGATTCTCATCATTTGGATGGGTGGCCAAATACTGTTGGCAATATAGTGTATTTATAGGGTTCCAAATTGAATCCCCAATTCGGCCCGGGGCGGCTCTCCTGGCGCATCTTGATAATTCCGGCTTGCTTTTTACTGTATTTGTCCCATTTCTATTTGTGTTGCCAAACCTTCTGTTATCAACCCCGTCCCCCAACAATGCCCTCTTTCCTTTCCCCAACTCTGTTGATCCAAGGCCAAATGGCAGGTGACCACACCCAGTTGGAGTTCCACAACATCGAGACAGGCATCGTGACAGAAAAGCGCTACATGTCCATGGTGCCATCGAACTTCATCGGCCACCTGCAGAGCCTGGCCTTCAACGGCATGGCCTACATAGACTTGTGTAAAAACGGTGACATCGACTACTGCGAGCTCAACGCCATGATCGGCTTCAAGAACATCATCGCCGATCCTGTCACCTTCAAGTCGCGCTCCAGCTACGTGACCCTCACGGCGCTGCAAGCCTACTACTCCATGCACCTTTTCTTTCAGTTTAAGACCACCTCCTCTGATGGCCTCATCCTCTATAACAGCGGCGATGGCAATGACTTCATCGTGGTGGAGCTGGTCAAAGGGTATGTAGATAAGATTCAGTGTTTTCCTTAATGATGGGCAGTTGCAGTACCAAAAACAACAAAAGTGTGTTTTGATTCAGTGTTTTTCAACCACTGCGCCGCGGCACACTAGTATGTCGTGAGATACAGTCGGGTGTGCCATGGGAGATTATGTAATTTCACCTAATTGGGTTAAAAACATTTTTTGCAAACCAGTAATTATAATCCGCAAATAATGTGCCGTGCCCGTGCTGTCTACAGCTCGGCAGAGTAACCATGTTATACCCTTCCATATCAGCAGGTGGCAGCAAGTAGCTAATCGCTTTGTAGATGTCGGGAACATGGTTTGTCGTGGTCGCAATATGCAGACAACAGTGTGCAGGTAAAAAGGTAACTAATGCTTAAACCAAAAATAAACAAAAGGCGAGTGCCGCTAAGAAAAGGCATTGAAGCTTAGGGAAGGCTATGCAAAACGAAACTAAAACTGAATTGGTTGCAAAGTAAACAAAAACAGATTGCTGGACGATAGCAAAGACTTACAGCGTGTGGAGCAAACAGCATCCACAAAGTACATCCGAACATGACATGACAACCAACAATGTCCTGCAAAGAAGGATAGCGACAACTTAAATATTCTTGATTGCTAAAACAATGGATAGGAATAGCTCTCAAGGAAGACATGAAACCGCTACAGGAAAATACCAACAAAACAGGAAAAGGCAAAATAGGAGCGCAAGACAAGAACTAAAACACTAAACACAGGAAGGCACCAAAAAACTCCAAATAAGTCACGGCGTGAGTGACAGGTCGTGACAGTACACCTACGTTGAGACAAGAGCTATAGTGATGCATGGTTGGTTATGGTTTTAATTCATATCCAACATTTGCAAGAACAACTTTTTACTGTCAATATCGGGCTACTGAGTTTCATTTTTTAATGTCTGCTGGTGGTGTGCCTCCGCATTTTTTCAATGAAAAAAATGTGCCTTGGCTCAAAAAAGGTTGAAAAACACTGTTTTGATTGACACTGAAGAGGTGTTTATTACCCATATCTAATAAGGAGAGCAAAATACGACCATAATAATGAACATTTTATCAAAGATGACCTATGGAGTTTTGAATCTACATTTAAAACTTGTCCTTGTGGTGTAGATATTATGTGTTGGATATGCTTAAGGCATACTTGTTAACTCTCCCGATTTTCCCGGGAGACTCCCGAATTTCAGTGCCCCTCCCGAAAATCTCCCGGGGCAACCATTCTCCCGAATTTCTCCCGATTTCCACCCGGACAACAATATTGGGGGTGTGCCTTAAAAGCACTGCCTTTCGCGTCCACTTGCCTTTTCCTCCATACAAACAGCGTGCCGGCCCAGTCACATTATATATGCGGCTTTTACACACACATAAGTGAATGCAACGCATACTTGATCAACAGTCATACAGGTCACACTGAGGGTGGCCGTATAAACAACTTTAACACTGTTACAAATATGCACCACACTGTGAACCCACACCAAACAAGAATGACAAACACATTTTGGGAGAACATCTGCACCGTAACACAACATAAACACAACAGAACAAATACCCAGAATCCCTTGCAGCACTAACTCTTCCGGGACGGTACAATATACACCCCCGCTACCACCAAACCCCGCTCCCCCTCCCCCATCTCCCGAATTCGGATGTCTCAAGGTTGGCAAGTATGGCTTAAGGGTAAATGTTGCGTGAATTTTGATCCACAGTAACTTTTATCACCCGTTCTTTAAGTTTGTCTGCAATATATTTTATTGTGGAGGCGTTTCCTGATTGCAAATGAAATCATGTCCCACCCTCTCTTATAGTATCATAATTTATCTTTTAAAAATGTACCCTGTTTAAATATATGTTTTAAAGTCGTCATCGCAATTATTTTTTTCCAGACACGGCCACAAAATAAACTTCCTAAACAGGATGTAGATTCACCCGGTCACAACAATAGGTACACAATCTCTGATTGATTTAGAGAGTGCATAAAAAAGCTGCGTTTATCACCATGTATGTCGTACATCTGTGTTATGAAACATGCCAAGATTAGATCAAAATATTAGCTTATTAAACTAATGTTTCCTTGTGACCTAAAGCAGAGGGAGAGAACCTCATTCATGTCCAAATAAGTACATCTACCTTGCAGTGACATCACAGCATAGTCGGACTGCAAAACCTCGCGGACAGTTCAGTTCAGTTTCAGTTTATTTCGAACATGCATACGATACAATGTAATGCATCACACAATTCCAGATGTTTCATTAAAGCACGTCCGAAAAGGAGTAGGAAGAAGCAGAGTTTATTTAATCCTACCCCTTTTCATACCATAGCAATTTTATCCAATTTTCTTGTTCTCTGTAACAGAACAGTGAACAAATACATAATAATAAATAATATACCATAGTAAGCAAACAAATATTAAATACATAAATAACATTTGTCTCAATAAAAAAAGGGAAACAAAAGGGTTCAAGATGTTCATCATAATTCTTGTTCTGTGTACTTTGTGAACACTTATAGTTTGAACAGTCTCTTAAACTGAATTATATTGGTGCTTTGTTTGATTTCTTTGGTTCGTTAATCCATTCCATAATTTAATTCTACATAAATATATGCTAAAGGTTGTAAGTGTTGTACGAGCCTACAAATGTTTTAAATTAGATTTTCCTGTAAGGTTATATTTCTCCTCTTTTGTTGACAAGAATTGTTGTCCATTCTTGGGTAGCAGGTTATAGTTTGCTTTATACATAATTTTAGCTGTTTGCAAATGCACCAAATTTCAATAATTTACATTACATACCTGTCTGTATGCACATGTGTTATGTGAGCAAGTTTTAATGTTGTAAATTTGATGTTTTATGTGTTGTTTACTGTTTTTAATGTAACCTTGCGGCTGCCCTCTTGGCCAGGTCTCCCTTGGAAAAGAGATCTTTGATCTCAATGGGATTTTACCTGGTTAAATAAAGGCTAAATAAATAAAAATAATTGTGATTTAATAAATGACGGGTTTGTATGTTCACTATATTCAACATTATGTATTATTCTAATAGATTTTTTTGTAACACAGTTAGTGAATGAAGTGCACATTTGTAGTTGTTTCCCCATATTTCTGCACAATAACTCAGATATGGTAACACTAGCGAGAAGTAGAGAATATGAACTGATCTTTGGTCTAGAACATGTTTTGCTTTATTCATTATTGACGTGTTTCTTGCTACTTTATGTTGCATATATTTTACATGTGATTTCCAATTCATTTTATCATCTATTATTACACCCAAAAATCAGTGGCACCTAAAACTGTGTGCAAGTTAACGCCAAAATGCATGAATCCAACTGTGTAACAACATTAATGGGTGAGAATAGACCAAATTAACCATATGTCCTCTTTAAAGTGCGACCTATCTGACAGTAACAATGAAAAAGTTATTTTTCTTTCACTCTGTATCAACACATTAGAGACCTGCAACTGAAAAAATTGTTAGCAACCAAACTATAATTGTCTCAAAATGAACATAACAACCCTTTATACACCCCGACACTTTCAGAACAGAAAATATTTGAGCGTTATTACTAAAGAATTCAAATCCCTTTTTTATCACGTTTTTGCCAGAATGGCTACTGGGAGAGCTTTTGGCTATTACTCCTCTTTTTTTAATCTTCACAAAGACACAAAACGTACCCAACATTAAAACAGAATTAACCACAGAAGAAAGCATTTGCTGAAATACAGCTATAGAATGACCTTCTTTCAAGTAAGGCCCCGAAGTTATACTTTTATTCGGCTTGCGGAAACATTAAAGTCATACATTTTAATTAAACTGAGCGTGTAAATTATAAACTGCCCTTAAACCTTGGGAATTAAAGGACTGATTTGTTCATCACAGCCCACAGCCTTTGTTAATTCGGCAGCCTGACAGTTACTTAGCCTCTTTTTTATGCAAACGCACAGACTCATGCTTAAACAAACACATGCGTTCCACGAACGTGCACATATTTGCTCCAGTTATCAGAAGCCTAATATCAATTTTTTAAACGGATTCAATAATGCATGCTGTTTTTTGTATACCTATAACATTCTAAGTCATTGTAACTGACTGGTTGTAGGTACCTGCATTACGTGTCAGACTTGGGAAACGGAGCACATTTGATCAAAGGGAATTCCAACAAGCCTCTCAACGACAACAACTGGCACAGCGTCATCATCTCCAGGGATGCCAACAACCACCACACTGTTAAGATTGACACCAAGATCACCACTCAGACCACCACAGGAGCCAAAAATCTGGACTTAAAGGGTGAGAAGGCATAGTCAATTATGCTGTACATTATCATGATCATTTATAGTTCAGATGTCTCCATTGTTGGTGGATTATAAGACACAGGCAAACAATGGATTGGAATATAAAACAATACATTGTCATAAAAAGTAAATGATCATCTGTATTAAGATAAAAACATATTCCCACTCAGTTAAAATACAGTCTATACCAGGGGAATGGATTTCCTATGGCCCCCGGGATGATATTTGATTAGTATTAGAACCGGCCCGCAGGCCACAGCCGCCTGCTGCTGTTTTGCACGCACCAACATTCCGTCAGTGTTGGCGCTAGGAATTTTCAAAATGGGGTCCCAGGGACCCCATCAAGTCATAAAAATGGGGTCCCACGTACATTTTTGGGGTCCCACTTTTGTGCAGCCGTTTTGAAAACAGATGGTGAATGTGTGCATTATCCTGTTATATCTCAAATTTTGTATTGTGTTTTGGAAAAAAGGTTGTCATAAACGTTACTTAAAGGCCTACTGAAACCCACTACTACCGACCACGCAGTCTGATAGTTTATATATAAATGATGAAATCTTAACATTGCAACACATGCCAATACGGCCGGGTTAGCTTACTAAAGTGCAATTTTAAATTTCGCGCGAAATATCCTGCTGAAAACGTCTCGGTGTGATGACGCCAGCGCGTGACGTCACGGATTGTAGAGGACATTTTGGGACAGCATGGTGGCCAGCTATTAAGTTGTCTGTTTTCATCGCAAAATTCCACAGTATTCTGGACATCTGTGTTGGTGAATCTTTTGCAATTTGTTCAATGAACAATGGAGACAGCAAAGAGGAAAGCTGTAGGTGGGAAGCAGTGTATTGCGGCCGACTGCAGCAATAACACAAACACAGCCGGTGTTTCATTGTTTACATTCCCGGAAGATGACAGTCATGCTTTACCATTGGCCTGTGGAGAACTTGGACAACAGAGACTCTTACCAGGAGGACTTTGAGTTGGATATGCAGACACGGTACCGTGAGTACACATGCAGCTGCGGCTTCCAAACATTTGATCGCTTGCCCGTACGTGCGTGACTTTGGGGAAATATATGTGCTGTATGAACTTTGGGGAGGTGAACGGTACTTTGGGCTGTGGGATTGAGTGTGTTGTGCAGGTGTTTGAGTTGTATTGGCGGGTTATATGGACGGGAGGGGGGAGGTGTTTGTTATGCGGGATTAATTTGTGGCATATTAAATATAAGCCTGGTTGTGTTGTGGCTAATAGAGTATATATATGTCTTGTGTTTATTTACTGTTTTAGTCATTCCCAGCTGAATATCAGGTCCCACCCGCCTCTCACAGCATCTTCCCTATCTGAATCGCTCCCACTGCCCTCTAGTCCTTCACTCTCACTTTCCTCATCCACAAATCTTTCATCCCCGCTCAAATTAATGGGGAAATCGTCGCTTTCTCGGTCCGAATCGCTCTCGCTGCTGGTGGCCATGATTGTAAACAATGTGCAGATGTGAGGAGCTCCACAACCTGTGACGTCACGCTACTCGTCTGCTACTTCCGGTACAGGCAAGGCTTTTTTATCAGCGACCAAAAGTTGCGAACTTTATCGTCGATGCTCTCTACTAAATCCTTTCAGCAAAAATATGGCAATATCGCGAAATGATCAAGTATGACACATGAAATGGACCTGCTATCCCCGTTTGAATAAGAAAATTGCATTTCAGTAGGCCCTTATTTCATAAAAAAAAATCCAGAAGAAAACACATTTTTATGCATATGTAAATGTCTTCAGTTATAAACATTCATTCACGTTCGTCTTTTCTTCATGGATCTAAACTGTATTTATTTTTCTATATTTTTATTGTATTATTTTCAGAATGTGTTTGTTCTATTTTTGGCCAAAGAAAACAATCTGAAGATGTCTTTATTTTTTAGTTTTAATGCCATGATTTTGATAGTCCGGCCCGCGTGTGCACAAATTTTCCTCCATGCGGCCCCTGAGCTAAAATGAGATTGACACCCGTGCTCTATACCAAATTAGAACATACAATGAGATATAATTGTTTATTTTAAATGGTGCAGTCCTAGACGGAATGTTTGTATGCTGGTGGAAAGATTTCCACTCTAATTCTATCCTCTACCTAATTTGCATAAGACAGTTATCCTTATTAGAAATAATCCAAACTGCCTTAGTCTTTAGTCTGACAACTTCTCCTCAAGCTCACAATGATAAAGCTCCTTATTATTTATCCCCTCCCCATGATATACAGTTCTGTTACTATCCTTCTATGTGGAATGTCATTTTCTTCCAGCAGGGGTCAGTATTGCTCTGTTTTTTTTCCCTATTTGTGCAGGCAACCTTTATATTGGTGGAGTGGCCAAGGAGATGTACAAGGAACTTCCTAAATTGGTGCATGCCAAAGAGGGCTTTCAAGGTTGTCTGGCATCAGTGGATCTCAATGGCCGTCTCCCTGACTTGATGTCAGATGCGCTGGACTGCGTGGGACAAATTGAAAGGGGATGTGAAGGTGAGGTTTCAGTTTAATTAATACACAATGTGATTAAAAAGACAATTAATCACAAAATATTACAGAAGCTTTCTTAAGATTATTATATCAGCAAAATGATGGTGCTGAAGAAAAACTGAATAGACTTAGACTTCCTTTACTGTCATTCAAATTTGAACTTTACAGTACAGATAATAACACAATTTTGTTGCATTAGCTTGTGGTAGTGCAGGATAAAAGAGCAATAAGGTGCAGATATAAACAGATTTACTTTACAGATAAATATATTGCACTTTTGCATATGCATCCACATTTATGGATGCACGTTATATTGTTTTTATAGTCCAGCGAGTTTATCCATTTTTTGGGGGAGTTGAGGGGATTATTATGATGCATTGAAGAGTCTTATGGACTGAGGGAAGAAGCTGTTACAGAACCTGGAGGTTCTCCTCCGGAGGCTGCGGAACCTCTTTCCAGAGTCCAGCAGTGAAAACAGTCCTTGGTGGGGGTGGGAGGAGTCTCTACTGATTTTCTGAGCCCTGGTCAGGCAGCGGCTTTTTGCGGTCTCCCGGATAGGAGGAAGAGTAGTCCTGATGATCTTTTCCGCCGTCCTCACCACTCTCTGCAGAGACTTCCAGTCTGAGGCACTGCAGGCTCCAGTCCAGACAGAGATGCAGAATATGTGACAGTGTTAAACCAAAAATGTCTTATTGATTTTATATGGACAGGACACAAGATAAAATGTACAAATTAGCAGAAGTCAAAGGTTCAATCAATACTTGTTCCTTGTTATCAGTTTCAATTTCCAGGATTCTATAAACGTGTAGGTAGCTTTGTATCAGCTTAAAGCTGTTGTACGTTCGCTTGTTAGTATATCGCACCCTCTTCCTGGTCAGACCGTTTCAGGCACATCCCACTAATACACATGCATAGGGGGATAACGTTAAGCAGGGTTTGGAAAAGCGCATGATTTTACTTACCGTTTGGTTCGATAGAAATATAGCAACCATAGCATATTTTTGTTCAATCTTTTGGAAGATCTCATTTGTGTACAGGTATGTGCACGTGGAAGGGGAATGCACAATTGCATTTGGCAGTATGAATTCCAGTTATCTTATTCAGCACGGACGGC
The DNA here is from genome assembly GCF_033978685.3 of Nerophis lumbriciformis. Lineage (NCBI taxonomy): Eukaryota > Metazoa > Chordata > Actinopteri > Syngnathiformes > Syngnathidae > Nerophis > Nerophis lumbriciformis. The sequence continues at coordinate 24,470,953 of NC_084549.2, forward strand.
AATTTGTACACTTTGAACTTTCTAATTGTGACAAATAGAGGTGTCCAGATGCAATTTATTTAGTTGTTTGACAGGATACCAATATCGGCTTCTTCAGTGTTGGCTGATACCGGTATTGATCCAATGTGATATCAGCACAAATCATACATAGTTATATTATTTTGCAGTTTGGAATGTTATAAAGGGTTTGATCAATTGAAATTAGTCAAACAAAGAAACATTTGATGTATGAAAAACATGTTTTATTTATCATTAGTCCATGACACAGTAAGTTAAATGATACAGACACATTTGTTTCTGGATACTTTCTAATTCACTTAGAAATATATGTGTAAGTAATATGCAACTATAATAATTTGATACATGTTTATGTTGACAAATGTGGTGTTTTAACTGCAATAAGACACTTACTACGCGTGTCTAGCTATTGTGTGCTTAACTGTTGTGTAGCTGCTAGATCGTAGTAGGGTGTAGCCTACCATGTTTACCTTTCGCAAATGACTTTAACAAAAATACAAGAAAAGACAAACATTGTGTGCATAATGGAGGACATTTTGATCTTAGCTAGCTGTCCAACTTTGCACGAGTAAACAAGCTGCAGGACTGCTTTTATCATCTCTGGTATTGGATATTTTAGATGCGAGCTGATATAATCTGATACTTGTTGGACATCAGGATACCCCTATTGAGAAATATAGATGTTTATTTGGTAAATTATTTTAAACGTCTATTGGTACGATTTGCTAGCTGCTAGTGGTGTTCTTATATGTTTGGGTTTTAAAGAAAACTTTAAACCCAATTTACATTTTAATATTCCCAAGATGTTTGCCACAACTGAGTTAAAAATCATGTCTGTCAACTTCTTGTTGTTTTTCTAATATGTCCTGATCAAATTAAAACATGGTATTTTACTATTACACAAAAAAAGGTAATGTCACAAGACAAAAAAACTATGAGATTTTGAACCTTTTTTAGGTTTCTTTTTTTTGTTTTGTTTTTTTAGTGAAAATAGTAATATTGTAAGCAAAGGTAATATTTTTGGACAACAAATCTTATCAATATCATAATTTGGCAAATATTATATCATAAAAATGTTGCTGTTATTGACATGTTTGGTCAGGATTGTCCAAACTTTTTCCACCAAGGGCCGCCTACTGGAAAGTCATAGCTATTTTATTGATGTTTTATTTTGTATAAATAAAAAATGCTAAAGATGTACATTCATGTCAGCTTTGTGTAATAGGTGACACAGCTTATTTTATTATGTATTGGTATCAATATTTATTTTTTCTCATTAAATTACATATATTTATTTATTTGTTTTTTAAATTTTTACTGTTATGTGTTTCTTTGTTTTTATTTTGACATTACTCTGCGGGCCAACAGACTTGGCCCCCGATCCATACTTTGGGCACCTCTGTGTCTGAAGTTTGTTCTCCCCGGATCACGTCAGCTATAGATAGATTTTAATATGACATGTTACACAGGGCACCTGTGATAATTTTCCTCTATTCTGACTTAGAAATGTTGTTACAGTGTTGGATAATTGTCTTAAACAATACCAAAGCATCAAATTGTGAAATTAATGTGTTCGGAAGTGACCTTGCACCCAGTTTTGAATGCCTCTGAAGGCTGTTTTGTAGTTTTTGTTTAAAAGTGGGCCATTTGTGACATCACAGTTTGACGGACGTACTTACATGGGCCCAGTGAGATATGCTATGAAGTTCATTTTTGTCTGGAAAAAAATAATAGTTGTGATGTTTGTCTTTAAAATATATATTTCAACAGTGTATAGAGGTGGGGCGTGGAGGGGTTCATTTGTTTTTAAAAGGATCGCCTCCAAAAACAAACCGTTTTGTAGGCATACTCAGAAATGGCGTTAAAAATGTGCCTGTTGAGCATAATGTACACCAAAGCATATCCAATAAATATTAGCTATTCTCGACCACAAGGAAGTGTGTTAAATGTAGATTAAAATTATCATTTGTCCCGTTTGCTGTTAGAATATGTCCCTGTATGAGTGTCCATATGTGTTTTGTTGGGCGCTGTATTTAGCTGTCTTACCCCCTATCTTTTTTTTTAATTTATTTATTTTTATTGATTTTCTTGTCCTGTCCAGCTTCTCAGGCAAATCATATAGTTGATGTAGATGCCCATATTGGCCGTACAAATTTACTTTACAAAAGAGAAGCGTGGGATACTTCTCTTGTTGCCTTATTTGTAGTTGACTTTATTTAAATTGATTTATATTATTTGATGCAGTCAGGTCGGAGCAGGAGGGGATAGAAAGAGAAAAAAAGGAAGACAGAGGGGGAAATTGTGGGAACATGAGGGGGATAAGATAGAGAGACAAAAACAACAGCAGCAAACACAACAATAACAATAACAACATCAGCAAATAGGATATGTACAAATATGATAGTAAAAGTGATAGCAAAGAAGCAATTAGTGAAATAAATAATAATACATAAATGACAATGAACATTATTACACTACAAATGGAGCAATACAAATACCAATAGAAATAGCACTATTGATAATGAATAATAACAATTACCTCGATTATCAACAATACAATTGTTCAGATGCAACAATACATATATGTAATGATAACTAGAAATACAAAAGAAAGTAGATCTATGGAGGGGAAGAAAGAGAAGCCAACTATATTAACCTTGTAGATTGTTATAGTATCAATAGGTTAAGCTTTGTCAGTGTGCCATGTGTTACCCAGTTTCCTCTAGGGCAGGGGTCGGCAACCCGCGGCTCTAGACGGCTCTTTAGCGCTGCCCTAGTGGCTCTCTGGAGCTTTTTAAAAAATGTATGAAAAATGGAAAAAGAAAAAAAAAAACTATATTTTTTTTTTAATATGGTTTCTGTAGGAGGACAAACATGACACAAGCCTCCCTAATTGTTACAAAGCACACTGTTTATATTAAACATGCTTCACTGATTCGAGTATTTGGAGAGCACAGATTTGACCTACTAATTTTGGCGGTCTTTGAACTCACCGTAGTTTGTTTACATGTATAACTTTCTCCGACTTTCTAGGACGTGTTTTATGCCACATCTTTTTCTGTCTCATTTTGTCCACAAAACTTTTAACGTTGTGCATGAAAGGTGAGTTTTGTTGATGTTATTGACTTGTGTGGAGTGCTAATCAGACATATTTGGTCACTGCATGACTGCAAGCTAATCGATGCTAACATGCTATTTAGGCTAGCTGTATGTACATATTGCATCATTATGCCTCATTTGTAGCTATATTTGAGGTCATTTAGTTTCCTTTAAGTCCTCTTAATTCAATTTATATCTCATGACACACTATATGTATGTAATATGGCTTTTTAATTTTTTGCGGCTCCAGACAGATTTGTTTTTCTATTTTTGGTCCAATATGGCTCTTTCAACATTTTGGGTTGCCGACCACTGCCCTAGGGCAACAACGTTAATATATGTTTGATGAAACGTGATTATATGCATGAGTGTATGTCTTACCCCCTATCTAAAAACAACATTGTGTCGATTCCTACATGTTAAAAAAAACATAAATTACAATAACTGGATACATTTGATGATTGGCTAAACACTTACCCTACCAATTCCTGTGGTGGCATTTTCCCATTTAATAGGGTTGCTCTTAGATTGTTCTAAGTCACATACCCTCAACACTGACACCAACCTGTGGTGCATTATGTCACCTGTACAGTGTGTAAGCGTTCTGTCCAAATGCATCAAACAATGATGCCTTATCACAGGCTATCGTTTGTGTTTCGCTTGACCATAATCTGATTATTCCCTCAACCATATTTGTACTGTTGTAGCTACTTCCCTATTCCATCCCCACTCCGTTTTGCACTGCACAGCTTACTGGATCTGAGAGTTTGCCAGAAGCAATCATCTTGAATTATGTATGAAGCCTTTGTTGCATGCATGAATAGCTTTTGCCCAGCCTAATGTGCACAGCATCCCGTGATAATATTGGATTTATTTTTCAACATCAGTCACCTAGTTTAATTTCACAATTCATCCACCCTTTTCAAATGAGTTTGCAACTCATGATCTTTTATGGTCCCACATTACACATGTAATCGAATTTAGCACTCTGGGTGGTTGTTTTAAACTGTCCTCTTTGTATGCCACACAGTTTCACTGGTTGCTGTCAATCACTACGCCTTCTTTATAACACGGAATATTGCTGGTATTTGGTGATATGTTTAGACTTTCACCAAGACCAGGGTTTACCTCCAACCCCCTGCTGATTCAAACCCCATCGTCAGTCTGTGCATCTGTTCTTTCATTGCCGACGCTCTTCTGTTTTACTAACAGCTGCTATACTTTGCCTTTTCCTCCCCTAACTATGTTGCTGACAAAAGTTGCATTGATGAAAGCTGATTTGCAAGGTAGATAGTTTTGTCTAATACAGAATTCCTCCTCCTCTCCTCCACACTTCTACACAGTATCACATTGCTTAAGTTGGAGGACTACCACCTTTTCCGTTCACTCCTGCCCCAAAGTCTCATATGAATGCAAGGACAAAACATTTCTGTTGGCTCACTTTGTCAAATCTATGGTATTTTTTTTTTCTTTGTTCATATTTTTTTTTATCTCTCATTTGTTCTGTACCCCAAAGTGACATTTTAACTGAAAAAATTTAATCATTTTCTTTATCCTTTATATGGCATTGTTGTACATTTAACGATGCCACATGACTGATTTATGTGCTACTCATTCTACAAACGTAGATCATTACCAGTATTGAAATGTAGGTAACACTTTAGTATGGGGAACATTATTCACCATTAATTAGTTGCTTATTGAGGGAAGACTCTTAGTTAATGTATTACTGGTTGTATAAAAAGGCCATGCAGAATAAGGCATTAATAAGTACCGTATTTTTCGGAATATAAGTCGCACCGGAATATAAGTCGCACCTGCCGAAAATGCATAATAAAGAAGGAAAAAACATATATATATACATTTTTTGGGGAAATGTATTTGATAAAACCCAACACCAAGAATAGACATTTGAAAGGTAATTTAAAATAAATAAGGAATAGTGAACAACAATAGCAATTACCGTATTTTTTGGAGTATAAGGTGCACCGGAGTATAAGTCGCACCTGCCGAAACTGCATAATAAAGAAGGAAAAAAACATAAATAAGTCGCACTGGAGTATAAATCGCATTTTTTGGGGACATTTATTTGCTAAAACCCAACACCAAGAATAGAAATTTGAAAGGCAATTTAAAATAAAAAAAGAATAGTGAACAACAGGCTGAACAAGTGTACGTTATATGACGCATAAATAACCAACTGAGAACGTGCCTGGTATGTTAACGTAACATATTATGGTAAGAGTCATTCAAATAACTATAACATATAGAACATGCTATACGTTTACCAAACAATCTGTCACTCCTGATGGCTAAATCCCATGAAATCTTATACGTCTAGTCTCTTACGTGAATGAGCTAGATAATATTATTTGATATTTTACGGTAATGTGTTAATAATTTCACACATAAGTCGCTCCTGAGTATAAGTCGCACCCCCGGCCAAACTATGAAAAAAAACTGCGAGTTATAGTCCGAAAAATACAGTACTTAATAATGTCTAATTGAGAGCCAATATGTTATTAATTTGCATGTTAATAAGAAACTAATTAATGGTGAATAATGGGTAACACTTTAGTATGGGGAACATATTATAAGTAACAAAGACTTAATTTAGAGTTATTCGGACACTAGGGGAACATATTGAAAGTAACAAAGACTTAATTTAGAGTTATTCGGACACTAGGGGAACATATTGAAAGTAACAAAGACTTAAGGGTTAGGTTTAGGGTTATTATAGTTTTGTGTTTTGTTATGTAAGAACAGACCATATTCATTAAATGGTATTAAAGGGAGAATTATATACATCAACTTCCTTACTTAGTACTAATAAGCAATAATTCTGAGGTTATTGAGGGAAAACTCAAAGTTAATGGCTTACTGGTTGTATAATAAGGCCATGCAGAATACGGCATTAATAAGTACTTAATACTGAATAATTAAGAACCAATGTGTTACTAATTTGCATGTTAAAAAGAAACTAATTAATGGAGAATAATGTTCCCCATACTAAAGTGGTACCGAAATGTACAAAGTATTTCAAAAGCAAAGCTGAAAAGAAACTAAATGATTAAAAACAAAAAGTTAATGTAAAACATTAAGGTGTAAAACTCACTTTCATCGTGGGCCGCGTCACACTTGTGGCTGCCATCAGAGGGCCGCTTGTAACTGCAAAACATATACAGTAAGAAGGGGATTTGTCTGGCCCCATTTGTCGCGATTTACCTGACACATGAAACATGCCGAATTGGGGGAGTGCACTATCCACTTTAGCCGCCGGATGGCAGTAGCGTGTTGGATATCTTAAAATGTGTTGTGTGGCAATTCCAAATTTGACCACAGCGTCAGTCGCTATGTAGAGTTGCACTTTCCATCATTTTTAGCAGACTGCATTGCAAAATTATTAACCCCCCCCACTTTCCTCTCATGTGAAATCTACCCAGGAATGGGGCCATATGAATCCTTTCTCTACTATGACAATATACATTTATAACTAGGGATGTCCGATAATGGCTTTTTGCCGGTATCCGATATTCAGATATTGACCAAACCCTTAATTACCGATACAGATACCAACCGAAACCGATATCAACTGATACCAATATATACAGTCGTGGAATTAACACATTATTTATGCCTAATTTGGACAACCAGGTACGGTGAAGATAAGGTCCTTTAAAAAAAAAAAAAAAAAAAGAAAAAAAAAAGATAAATAAATTAAAAACATTTTCTTGAATAAAGAAGAAAGTAAAACAATATAAAAACAGTTACATATAAACTAGTAATTAATGAAAATGAGTAAAATTAACTGTTAAAGGTTAGTACTATGAGTGGACCAGCAGCACGCACAATCATGTGTGCTTACGGACTGTATCCCTTGCAGACTGTATTGATATATATTGATATATAATGTAGGGGCTTCACGGTGGCAGAAGGGTTAGTGCATCTGCCTCACAATACGAAGGTCCTGAGTAGTCTTGGGTTCAATCCCGGGCTCGGGATCTTTCTGTGTGGAGTTTGCATGTTCTCCCCGTGACTGCGTGGGTTCCCTCCGGGTACTCCGGCTTCCTCCCACCTCCAAAGACATGCACCTGGGGATAAGTTGATTGGCAACACTAAATTGGCCCTAGTGTGTGGATGTGAGTGTGAATGTTGTCTGTCTATCTGTGTTGGCCCTGCGATGAGGTGGCGACTTGTCCAGGGTGTACCCCGCCTTCCGCCCGATTGTAGCTGAGATAGGCTCCAGCGCCCCCCGCGACCCCAAAAGAGAAAAAGCGGTAGAAAATGGATGGATGGATGGATGGAATGTAGGAACCAGAATATTAATAACAGAAAGAAACAACCCTTTTGTGTGAATGAGTGTAAATGGGGGAGGGAGGTTTTTTGGGTTAGTGTACTAATTGTAAGTGTATCTTGTAATTGTTATGTTGATTTAATAAAAAAAAACAATAAAAAAATAATTAAAAAAACGATACCGATAATAAAGAAAATGATACCGATAATTTCCGATATTACATTCTAAAGCATTTATCGGCCAATAATATCGGCAGGCTGATATTATCGGACATCTCTATATATAAGTGCCCCATGATATTATACAAGTGTTCCTTCATTTGATTATTATCATTGTTTACCAACAAACTAGTTGGAAAACAAGCATTATTTAAAGTGTCTATTGTAGAATTTTTTTTTCAATCAGTTAGAATGACCAAAAAAACATTTAATACATTTATGCATCAAATAATAAATTAATATTCAGTCAAAATAGGTGTATCAAAGTCAATTATGGGTTTGGTTTTGGAATTGGAATTGCATTGTTATGGTATTGTTGTGTATTGTTTTGTTGGATTGACTAATAAAAATAAATAAATAAAAAATACAAAGTACATTTTATATATATATATATATATATATATATATATATATATATATATATATATATATATATATATATATATATATATATATATATATATATACACATGGATTTATATTATTTGACAAGGTTGTAAGCAGGTTATATATAATTATTGAACATGATTAAAATGACTAATTACTAGTTCAGAGTTAATATTTCCACTTCCTCTGGAGTGGAAAAGTTGGGCCCTGAGGTCAAAAGGTTAAAGACCTTTGCTCTAGTTTAGTTTAGATTAGTCTTTATTTGAAGGGACAATGCACAGAAACAATACACTCAAAGACAGATATGTTCTGCACCAGATTATAGCTAAATAGCTCATTTCCATCTGCAGTCCCTGGCTACCTAAATGAAAGGGATACACAAAATACAACCAAATACAATCATACGCGTGTAATAAAATTAAGAAAAGTCATGAAATGCCCTTTCATTGACACATACTTATTATACAATACAACCACACCTCATTTACGTCATCACACAAAGACAATACATGCTCTTGTTCACATCTGTCATCATTTGTAAAACACAACCATGATTTTAACACACACACACCTCACAGCTCACAACAACATGCTCTCATGGAAAAATATAATACACATTAAGTTGATGTGTCAATCATAGTGCCCACCTCAGTGACCGTCTAAGCATCACTGTAAAGCCTGCTAACAACCCCTTTAATATACCGGCTTGTTAAGGATTATCACATTTCAATGTAATTCTATCTTTATTTAATTTGACTTACTTAAACTACTATTATTTGAGTAGAAGGCTTGTTAAAATTGCATCTATGTTTATTTATACCTGTCAAATATGCACAGGGGAACAAATGCAATGTACAATCCTTTAATTGGTCAGAATACAAATCAACTGTAAATAGCCACACTACCAGTGGCGGGCCGTGCGTTTCCCACCTAGGCCTTCAGCGATGTCCGACTTCAATGATTACCTCTCAAAATACCATCATTGATGTTCCCACATGACCATTGCTGGAGAAATACTATACAGGAACACATTTACGCCCTACTGGTCATTGAAACACATGAACAGTGTACAAAATGGGGTATTTTTTGATCAATTAAAACACATCAGCAATTAAAACATAAACCGTAAATTTCTCTGCTTGGCTTATGCAACTTCCGATCAATAAAGTTTGATTCAAAGTACACACTTCTCAAAGATATATTAACTGCCCTGACCACATGATGGCGACAAATACACATGTTAATTAAATGACTAGCATAACACACTTTAACAACAAGAGTTAACAGCTACTGTCAACAACTTGTGATCTAATTGGCTATCACAACTGTCTATCAACTCTATGTTCTCAAATTCATCCACTAACGGTCCCGATCGGTATCCAATCACAGGACGCGTAAATGTCACGTTCAACGTAAGGCCATCTAGAAGGCCTTACTGACAACAACTTGTGATCTGATTGGCTATCGCAGCTGTCTACCAACTGTATGTCCCCGTTCACTTACAGTGCACTGACGCCCGCATTGTTGATTCTGATTTGGTACAGCATGTCAACATAAGATAGCTGAATTCTGATTGGATACAAACTAAAACTAAAAACACCAGCACTGGAACGAGCATAATATGACATGAAGAGAATATGAATACTTTTAGATATTTAGGGAAAGTAAATTAAAAAATAATTGCAATTATGATCATGATTTCTGGTTTTGTTAGGCCAGCAGAGAAGGCCTTGCTGGCCCTGACGGTACACCACTGCACACTAGTTGTATTTGATTAAAGGCACATCCACACTATATAATAATGAAAGATGTACTTAAGGATTTAATTGAAAAAAAATCCTACTGTCATCCATACTAACCATCTGTACTTAATCCACCATGAGCTGCATTAGCGCAGCGTCTCTGTCACACACATACTGTACTTGCACTGCATGGGGATTTAGAGGAGGAAGGTTAGACTGGAATAAGGCACAAATAAGTGCATGCCATTGAAGAACCAGCAGATGATTGTATTTTCGGTAACACTTTAGTATGGGGAACACATTCTAAGTAAGAAATACTTAATTTACAGTTATTCGGACACTAGGGGAACATATAAGGGTTAGGGTTAGGGTTACTAGTAAGCAATAATTCTGATGAGGGAAGACTCTTAGTTAATGGCTTACTTGTTGCATAATAAGGCCATGCAGAATAAGGCATTAATAAGTGCTTAATAATGATTAATTAAGAGCCAATATTTTACTAATCAACTAATTAATGGTGAATAATGGGTAACATTTTAGTATGGGGAACATATTTTAAGTAACACAGACTTAACTGTCAGGGTTAGGGTTATTGTAGTTTTGTGTTTTGTTATGTAAGAACAGACCATATTCATTAAGTGGTATTAAAGGAAGCATCATATACAACAACTTCCTTTCTGAGTACTAATAAGCAATAATTCTGAGGTTACTCTTAGTTAATGGCTTACTGGTTGTATAATAAGGCCATGCAGAATAAGGCATTAGTACTCAACCCTTGTGTAATGTTCATATTATTGTTACTCAGCCAGCGTTTGTGGGTCTGATTTTGTGGCTTTTAATGCCTCACAATCAAACACTTTTATGTTAAAATACTAAACAGATGTTTTCCTTATTCCAACAAACATCTGTTCGGTATTTTAACATAAACGTGTTTGATTGTGAGGCATTAAAAGCCACAAAATGCAACGGGTTCATCAGACCCAAAAACGCTGGTTGAGCAACAACAATATGAACGTTGCACGGAAAATTTCTCTGCCAGTTTCTGCATCCCACGGGGATTCTTCTTTTGTGTTTCTGCACCTGCAGTTCCCACACAAGGTTGCCACATTGTTTGTAAACACTGTCTGCTCTCATTTTCTCGCACATTTGACCCTCTGATGTTCTGTGTACCTACACTCTGTCCTCCTCCTGTCTAGGTGTGTGTGTGTGTGTGTGTGTGTGTGTGTGTGTGTGTGTGTGTGTGTGTGTGTGTGTGTGTGTGTGTGTGTGTGTGTGTGGTACACAGAACATCAATTTCCACACTTCTATTAGCTCCGGGTCCAGTGGACCCGGACATCTTATATGTAATAGAAATGTGTAGGGGGGGTGTATGGTGTGTGGTCAGTAAATATGTATTCTGATGTATGTTCTTCACAGAAAATGAGCCAAAGTCAGTGAGTCTCAGTTTGAAAAATTAATTAATTGTATCATTTTTCTTTTAATAAAAAATGAAAATGGGTCCCGCAGACCCGAACACCACACAAGGGTTAATAATGAATAATTAAGAGCCAATATGTTACTAATTTGCATGTTAATAAGCAACTAATTAATGGTGAATGTGTTCCCCATACTAAAGTGTTACCGTATTTTCTATTTTTGAAGCACACTGTCATAACAATACTTGTAAGAAAAATACTTGACTTTAATCACACAAACACTTTTTTTTGTCTGTGTCTGCATGCGAAATGTCAACTGTGACTTCATCTAATATGAAAGACTTTTTGAAGACTGTTTGGTCTGTTGTGTTCGGTCAAAAAAAAACACACATTTCTTTTTGGTGTGTTTTTACAGCAAAAATCTTTCTTTGTATGTCTCGCTTTTTTTGCAGGCGTTTATTTGTGTGACATGTTTTACTGTAGAGCGAAGTGGGACGAGTCAGTAGTGACGTGCGTCACGTCAGTGGGCTCACTGTGTGTTGTGCTTGTCTTCACGCTCAGGCCCCAGCACTACATGCCAGGAAGACTCATGTGCCAACCAGGGTGTGTGTCTTCAGCAGTGGGAGGGATTCAGCTGTGACTGCAGCATGACAACATTTGGCGGACCGCTGTGCAATGACGGTAGGCTTCCAGAACATGCGTCCAAGTGTTTTGTTTTTTTTGTGAGTTTTTTTCTGCTCACGTCCACGGTAAAGTAAGAATAGAATAGACGCGGTTTCACTCCATCCCAAGTCTGTGAATGGAATGACATGATTCATAGTTCAGTCCATCTGTGGGCTATTACAATGCATCCAGCAAAAGCTTAGTCACACATTTTAATGTTTGCAGATATGTGTCACGACATTCCTATCGCAGATCGTGCCTGTTTGCAGACAACATGCTCTATTTGGGTCCTCTCTACACCTGTTGGATTAAAACGAGGGATTATAGACGTGGGTTAGTGTAAATCTGCATTGTTCTCAGGTATGGAGTTGCTGATAAATAAGACAACTTGCTCAATGCTCCTCAATGATGTTTACTGCTAGATGGATCTATCTATATGTATTGGTTTACATTAGGGTTGTACGGTATACGGTATTATTATAGTACCGCGATACGAATGAATCATATTCGGTACTATACCACCTCTGAAAGGTACCGGCCTGGCGGCCGTCCTCGTCACGTCGTGTCATTGCTGGTTTACGAGCAGAGGAGCATGTTCGGCAGCGTACAATCACGGAGTACTTACAAGCAGACATAGTGTGTAGACAGAAAAGGGAGAACGGACGCATTTTGGCTTAAAGGGGAACATTATCACAATTTCAGAAGGGTTAAAACCATTAAAAATCAGGTCCCAGTGGCTTATTTTATTTTTCGAAGTTTTTTTCAAAATTTTACCCATCACGCAATATCCCTAAAAAAAGCTTCAAAGTGCCTGATTTTAACCACCCGTCCATTTTCCTGTGACGTCACACAGTGATGCCAATACAAAGAAACATGGCGGATAGAACAGCAAGCTATAGCGACATTAGCTCGGATTCAGACTCGGATTTCAGCGGCATAAACGATTCAACAGATTACGCATGTATTGAAACGGATGGTTGTAGTGTGGAGGCAGGTAGCGAAAACGAAATTGAAGAAGAAACTGAAGCTATTGAGCCATATCGGTTTGAACCGTATGCAAGCGAAACCGACGAAAACGACACGACAGCCAGCGACACGGGAGAAAGCGAGGACGAAGGCCATCGCCTTCTAATCTAACCTAATCAATGCTAACATGCTATTTAGGCTTGCATCATTATGCCTCATTTGTAGGTATATTCGAGCTCATTTAATATCCTTTACTTTTATCCTTGTTGTACATAATTTACTTTTGCATGTCTCATGACACATTTCAGATGTTTGTGTGCCATGTTGTTCCAGACCACAGCAAACATTACCCAGCTGGCCAAAGATTGTAATAAATCCATTAGAAGAAGACAGCCTGCCATTTCCTTTAACTTGAGACACATCTATACCTTTGGCCATTAAAAGCCAGTAATTTCCAGAAGTTATCTCACCTTCTGAGTAGCCTCTGATCTATTAATGGTTTCTAATGTTGTAAAAATGTGTATAATAAATATTACATTTCAACATTTCTGTCAATGAAGATTTGCTTCAGCCTGCGACAGTCATTTTGATAGTGGGCTAATGTAGCTAATATAGACTCCTAAATCATGTGTTGCCTTCATTATAAGACTTATGTACGCTTTTAATTTTTTGCGGCTCCAGATTTGTTTTTTATATTTTTGGTCCAATATGGCTCTTTCAACGTTTTGGTTGCCGACCCCTGATATAAATAAACATGAATTTAGCTTGCTAGTCTTTCATTTTGCAGTGATGGGAAAAGTCTAGACATTTTTGAAAATATATTGCAGTTGTACCTCTGCTAAAAATGTGAAAATTGCCGTTATACCTTAGCTCACCACACATTTTAGGAGAAATGCACCCTATCAATTTAATGCACCCACCTTCCTCCCAGTGCCACCCGCACTGGTGTTTTAATATCAATGTTTGTAGCAGGACTACCTTGAAAAAGATAATATTAAGTTGAATGTTAAAAAAAAAAACGAATGGCAAAAAAGAGACTCATCTGAACTACCGGTTCATTATTCAGATTGGCCCTTTGTTTAAAAAGAACTCTGTGTGAAATCAACATGATGCACTTCAAGTGTTGTGTGATATTAATGTCTTTTAAAGATCTCACTTAGTTTGAAGGACTCTGTACTCATTAAAGTTAAAAGCATCAGGGTAATACTTTGTGCAAATGCTTCTACTTTCTTATGCAAAACATGCACTGGAGGCTTTTGTTGAGTCGTTATTTTCCTGTGCACCGCTTCACGCAGTCAGGGGTGAATGGTCTCAACTGCAGTAAGGATAAAAGAACCAACGTGGCATTCTGTAGCTAACGCCAGTATTTACACACTGCAAAAAAGACTAGATTTTTGCAAACAAAAACTAAAAAGTAGTGGAGTTATCTGTCCTTGCAGATAGTTAATTTTACTTGATAGGACATCTTAAATTAAGATTTGCAGTGATGTGCAGTCCCGCCTCACCTGCCATCATGGAAAGAAAAAAAATGTAAAAAGAAAAACATATTTATTAAATTGTTAAATGTATCCAGTGATTATACTATAAAGTTATTTTCCATTTAACTTCACCAGTTTTAGATTATTTTTATTCAAAATCGCTGAATTTTCACATTTGCTGTTCAAATACTGAGAAGAGACAGTGCGGTGATCAGCAGCCAGTTGAGGCACGTCACTCATTTGTGTCTCACCATGGATTGCGGACTCGGCTAACTGCTGGCCTGCTGTGCAGTGAGACCGTATTGCTATATGAACTATATTATACATTTCCATAGTTTAGTTAGCTGAGGTATATAATGTACAGTGTATTTTGTCAACAACTGTATGTGTGTAACGTATTTCTTGTGCTGAGCGATCATAAAACGGCTGCAAAAGACGCACTGGGTGAGGCTCGCAGTAGTCCCGCCTCCTGCACCCCCGCCGTAGAATGCAACCCCTGACGGGAGTGTTATATCAACTAAAGCCCACACTTAAACTTTCCACGTGCAAGATTGAATCTATTTAATAATAATAATAATAATATATATAATAATATAATATAATAATAATTTCGCCACACCTAGTGTGTGTGTGACAATCATTGGTACTTTAACTTTAACTTTAACTTTATTTAAAAAAAGTTATTTCATAAGAAGCCAAAAAGTGCAAAAACAATAATGTTCGTGTTGGAGGAGTTGTGAATGACTGCAGGGCCACAACATTAGGTACACCTGCAGACTGCAGGTGTACCTAATTCACAACTCCTCCAACACGAACATTATTGTTTTTGCACTTTTTGGCTTTTTATTAAATAACTTTTGTAACCTATTTTTATGGGCTTTCCTCTTTGTGATGTTAAGTTCCTGTTATGCGCTGTTATACAGTAAATGCTTTGAGCTCTTATTTTGAAGGCGCTAAGAGCGGAAGTGATGACACGTTGGAGTGGAACGGAGGTTTTTGAAAGAAGGTAAATAAAGTGGTCCTCGTGTAAACTGGAGCCTCCGTGTTTTTTATTTTGTAGTTTCATACAGTATAGGCGACATTTATAAACCCTCGGTTACACTTTTTAAATAGATTCAATCTTGCACGTGGAAAGTTGAAGTGAGGGCTTTAGATGATATAACACTCCCGTCAGGGGGTTCATTAATCCAGCACAACAGCGGCGCATGGACTTAATTTATAAGTAAAGGTAAGACCATAATAACGTTTTTTTATTAAATGTGCTTTTTTGTGTGCTACAGTTTGTATGTGTAAAGTTAAAGTTAAGTTAAAGTACCAATGATTGTCACACACACTAGGTAGGTGTGGTGAAATTTGTCCTCTGCATTTGACCCATCCCCTTGTTCACCCCCTGGGAGGTGAGGGGAGCAGTGGGCAGCAGCGGTGCCACGCCCGGGAATCATTTTTGGTGATTCAACCCCCAATTCCAACACTTGATGCTGAGTACCAAGCAGGGAAGAATGCTGGTATGAGCTTTTAAACATAACCCGTTAACTGCTGCCAATCAAATGGTGAATAAGATACTCTTTAGGGTTCATATGTTTGTAAATCTGACTGTGATGAAGTCAGTGCCTCACCAGCCATGAACCTCACCGCACATCACTGAAGATTTGTATATCTCGAAATGAGCAGGACTTTTAAGATAGAAACAAGTCTTTTATTTTGAAAACAAGTATTATTCATTTTGTAATTCTAAAAGTAAGCATCCTTGGTGATGATGTTGCAGAATCCTTAAACAAGATTTTCTATGTGGGGGCAAACAAAATATCTTAATTGAATAGTTATTATCTAATTTCTAACATTTTTAAACTAGAATAGACACATTATAATCATTCATGCTAAAATTAAGATTATGATGTGAAGTCAATGACTTAACATAAGTAAATAGCTCTTAAAACTAGGGAAATTTCTAGAAATATTTTTTTTTATCTTGGCAAGTGGCAAATAAGTTGCAGTGTAGCAGCTTGATAACAGATTGCCGTTATTATATTCGCCCTCCTCTCCCTTTTCATCTGCTTGATCAGTGTTTCTCAAATATTTTCTGTTACGCCCCCCTGCTAGGAAAAAAGAAAATATTTTGCGGCCCGCCCACTCTCCACCGTGACTATAAAAAGTATAATTTGTCTATAAAATTGTTATAACTATACCTCTGCATAACATTGTAAGCTTATTAACACTAAAGCGGAGGTCTGCAACCTGCGGTTCCAGAGCCACATGCGGCTCTTTAGTGTCGCCCTCGTAGCTCCCCGCGGCTTTTTAGAAAATGTTTTCAAATAGAAAAAGATGGGGGAAAAAATATATTTTTGTTTTATTATGGTTTCTGTAAGAAGACAACATGACCCAAACCTCCCTAATTGTTAGAAATCCCACTGTTTATATTAAACATGATTCACTGATGAGAGTATTTGGCGAGCACCGTTTTGTCCTACTAATCTTGGCGGCCCGAGAACTCACCGTTGTTTGTTTGTATGTATAACTTTCTTCAACGATGCCACAGAAAGACATATTTTATGCCGCTCCTTCTTTGTCTCATTTTGTCCACCGAACGTTTTATGCTGTGCGTGAATGCACAAAGGTGAACTGTGTTGATGTTATTGACTTGTGTGGAGTGCTTATCAAGCATATTTTGTCAGTCCATGACTGCAAGCTAATCGATGCTAACATGCTATTTAACCTGGCTTTATGTACATATTGCATCATTATGCCTCACTTGTAGGTATATTTGAGCTCATTTAATTTCCTTTACCTATGTCCTCGGTGTATTTAATTTATATTTGTATTTCTCATGACATATTATCTGTATGTAATATTGCCTGCATTTCTGATAGTTGTTTGTGTGCCATGTTGTTCCAGACCACAGCAAACGTAACCCAGCTTGCATAGATTGTTATAAATCCATTCGAAGAAGACAGCCCACCATTTACTTTAAACTTGGACACACACACATCTATACCTTTGACCATTCTAAGCCAGTTACCGTACTTTTCGGAGTATAAGTCGCACCGGAGTATGTCGCACCTGCCGAAAATGCATAATAAAGAAGGAAAAAAACATATATAAGTCGCACTGGAGTATAAGTCGCATTTGTTGGGGAAATTAATTTGATAAAACCCAACACCAAGAATAGACATTTGAAAAGCAATTTAAAATAAATAAAGAATAGTGAACAACAGGCTGAATAAGTGTACGTTATATGAGGCATAAATAACCAACTGAGAACGTGCCTGGTATGTTAACGTAACATATTATGGTAAGAGTCATTCAAATAACTATAACATATAGAACATGCTATACGTTTACCAAACAATCTGTCACTCCTAATCGCTAAATCCCATGAAATCTTATACGTCTAGTCTCTTACGTGAACGAGCTAAATAATATTATTTGATATTTTACGGTAATGTGTTAATACTTTCACACATAAGTCGCTCCTGAGTATAAGTCGCACCCCGGCTAAAGTATGAAAAAAATTGCGACTTATAGTCCGAAAAATATGGTATTTAGAGGAGTTAGCTCATCCCCTGAGAAGCCTGCGTTTTACTAATGTTTTCCAATGTTGTAAAAATGTGTAGAATAAATATTACATTTCAACATTTCTGTCAACGAAGATTTGTGTCAGCCTACGACACATAGTCATTTTGATAGTAGGCTAATATAGCTAATTTAGACACTTATATAATGTGTTGACTTCATTATATCACTTATAGAAGGCTTTTAATTTTTTGCGGCTCCAGACAGATTTTATTTTGTACTTTTTTGGTAAAAAGCATATTTCCGAGGTCACACGCACAGTGCCCCTCCAGGGGGGCCCACCCCACTATTTGAGAAGGACTGCGCTGCTTTTTGCAGATGATGTGGTCCTGATGGCTTCATCTGGCCAGGATCTTCAGCTCTCACTGGATCGGTTCGCAGCTGAGTGTGAAGCGACTGGGATGAGAATCACCAAGTCCGAGTCCATGGTTCTCGCCCGGAAAAGGGTGGAGTGCCATCTCCGGGTTGCGGAGGAGACCCTGCCCCAAGTGGAGGAGTTCAAGTACCTCGGAGTCTTGTCCACGAGTGAGGGAAGAGTGGATCGTGAGATCGACAGGCGGATTGGTGCGGCGTCTTCAGTATTGCGGACGCTGTATCAATCCGTTGTGGTGAAGAAGGAGCTGAGCCGGAAGGCAAAGCTCTCAATTTACTGGTCGATCTACGTTCCCATCTTCACCTATGGTCATGAGCTTTGGGTTATGACCGAAAGGACAAGATCACGGGTACAAGCGGTCAAAATGAGTTTCCTCCGCCAGGTGGCGGGGCTCTCCCTTAGAGATAGGATGAGAAGCTCTGTCATCCGGGAGGAACTCAAGTAAAGCCGCTGCTCCTCCACATCGAGAGGAGCCAGATGAGGTGGTTCGGGCATCTGCTCAGGATGCCACCCGAACGCCTCCCTAGGGAGGTGTTTAGGGCACGTCCGACCGGTAGGAGGCCACGGGAAAGACCCAGGACACGTTGGGAAGACTGTCTCCCGGCTGGCCTGGGAACGCCTCGGGATCCCCCGGGAAGAGCTGGAAGAAGTGGCTGTGGAGAGGGAAGTCAGGGCTTCCCTGCTTAGGCTGCTGCCCCCGCGGCCCAACCTCGGATAAGCGGAAGAAGACGGATGGATGGATGGATGCGCTACATCAACAACGGGCAAAAGTTGCCGTGAACTCTTGTGAGCCTTCTTTGTGTAGAAAAATGGCGCTCAACTTTGTTTTCCCAGTCTTGCATATTCATTGTGAATGCTCATTTACAGCAGGGGGGAGCAGACCAGCTCTTAGGACATGTGAGAATATATTACATTTGGGTCTGTTGAGCCTCGTTACTGTTGCTACTGTAGCCACATTGTTCCTGCAGACCTAATAAAACAAAAGTGCAAATCAATATCACGACCCGTGGGATGCGATATCCAGTACGGCCGCAACGAAATGCTTTCCTAGAACTGTGACGAACTTGAGTTGGTGGAATGAATAAAGATGCAAGTCTTGCATCTTTCTGCCAAGGAGAATCTGTGCGAGAGGAATGAACCTAAAGTTGTATCTTCGCTGATGGATTGTCATGGGAATTGGAAGAGGGGTTGAAAAATGAGAGAAGCTGCCGGAAAATATCGTTTTTATACTTCTGTTAGCAAGAGAAAGGCCATTTGGAACACAGCGATGGATTCAATGAAAGTAGGTTACAAGTAGAGTTTATCGAGTTATCTTACTTTAGTACCTTGCCTGCTGCCTCTGTATCATTAGCATGATATGTAATCGCTGTGTTGTACTTACAAATGACACAATAAAGCCCAACTCTTTGCCAAGGCTGTGTGGTAAATATGCTGCTGTTGGCATTGCACCAACTATGGCAGCATAGCTTTTACAGCGGCCTATTAACATTTATAGCCACACCACACTGCATATGCTGGCATATACAGTACCTTAGATGTGTCCTCTACAGCCTGTTTATAGGGTTTGTAGTTGCTGGTGCATGCAGTAGCATTGTATTAAAATATTAAATAATGTATTTTGTATGAACATATTTTGTTCATTATCTTACAAACACTTCCGGTATGCACCAACTTGGCTTTAAAGATCAGTCTAGCTTTGGCTTATATAGAAAAAAAAAACATATAATTCAATGCTTGCAATTTCCCTTTATTTCAATAATCCTTACTCAAATAATTCGTAATGAAACATATTGAGTCTTTGAGAAAAGCCTGCTTTACAATTAGGCCTGGTTCAGTTACACATTTTGCTGGACGATACATTTTCCCAAAAATTATTACAGATAAACAATATTATAGTCAGCATTATTTTGAGAACAATTCAAGCACTAATGTAATCCTAATATATAATAATATTAATGCAAGTAACCATTTCAAATTTAATACACTTTTATCTCTCATTAGTATGTTTTACCTTTGTTATTGGATAGTCAACCACTTTTGATTATCCTGTATACAGTTAAGTAAACAAACATTGACAATTCAATTGACTCTCAATCTTTAGGAGGAAAAATTGCATTTTGATTAATATTGAACTGGGTGGGGTGTTTTTTGCCTCTGTCAACCACCATAAATTTAAAGTTAAAGTACCAATGTCATAACCAATACCATTGTCACACACACACTGGGTGTGGTGAATTTTGTCCTCTGCATTTGACCCATCCCTATGTTCACCCCCTGGGAGGTGAGGGGAGCAGTGAGCAGCAGCGTGCGCCGCGCTCGGGAATCATTTGGTGATTTAACCCCCAATTCCAACCCTTGATGCCAAGCAGGGAGGCAATGGGTCCCATTTTTTTGAAGTCTTTGGTATGACTCGGCCAGGGTTTGAACTCACACCCTCCCTTGTCTCAGGGCGGACACTCTAACCACAAGGCCTCTGAGCTTGCATACTGTACATATACATTTAGCATACTGCATACTTGCCAACCCTCCCGGATTTTCCGGGAGACTCCCGAAATTCAGCGCCTCTCCCGAAAACCTCCCGGAAGAAATTTTCTCCCGAAAATCTCCCGGAATTCAGCCGGAGCTGGAAGCCACGCCCCCTCCAGCTCCATGCGGACCTGAGTCCAGTGTGCGCACACAAGGAGACGAAGCAGAAGAACGAGACCATAGTCGAAGAGCGCACGGGAGACACTTCTCCAGGGCCGATGTATGCTCGGGGCAACACTCTTCACCTTACCCGGCAGTGGGTCTCCACAGCGGACGACTTTAGGGTGAATGATGAGTCCAGCGATAAGTTGCAAATCTTGCTTTATTGATTGCTTGCACACAGCCAATCCAACACAAAACCAACTAGTCCCTCCCCGCACTCGCTACCGCTCCCTCTCTTCTCTCGCCCACACACTCACTGACGTCACTCACCTCACATGCTGTCACCTATTAAAGGGCCACACACACACATACTCTACTCTCATAACACACAGTACAGTTAGTAGAACTGTGTTTTCATTACTTTGTATTTGATAGGTGCCATTGCCCCGGAATTGTATTGCATTGTACTTTCAAGTACAACAATGAGTAGATGAGTGTTATGTGTGTGTATATGTGTAAATAAATGAACACTGAAATTCAAGTATTTCTTTTATTTATATATATAATAAAATAAATAAATATATATATAGCTAGAATTCACTGAAAGTCAAGTATTTCATACATATATATATGTATATATATATATATATATATATATATATATATATATATATATATATATATATATATATATATATATATATATGAAATACTGAGTTGGTGAATTCTAGCTGTAAATATACTCCTCCCCTCTTAACCACGCCCCTAACCACGCCCCCGCCCCAACCACGCCCCTCCCCACCCCTGACCACGCCCCTCACCCCCCACCTCCCGAAATCGGAGGTCTCAAGGTTGGCAAGTATGGCATACTGGCTTGTTCAACCAATTTGATAGGCAAATGTTTCTCATCGGGTATGAAGCCAAAATATTCCCATAACAGAACATTTTTGTTGCGTCTTGGCATGGTAAGGTGTTCCAAGCGATTTCAAGATGTGGAAGACAGCAGGCAGCTTGCAGGTAAGATGAGGGGTTAATTCTTCAGCAAAAATACAAAACAAAGCACGCCCCTGAGAAGTGAGGCAAAATGAGATAACTCTAGAGAGTTTTAGCATAGTATAGCTATTAAGAAATGTTGATAGTCGCGTGGAAAGAACAACCAAACAGTCGCCTAGTGGCGAACGACAAACATGCAAGGACTGGCTGGGTGAGACAGGTATAGGAAGTGGGATTGGCAGCAAGTGTGTGTCCTAATCACTAAACAGAGGCCGGTGTGTGAGCTCAGCGCTCCTAGCAACGGTGTGACAGGTCATGGCAATTTGCTTTGTAGTCATTTGCTTTCCTCCTAATTGTTGTTTCCTTGCGACACTTTCTCACTTGCAACTGGCGAGGCTCTGTCGCTGTCGGAAGCTTGCGGTCCCGCTTGTACTCGCAGAGGGAAAAGATTGTCGATGACTGACACGAGTATTTACTCTGTTCATTTAATTCGGCTTATCAGGCTATGAAAGCGCTCAGGTGCTGAGAGCGATGCACAGAGGGCACTCTCTTATACAAAATATGATGAAAACAAACACGCAAACATGGCAATTTATCGATTCTGGCTAAGTTATCGAGTTTATTTTCATTTATTGTTTGATCAATTGACTTATTGATAATCGGCCCAGGCCTTCTTACAATCGAGATATAGCTATATGCAAATCAGGTGGTGCCAAAAGACCCCTTGCCCCCAGCAAATCAGTCTTCCTCTCACTCTTACACACAAGTAAAAGATACAGCCGTGTCTCGAAGTTTGAGGCAAGTGAGAAAACGGAGAAGTCATGGTGCCAAGTTTAAGATCGATATCATACATTTGTATGTACATCGAGTAGTTGTGAAATACAGAATATAAAGGTCAAGTTGCAGTGTTAAGCTGCCTCTGGAGGCCATACCCACACATGGTCATGAGAGCTATAACCGTCAAGCAGCTAAGTACAATTTCCTTTTTTTTGTAATCTGTCAGTTGTTTGGAAACATGATTTTAAGAACAATATTTTAATTCTGTCTTTGATTTTGTCTAAACATTTTTTTATTAGTGAGTATTGGGTACAAAAGATATAATCTGGGATCAGTGCTTTAGTATTAAGATACTATAGTATTCAGCCAAAGGCTACCAGTATTGTCAGGACCTGCTTTGAGACTTGTTAGAGATTGTCTGCCCATTGAGCTTCGGAAATCTCAGTTGATAAGTAGCTGGCGTGTCGGGGATAGATGTCTAGTCTTGACATCCTTAGGGACTTTGCCTGCAGTGGTCAAGCATGTGAGGGTAATGTATAGAGACAAACAGAATGGTTTTTGCTGTTGAGCTTAAGTGGGTCGAGAAGAGGCTACCGAGTAAGGTCGGCCTGAGCTCCACGCAACTTTTACCTCGCTTGGTTGCTCATCCACCCTGTCTTGTAGCCCAGGCTATTAGTGCCATGTCAATATTGAAGCAACAATGAAGGTAGTGCAGTCTACAATTGTCTCCATTGTCTGTGCCCAAGGGGCAAAGACAGTATATTCTCCCTTGATTTGTGTCTTGCTTACTCACTGGTGTCTTTGCATCTTAAGAATAGCATATCTGGGCCCTGTGTTGCTTTCTTTAGCACATGTAAATATGGATTTCACTAAACGCTTGCTTTGTGTAACATTTGTTCCAACATTCCAATTGCATATTAAACAGACGGCATTCACTTCCAAACAAATTAGTGATTTATGAAACACTAATATGCAATATAATGGCATGAATAAAGGCATGTAGCCACAGTGGTACTCAGTTCCCAGAAAAAGCCTTCCAATTGGTCCCAAGAATGTGAATGTGCCTTATGTACAGTAATAATAATAATAATAGCAATATGACAACTAACAATACGGTGGTACCTCAACTTGAAAGTGCTCCAACCAAACATTGTTTGAGATAAGAGCCGTCTCTCAGCTAATTATTATGCTTTAAGTTTTAAGCAAAAAACTGAGTTCCATGCATCCCTGCCATTAGTTGGCATAGCAAATGCCACAGTGACTCACTAGCAATAGCTTATAGCTAAAGATTGTCATAATTTTGTTTTCCAACAATTGGAACAAAGAAAGTGAGTGTAAAGGACAGTACTGAGAAGAAGTGACATTGATTTAAGATACGATTGCTTTGAATTAAGAGCCCCGTCACAGAACCAATCAACCTTGTAAGTTGAGGTATGGCATACTTGCCAACCTTGAAATCTCCGATTTCGGGAGGTAGGGGATGGGGAGGGGTAGGGGCGTGGTCGGGGGTGGGGCGGGGGGCGTTGTTGGGGGCGATGGGCGTGGTTGGGGGTGGGGCATGGTTAAGAGGGGAGGAGTATATTTACAGCTAGAATTCACCAAGTGTCAAGTATTTCTTATATATATATATATATATATATATATATATATATATATATATATATATATATATATATATTTCAGTGAATTCTAGCTATATATATATATATATATATATATATATATATATGTATATAAATAAAATAAATACTTGAATTTCAGTGTTCATTTATTTACACATATACACACACATAACATTCATCTACTCATTGTTGAGTTAAGGGTTGAATTGTCCATCCTTGTTCTATTTTCTGTCACTGTTTTTCTAACCATGCTGAACACCCTCTCTGATGATGCATTGCTGTGTGGCACGCACAAAAGTGCTTTCATCAAATGCGCTAGAGTCTGGAATCTTCCATCTCTCCCTAGCATGGCCCAAAATCGGTCAATCTTTGCTTCCTGAGGAAGATCTTCACTGCCAAGCACTTGGTAGTCCACTACTTCCTGGAGGCTATCCAGGTCCAATTGCAGCTGCGGCTTGGAACTTATAAGCGTATTTCTTCATCTTACTCGTCGTCGGCGTCGCCACGGCTGTATCTTCCTCGTTCTTCTGCTTCGTCTCCTTGTTGTTAAGCGTAGTCGGGAGGCAGGAGCGAGTCGTCGTAGTCCGGGGGCGAGCGAGAAGTCGAGAACCAGGAAGCACGAGGAAGACAGGGAAGATCCAGAAGCACACGACACACAGCGTGACTCGGGGACGCACACAGGGAAGGTACGATGTACAGATTGCTACGTTCTGGCAAAGGATCTCTGGTGGCAGTTGTTTAAGTAGTCGTCCCTCTCATCACTGCCCGGGTGTGTTGATTGAAGATGGAACGCAGCAGCTTGAGTGACGCGCGCGCGCGCGCTTGGAGGTGCGCTCAGCGCGGCTCCCAGATGATTGCGCACTGGTGTGCGTCTGGGCCGTGACAAAGATGGCAGTATTGCCCTGTTTAAGAGTGTCACAACATTGCTGTTTACGGCAGACAAACTGCTTTACAGTAGACGAAAACATGACTGCTGTTGTGTGTTGTTACCGCGCTGGGAGGACGTTAATGAAACTGCCCAACAATAAACCCACATAAGAAACCAAGAACTCGCCCTTGATCATTCTACAGTTATAACGTGATTGGGCAGGCACGCTGTTTATATTGTGGGAAAGTGAATGTAAAAACAGGTCAGGTCCACATGGAGCTGGAGGGGGCGTGGCCTCCAGCTCGGCCTAAATTTCGGGAGATTTTAGGGAGAAAATTTGTCCCGGGAGGTTTTCGGGAGAGGCGCTGAATTTCGGGAGTCTCCCGGAAAATCCGGGAGGGTTGGCAAGTATGAGGTATGGATGTGTTTGAAATATACAATAATATTGTATGAATCAAACACATGCATGTTTATCGCTGTATTATAGTATTATGACAGTTAATTAAACTGATCAACCATAGAAATCCCTTGAACATAAATACATAAAGTGCTGTGTAAAAGTATTGGGCCAATGTAATCTCTGTTAAAATCCTGTTTTACTATCATATTGACATAGTAAAACAGTTAACAGTAAAACCGATTGCAGAGGTTGTGTATAGTCTAAGGAAGCACCTTTTCTAATTTGATGAAGATTTTGAGAAAGGTTCAGAGACAATAATTATACAATAGTATTATGCATTACGGCAGCATTGGAACTGTACAACATTATGCTAATAAAAGGACAAACATGCAAATATGGCAATTGACTAAGCCTTTTTTTTCACTGGACTGGAACTTTTCCCTATTTCAGAGCATCTATGAAGTAACATCGTCGGGACAAAATATAAAGGGTTTTAGAGGGTCAATATGTTGAAAAGTGTTACGGGTAAACTAGTCCACTTGCGTTTCATTGAATAACTACATAAAAACAACACCCACTTACCCTGGCATGCACGCAACGAAGTGGTCAGTAGAATTAAACCACTTGGTTTGTTTCAAGGGTACCTAGAGCAGCAGCTCTGTGGCCGTGGGGCGTTTGAGCCACTTGATTCTGCTGTCACAACAAAGTAATGTTCTGTGGGCAAAGCTTAACATATCAGATTCATGGATAAGAAAATATTCTGGTCGTAATGTGAATATACTCCAAGATAAAACAATGGCTCTTAATAGAGTATGTCTGGATGATCACTTATCCCCATGGATGCAACCCATTCAACAATTGTTCTAGAATTATGTTTTGACAGTAATTTAGGATATATAATCATCACAAATCAATATGATCAGTCTTTGGGAGATTGGTTGGTAAAAGCCAGTTGTCTTTCTTTTAGCTGTGAAACATTGAGACGGTTGTGTACGTAGTCTTACTTTCATTAACTTTTTTTTCCATCACATCACAACTAAGTATGGCACTATGCGGCCCAATTATTTCTTCAAACTGATTAAGAGCCTAGATTTAAATAGGTTTCTGTGTCAGGGGAATGGTGGGTGCTGGCATAGAAACAAGGCAACGCGTTCATTTCGAATGACGTTACGCAGAGTTCTAGTAAAAACGTAAAACAATGCAACTTTGAATGATGATGATGAAGTAAAGCATAGGCGTTTAAGTTCTGCGTGACTTATTGTCTTTTGCGGTGTTGCTTATACCGTCCCGTTGGAGTTTGCATGGAGAACATTTAATGGTTTATGTGGTGTACTGGAGAATTTAGGATTGTGCACTGGTGACTTAAGTCATCATTAAGTATGCAGTTGTGTCTCCATAACCCAGGCCTAATTAAGATGAAGAGATTGTGCAGAACAACCCTGCTGGGTGTTACACTGAACATTCACGCTTTAGGCAATTAAAAATCTTAGTCAACATTTAATATTGCACTCTGCATCAGTGTGTAACAATCTAGAGCTACAAACGCAACTTATGAACAGGAGTGGTACTTGACACAAGGTGTAATATTTAGATAATAGTAACAAACAATATTACACTGGTGTGTATTTGTCACTGGTCAACATCGCACATTACCGGATAAGAGGATATTTGGTGAAAGCGGTTTGCAAATAGCAGGGATGTGCAACATTTGAGAGCTGCATGCATTGATTTAAAGGGGAACATTATCACAATTTCAGAAG
Source organism: Nerophis lumbriciformis (assembly GCF_033978685.3). Lineage (NCBI taxonomy): Eukaryota > Metazoa > Chordata > Actinopteri > Syngnathiformes > Syngnathidae > Nerophis > Nerophis lumbriciformis. The sequence continues at coordinate 24,498,224 of NC_084549.2, forward strand.
GGTTAAAACCATTAAAAATCAGTTCCCAGTGGCTTATTTTAATTTTCAAAGTTTTTTTCAAAATTTTACCCATCACACAATATCCCTAAAAAAAGCTTCAAAGTGCCTGATTTTAACCATCGTTATATACACCCGTCCATTTTCCTGTGACGTCACACAGTGATGCCAACACAAACAAACATGGCGGATAGAACAGCAAGGTATAGCGACATTAGCTCGGATTCAGACTCAGATTTCAGCGGCTTAAGCGAAATTGAAAAAGAAATTGAAGCTGTTGAGCCATATCGGTTTGAACCGTATGCAAGCGAAAACGACGAAAACGACATGACAGCCAGCGACACGGAAGAAAGCGAGGACGAATTTGGCGATCGCCTTCTAACCAACGATTGGTATGTGTTTGTTTTTAAGTGTTGTAATGTTTTTAAGCTAAATTATTGGTAAACACAGTTTATGTATAATAATTTACGTAAAACCGCAAGTAATGATTAAAGTTTTCATCAATTAATATATTCTGTAGACATACTCTCATCCGCTCTCTTTTCCTGAAAGCTGATCTGTCCAGTTTTGGAGTTGATGTCAGCAGGCCAGGGAAGCTAGGGTCGATATTCTTCTCTTGATCATCTTCGGTGGCATAAGGGACGGTAGAAGCGGTGTGAGCCAAGACATCCAGGGGGCTTAGCTCGCTCGTCTGCGGGAACAAACTGCCGCCATTGCTTGCCGTGCTACCGAGGTCCTTTGTCCCTGAATAGCTCACACACTCCGGCAGATTCAATGGGGGTCTGGCGGCAGATTTCTTTGACTTTATCGTTGGAAATGCATCTGCTTTGAGTGTCGCAGGATATCCACACATTCTTGCCATCTCTGTCGTAGCATAGCTTTCGTCGGTAAAGTGTGCGGAACAAACGACTGACCATTTTCGTCGGCTTTCCCCACACCCTCGTATTTTGAACAAATTTCGTCCAATTTCTTGCCACTTTCGCATCTTTGGGCCACTGGTGCAACTTGAATCCGTCCCTGTTCGTGTTGTTACACCCAACAACACACCGATGAGGCATGATGTCTCCAAGGTACGGAAAACAGTCGAAAAAACGGAAAATAACAGAGCTGATTTGATTCGGTGTTTGTAATGTGTTTGAGAAAATGGCGGATTGCTTCCCGATGTGAAGTCTTGTCCGAGAGCGAATAATAGAAAGGCGTTTAATTTGCCAAAATTCACCCATTTAGAGTTCGGAAATCGGTTAAAAAAATATATGGTCTTTTTTCTGCAACATCAAGGTATATATTGACGCTTACATAGGTCTGGTGATAATGTTCACCTTTAATCGGCAGTAAATGAAGGAGAGAAACTTGATCTCGACGGAAATTGCATTTGGAGGGCAAAAAGGAAATAAACATTTGCACAATACAGTTTACGAAGACTTCTATGGAAATGCAAGAACCGAGACTCAGATTTCCCTCGCCCGGACGCGGGTCACCGGGGCCCCCCTCCGGAGCCAGGCCCGGAGTTGGGGCACGATGGCGAGCGCCTGGTGGCCGGGCCTGTCCCCATGGGGCCCGGCCGGGCACAGCCCGAAGAGGCAACGTGGGTCCCCCCTCCAATGGGCTCACCTCCCATAGCAGGGGCCATAGAGGTCGGGTGCAATGTGAGCTGGGCGGTAGCCGAAGGCAGGGCACTTGGCGGTCCGATCTTTGGCTACAGAAGCTAGCTCTTGGGACGTGGAACGTCACCTCGCTGGGGGGGAAGGAGCCTGAGCTAGTGCGCGAGGTAGAGAAGTTCCGGTTGGATATAGTCGGACTCACCTCGACGCACAGCAAGGGCTCTGGAACCAGTTCTCTCGAGAGGGGCTGGACTCTCTTCCACTCTGGCGTTGCCAGCAGTGAGAGGCGACGGGCTGGGGTGGCAATTCTTGTTGCCCCCCGGCTCAGAGCCTGCATGTTGGAGTTCAACCCGGTGGACGAGAGGGTAGCTTCCCTCCGCCTTCGGGTGGGGGGACGGGTCCTGACTGTTGTTTGCGCTTACGCGCCAAACAGCAGCTCAGAGTACCCACCCTTTTTGGATTCACTCGAGGGAGTACTTGAGAGTGCTCCCCCGGGTGATTCCCTCATTCTACTGGAAGACTTCAACGCTCATATTGGCAACGACAGTGAAACCTGGAGAAGCGGGATTGGGAAGAATGGCCGCCCGGATCTGAACCCAAGTGGTGTTTTGTTATTGGACTTTTGTGCCCGTCACGGATTGTCCATAACGAACACCATGTTCAAGCATAAGGGTGTCCATATGTGCACTTGGCACCAGGACACCCTAGGCCGCAGTTCTATGATCGACTTTGTAGTTGTGTCATCGGATTTGCGGCCTCATGTTTTGGACACTCGGGTGAAGAGAGGGGCGGAGCTTTCTACCGATCACCACCTGGTGTTGAGTTGGCTGCGATGGTGGGGGAGGATGCCGGACAGACCTGGCAGGCCCAAACGCATTGTGAGGGTTTGCTGGGAACGTCTGGCAGAGTCTCCTGTCAGAGAGAGTTTCAATTCCCACCTCCGGAAGAACTTTGAACATGTCACGAGGGAGGTGCTGGACATTGAGTCCGAGTGGACCATGTTCCGCACCTCTATTGTCGAGGCGGCTGATTGGAGCTGTGGCCGCAAGGTAGTTGGTGCCTGCCGTGGCGGTAATCCTAGAACCCGTTGGTGGACACCGGCGGTGAGGGATGCCATCAAGCTGAAGAAGGAGTCCTATCGGGTTCTTTTGGCTCATGGGACTCCTGAGGCAGCGGACAGGTACCGACAGGCCAAGCGGTGTGCGGCTTCAGCGGTCGCGGAGGCAAAAACTCGGACATGGGAGGAGTTCGGGGAAGCCATGGAAAACGACTTCCGGACGGCTTCGAAGCGATTCTGGACCACCATCCGCCGCCTCAGGAAGGGGAAGCAGTGCACTACCAACCCCGTGTATGGTGCGGATGGTGTTCTGCTGACCTCGACTGCGGAAGTTGTGGATCGGTGGAGGGAATACTTCAAATACCTCCTCAATCCCACCAACACGTCTTCCTATGAGGAAGCAGTGCCTGGGGAGTCTGTGGTGGGCTCTCCTATTTCTGGGGCTGAGGTTGCTGAGGTAGTTAAAAAGCTCCTCGGTGGCAAGGCCACGGGGGTGGATGAGATCCGCCCGGAGTTCCTTAAGGCTCTGGATGCTGTAGGGCTGTCTTGGTTGACAAGACTCTGCAGCATCGCGTGGACATCGGGGGCAGTACCTCTGGATTGGCAGACCGGGGTGGTGGTTCCTCTCTTTAAAAAGGGGAACCGGAGGGTGTGTTCTAACTATCGTGGGATCACACTCCTCAGCCTTCCCGGTAAGGTCTATTCAGGTGTACTGGAGAGGAGGCTACGCCGGATAGTCGAACCTCGGATTCAGGAGGAACAGTGTGGTTTTCGTCCTGGTCGTGGAACTGTGGACCAGCTCTATACTCTCGGCAGGGTCCTTGAGGGTGCATGGGAGTTTGCCCAACCAGTCTACATGTGCTTTGTGGACTTGGAGAAGGCATTCGACCGTGTCCCTCGGGAAGTCCTGTGGGGAGTGCTCAGAGAGTATGGGGTTTCGGACTGTCTGATTGTGGCGGTCTGCTCCCTGTATGATCAGTGTCAGAGCTTGGTTCGCATTGCCGGCAGTAAGTCGGACACGCTTCCGGTGAGGGTTGGACTACGCCAAGGCTGCCCTTTGTCACCGATTCTGTTCATAACTTTTATGGACAGAATTTCTAGGCGCAGTCAAGGCGTTGAGGGGATCCGGTTTGGTGGCTGCAGGATTAGGTCTCTGCTTTTTGCAGATGATTTGGTCCTGATGGCTTCATCTGGCCAGGATCTTCAGCTCTCACTGGATCGATTCGCAGCTGAGTGTGAAGCGACTGGGATGAGAATCAGCACCTCCAAGTCCGAGTCCATGGTTCTCGCCCGGAAAAGGGTGGAGTGCCATCTCCGGGTTGGGGAGGAGATCTTGCCCCAAGTGGAGGAGTTCAAGTACCTCGGAGTCTTGTTCACGAGTGAGGGAAGAGTGGATCGTGAGATCGACAGGCGGATCGGTGCGGCGTCTTCAGTAATGCGGACGCTGTATCGATCCGTTGTGGTGAAGAAGGAGCTGAGCCGGAAGGCAAAGCTCTCAATTTACCGGTCGATCTACGTTCCCATCCTCACCTATGGTCATGAGCTTTGGGTTATGACCGAAAGGACAAGATCACGGGTACAAGCGGCCGAAATGAGTTTCCTCCGCCGGGTGGCGGGGCTCTCCCTTAGAGATAGGGTGAGAAGCTCTGTCATCCGGGGGGAGCTTAAAGTAAAGCCGCTGCTCCTCCACATCGAGAGGAGCCAGATGAGGTGGTTCGGGCATCTGGTCAGGATGCCACCCGAGCGCCTCCCTAAGGAGGTGTTTAGGGCATGTCCGACCGGTAGGAGGCCACGAGGAAGACCCAGGACACGTTGGGAAGACTATGTCTCCCGGCTGGCCTGGGAACGCCTCGGGATCCCCCGGGAGGAGCTGGACGAAGTGGCTGGGGAGAGGGAAGTCTGGGCTTCCCTGCTTAGGCTGCTGCCCCCGCGACCCGACATCGGATAAGCGGAAGAAGATGGATGGATGGACAATACAGTTTCTTCAAATATATACAGACGATAATTGCTGTATTGGAAACGTAAGGATGATGCATGATGCAAAAAGTCCTGTAAAATAATCAATTAGATATCCATCAATTCAACAAACAGTAGAAAATAAAAAGGTTACACCCAAAAACTTCTACGGCTGTGACATTTTTGTGGAACAATGCAAGTAAATATATTGTACCTAAAGTTCCTTTACAGTAGAGGTGCAACGCTTCGTCGACAAATATCGACAATAGAATGTCGGTGATATTATCATCCGTGTTTTTACAGACAAAAGGGAGTCAGCGCAAGTACTAACAACAACATCGCAGGTGAAAACATGTAAAGTATGGGAACAATTGCATGGCTAAATTGGAACCGCTGAACAAGTTTATGCTTCATTGGTCGACCAATCGTTAAAACAATTTATTAATAGTTAATAGCTATCAAAATAATCATTAAATGCAGCCCGAGTTTACAGTGGACAATTGTTGGATAAAAAACAAAACAAATGGTTACTTATTACTCCTTATTCATACAAAAACAGCATTTTGGTGACTGCAAATGCAAACTTTTGAAAAGATGTTTAAAATGTGATTTGTTTTTTTAAATGGTTGTTCTAAACACTTGGGAAAACCAGGGTATTGCACATGTGAACATTTGAAGATGAGGTAAATTGCTCCTATTATACAAAATCATGATCCATATATTTGCAGAGTTGTAGCAAAATGTGTGTTCTTATGTCATGATTATTTTTTATATACAAAAATCAATGGGATAGGCATTGTAGCACACTTGTGCATCTGAGCGCATGTGTCGTGCAGTTTGCTAACAAGGTTTGATTGTCAGCAACACTCCAGGGACTAAACACAACAATAATCACAGTAATTAAATGATAAAATAGTACCATAAACGTTGATCATAGTTAATTCGGCACTAATGTGGAACTTTTAAAAACACAAACAACCCCTTAAGTACACTATATTGCCAAAAGTATTTGGCCACCCATCCAAATGATGAGAATCAGGTGTCCTAATCACTATAAAATCAAGCACTTAGGCATGGAGACTGTTTCAACAAACATGTGTGAAAGAATGGGCCGCTCTCAGGAGCTCAATGATTTTCAGCGTGGAACTGTCACAGGATGCCACCTGTGCAACAAATCTAGTCATGAAATTTCCTCGCTCCTAAATATTCCAAAGTCAACTGTTGGCTTTATTATAAGAAAATGGTAGTGTTTGGGAACAACACCAACTCAGCCACGAAGTGGTAGGCCACGTAAACTAACAGAGAGGGGTCAGAGGATGCTGAAGCGCATAGTGCAAAGACTTTCTGCACAGTCAGTTGCTACAGAGCTCCAAACTTCATGTGACCTTTCAATTAGCCGACATACAGTACGCAGACAGCCTCATGGAATGGGTTTCCATGGCCGAGCAGCTGAATCTAAGCCATACATCACCAAGTCCAATGCAAAGCGTTGGATGCAGTTGTGTAAAGCACGTCACCACTGGACTCTACAGCAGTGGAGACGCGTTCTCTGGAGTGATGAATCACGCTTTTCCATCTGGCAATCTGATGGACCAGTCTGAGTTTGGAGGTTGCCAGGAGAACGGTACATTTCGGACTGCATTGTGCCGAGTGTGATATTTGGTGGAGGAGGAATTATGGTGTGGGGTTATTTTTCAGGAGTTGGGCTTGGCCTCTTAGTTACAGTAAAAGGAAATTTGAATGCTCCAGGATACCAAAACATTTTGTAAATTCCATGCTCCCAACCTTGTGGGAACAGTTTGGAGCGGGCCCCTTCCTCTTCCAACATGACTTTGCACCAGTGCACAAAGCAAAGTCCATAAAGACATGGATGACAGAGTCTGATGTGATGTTGACTGGCCTGCACAGATTTCTGACCTGAACCAGAAAGAACACCTTTGGGATGATTTAGAACTGAGACTGAGAGCCTTCTCGACCAACATCAGTGTGTGACCTCACCAATGCGTTTTTGCAAGAATGGTCGAAAATTCCTACAAACACACTCTGCAACCTTGTGGACAGCCTTCCCAGAAGAGTACATGAATGAAGGTGTGTGTTGCTGAACCCGACTTGGACATTATCTGGACTGTAACTGGTTTTAAAAAAAACCTTTAAACGAAGCTAATTTCATTTACAACCAGGTCTGGTGAAGATAAGGTCCCTTTTTTTTTTCTTTTTTTTTAGATAAGATAAATCAATCTTTTCTTGCATAAAAAAGAAAGTAAAACAATATAAAAATAATTACATTAAAAAAAAAAAAGTAATTAAATGAAAATGTTAGTGGACCAGCAGCACAAACAATCAAGTGTGCTTCAGGGACTGTGTCCCTTGCAGAAGTGTTGTCCATGTTGTGGGAACCAGAATATTAGTAGCAGAAAGAAACAACCCCTTTTGTGTGAGTGGGTGTGTATGAGTGTGAATGGAGGAGGGAGGTTTTTTTTTTTTTTGGGTTGATGCACTAGTTGAAAGTGTATCGTGTGTTTTTTTCTATGTTGATTTAATAAAAAAAATAAAAAATAAATAAATAAATTAAAAAAAAAAAGACATGGATGACAGAGTCTGATGTGGTGTTGGCTGGCCTGCACAGAGTCCTGACCTGAACCCGATAGAACACCTTTGGGATGATTTAGAACGGAGACTGAGGGCCTTCTCGACCAACATCAGTGTGTGACCTCACCAATGCGTTTTTGCAAGAATGGTCGAAAATTCCTACAAACACACTCCGCAACCTTGTGGACAGCCTTCCCAGAAGAGTTGAAGCTGTAATAGCTGCAAAATGTGGACCGACATCATATTGAACCCTGTGGGTTAGGAATGGGAAGGCACTTCAAGTTCATATGTGAGTCAAGGCAGGTGGCCAAACACTTTTGGCAATATAGTGTACATCTACACAGACAGTAAAACAAGTCATAGAGTGAATACAAAGTTATCAGAAAACAGGAGACTATGGAAAGCAATCTGCCTTTTTCTCCATGATAACAAAGTCAGAGTAACTTAGCCTCCCAGTGTCTCCTTGACCTCCTGCAGCCTCCCACACCTCCCACATTTCCATCCATGAAGGGCAGACTTTATGTACTGCTCACATCCCTCCCTTCTGTAGCAAACTAGGATCTCTCACTATACTTGGCAAAAGTCATCCCCACTTAGAAGGCTGTGTTGTTTTAGTGATTTGAGGAGGAGCTCTCCTCTTAACCAAAAACTAACAGAATGTATGCTTGGAGGGTTGGAGTAATTATTCTTGGGTGTTTTGATGGGAAAAAAAAACATGTGAAATAACGCTTAGGAAAGAGTCTTTTTGGTAAACTGTAGTAAACTTGTGTCAGAAAATACAAGGTATGTAATGCAGTGGCAAGCAGCACATTTTGTGCAGGGGCCCTATAGTGGGAAATTATTGACCTTAATCCACCTTTTAATCCTGCCGCTATCACGTCATAATTATACAAACCATCAACAATGTACACAATTGCAATATAACAAGGCGTGGCTTTACAAGTGTGGGGCATTTTACGTACAAGAACATCAGAATTTGTGTTTTGAAGATAGGCCAGTCCTCAGTGTTGAAGACAGCAGAAAAGGCCTTACTGGCCCCGACGGTCCATTGCTGATATAATGCTTAAAGGGTGATGATAAATTTTGCGTAAGTGTGCCAGTGACGTGCGGTGAGGTTCATGGCTGGTGAGGCACTGACTTCATCACAGTCAGATTTACAAACATATGAACCCTAAAGAGTATCTTATTCACCATTTGATTGGCAGCAGTTAACGGGTTATGTTTAAAAGCTCATACCAGCATTCTTCCCTGCTTGGCACTCAGCATCAAGGCTTGGAATTGGGGGTTAAATCACCAAAAATGATTCCCGGGCGCTGCTCCCCTCACCTCCCAGGGGGTGATCAAGGGGATGGGTCAAATGCAGAGGACACATTTCACCACACCTAGTGTGTGTGTGACAATCATTGGTACTTTAACTTAACTTTAACTTTACACATACAAACTGTAGCATACAAAAAAGCACATTTAATAAAAAAAACGTTATTATGGTCTTACCTTTACTTATAAATGAAGTCCATGCGCTGCTCCTTTTGAACAAAAGCATCGATAACTTGTTTATAGAGGTCTTCCTTATCTTCAGTTTTAAAAGTCTCTCTGTCTCGATGGAGATCTTCCTTTAAGTATTACCTCATGCTGCAGTTTAGAAAACTGTTTTATTTTAGATATGTGATCTTCCATGTTAATAGTTCAGGCGAGAGGAAAAAAATAAACGATCGCTGCTAATTGTTGCTGCTTGTTGTCACTTCTTCTGCAGCCGAGTAGTCGCAAGAATGATCTCTGGGATCACTAGCGCCCTCTACCACCAGGAGGCGGGATTACTGCGAGCCTCACACAGTGCGTCTTCGCAGCCGTTTTATGATTGCTCAGCACAAGAAATACGTTACACACATACAGTTGTTGACAAAATACACTTAATATTGTATACCTCAGCTAACTAAACTATGGAAATGTATAATATAAATCATATAGCAATACGGTCTCACTGCACAGCAGGCCAGCAGTTAGCCGAGTCCGTCCATCATGTTGAGGCACTGAGTGACGTGCCTCAACTGGCTGCTGATCACCACAAGTCTCTTCTCAGTATTTGAAGGGCAAATGTGAAAATTCAGCGATTTTGAATAAAAAATAATCTAAAAATACAACCCCTTTGATGAGGTGGCGACTTGTCCAGGGTGTACACCGCCTTCCGCCCGAATGCAGCTGAGATAGGCTCCGGCACCCCCCGCTACCCCAAAAGGGACAAGCGGTAGAAAATGGATGGATGGACAACAAATATTTAGCATACGTATTAAGTATTACAAACAATAATACACAGTTATTTTTGGCTGATTAAGGAGCAAAACATGTTTGCACACAATTATTGATTCCATGACATATCCATCCATCCATCCATCCATTTCTTCCGCTTATCAGAGGTCAGGTCGCGGGGGCAGCAGCCCAAGCGGAGAAGCCCAGACTTCCTTTTCCCCAGCCACTTCGTCCAACTCCTCCCGAGGGATTCAGAGGCATTCCCAGGCCAGCCGGGAGACAAAGTCTTCCCAACATGTCCTGGGTCTTCCCCGTGGCCTCCTATCGGTCGGACGTGCCCGAAACACCTCCCTAGGGAGGCGTTCGGGTGGCATCCTGACCAGATGCCTGAACCACCTCATCTGGCTCCTCTCGACGTGGAGGAGCAGCGGCTTTACTTTGAGCCCCTTCCGGATGACTCACTCTATCTCTAAGGGAGAGCCCCGACACCCGGCGGAGGAAACTCATTTCAGCCGCCTGTACCCGTAGTCTTGTCCTTTCGGTCATAACCCAAAGCTCTCAAGGTGAGGATGGGAACGTAGATCGACCAGTAAATTAAGAGCTTTGCCTTCCGGCTCAGCTCCTTCTTCACCACAACAGATCGATACAGCAGCCACATTACTGAAGACGCCGCACCGATCCGCCTGTCGATCTCACGATCCACTCTTCCCTTACTCGTGAACAAGACCCTGAGGTACTTGAACTCCTCCACATGGGGCAAGATCTCCTCCCCAACTCGGAGATGGCACTCCACCCTGAGAACCATGGACTCGGACTTGGAGGTGCTAATTTCCATCCCAGTCACTTCACATTCGGCTGCGAACCGATCCAGTGAGAGCTGAAGATCCTGGCCAGACAAAGCCATCAGGACCACATAATCTGCAAAAAGTAGAGACCTAATCCAACAGCCACCAAACCGGATCCCCTCAATGCCCTGACTGCGCCTAGAAATTATGTCCATAAAAGTCCGACCCTCACTGGAAACGTGTCCGACTTACTGCCGGCAATGCGGACCAAGCTCGGACACTGATCATACAGGGAGCGGACCACCACAATCAGACAGTCCGATACCCCATACTCTCTGACCATGACATATCCTTTGTGTTAAACACTGAATATAACAAATCAACCAATCAATTCCTTTATTGTCATTGTCATAAAAACACTTAAATCTTACATGAACAACGAGATTTTGTTTGAGCTTTGTCCAGCGGCATAGAAACTGCATTGATGTGCAGGTTGACAATAGTTTACATTTTAGCATTTTAGCATTGTCAGGAAGATCGCGATAAGAGGGACGTGGGGGTGGGAACAGTCAGATGTCTGATGGGTGTTACGTTGATGTTACAGCAATGCAATGTCCAGAGCACAATTATTGAAGTGGTGAAGAGTGAGGTAATAAGATGGTCCGGGGCAGCAAAGGGGCAGGCTGTTCATTTAGCAGTCTCACAGCCTGGGGATACAGACTGAGACATTCTGGTGGTCCTGGCGCGAATCGATCTATACCTTCTTCCAGAGGGTAGCAGGTTGAAGAGGCCATGTGCTGGGTGGTATCTGTCCTTCAGGATGTTGTTTACTCGCTTTAGGCAGCGAGTTGTGTACATGGCACTCATCTCTGGGAGTATCGTCCTTGTAATTTTCCCCGCCGCTTTAACCACTCGCTGGAGGGGCTGTTGGTTCGCTTTAGTGCAGCTAGCAAACCACACTAAAAATCCGTAAGTGAGGACACTGCTGATGGCACAGTTGTAAAAGTGTGTGTGTTAATGGAAAAAATACCCACCCGATTTGACCTGTGTGCATTAATCACACTGCAGTTTTATTTTTCTGCTTGAAATAATGTGTTAGTTTCCCCAGATTGTTGGAAAAGGGTTTATAACAACAGAGTAACACCTGGCTTGTCCTGTAGCACACACAATAAACACGCAACTTATTTTGAATTTGCCCTCTCGTCTTGCCGCACTTAAATGACGACAACATTCACCTCAGCTTTTGAGTTCTTGGAGTAAAACAACAACTTATTTTGCTTTTTCCACCGTTGATGGAAGTCATTTGAGCTGAATATGAAATGCAATCGAATTGGAATTGAAGAACAGCACTAATACTGCGTCCTGATTAAACTATATGTCTGAAGGAGACTCTTATGGAATATGCATTGGATACTCTTGTCAGTGGCTGTACTCAAAAGAGCTTTAGTTTGAATGATGTTGATACCAAAGTCAAACTCATTTTACAGCTGTAAGCCATTTCACAGAGAATGTCATAATTTTATTTTAGGTTACACAATACGTTCCCCTCCTCTTCAAGTCCACCCTTTGTTCTGCTTAATGGGAGCATCGCCGTGCTGTTCTTTAACAAAGAAACTGCGGACTCCTCAAAGGGAGAACAGGCGGTCCGTCCTTGACCTGTTTAGGATTATGCACTCTGCGAAGAGAAGTGACGGACTTGACTTGCAGTGGAGACGGACAGACTGAGACAGACCGACAGACCGCAGTGCCCAGCTGCATCTTGGGAACTGTCAAGAGGAGATGGAGAGGAAGCCTCCAGAAAGCTGAGGACCTATGACCCCTATCTCTCTCACTGACAGTCAGGATTTAGTTTATGCATTTGCAGACACATCCCCTGCTCACATACATACTGACACACACACATCCCTACATATGGATGCATTGATGCAGACATCCAGACATAACCTTTATTTGCATTTATGTGCAAAGTTTTCTCTTGAGTTATGATTTGTTAACATTGGTCTCAAAACGATTTATGGAAATTATTAACACGGCATCGCTCATGTATCACGGGAGTAAGTATGCTGGCAGTTATCACATCAGCCATTTTCATCCTAGGACACTCAAATAGTGAAGAAAGCGACATGAGCCAATTTAAAATGTAAACGATTTCGGGCCTGATCTCCTGAGATCCAAATGTCAAGTGCTAAACAGCATGTGCAAACTATACACTGCAAAAAGTCAGTGTTCAAAAACAAGGAAAAAAAATACAAAAATTAGGGGTATTTTATTTGAATTAAGCAAAATTATCTGCCAATAGAACAAGACAATTTGGCTTGTCAAGACTTTTGTTGCGTTCGGACCAGATGTTCCTCCCAGGGAATTTAAGTTGCTGGTCACTCCCAAGTTCTTTTGATGACACATAAGCTGAGTTCAATTTGACCACCAGACAGAATGGGTATTTTGTGATTTATTTTCAAAGCTTTGAAAATAAACGTGAGACCAATCCAGTACAGAAGCGTTCACTAGCGCAGCTAAAATGGTCTAATCTAAAATACGGAAACCTTCTCCTCTATAAAGTGTCTCTTGCTCCCACCCTCCTTGTCTCTTCCTCCAGCCCGAACACATATCCATTCCTCCTCAGCTGGGCACAGGAACAGATAAGAGAAAGGAGTTATGGCTACTCCCTGCATACCACAAAATCAAGGTTGACACATACAGTACTTGCAGACAACCAAAAGAGAACAACAGGAAGAACACTAGGTGTCTTCTAATATGACTATGAAAGTAAGGAAGTAACACTTAAATATGGATATATGTAATTATCTGCCTCCGACAATTTCCAAAACAAGTCAAACCAGCTAACTTCAATGAACCCAAAAATACCTTAAAATAAGTATATTCTCACTAATAACAAGTGCACTTTTCTTGGTAGAAAAAGCAAATAGACCTTTTTGCTCAATATGTTGAAAACTATTCTTAAATTAAGTAAATGTTAGTGCCAATATCTTGACATAATGATATGTGCTCGGCATTACATTTCTTGAAACCAGCAAACTTATACTAAAAACTAGTTTATTTTTCTTAATGAAAAGGCAACAAGGCAACCGCTTGTTACTCTCGGGGTCTACGAGCCGCTCAGGCAAATCATATATATATATATATATATATATATATATATATATATATATATATATATATATATATATTTATTTATTTCCTTTGCTTGCAGTTGGCTTTCGGCCCCCGGCCAAATTTGTTAAACCCAATGTGGCCCTACAGTCAAAAAGTTTGGACACCCCTGCGTTAAATTGATTGCACTAACTTATTCTGCTCACTAAAGAGTAAGTGGTAAATGGGTTATACCTGTATAGTGCTTTTCTACCTACATAGTACTCAAAGCACTTTGACACTATTTCCACATTCACCTATTCACACACTGATGGCGGGAGCTGCCATGCAAAGCCCTAACCACGACCCATCAGGAGCAAGGGTGAAGTGTCTTGCTCAAGGACACAACGGACGTAACTAGGCTTGCGGAAGCCGGTCGTCGAACCAGGAACCCTCAGGTTGCTGGTACGGCCGCTCCACCAACCGAGCCACGCCGTGCACACGTTTAGTAATGGTAGAAAACAAGTCGACAGTTAAGAAGCATAAGTAAGCATGGCCGTGGCAAGACTTGAAACATCATCACAATTCAAAGCTGACGTTTTTGAGGCACTCTGGCTTCAAATGAAAGAAGGAAATAATCAGCTGGACAAAATGTCTGCAGTTTGCAAACTGTTTTTCGCTCCAGTAATTTGTTTAGGGAACATTTCCAACTTGCAAACTCATCAAACGGGACTCCAATTGCAAATAAATTGGAAATACTGTAGACCATTTGAAATAGATTATTTTCAGCAGGATTTGTCCGATGAAAGATCACTACATTACATACATAAAACTTAACTGCTTTTGGTATTTTTCAGTGAACTATGAAAAATAGTGCATTAGTCTATATTAGTGTTGTCCAGATACCAATATTTTGGTACCGGTACCAAATTTCGGTACTTTTCGAAATAAATGGGACCACAAAAATTGAATTATTGGCTTTATTTTAACAAAAATATCTTAGGGTACCGTACATTAAACATATGTTTCTTATTGCAAGTTTGTCCTTAAATAAAATAGTGAACATTCTAGACAACTTGTCTTTTATTATTAAGTAAGCAAACAAAGGCTCCTAATTTAGCTGCTGACATATGCAGTAATATATTGTCATTTTCCATTCTATTATTTTGTCAACATTATTAAGGACAAGTGGTAGAAAATGAATTATTAATCTAGTTGTTTATTTCCTGTTAATATCTGCTTACTTTCTCTTTTAACATGTTCTATCTACACTTCCGTTAAAATGTAATAATCACTTATTCTTCTGTTGTTTGGATGCTTTTTTTAATAGTTTTAGGTGATTTTACACATTTTGGTATCAATCTAATACCAAGTAGTTACAGGATCATATTCGTCATAAGTTAAGTTCTCCTGTGTCCATGGACATATTTCCTGAGTTTATAAACATAGTATAAATACAAAAAAAACAAAAGAAGATGTTGTGATGCCAAAAAATATTGATGTAATCGTAGTAGTATCGACTAGGTACGCTCCTGTACTTGGTATCATTACAGTGGATGTCAGGTGTAGATCCGCCAATGGCGTTTGTTTACATTTTGACGCGGACCGGTACTTTTTAGAGGCGGTATAGTACTGAATATAATTCATTAGTATCATGGTACTATACTGATACCGGTATACCGTACAACCCAAGTCTATATCATAATATAGTGTAATGATGTATCTGTCAGGTTCAAACACTGATGACATCTATTAAACAGACAAAAAGCAAGGAATCATGCAGAGACAGAGTTCAATTTGGCTCAATGAGGAGAGACGTTTGGAATTGCACGCTCAGTTACAATCTCCCACCACGCTCCGAGCTAACAGTCCCACACACTCCTTTATTTATTTGGGAGGTCCATGGTTACATCACTGAGGCCGCATCTAAAAGGAGTGGCCCGACATTTCTTGCAAAGCATCTTCCAGTACGCACAATATGTGACGGAATGTGCTGGGGGCCTTGTGATTGCCTTGCTCTGCTTCGTCTGCGTGCTGTCGTCTTATCTTCGTTGAGGTCCTTGAAGTCCTTGGCTGTTAGTGGGCTAAGACAAACAATATATCTGCGACAAGGCAACCCCTCATATGCCGTAGCTGATAAAAAGTTTTGTCCTTGCACAGACAGAAAAAGTACAGCTTGAGCACAATAGCTAATAACTATAGCAACAGACTTTAAGCATAAGAGTTGTGTGATAACTTACACATAATTATTCTAACAGTATCGTACTGTGAAATTTTTCCGATTTATCTATCTAGTTCTAGCTATTATGATGTTCGTGTGACGATGTCGCATCTCCGCTGTTGGGCGTGATCCTTGGATGCAGAGAAAGTAGGCGGTGTGCAAGCAAGAGGTCCCTTTATGGGGGACCAGACAGAAGAAAAGTTACACTGGTCTAGCAGGAACTCAGAAAGCAACCCAACACTGGCATACAGAAAATAATGTGTAACTAAATAGAACTAATTAACCATGAGAAACAGGTGTGCTGGCAAGACAAGGAACACGAGGTAAAGGTGCTGCAAAACACAGGGACTAAACAGGAAATTCTACCAAAGCAAGAGCAACAGGACAGGAAATGACACCAGACACAGGAAATTAAAGAACAAAGTCCAAACTCTGTGATCATGACAGTCCACTGTTCAATGCTCACAAAATATTGCGGAATGGACGTACACAAAAAAAAACGTACAGGTGCCGAAGTGTTAAAAAAATATAGTTGTTTTTAAAACCTTGCTAATTTACCAAGTTCGTTGAACGTCTTACTGTAAATAAACGCTGGGAATATACGCTTCTGTCACATATGTTTCAAATCCATATGTATTCTTTAAACTCTGTGTCTCTGCCCAAATACTTGTGGATATAATTGTTTATCAGAATCAAAACCAGCATACCAAAATGTTGACATTTAATTCAACAATGATAGATTCCATTAAATGTCTGTGCTCTGCAATTTGCATATTTGCTTTTGTAGCGGTAAACATGCATTATGTTCGATTAGGGACTGTTTCCCCCCATCTTAAGTGTTATTGTTCATGCGACGCTGCCTTATGAACAGTGTCGCTCACTACATGAATTTAACGGAACCGCTTAGCTTTACCAAAGCTTTGACATCTGCTGATAGTTGAGCTTGTGTGTATGTACAACATGTTTTGCAACTGACATTCTGCAACTGTTTGAATGCAGGACATTGACAACAGATGTGGAAGGTTTTTATTTATCTTTTTCCTAGTTTATGTCGTCAGTTTATGCTTCAGTGAGGTACATGAAAATTAGAACTGGACGAGCTAATAGCCGTTTGATTTGCAGAGGTCAGAGGTAAGATTCACTGTCAAGACATTTTAATAGAGAGACAACGTTCCCTCTGTACAGCTTGTGTGTTTGGCACTAATCATCTTAAAGGCCTACTGAAATGATTTTTTTTTTATTTAAACGGGGATAGCAGATCCATTCTATGTGTCATACTTGATCATTTCGTGATATTGCCATTTTTTTGCTGAAAGGATTTAGTATAGAACAACGACGATAAAGTTCGCAACTTTTGGTCGCTGATAAAAAAAAAGCCTTGCCTGTACCGGAAGTAGCGTGACGTCACAAGTTGAAAGTCTCCTCGCATTTCCCCATTGTTTACACCAGCAGCGAGAGCGATTGGGACCGAGAAAGCGACGATTACCCCATTAATTTGAGCCAGGATGAAAGATTCGTGGATGAGGAACGTGAGATCGAAGGATCAGAGTGCAGTGCAGGTCGCATATTTTTTTGCTCTGACCGTAACTTAGGTACAAGGGCTCATTGGATTCCACACTCTCCTTTTACTATTGTGGATCACGGATTTGTATTTTAAACCACCTCGGATACTATATCCTCTTGAAAATGAGAGTCGAGAACGCGAAATGGACATTCGCAGTGACTTTTATCTCCACGACAATACATCGGTGAAGCACTTTAGCTACGGAGCTAACGTGATAGCATCGGGCTTAACTGCAGATAGAAACAAAAGAAATGAACCCCTGACTGGAAGGATAGACAGAAAATCAACAATACTATTAAACCATGGACCTGTAACTACACGGTTAATGCTTTCCAGCCTGGCGAAGCTTAACAATGCTGTTGCTAACGACGCCATTGAATCTAACTTAGCTACGGACCTCGACAGAGCTATGACAAAAACATTAGCTCTCCACCTACGCCAACCCTCATCTGCTCATCAACACCGAAGCTCACCTGCGTTCCAGCGATCAACGGAGCGACGAAGGACTTCACCTGATCATCGATGCGGTCGGCGGCTAGTGTCAGATAGCGCGTCTGCTATCCAAGTCAAAGTCCTCCTGGTTGTGTTGCTGTAGCCAGACGCTAATACACCGATCGCATCTACAGCTTTCTTCTCTGCAGTCTCCATTGTTCATTAAACAAATTGCAAAAGATTCACCAACACAGATGTCCAGAATACTGTGGAATTTTGCGATGAAAACTGAGCTTTTTGTATTGGATACGATGGCGTCCCAATACTTCCGTTTCAACCATCGACGTCACGCGCATACGTCATCATACATAGACGTTTTCAACCGGAAGTTTCGCAGGAAATTTAAAATTGCACTTTATAAGTTAACCCGGCCGTATTGGCATGTGTTGCAATGTTAAGATTTCATCATTAATATATAAACTATCAGACTGCGTGGTCGGTAGTAGTGGGTTTCAGTAGGCCTTTAAAATATCCATACTATAGTGCAGTGTTTTTCAACCTTTTTTCAGCCAAGGCACATTTTTTGCGTTGAAAAAATGCGGAGGCACACCACCAGCGGGAATCATTAAAAAACAAAAAACAGTTGCCAGTGAAAAGTCGTTGTCGCAATTGTTGGATATAACTTTAAAGCATAACCAAGCATGCATCACTATAGCTCTTGTCTCAAAGTAAGTGTACTGTCACAACCTGTCACATCACACCCTGACTTATTTTGAGGTTTTTGCTGTTTTCCTGTGCATAGTGTTTTAGTTCTTGTCTTGCGCTCCTATTTTGGTGGCTTTTTCTCTTTTTTTTTTGGTATTTTCCTGTAGCAGTTTCATGTCTTCCTTTAAGCGATATTCCCCGCATCTTCTTTGTTTTAGCAATCAATAATATTACAGTTGTGTGTATCCCTCTTTGAGAGGACATTGTTGATTGTCATGTCATGTTCGGATGTACATTGGCTTTGCTCCACAGTAAGTCTTTGCTGTCGTCCAGCATTCTGTTTTTGTTTACTTTGTAGCCAGTTCAGTGCATAGCCTTCCCTACGCTTTAATGCCTTTTTTTAGGGGCACTCACCTTTTGTTTATATAGACAGCACAGACACTCAACAACAACACATCATTTGCAGACTATAATTACTGGTTTGCAAAAAAGATTTTTAACCCAAATAGGTGAAATTAGATAATCTCCCACGGCACACCAGACTGTATCTCACGGCACACTAGTGTGCCGCGGCACAGTGGTTGAAAAACACTGCTGTAGTGCATACACATCATACAGTCCAGGGATACCTAAAGCGGGGCCCGCGGGCCAAATTTGGCCCATTCTGTTATTTAGTCTGGCCCGCCAAATTGTGGCTAGCAAATTTAACACATATTCACACTGATCTCTTTCAAGCTGTACAATCATTGATGGTGTGTCCGTAAGGCCACACTGTAAAATAAAGTCAGTAGATTTTTCTATAAAAACCTGGCAGCTCCATCCATCCATCCATTGTCTACCGCTTGTCCCTTTTTGGGGTCGCGGGGGGTGCTGGAGAATATCTCAGCTGCATTCGGGCGGAAGGCGGGGTACACCTTGGACAAGTTACCACCTCATCGCAGGGCCAACACAGATAGACAGACAACCTGGCAGCTCAGATTAGTCAAATTAGCAAACACTGCCGTCCCTCGTTCGTTGCTGTTAGTTGGTAGCATGCCTGACCGTGGTAAGTTAATTTCCGTAAAAAGTAGGAGTTATTAGTTACAAATCAAACTTAAAAAAAACCTCTGTCTTTCTCCCACCTCTAAACACATGCACCTGGGTAGAGGCTGATTGACAACACCAAATGGTCCCTGGTATGTGAATGTGAATGTTGTCTGTCTGTCTGTGATGAGCTGCAACTTGTCCAAGGTGCAACCTGCCTTCCACCCGAGTGCAGCTGGGATAGGCTCCAGCGGTATAAAATTGATGAATTGATTGTCATAATAATATACAATAAAATAAATACCCTTCTAATTTTAGGAGCCATGGTCTCATTTTGTGGCCAATACTACTGCAGTAATAATATTTGTAGTTTATTTAGCCATTTTTATGCTTGGAAATGCACAATTTATGCCTAAAATACAAAACCCAAAACCAGTGAAGTTGACACGTTGTGTAAATCGTACATAAAAACAGAATACAATGATTTGCAAATCCTTTTCAACCTATATTCAATTGAATAGACTGCAAAGACAAGATACTTAACGTTCAAACTGGTAAACTGTGGGTTTTTTTTGCAAATATTTGCTCATTTGGAATTTGATGCCTGCAACATGTTTCAAAAATGTTGGCACAAGTGGCAAAAAATACTGATAAAGTTGAGGAATGCTCATCAAACACTTATTTGTAACATCCCACAGGTGAGCAGGCTAATTGAGAAAAGGTGGGTGCCATGATTGGGTATTAAAGCAGCTTCCATGAAATGCTCAGTCATTCACAAACAAAGATGGGGCGAGGGTCACCACTTTGTGAACAAATGCCTGAGCAAATTGTCAAACAGTTTAAGAACAACATTTCTCAACAAGCTATTGCAGGGATTTTAGGGATTTCACCATATAAGGTCTGTAATATCATCAAAAGGTTCAGATAATCTGCACGTACACGGCAAGGCCAAAAACCAACATTGAATGCCTGTGACCTTCGATCCCTCAGGCGGTACTGCATCAAAAAGCAACATCAGTGTGTAAAGGATGTCACCACATGGGCTCAGGAACACTTCAGAAAACCAGTAACTATAGTTTGTCGCTACATCTGTAAGTGCAAGTTAAAACTCTACTATGCAAAGCGAAAGCCATTTATGAACAACACCCAAAAACACTGCCGGCTTCGCTGGGCCCGAGTTCATCCAAGATGGACTGATGCAAAGTGGAAAAGTGTTCTGTGGTCTGACGAGTCCACATTTCAAATTGTTTTTGGAAACTGTGGACGTCGTGTCCTCCAAATCAAAGAGGAAAAGAACCATCCAGACTGTTATAGGCGCAAAGTTAAAAAGCCAGCATCTGTAATGGTATAGGGGTGTATTAGTGCCCAAGGCATGGGTAATTTACACATCTGTGAAGGCACCATTAATGCTGAAAGGTACATGCAGGTTTTGGAGCAACATATGTTGCCGTCCAAGCAACATTTTTTTCATGGACGCCCCTGCTTATTTCAGCAAGACAATGCCAAGCCACATTCTGCACGTGTTAAAACAGCGTGGCTTCATAGTAAAAGAGTAGACTGGCCTGCCTGTAGTCCAGACCTGTCTCCCATTGAAAATGTGTGGTGCAATATGCAGCCTAAATACCACAACGTAGACTCCCGGACTGTTGAACAACTTAAGCTGTACATCAAGCAAGAATGGGAAATAATTCCAGCTTAAAAGCTTCAAAAATTGGTCTCCTCAGTTCCCAAACGTTTACTGAGTGTTGTTAAAAGGAAAGGCCATGTAACACAGTGGTAAAAATGCCCCTGTGCCAACTTTTTGCAATGTGTGGCTGCCATTAAATTCGAAGTTAATGATTATTTGCAAAACAAAATTAAGTTTCTCAGTTCCAACATTAAATATCTTGTCTTTGCAGTCTATTCAATTGAATATAAGTTTAAAAGGATTTGCAAATCATAGTATTCTGTTTTTATTTACGATTTACGGAACGTGCCAACTTCTCTGGTTTTGGGTTTTGTACATATACTAAGCCTAAAAAACAACAACAAATCTGCAACAGAGGGAAGCCACACATTTCAAAGCATGATGTAGGGAATATATGAAATATAGTCACGTGTCTAATGCTGATAACATGTCACGATTACACTTTTGTCTTTTCTCTGACAAGGGGTCGCCACTGGCTTAGTTTTTACACCAGATGCCAATTGCGTGTTAACACTAAAATTGTTATTTTACAAATGAACACATAAATCAACAAACAATTTAATTAACAGCACTGAAGAAAATAAATGTAAAGTTTATTTGGAAGAACGAGTAACACAAATAGGTAAACAAATACAACATGGTAAATGGGTTGTACTTGATAAGTGCTTTTCTCCCTTTTTTTTAAGGAACTCAAAGCGCTTTGACACTATTTCCACATTCACCCATTCACACACACACATTCACACACTGATGGCGGGAGCTGCCATGCACGGCGCTAACCAGGCCCATCAGGAGCAAGGGTGAAGTGTCTTGCTCAAGGACTAGGATGGTAGAAGGTGGGGATTGAACCAGTAACCCTCAACCCAGCATGTCTAAAGTATTTCAATGATTATATTCTATAGTAAAGTCTAACTTTAGGAAGCAGGGATGAGCAACAAATGCTATTTGTTTAGTGTTGAAGGTAGTTTAAAATAAATATTTACAATATAACGATGGAATCAGAGAATTGTGATACATTTTATTGTTATAGTTTTCTTTATACAGTTAATTTCCTCGGGATGCAAATGGCCTCTATGTTTATTCCTCAAAATTGTTGGGAAATGCCTTTGAGGCCGACCAACATCGTAGCCTTAAATGTCCTTTTGTGTTTCAATGATGCACAGTAGAATGTTATCTTTCTTGCCGGGCAGTATTTTCAGACCCAAACCATAGACACATCCTGTAAATGTATAATAGTGTTTACATTATCTACATTATTGAGGCATTTAAAAGCTGCACACGGTGCTCCGTGCTCCCCTTCCAGATGTTTGCAGCTCCACATATGTTGCTGTGCCGCACACAGCTGTGTCACTGCATCACACAGCAGGTACACCTACTTATAATGCCTGACTTGGTGTTCATGCTTTAGCTGCTCTGAGTCAGTGGTGGTGCATCGTAAATTAGGCTACACCTGCCTAAAGAACGGTGTTCATCATGTTTCATTAGGTCAGTTTTCACCCTCGATTGCTATAATAAACAAGAGTGGTTGTTTTTCAACAGAAGTGCATGCCCTTCTGTAACATTTTTCTATATGTGCAATTGAATTGACCTAATGAATGTTTCTTAGTAGGGGTTAGAACAGGGGTGTCAAATAGGTTTTATCCAGTCCACGGGATGAGTTTGCCAAGTATAAGAAATAACCTGAAATGTTTGAATGAAAGAAACTGCAGTTCTAAATGTGTCCACTGGATGTGGCAATAGCAGTTACCGTATTTTTCGGAGTATAAGGCGCACCGGCGTATAAGTCGCACCTGCCGAAACTGCATAATAAAGAAGGAAAAAAACATATAAGTCGCACTGGAGTATAAGTCGCATTTTTTGGGGACATTTATTTGATAAAACCCAACACCAAGAATAGACAATTGAAAAGCAATTTAAAATAAATAAAGAATAGTGAACAACAGGCTGAATAAGTGTACGTTATATGATGCATAAATAACCAACTGAGAACGTGCCTGGTATGTTAACGTAACATATTATGGTAGGAGTCATTCAAATAACTATAACATATAGAACATGCTATACGTTTACCAAACAATCTGTCACTCCTAATCGCTAAATCCCGTGAAATCTTATACGTCTAATCTATTACGTGAATGAGCTAAATAATATTATTTGATATTTTACGGTAATGTGTTAATACCGTATTTTTCGGACTATAAGTCGCAATTTTTTTCATAGTTTGGCCGGGCTCCAGTGCGACTTATATATGTTTTTTTCCTTTTTTATTATGCATTTTCGGCAGGTGCGACTTATACTCCTGTGCGACTTATACTCCGAAAAATACAGTAATTTCACACAAGTCATTCCTGAGTATAAGTCGCACCCCCGGCCAAACTATGAAAAAAACTGCGACTTATAGTCCGAAAAATACGGTATTTGTATCTTTGTAGATGATGTTACATATGTAAAAAATAAACCACATGTTAGTGCACCAGTCGAGGAAAATGATCAAACTACATAAATAACATCCCGTAATTTGATTTTGATGTATTTTTTTTTATCTTGATAGATTGAAAATGAACACCAATGAGTTGACAGATGAACATTATCACATCATTTATTCAGAAAATATAAATACGGTAACGACAAATAAAGATAGAATACTTCTAACCGCAACATGTAAGTGTAAAAAAAAAAAACAACAACATTATGTTTGTAAATTTTCAGAATTTGCTTGTTCTATTTTTAAACAAAGAAAAAGGATCTGAAGTTTTCTTTATTTTTACGTTATTGTGCCGTGATTTTACCAGTCCGGCCGACTTGGGAGTACATTTTTCTCCATGTGGCCTCCGATCTAAAACATTTATTCAATCTCTTTCCAAACCATTGCATCAGCATGGTGCACTTTTGTTAACAGACACAACTCGTATCATTCATATTGTTTTACTCTCATAGGAAGCATTACACAGTCACATATAGACTTTCTATATTTTCCACCTCATTATGTAACTCTCCATGGCTTATATCTGCACATTTTGGGGGACCTATGCTGTACTTACAAACTCAAAGCTTTGCCTTTATAGGAGACATTTGTTTTCAATGAAAACAAAGAGAGGTGCTTCAGGCTCCCCTCAGTCCAAAAAATATTTGCTAACACAAAAAAAGGAGGCACAACACAACAGGAGATCTGACAACTTTGCTCAGTTCAATGTGTGGTTTGGTATAGTTTTGGAGTTTGCTATTCTGCAGCTGTAACACAGTTTTCAATGTGCTATCCATATTTGTGTTTTGTGGTTGTTGTTTTTTTTAAATCTGTGCCCCACACAGCAGCATCCATTCACTTTACATACCCACCACTAGGGGGCACACAGTAACTAATGATAAACGTGATTAGAGCGTCGCCACAGGGATGATGTCATTAACTTTAAAATGCTGCATAACACAGCATTCCCACTAAGCACACATTATAAACATTGGAATGATGCTCAAGTGGGCACCACAGTGTCACACCAATACGTGCTTTTTTTTTTTTGTTAGTGTTTTTATTATTTATCTTTGGCAAACAGATATGTTGATATTCCTAATTGGGCTTAGTAAAGGAAATGAATTCTGCATGATGCTATGGATTTTCAGCTAGGTCACAAAACATTTATGCAGCACTGCTTTACACAAGCACACGTCAGGTAAAATACTGATGAATATTGGTTCTAGTTTTAGAAAAGTGCACAAAAAGAGATATTTCTTTGTCAAGTTGGTTTTCTTCGAGCATGAATTCCAAAACTCTGTGCCGATAGAATGTTGTTGTTTTTTGCTCTGCCTTAGAATGTTGCTTTCCAGGGGGGAGGGGGTTTAATGGCCAGTGTCTAAACAATGGCGGACACAGGCCAGGGTGAGTCTTGCTGACTTCCATCCAAACTTTAAACACTCGAACAGCCTGCCCAGCTGATCCAGATTGGGTTGGTCAACAAGGCTTTATGGTACGCATGTTCTTTCCAGTTCAGAAACACATGGCGTGCTTTGTGGCTGCCATTTGGGGACCCTCTTGTTTGTCAATGGGTCCTATATTATCAGGCAAATGCTGACCTCGGCTTTACACCATATGGATGCTTACAATTTGCTTGCAATACTTAGACTCAAGGGAAATGACTTAGACTTCCTTTTATTGTCATTCAAATTTGAACTTTACAGTACAGATAAAACAACATTTTGTTGCATTAGCTCGTTGTAGTGCAGGATAAAAGAGCAATAAGGTGCAGATATAAATAAATAGATTACTGTACATATAAATATATTGTATTTTTGCATATGCATCTACGTTTATGGATGTATGTTATATTGTCTTTATATTCAAGCGAGTTAATCCGTTTTGAGGGGGGAATTGAGGGGATTATTATGATGCGTTTAAGAGTCTTATGGCCTGAGGGAAGAAGCTGTTACAGAACCTGGAGTTGCTGCTATGGAGGCTGCGGAACCTCTTTCTAGAGTCCAGCAGTGAAAACAGTCCTTGGTGGGGGTGGGAGGAGTCTCTGCAGATTGTCTAAGCCCTGGTCAGAAAGTGGCTTTTTGCGATTTCCTGGACAGGAGGAAGAGGAGTCCTGATGATCTTTTCCGCCGTTCAAATAAGTTTTACTGAGAGGAAACTTTGTGTGCTTTGTACGTGGTAATACTTTCTTAAAGTAATGTTGAAGTACGTGGGTAAATAAAAGTGGTTGTTCCCTTCTTTTCATCATGTCCATATTGAAAGCAGAATCGGAGAGGTGTTGGGGAAACAGAAATCAGAGTTTAAGCAGACAGCTCCAATTCCTGCAATACTCTCAGACTCCAGTGATTCGCTGTGTGCACGCTGCCTATTTGCATAGCCACTCTTGCCTCTTGCATCCAAACTGGCTGCTGAGGCTCCACTCCCCTCCCTCCCGCCTCTCCTCCTCCTCCTCTTTTTCTCCTTCCCCACCTCTCTCCCTGAGTCCTCTCGCGCACATCTTCTGGAAGGGCGCTGTTGATGCTACCCGTGTTGCGAGAGTGTGTTTCCTGCCCGGGGGTTTTTCTCTCTCCCAGGTGCTGCCGTCGCTTGTTTTTTCATTGAGAGCGCACGTCTCTAGATGGAAAGCGTCTGCGCTATCTGGCACACAAACCACAGGTGCACTTTTCCGACACATGCAAAAGAGACTGGGATTGTACCATGGTTTCATTCCTCCGGACATCCTTTGAAAGCACGGGAGTAGAAGAGCGGGGACAACTATTTGATTTGCTTTACTGAAGCCTTTTACTTTGCACAAACTCTCTTTTTTCCTGGAATATGAACTGTCCTGGTAGGAAGATGTTACTAATTTTGTGAGGGGGTTTTGCCAATGCTGTGAGGTTGTCCTATATTCCCGCTGTTGCTTGAGATTATGTTTTATGATACTTATTTACCTCTTCCGGTGCGGTTACGGATTTCCTAATTTAACAGACATCAGCAAGAGGCTCATTTTCACCTCCCAACACATTTGTCTCCCCTGGTGTCTGCTGTGTTCACTCACCGTGGATCTGTGCGAGAATCTCAGCACTCTCAGAATTGGCCAAGTGAGAAATATGGGGCTTTAAAGCTCACTGAAGTTCCATCTTTATTCTAAAGCCTCATCAAGCCACTCAGGAAAGATGCTTGGAGGCTGGAGGACACAGTTTACTCCCCTTGTACCCCTGGATGAGCCCCTACACCACAACTGGGCTTCACTCACCCACCTGGCTCTGTGGATCTCCGCCCTGGCTCTGGGCTGCGTGGCAGGGTCAGAACCAAGCACTGTGGAGAATCTCCACCACCTTCAAGTCTCCCATGGGAACAAACGTCAACACATTGTGCCTATTGCCATCCAAAGATCCCCTGCATCCCTAAGGGCTGGGCACAGTGAGTATTTGGACCAATCTATGCATATCATTACTCTTCAGACCATTTAGTCATTGCTGGGGAAAAAAATCAACTTCAACAAAGCCCAAATAGTACTCATGTGTGTCTTACATGGAGCTTTAAGCTTAGGTCCGTCATCCTCAGCAAAGTGTCCTCCGTGTCTCCATGTCCAAGATTAGCCATATCCCTTTCTCCAGATGCTTCACTGTGTCCAGATTAGACAGGATTAGAACATTGTGGTGCTCCATGTTGCCCAAGGGTGTTTGGAAGGGACAAACATGTATTTCTTCCAGCTCTGCAGGGCACTAAGCCTCCCCTACAGGCCAGCATTGCGCATACAGAGCTTTCTTCCCATATGGTCACATATCCTCCTGATAACCAGCGTCCTCTGCAGTGGACATTAATGTTTGGCATACCTGAGCTATTTTGTTTTATATTTGTAACCCTGACAAAGGAAAAAGACCAAGAACAAATGTCCAGTGCAGAAGATGTTGGTTCTCAGGAGGATATGTAACAGAGTACTGAGAGTTTTGCCACAGACCAGGACACATGCGTTGTTGAGTGACGTCATCACTGCTGACGTACTCTAATGCAGGGGTACCCAATTCTGATGTATGCTCCAGTGGGGTGGTACCTAACTAGTCTCCATGTACCACACTTCTACAGCATAATAATGCATCCAAATGAATACATTAGTTGAAATAACTATAACTGACCATCATACTGTATAACAGGGTTACTCAACTCAATTGTTTCCAGAAAGCTAAGGACCACAGGACCGGATTTATTCCTTCGCTATTACTGTTCTTATTTTGTATATTCCTGAGAACAAATATTCTGCAGTGGACATTTTAACTACATATGAAAGTAATAGTGAATACCACTATGGCTTTTTGCTGCTTTTAAGGACCTACTGCCTAAAAGCCTTTCAAAGACCTGACAACATTGTAGTGTTTTCAGAAACCTGCTACAGATGTGTTAGTCTCTTCCAAGTTGTTTTAATCAAACTCCGGTGCTGGTCTGGTGTCATTCCCAGGCCAATTTTCCCCCCTGGATCCCCTAGCTCAGGGGTGTCAAATTCATTTTAGCTCAGGGGCCGCATGGAGGAAAATCTGTGCACACCCGGGCCGGACTATTAAAATCATGGCATTGAAACAAAAAAATAATGACAACTTCAGATTGTTTTCTTTGTCTTTCTTTGGCCAAAAATAGAACAAACACATTCTGAAAATATTACAACAAAAATCTAGAAAAAAATACCCGGCAGCGGTAAGTTTAGATCCATGAAGGAAAGAAGAACGCAAATGAAAGTTTATAACTGAATACATTTACATATGCATAAAAATGTATTTTCTTTTGTATTATTTTTTTTAATGAATTAAGTCAAATTTTTCCAAAACATAATATAGAATGTGAGATATAACAGGATAATGCATACATGTATCTTTTGTTTTCAAAACGGTTAAAAAAAAAAGTGGGACCCCAAAAATTTAGTGTGGGACCCCATTTTTATCATAACATTCCTAGCGCCAACAATGATGGAGTATTGGTGCGTGCAAAACAGCAGCAGGTGGCTGTGGCCTGCGGGCCGGTTCTAATACTAATCAAATATCATCCCGGCGGCCATAGATAATTGATTTGCGGGCCGGATCTGGTCCGCGGACCTTGACTTTGACACCTCTGTCCTAGTTTAATAGCTAGGATTTATAAAACCCATTTAGACCACTATGTAGGCCCCAATATAGTATTTTGAAAGAGTTGTGGAGACTAATTAATGGGTCTTCGATGTTTTGTTTTGTTTTCAAAATCCAAGAGCTCCTCGGTTGTAAAGAGACAGCATTTGCCACAACTATACCATGTACACTTACTGTAACTATTATATATCCATCGATCTATCCATTTTTACCCCGCTTACCCCTGCCGTAGTTGATATTTCAATTCTGGGCCATGTCTTCAGATTGGAACTGAATCACATCTGAGTTCACTTGCAAGTGTATCAATACCAGCTAAGCTTCTTCCAAGCTACTCGTTTGTTGCACAGAAAGGCAAACTAAAGTGTTGGACCTCGGACTTCAAATTTAAATGTTCTTTATAGTAATTTTTTCAGTACATGCAACACATATATAAATACCTGCTAAGTGGCCTTGTGGTTAGAGTGTCCGCCCTGAGATTGGTAGGTCGTGAGTGCAAACCCCGGCCGAGTCATACCAAAGACTATAAAAATGGGACCCATTACCTCCCTGCTTGGCACTCAGCATCAAGGGTTGCAATTGGGGGTTAAATCACCAAAATGATTCCCGAGCGCAGTCACCGTTGCTGCTCAATGCTCCCCTCACCTCCCAGGGGGTGGAACAAGGGAATGGGTCAAATGCAGAGGGTAATTTCACCACATCTAGTGTCTGTTGACTATCAGTGGCACTTTTACTTTAACTTTAACATATGAAAGAATTTTGATACCTTTCGTCTCTCACCCTGTATTCCGGAGCAATTTCCCAACTTCAGGGAGAGTATGGCCGCTCCGTCCAAGCGGGCCGCCAAACAGTTTAAAAAACCAGAAAAGGAAATAATATTTCAAAGAGATGCCATGTTGTCTTTACAAAGTAGAAGCGCTTACAGTAAGAAGGGGATTTGTATGACCCCATCCGTCGCGGTTTACCTGACACGTGACGAATTGGGGGGGTGCACTATCCACTTTAGCCGCCAGATGGCAGTAGAGTGTTGACTATCTTAAAATGTGTTTTGTGGCAATTCAAATATTGACCACAGTGCCAGTTGCTATGTAGAGTGACGCTTTCCATTATTTTCAGTAGACTGTATTGCAAAATGATTAACGCCCCCACCATCCTGTCATGGGGGATCTACCCAGGAGTGTGGCCGTACGAATCCCTTTCCTACTGTGCAACTACGAAATACCGATTTCCAAATTAGCAGAACCATTGCGCAATTTTCGACCAACCGAAAATCGCAATCTTGATCAGGAGCTCTTTGGAAACTCTATTAGCTATAGAATTAGCTTGTAAACTTAATTCTTCAGACTTATAAACGCACAGATGGGGCGACTGATAGTCAATAAAAATAAAAACAAAAACATGCATTTATTTTTTTGTCTGTGGCCTGGTACCAGCTGGCACCAGAACTCAGTCTCACTATTTGGGGATCGCTGCTCCAAGGCTAGATTCTCGATAAGAAGTGATGGTATTTCAAGAGTTTTATTTGACAATGGGCTTGTAAAAATCAAGATACCATATCGGCAGAAATGATCAGTGTACGCAAGTGTGGCAGGATGTTTGCCAGCCTGTCGAGAAAACGAGAGAGGCAATTAGACGATTGACCTGTCTGGAGCAGCTCTCCCCGAAGATCCCGAGGGCAGATTTCATGACCTAATATTGTAGAATGTCCTCCTCGGCCATTATGAAGAACTCGCTAACACAGGCAGTGGAGATAGGCTCTCGCAGTAATGTGATTACATTCTAGTTCGATCAGCATGTGGAGGGTACATAAAAATGAAATGGAGGACATGATGTTCAGCACGCTACCTGGCTTCAGGACAAAGCCTGCTGTTGTCTTTGCTGTGATGCAAATTGCTTAATTTTCATCAGCGTTTCCTCCTCTCAGGGGTGTCCGTTTACTGTCTGCAATTAACTCGGAACATTTTTTTTTTTTTTAATAAAATGCTGTGCAAAAATCGTCGGTGAATTAACTTTTTCCCAGCAATCATTTAGACACTTTAAAAAGGTAACTAGAAGGACAAACACATTTAATGGTAAATGGGTTATACTTGTACAGCGCTTTTCTACCTTCAAGGTACTCAAAGCGCTTTGACACTATTTCCACATTCACCCATTCACACACTGATGGTGGGAGCTGCCATGCAAGGCCCTAACCACGACCCATCAGGAGCAAGGTTGAAGTGTCTTGCTCAAGGACACAACGGATGTGACGAGGTTGGTAGAAGGTGGGGATTGAATCAGGAACCCTCAGGTTGCTGGCACTGCTACTCTCCCAACCGCGCCACACCGTCCATTAGTCATTTAGAAGTGTTAAGCTAAAATAATTTATTTGAACTTGTTTGTCACTTTGGAACAGGGACTATTTCACTAGAGTTTGGTGATGGCATGAAAAAAGGGGCTAGTACATTACTGTTTAACTATTGCATTAATGTGGGGGTTCTTAAACATTTTTCACCACGTACCTCTTCAGAAAACTCTTGACTGGCCATCGTTTTCATTTTCAAGATAATGTTACTCATCTCACCATATGAAATATAACTTACTTCACCAGTTATTATGTGTGGAAGTCGCTTCCTAGCGGTCCCACTGACAGACACTTCACAGGATCCAAGCAGGTTTTAACAAAGTTTTAATGATCATATGTTTTATCAACAGTTTTGTTCTCCCAGAACGTGACTTTTCAGTCACGTCCGTATCCTCTCTCCCCCTCTGCTCCCGGCCGTTTACTGTTAAAGACAACAGATGATTAGACAACTTGTACCACCTGGGAAGTCTAATCATCTGCCAGCTGTGTCTCGCCGTCAGCACTGCCACACCCCCATCTGATGGTGCTCTGTCTTCAGCACCATGGACAGAGGCGGTGGCCTTTGCTCCTGGAGGCGCGCTGGTCACACTCTCCCTCCACATTATGTATTTATTTTTATTGTTATTACTTATGGAGTATATTGTGAATAAATTGAGAACAGGAAGTGAACAAAAGTTTTAGAAACTGCTACGTAAAGGAAAAGGGGTAGGATTAAATCAGCTCTGCTTCTTCCTATTCCTTTTTGAACATGTTGAATAGAGACACTGGCAATTGTGATGTATCATGCTGTATGCATGCATATTCAAAATAAACTCAAACTCAAGTCACACCATAAAGACCAACATTAAAATACAGTAGCATAGTAGGCCTAAATATCCATTAAAAACAAGACGGAGGTTTTATTTAACAAGTATATTTAATATCTGTGGCCACTATTACATTACAAAGAGTTTGAACCGTAACACTGTGTTTGAATATTTATTAAGTGATTATTTTGGCGTATCACCCAATGGAGCCTGCGTCCCACTACCACAGTTTGAGAATCGCATCTGCATTAAGGAACAGTACACCCACCCAATCCTAATGGCTGCACCTGTCTGTTTGCCATCCTCCATTAACCGGGAAGTAGTCTGCCAACTAACAGATGGACAAACACACACATTTTCTTTTGAAGTCACTACCAAGTGACAATCTAGGACTGTGTGTATTGTAAGTATTGCTATAACAACTTTTATAATAATAATATATTTATCCGATTATATTCCTTTGAAGCTGGTTAATCTGCATAAATGAAAGATCCTAATAAGGATGTAAACCTCCTCGGTTGTGATGACACAGTCTGAGCAACAAAAGCAGTACTTTCCCACCTAGGCCTTCAGTGATGTCCGACTTCAATGATTACCTCTCAAAATACCACGAGAGAGGCAATGGTCACCACATGGCCATGAGAAAGGAGCAGTCGTCATGGGGAGCGGTCGCATCTTTTTTCGCTCCCACGGTAGCGGTCGTTTGATTCCACACTTTCTCCTTTTTATATTGTGGATCACGGATTTGTATTTTAAACCACCTCGGATACTTCACCCTCTTGAAAATGAGATTCATGAACGCGAAATGGACAATCATAGTAATTTTTATCTCATTGACAATACATCGGCGAAGCACTTTAGCTTTGGAATCCATCCTATTTGGGTCCCACATCAACCTTAAGAAAGTCAATGACTTCACTATAAAAGTGGGTGACATTGTTATCGCCAGGAAGGATGAGGTCACCTA
Organism: Nerophis lumbriciformis; assembly: GCF_033978685.3. Taxonomy (NCBI): domain Eukaryota; kingdom Metazoa; phylum Chordata; class Actinopteri; order Syngnathiformes; family Syngnathidae; genus Nerophis; species Nerophis lumbriciformis. The sequence continues at coordinate 24,530,852 of NC_084549.2, forward strand.
TATAGGTTCCATTCTAGAGGCTAATCTTTCCTGTGATAAGATGGCAACCAAGTTAATCAAAAAGGTCAACCAACGAGCGAGATTTCTCTATAGAATCTCCTCTCTGGTCAACAAAAGCACCATGAGGATTCTGGCGGGAACTCTCATTCAACCCTTTTTCGATTACGCATGCACCTCCTGGTACCTTAGCACCTCCAAAACCCTCACATCTAGACTCCAAACATCCCAGAACAAGCTAGTCAGATTACTTCTAGACCTCCACCCCAGATCACACCTCACTCCTACCCACTTCTCCAAAGTGGGCTGGCTCTGGGTGGAGGACAGAGTAAAACAACTTGCACTGAGCCTAGTCTATAAAATCCGCTACACCTCCCTGATACCGAAATACATGTCAAACTACTTCCTTAACGTAAATGACCGCCATAACCACAACACCAGAGGGAGCTCCACTAACCACGTTATACCCAGATTCCGATCTAACAAAGGTCTGAACTCATTCTCTTTCTATGCCACATCAATATGGAATGCACTCCCAACAGGTGTAAAAGAAAGGGCATCTAAATCCTCCTTCAAAACCGCACTAAAAGAACACCTCCAGGCAACGTCAACCCTAAATTAACACCCTCCCTTCCTCATCATACCTCTTCGGATTGTAAATAATCAAATGTAAATAATCAAATGTAGACACTTTTTCTTATACTTTCTGATCTCTCTCTCTGTGTCCAATACTTGCTGTACATATCCTACCAAGTCAGTCCTTCACTGTTCCAATGTCCATTTCTCTGATGATGCAATTGTTGATGACTGAAGTGTTGATACCAACCAAACCTAATCCCCCCGCCCCTCTCTTCATATCCCACACCCCGGATTGTAAATAATGTAAATAATTCAATGTATATACTCTGATGATTATCTTGTGTGATGACTGTATTATGAAAATAGTATATATCTGTATCATGAATCAATTTAAGTGGACCCCGACTTAAACAAGTTGAAAAACTTATTCGGGTGTATCCATTTAGTGGTCAATTGTACGGAATATGTACTTCACTGTGCAATCTGCTAATAAAAGTTTCAATCAAACATGACCATTGCTGGAGAAATACTATACAGAAACACATTTACACACTACTGGGCATTGTACAAAACGGGTTATTTTCTGGGGCACTGAAAAATCAATAAACCCGCATCAGCAATTAAAACATATCTTATGTGGTACTGTCAAAATTAAAATTGCAAAAAACATATTAAACGTGAAAAAATAAAATATCTGAACTCACATTTCTTTGACAGCTGGGCTGGCTTCCGGGGTTGGCCGACATCATCTCACAAGATGTAGTTTGTCTTTAAATATCCTTCTTGAAAATGGCCTTGCAAATATATGCGTTGTCTTGTCTAATCATAAAAGATGCAGACGAGGCGTGTTGGCGGAGTTCTTAAAGTTTACTCCACAGCGTGCTCATCAAAAACATCCCGCTGCACGTCTACATTCAACAACCTAAACGGGGCTACTGCGCATGCTCTTCACTACTGTGGCATGCTGGGTAACGGAGTTCCTATGTTACCTAGCTCATGACATCACAATATATATCTGCCCTATGCCATCTAGAAGGCCTTACTGACAACAACTCGTGATCTGATCGGGTATCGCAACTGGCTGTCAAAGGTTTGTGTCCGTTCACTTACAGTGCACGGACGTCCACATTGTTGATTCTGAAGGCTCTAGGCAGATTTGGTACAGCATGGCAACATAAGCTTGCTGAATTCTGATTGGATAAAAACTCTATAACCTAAAAACAACAGCGCTGGAATAACCATAATATGACATGAAGAGAATATGAATACTTTTAGATATTTAGGGAAAGTCAATTAAACATTTATTTTATCTTTAATTATGATCATGATTTCTGGTTATGTTAAGCCAGCAGAGAAGGCCCTGACGGCACACCACTGCTTGGGGGTAAGGATATCTCTTCTGATACGGAAAAAGAGATCTGTTCTGGTATTTTTTCCCTTTTTTTTTTCTGTACTGCATGTTGCGGGCTTGTATAATATGACTACTCCCATGTCCCTGCGTTGATAGCGAATATGACAGTATCTGTGTTTCTGCGAGTCAGTGGTGATGATAGCTGCGCTGATAGGGATCTGGGTACATGTTACTCTAATCTAGAGGGAGCCGGGCGAGTATTGACCAGTGGATAAGAGACTGAAGGCTGCAGTTATTCTCTCCTTTCCCTGCGTTGGGCGGAAACTCCCTGGCTCTTTCACCTATTCATATCCTACGATATTGACTATGCTTTTGCTCGTCTCCTCTTATTTCCCCCTCCCCACGCTTTCATCTTCCTCCAACATCAGCTCCCCTATTGGTCTGCAGAGCCCATTCAGGCAGACTGAGTGGGCAGCAGTGTTGTTGCGCCTGCAGTGGTCTGTGCGGTTGCAGCGGTGACCAAGCTAAAGATGGTATGGAGGGAAATGAGACCTGACTGCGTGTGTGGTGGGCAGGGAAGGTTCTGCTGAGTAATGTGTCCGGTTTCAGATTAGGAGACTTGCAAGACGAAAGCGAAAGTGAGGGAGAAACAGACCCCCCCCCTCCTTTTGGACTCAAGGGGATATATGTGCCCTCTTACAAGCATGGGTCCTGCTTGAGTTTGAGTCAGTGAGTTCTTTACCCATAAGGCATTGTGAATCATCCGGAACAGTCTCGTGCCCTTTGACATCCTGTCAATCTGTTTACACCTCTGGCTTTTTCCTCTTTAAAAGGTAGAGGCATCCACAGTTTAATAAAGTAATGACTTAATATTCCCCTCTGTGTGTCACATTTTGCACATACAGTAGATTAGTTGTCACTATTTAATTATTTACCTCCCAATGCATGTTCTGAATGCCTGTTTCCATAAATGTCCGTTTTCATGCGGGTGTCAAATACGGTTGTACAGTATACCGGTATTAGTATAGTACCGTGATACTAATGACATATTCGGTACTATACCGCTTCTGAAAAGTACCGGTCTCGCCCCCGTCATCGTCACGTCGTGTCATTGCTGGTTTACGAGCAGACGAGCATGTTCGGCAGCGCACAATCACGGAGTACTTACAAGCAGTAAGTGTAGACAGAAAAGGGAGAACGGACGCATTTAGGCTTAAAAAGTAAAGATAAAGGTGAAGTTATAACACTAAAACGCCCTCAGGAAGAGGTGCTTTAAGACATGGCTAGCTAGCTAGGCTAAAGTCCAGCCCCAGTTTGCAGTGTTTTAGCTACTTCTAAACCACTCATCCTCGCCTCAATGGCGACAAATAAAGTAAGTTTCTTACAAGTATCATCCCTGCAGGACAAGGAATAGCTAAACATGCTTCACTACACCGGTGTCAAAATATAAACAAACGCCATTGGTGGATCTACTCCTAACATCCACTGTAATGATACCAAGTACAGTAGCGTATCTAGTCGATACTACTACGATTACGTCGATATTTTTTGGTATCACAACATCTTCTTTTGATTTTTAAAAATGTATATTATGTTTATAAACTCAGGAAATATGTCCCAGGACACATGAGGACTTTGAATATGACCAATGTATGATCCTGAAACGACTTGGTATCGGATTGATACCCAAATTGGTGGTGTCATCCAAAACTAATGTAAAGTATCAAACAACAGAATAATAAGTGATTATTAAATTTTAACAGAAGTGTAGACAGAACATGTTAAAAGAGAAAGTAAGCAGATATTAGCAGTAAATGAACAAGTAGATTAATAATTCATTTTCTACCACTTGTCCTTAAAAATGTTTGCACTTAAAAACCCTCCTTCATTCAGGGACTCTTTTCCTGAGTTTGTAAACAATAACACAAATGACAAAAAATTTGTTGATAGTAAAAAATATCCATCCAACCACTTTGTTATTGATCTGATACTATACTACTTGGTATGGTAATGTCAGTATTTGTATTACACCCCCCCCCCCCCCCCCCCCACCTTTGTTTACATTCAAGAGCTCTAGCTTAGTCGTTAGCGTATCCTCCTCTAGTGTGTAGTGTACTGTAGCATGTTTAGCTATTCCTCGTCCTCCAGGGATAATACCAGGGATGTAAGAAACTTAGTTTATTTTCCGCCATGGAGGCGAGGATTACAGACTGAGAAGTGGTGTTGCACTGTGGACGGACATTAGCCATGAGCAAGGACACTACATTGCGTTCAGGATGCATTATTTCAATTGTGCCTGTCAAATTTGGTAGAATGTTATCACAATACTGTACAACTATAATATTAAAAGTTCTAATTGGCCAAATGTATATAATTTACTACGTCCATGTTGCGCAAACCTATGATCTAGACCAGTGTTTTTCAACCTAGTGCCGCGGCACACTCGTTTGCCGTGAGATACAGTCTAGTGTGCCGTAGTAGAATATGCAATTTCACCTATTTGGGTTAAAAATATTTTTTGCAAACCAGTAATAATAATCTGCAAATGTGCCTTGGTTACTCAGCAAAGTAACCTTGTTGTACTCTTCCATATCAGTAGGTGGCAGCAAGTACCTAATTGCTTTGTAGATGTCGGGGACATGGTTTGTCGAGATCACAATACAGACGACAGTGTGCAGGTAAAAAAGGTATCTAATTATTAAACCAAAATTAAACGAAAGAGTGCCGCTAAGAAAAGGCATTGAAGCTTAGGGAAGGCTATGCAAAACGAAATTAAAACTGAACTGGTTGCAAAGTAAACAAAAACAGAATGCTGGACGACAGCAAAGACTTACAGCATGTGGAGCAGACAGCCTCCTCAAAGTGCATGCGGACATGACATGACAATCAACAATGTCCCCGCAAAGGACAGCGACAACTTGAATGGCCTTGATTGCTAAAACAAAACAGGTGCGGCGAATAGCGCTCAAGGAAGACATGAAACTTCTACAGGAAAAGACCAACAAAACAGGAAAAGCCACCAAAATAAGAGCGCAAGACAAGAACTAAAACACTACATGCAAGAAGACACCAAAACACTCCAAATAAGTCACGGCGTGATGTGACAGGTCGTGACAGTACACCTACTTTGAGACAAGAGCTATAGTGAGGCATGGTTGGTTATGGTTTGAATTCTTATCCAACACTTGCGAGAACAACTTTTTTTTTGTCAATATCAGCCACTGAGTTTCATTTTTTAATGTATTCTGCTGGTGGTGTGTCTCGAGATTTTTTCAATAAAGAAAATGTGCCTTGGCTCAAATAAGGTTGAAAAACACTGATCTAGACAATATAACTTTATTTTTAGAACGCCGAAAGTGCACTCTGGGAGGCAGTGTTATGATGTTGTATCTAGAACGATCAAGCTGCACAAAACTAAATATTGTAAAAAATATATATTTTTATATAGGATGTATATATTCATAATATACTGTATCTCAAAAAACAAACGTCATTCAACGGGTTCACTGAATTTGTTTTAATCAGAGCCTTAGGTCATTCAGCTGCTGTAAAATGATTAAAGGATATTGTTAAATAAGCAATATGTTGAATATTTTTATTTTCTGACCAGTCTAAATATATTGACATGTACAAGGATTACATTGTCTGTCTTTGTCCCCTACTCTTTCACAGCCATTTGTCCATTACTGCTATTGCTATTGCGAGTTTGCACGGACATTCCAGACGTGCTAAATAAATATAGATGCAAAATAGCAGCCGCAGAACATTTTCAGCCTTGATAAATCACATTGCAAGTGCTCAATGATTATATCTGCATCTCCTCCTCCAGTATTGTAGGCGGTCTGATAATCAGCATTTATTCTGCATTTACATTAAGTCACGCTAAATGGATTGGAATCTTTATTTAGTTTTTTTGATTTTGACACAATCCTCCGTCCACCAGCTTGGCAATCAGATCTGTGTGCGCTATCAAGTTTCCACATGTTTTAATACAGCCAAACTGTTAAGAATTCTCCATGTTTATCTACGTTTTCAGATACTTTATTTTGAAGCATTTCATTACAGTGTCACTTCCGCTTCCTTCCTGTCGGTGTCACTTCCGCTTCCCTTTTGACGTGTGTTAATGTGTGCTGACTTGTTTCTCTGCTACTTTAAATCGGTGCTCTAGTCTTTGAAGATATGAGTATGTTGATTATTATATAAGACTAATTTAGTTTATTAATAGACATCACTGTGTTTGTGTAACATTTAGGGGTGTTTTATGAGTATTATTGGTGCTGTGTTGTCAGAATGCTACGAGCTAACATCTCCCTGTTAAGGATAGCAGTGTTGCTGCTAATGTGGCTAGCTCACATGCCATTGTAGAAATGCAATATATGATGTCTCTAGTATTTTACTTTGAGCATATATATATATATATATATATATATATATATATATATATATATATATATATATATATATATATATATATATATATCAGTGACGTACGGTGAGGTTCATGGCTGGTGAGGCATTGACTTCATCACAGTCAGATTTACAAACATATGAACCCTAAAGAGTATCTTATTCACCATTTGATTGGCAGCAGTTAACGGATTGTGTTTAAAAGCTCATACCAGCATTTTTCCATGCTTGGCACTCAGCATCAAGGGTTGGAATTGGGGGTTAAATCACCAACAATTATTCCCGGGCACGGCGCCGCTGCTGCCCACTGCTCCCCTCACCTCCCAGGGGGTGATCAAGGGATGGGTCAAATGCAGAGGACAAATTTCACCACACCTAGTGTGTGTGTGACAATCATTGGTACTTTAACTTAACTTAACTTTACACATACAAACTGTAGCACACAAAAAAGCACATTTAATTAAAAAAACGTTATTATGGTCTTACCTTTACTTATAAGTGCGGGAACAGTGGTGTTCGTGTTGGAGGAGTTGTGAATGAATGAAATATGAAATCCACGCTGCAGTCTGCAGGTGTACCTAATGTTGTGTCCCTGCAGTCGTTCACGGCTCCTCCGGCGCGAGCATTGTTGTTTTTGCACTTTTTGGCTTCTTGTTAAGTGACTTTTTTTGGGGGGGATTCGGTCTTGCACGTGGAGGGTTTGGGTGTGGGCTTTGGTTGGTGTGGCGCTCCCGTCGGGGGGTGCATTCTGCGGTGGGGGTTCATTAACCGGCACCAGGAGGCGGGATTACTGCGAGCCTCACACAGTGAATCTTCGCAGCAGTTTTATGATTGCTCAGCACAAGAAATACTTTACACACATACAGTTGTTGACAAAATACACTGTACATTATATACCTCAGCTATCTAAACTATGGAAATGTATAATATAATTCATACAGCAATACGGTCTCACTGCACAGCAGGCCAGCAGTTAGGCGAGTCCGCAATCCATGTTGAGGCACAACTGAGTGACGTGCCTCAACTGGCTGCTGATCACCGCACCGTCTCTTCTCAGTATTTGAACGGCAAATGTGAAAATTCAGCGATTTTGAATACAAATAATCTAAAACTGGTGAAGTTAAATGGAAAATAACTTCATAGTATAATCACTGAATACATATAACAATTTAATTTTTTTTTTTTTCTTTTTACATTTTTTTTCTTTCCATGATGGCAGGTGAGGCCCTGCCTCACCTGCCTCCAGTGACCGCACGTCACTGATATATATATATATATATATATATATATATATATATATATATATATATATATATATATATATATACATATATATATATATATATATATATATATATATATATATATATATATATATATGTTGTTTAGTTAAATGACATAAATGTTGATGGGTATTTGCCTGTGATTTACAGATACTAACTAAATAAATGAACCTAAATCAATATACACCATTAAAGTTGGAGGAGTCCAAATGATGACTGCGTGTTCTCTGACCGGAACCCCAACGTGGTCAATATCCGAAAAAAACAGTCGCAGAGTTTAATACTCAACACAAACCTTTGGTAGATCAGGTCCTTTGTGTGTAAGAGGGATGCAATTTGAGGCCATAATGTGGAAGATAAATTGAAAAAAAAAGAAGTATTAAGAGTGTTTGAGGGGAATGACATACATACAAGCCTACATTGAGTATTTATTACAGTATCAAGAACACCAATGAGACCACATTTGAGCTCAGTCACACGCAGAAAATATGATTATTTTAAATCATAATGAGGCAGCAAACACGTAATCATGCACAATATACACAAGCTGCATGCACACACCCACACAGAATAACACTACCTGGAATCAATTTGCTGATTTGAATCACAGAGATACTTTCAATTCAAGGCTGAATGTTGTTATTTAAAGGTAAATGCAAATATGCTGCATACCTGGGAGAACGATTGCAGTACATAATCAAATGTTAAAGGCACATTATTGTGCTATGGTGAACAATTATTGCTTTAATTGCCTGCCTTAATTAGAAATCCAAAACATTATTTGTTATTTCGCTAATGTGCCCCACAAAGCCGTACAATCTGCACAATGTGTTTCCCTCCCAACATGTATCCATCGTAGACGAGCACTAAATTGCTCCGCCACATAGACATGCATTGATCCTCTGAGCAAGGATATTATATAAAGCAGCCGACCAATGTAGCTCGCTGTCACCGACACGAAAACAAAAAACTGTACAGACGTTTCTCTGAGCAAATGGCAACTTCTAATGGACTCAAAATATATAGAAGGGCATGAAAAATGAACGAGTGGCCTCTGTATACAACTAGTAGGCCTCGAGACAAGGCATGTCGTAAATATGATTTCTTTGCAATTTACAGTTGCTCACCTGCAGCCAACCGACTGGCCCCTAATCCACTCTAATAGGATTGTGTGGGATTTAAGCAACCTCATTGCTCCTTCCATCTCTTGGAGCCTACGGTTGGCTGGGAAAGACTGATAAATGAAGAAAAAAAAAAACATGCTTGCTGAACACCAAGGTGTAAGCTAATATTAGCATACACTGAGAAACACAGTGTATGAATACAATGCATGCCCACACACGTTCTTCCACTCTTCTGTAGTCTATCTATTCATTGGCAGATGTGTGGTAAAAGATTGGTAGGGCGTCACGTTGTGCGTGTATATATAGCTACTGTATTTATGAATAAAAAATGCAAACCTTAAACTACAAATAATTCCGCTCTGACAACTGGGCACACTAACATAGTGTGAACAACACAACCATGAATGTGATGAAACCAATTTTTTTTTTTTTTTTTCAGTTCAGTTTCAGTTTATTTTGAACATGCATACGATACAATGTAATGCATCACACATTTCCAGTTGTTTCATTACAGCACGTCCGAAAAGGAGTAGGATGAAGCAGAGCTTATTTATTCCTACCCCTTTTCATACCATAGCAATTTTATCCGATTACCTTGTTCTCTGTAACAGAACAGTGAACACATAAATAATAAATAAACAATATACCATAATAAGCAAACAAATATTAAATACATAAATAATATTTGTCTCAATAAAAAAGAAAAGAAAAATGATTCAAGATGTTCATCATAATTCTTGTTCTGTGTACTTTGTGAACACTTGTAGTTTGAACAGTCTCTTAAACTGAATCATATTGGTGCTTTGTTTGATTTCTTTGGTTAATCCATTCCATAATTTAATTCCACATACTGATATGCTAGAGGTGTTAAGTGTTGTACGAGCATACACATGTTTTGAATTAGATTTTCCTGTAAGGTTATATTTCTCCTCTTTTGTTGAAAATAATTGTTGTACATTCTTAGGTAGCAGGTTATAGTTTGCTTTATACATCATTTTAGCTCTTTGCAAATGCACAATTTCAATAATTGTGATTTAATAAATAACGGCTTTGTATGTTCTCTACATCCAAAATTATGTATTATAACTGATCTTTTTTGTAACACAGTTAGTGAATGAAGCCCACATTTGTAGTAGTTTCCCCATATTTCTACACAATAACTCAGATATGGTAACACTAGCGAGCAGTAGAGAATATGAAGTGATTTTTGGTCTAGAACATGCTTTGCTTTATTCATAATTGATGTGTTTCTTGCTACTTTATGTTGTATATTTTTTTACATGAGATTTCCAATTCATCTTATCATCTATTATTACACCCAAAAATGTGTTTTCTTTTAACCTATTTGTATTTGTGTTTGACTTTCTCTTCAACTGTTACCAAATAGCATTATTTTAGTTTTGCTGAGATTCAAAGATAGTCTGTTTTTGTCAAACCATCTTTTTAATTTGTTAATTTCTTCTGTTATTATTTGTATTATCTTCTGTGTGTTCTCTCCTGAATAAATTGCAGTTGTATCATCTGCAAATAAAACTAACTTTGCTACATGCACCTGTTACGTGAGTTTTGCCTTGTCTCTAGTATGCTAAGTGTTTGCTTCATGCCATGTCTTCGTAAGATTTCTTTGTTTCATGCCACAGTTTCGTGAGTATTCCCTGTCCATAGTCTATGCTAAGAATTTTCTTTAGCTTCGATCAGGCACGTTGTTCTGTCGGCTCGTTTTCAGTTTTTTGTAATACTTTGCTATTTTGAGGACTAAATCATGTTCCAACCTGCAAGCCAAGTCCGGAGTTGGGTCCGCCTGCTTTTCAGGAGAACGAACCCCGCAGTAAGCTGCGAAAACCCCGTTGTGATACGTACTTCTGCCGAACGATCCATTTGGCATCAGCGGTTTATCCATATATGGTAGAAATGTACCCAGAGTGCCTTGCGCGTGTCCGCTGTTGTAGTCCGCATTGTGGTCAACAAGTTCCTTCGGTTTCTCTATCCTCTTGTTGTGGGGCAGACTGGCTCGTACATGCACATGCATCCTTTGCTGTTTCCATTTCTAATACAAACCCCGTTTCCATATGAGTTGGGAAATTGTGTTAGATGTAAATATAAACGGAATACAATGATTTGCAAATCCTTTTCAACCCATATTCAATTGAATGCACTACAGAGACAAGATATTTGATGTTCAAACTCAAACACTTAATTTTTTTTTTGCAAATAATTAACTAAGAATTTCATGGCTGCAACACGTGCCAAAGTAGTTGGGAAAGGGCATGTTCACCACTGTGTTACATGGCCTTTCCTTTTAACAACAATCAGTAAACGTTTGGGAACTGAGGAGACACATTTTTTAAGCTTCTCAGGTGAAATTCTTTCCCATTCTTGCTTGATGTACAGCTTAAGTTGTGGTATTTTAGGCTTCATAATGCGCCACACATTTTCAATGGGAGACAGGTCTGGACTACAGGCAGGCCAGTCTAGTACCCGCACTCTTTTACTATGAAGCCACGTTGATGTAACACGTGGCTTGGCATTGTCTTGCTGAAATAAGCAGGGGCGTCCATGGTAACGTTGCTTGGATGGCAACATATGTTGCTCCAAAACCTGTATGTACCTTTCAGCATTAATGGCACCTTCACAGATGTGTAAGTTACCCATGTCTTGGGCACTAATACACTCCCATACCATCACAGTCAAAAAAGGGCGCGAAAACGTTCTGAAAAAAAAATAAACGCAGGATTTTTCCCAAATAACCACTATCACATGTTATGTAGACCACAATGAAGTGTTTTAATTGTATAAAAAAAAATCATGACATAACCCCTTTTAAATGCCATTTTTGGGTCCTACAGTTATCTAAAACATAAATATACTGGTAAACAAAATGCAATCGTTTATGTTAAGATTCATCTCAAATTGTATTTTACACTTTCCCATTCAAAGCATGCAGCAATCATGGATGAAATGCGTTAAAAAGTCAATAATAACAACCTAGAATAACAACACATCAATACAAACTTAAAGCCAAAGACCGTGAAGAGAACCGAGGCTAATTTCCGACTGCTCATGTCTAGCATCTCCTTGTACTATTACCATAAGTTATGCAGCTAATTAAACAATATTTCAACACTCCGTGTGATGCTAAGCAGCAAAGCAGATGTAAAATCTTGCAATTAAGGCCAATATGTGCTTGCTATCTCTTGGGCATGACTTAGAAAAAGGGTAAACATTACAAATGAAGACATGTCAAACCGCCAGGATGACGAAATACAGTAGACATTTTAAATATTGGCAAGATATGTGTTGAACAGACTTTGACATGCAAATGTTTAATTAATTCAGGACAATCTTTAGTGCTGCCCTAGTGGCTCCCTGGAGCATGTTTTAAAAAAAAAGATTGTAAATGGAAAAAGATGGGGGAAAAATATTTTTTTGTTCTCGTATGTTTTTTGTTTAAGGACAAACATGACACAAACCTGCCCAATTGTTAGAAAGCCCACTGTTTAATATGTTTGTGTGTATGCTTCACTGATGAGAGTATTTGCTGAACATCATTTTGTCCTACTAAATTTGGCGGTTCTTGAACTCACCATAGCGTGGACTGTGACGCAGCAGTTTGTTTACATATAAAATCTTCCACTCCTTCTTTGTCTCATTTTGTCCACCAAACGTTTTATGCTGTGCGTGAATGCACAAAGGTGCACTTTGTTGATTTTATTGACTTGTTGGAGTGCTAATCAGGCATATTTGGTCAGTGCATGACTGCAAGCTAATCAATGCTAACATGCTATTTAGGCTAGCTGTATGTACATATTGCATCATTATGCCTCACTTGTAGGTATATTTGAGCTCATTTAATATCATTTACTTTTATCCTCTTTGTATATAATTTAGTTTTGCATGTCTCATGACACATGATCTGTATGTCATACTGGCTGCATTTCAAATGCAGAAAACAAGGTTTTCCAAAATAAATCAACTCAAGTTATGGAAAAAAATGCCAACATGGCACTGCCATATTTATTATTGAAGTCACAAAGTGCATTCATTTTTTTAACATGCCTCAAAACCGCAGCTTGGAATTTGGGACATGCTCTCCCTGAGAGAGCATGAGGAGGTTGAGGTGAGCGGGGTTGGGGGGGGTTGAGGTGGGGGAGCTAGGGGAGCTAGGGGGTGTATATTGTAGCGTCCTGGAAGAGTTAGTGCTGCAAGAGGTTCTGGGTATTTGTTCTGTTGTGTTTATGTTGTGTTACGGTGCGGATGTTCTCCCGAAATGTGTTTGTCATTCTTGTTTGGTGTGGGTTCACAGTGTGCCGCATATTTGTAACAGTGTTAAAGTTGTTTATACGGCCACCCTCAGTGTGACCTGTATGGCTGTGGACCAAGAATGCCTTGCATTCACTTGTATTTCCGATATTACATTTTAAAGCATTTATCGGCTGATAATATCGGCAGTCTGATATTAACGGATAATCTCTATTTCTAATGTTGTAAAAATGTGTGGAATAAATATTCAATTTCAACATTTCTGTCAACAAAGATTTGCTTTAGCCTGCGACACATAGTCATTTTGATAGTAGGCTATTACAGCTAATATAGACACGTATGTCATGTGTTGCCTTTATTATATGACTTCTATAAGGCTCTAGACAGATTTGATTTTTGTATTTTTGGTCCAATATAAAGTTAAAAGTTAAAGTACCAATGATTGTCACACACACACTAGGTGTGGCGAAATTATTCTCTGCATTTGACCCATCACCCTTGATCACCCCCTGGGAGGTGAGGGGAGCAGTGGGCAGCAGCGGTGGCTGCGCCCGGGAATCATTTTGGTGATTTAACCCCCAATTCCAACCCTTGATGCTGAGTGCCAAGCAGGGAGGTAATGGGTCCCATTTTTATAGTCTTTGGTATGACTCGGCCGGGATTTGAACTCCCAACCTACCGATCTCAGGACGGACACTCTAACCACTAGGCCACTGAGTATAATATGGCTCTTTCAACATTTTGGGTTGCCGATCCCTGTACTAAACGTTAATATAAGGACAACAACAAATAACAATAAATGTGAGGAATGTAGTTTAGTTTTTTTAGCTGTGGTGTTTGTTGCCTCAAACTGTACCATTACTGTGTTGGATTAATGGTACGCTTTATAACTGTTCCATCAGAAATGTGGAGGGTTTAAATGGTAACAATTAAAGTTCCTTTTTTTTTTTGCAAGAACAGGAACAATTTGGCTATCCTTAAAGAAGGGATGCACTCTTTGATTAAAGCGCAGTATGTCTTTATGATCTCAAAGCAGCTTCTTTGCACTGATGCAGGTTGGGCTGCACGTGCCGTAGCGCTCACATCAGAGCCCTGGCCCGAAACTTTGTTGTCTTTCTTACTTCCCCTGTATAATTATCCCTCACACTTTTCCCCCCAGTAACGACAACTGCCCTAATAAAGAAGACGGCAGAGATGTTAGGAGTTTGGGATGTTTGGTTCATACTAGCACACAGGCTCACTGAACCCAAATAATGATGACGTTAATGTCTCGTGGCACAAGGTCCTCCATGCAGGCTTTTTTTTTTTTCTGTGCAGAGAATCAAACGATGTTTCATTTTCTCTCAAGGTCTATTTTCTGATATGTGCAAATTAAACACTGGATGCAGAAAAATCTAATCAAGGTTTTTTTGGCAAACGAGATGGCTGATCCGCGCTGCGCTGAAAGGGTGCATTGTGTCCTTGGTGCAAACGCGGAAAAGTGATGATGAGAGAGTAAATTAGAAGCTGTCAATACCGTGGGACACCTCTTAGAGAGCGCCAAGGTGGTTGGCTTCGACGCCAGATATGCAGCTGGTCGGAGCAACAAAGGGCCCGTTGGACGTAGCGCTCCACGAGGACACTGGGTCTTGTCAGCTCGCCCTGGATGGGCCATTCTGCATCACAAGGCAGGGGCTCATGTTTCACATTGGGCTTAGGGGAAGTGAGCATGGCAGCGGAGGAGGCCGAGCGCTGCTAGGGACACTGGTCGACTGAGCACTCATGGCACGATGTTACCAGCCCAGGGGCTACTACTTTATCCTCAGCCTTGAATTGATGGTCCCGTACCATGAAGAGCAAGAAGAGGCTGGTCAGTATTGCTACCCCGGGGGCCAGTTTATGTGAGGTTAAAGCTTATCTCAGCAGAGCAGTGTGAGCAGAAATACTGCAACTGTATGGTGTGGAAAATATCCCACAATTAAAGCATTTAGATTGACAAAAGGATAGCATGTCACTTTTCTCTGCCTTTAAATAAATTACATAAATAAACAGGATTTCACTTTAAAGGGGAACATTATCACCAGACCTATGTAAGCGTCAATATATACCTTGATGTTGCAGAAAAAAGACCATATATTTTTTTAACCGATTTCCGAACTCTAAATAGGTGAATTTTGGCGAATTAAACGCCTTTCTATTATTCGCTCTCGGAGCGTTGTGACGTCACATCGGGAAGCAATCCGCCATTTTCTCACTTTCGTCGGTGTGTTGTCGGAGGGCGTAACAACACGAACAGGGACAGATTCAAGTTGCACCAGTGGCCCAAAGATGTGAAAGTGGCAAGAAATTGGACGAAATTTGTTCAAAATACGAGGCTGTGGGGAAAGCCGACGAAATGGTCAGTCGTTTGTTCCGCACACTTTACCGACGAAAGCTATGCTACGACAGAGATGGCAAGAATGTGTGGATATCCTGCGACACTCAAAGCAGATGCTGACATCAACTCCAAAACTGGACAGATCAGCTTTCAGGAAAAGAGAGCGGATGAGGGTATGTCTACAGAATATATTATTTGATGAAAACTGTATTCATTACTCGCGGTTTTACGTAAATTATTATACATAAACTGTGTTTACCAATAATTTAGCTTAAAAACATTTATTTTTTTCAATCATTCGAGTACATTCGGGTAGTCTTGTGTAATGCAGTATTTTGTGTCTAGTTAGGTATGGTTAACCTGAGTGCTGAAATCGTGGAAAAATATATGTTCTTAGCGCGCCTGAAATGGGCTGTCTGCACTCTCAAAGTGCATGTTGTTGCCAAATGTATTTCATACGCTGTAAACCTAGTTTATAGTTGTTAGTTTCCTTTAATGCCAAAACAAACACATACCAATCGTTGGTTAGAAGGCATTCGCCGAATTCGTCCTCGCTTTCTCCCAAGTCGCTGGCTGTCGTGTCGTTTTCGTCGGTTTCGCTTGCATACGGTTCAAACCGATATGGCTCAATAGCTTCAGTTTCTTCTTCAATTTCGTTTTTGCTACCTGCCTCCACACTACAACCATCCGTTTCAATACATGCGTAATCTGTTGAATCGCTTAAACCGCTGAAATCCGAGTCTGAATCCGAGCTAATGTCGCTATATCTTGCTGTTCTATCCGCCATGTTTGTTTGTATTGGCATCACTGTGTGACGTCACAGGAAAATGGACGGGTGTATATAACGATGGTTAAATCAGGCACTTTGAAGCTTTTTTTAGGGATATTGCGTGATGGGTAACATTTTGAAAAAAACTTCGAAAAATAAAATAAGCCACTGGGAACTGATTTTTAATGGTTTTAACCCTTCTGAAATTGTGATAATGTTCCCCTTTAAGGTCTCTGTATGATTGTTTTGCTCCTGGAAATGAATCTGACAGTCATTTCCCATAATATCAATTAGTTTTTGAGTAGTCGGTAGATAACTAACTGTATTTGGAATGCCGCCTTTCTTTCGCCAGACTTATCAAATCAAATCAAATCAAATCAACTTTATTTATAGAGCACATTTAAAATTTACCACAGGGGTAGCCAAAGTGCTGTACAATGAACAGGTTAAAAGATAAAACGAGTACCGAGCAAACACAACACAACACAAACAGAACACGATAAAAAAAAAATAAAAAAATAAAAAAAATAAAAAAAAACTTAGACCCTGTCTACATTAGGGATGATGTTCGAAACCGGTTCTCCCGGTTGTTCGATAAGAAAAGAACCGATTCCATGGACTCAAATCCCTTTTTGAGGACCGGTTTCCGTTATCGAGGCCACTATAGTAAAGAAAAAGAGTTGGTTCTTTATTCGAATCCCTGGGAACAAATCCCGTCCCACAAGAAATGCCCTGTGGGACATCACAGGAAATGATGTAGCTCAGTCATTAGACGTGATGTCACACAAGCAGCAAAAATAATGGACCGGAAAAAACGCCTCAAGCATACTTGCCAACCTTGAGACCTCCGATTTCGGGAGGTGGGGGGAGGGGTTGGGGTGGGACGGGGGCGTGGTTGGGGGCGTGGCTAAAAGGGTAGTAGTAATATATATATATATATATATATATATATATATATATATATATATATATATATATATAAGAAATACTTGACGTTCAGTGATATCTAGCTATATATATATATATATATATATATACATATATATATATATATATATATACATATATACAAAAGTGCTTTCATCAAATGCACTAGATGGCAGTATTGTCCTGTTTAAGAGTGTCACAACATTGCTGTTTACGGCAGACAAACTGCTTTACGGTATACAAAAAAGTGATTGTTGTTGTTGTGTGTTGTTGCCACGCTGGGAGGACGTTAATGAAACTGCCTAACAATAAACCCACATAAGAAACCAAGAACTCGCCCTCCATCATTCTATAGTTATAACATGATTGGGCAGGTACGCTTTTTTATATTGTGCAGGACCTGAGACCGCCTGAATTTCGGGAGATTTTTGGGAGAAAATTTGTCCCGGGAGGTTTTCGGGAGAGGCGCTGAATTTCGGGAGTCTCCCGGAAAATCCGGGAGGGTTGGCAAGTATGCCTCAAGGCATGGCTATTCACCTATAGTGATCACAGAGACAAGTTGTTTTTGTGTTACTGTATATATTAGTTTTTCTGAAAAATCCCACTTAATATACTTTGGGTAACAACAGTCAATATTTATTTTTTTATTTTTTTTTAGGGGTGTAACAGTCAATATTATTTATTTATTTTATTTTATTTTTTTCTTATAAAATAAAAGTGAGCTTTTGTTAAACCAAATATTGTGTTTTTTTCCATATACAACAACCTATCTGGATTTGATAAGAGAATCGATTAAGAATCGGTTCGATAAGAGGATTTGATAATGGGCTCGAACTCGATAATTTCTTATCAAACATCATCCCTAGTCTACATTAAGATGGATAACTCATTAAACAAATAATTATGTAGCCTAAGCCCCATTTCGGCCACACTAAATCATCGTTTAAGGTTCCCCTCCTTGGATAATTTTTTACACGGGTAAGTCCGCCGTCTATTTCCTGAATCTCCGGCTCTTAGCTTTGTATGGACTCATTGATCATTTATAAACTGAGTTCATAGAGTAAGTGACGCCAAAAACACTGCGCCCTACACAGGAAGTGACGTCAGAAAGAACGCGCCACAGCCAGCTTCATAATAAAGCGGTTTCGTAACTCGGAGCTAACCACTGGAAATATGGAGACAAGTCATCCAGACATGCCCGTGTTTCTCCTTCCGTATGTACAGCAATTGTGGAAATCACACATGACTCCCTTAAGAGAAAGCAATTGCAGCTATTTGGGATACAACACTTCTCAGACGGCAAGAGAACGTTCGAATGTCCAGGTCAGCTGTGATTCTACTTACCGAAAAACTTTGTCCATTTGTCGAAGGAGAAACAACGAGAATGCGGGCTCCCATGGATGTGATTAAAAAAAAGTTAGCGTGTGCTTTGTATTACCTGGGCGCCGAGGGAAGACTACGGAAAACGGCGAATGGTTTTAGACTGGCAAAGCAGACTGTATCAGTTATTGTCCGCCATGTATGTCGCGGACTCAACGTCTAGGTCCAGAGTATATGAAGTCACCAAAAACGAATGGACAATGAAAGTAAAGGCTAAAGAGTGAGGAATGTCCTGACCAGATATCTAAATCCCTAGATTGATTTATTTAAAATGTTCTTTATCACATTGTTTACTTTGTCCAATAAAGATTATATTGATTTATGATGGCTCAGGTGTGATTCACTACAATAGGGCCCCACAGCACACTGGATTCCAGTTAATTGACATACCACAACACTTGATATTGTTCAGATAAGTTAAACGTAAGAACTTGCACACAAAGCAACACTGGAGGTGACTATGACGTGTGCATTTTCCGCGTATGCGTACTAGGTCGCGTTGCGTTGAGGGGGTCATAAACGACCATTGTGTGTGTGTGGACAAGGATAAGGTTAGGTGGGATTTACCCTAGTGTAGAAGGGGACTTAATAAGTAGTCCCCCTTTGGTGGTCGTGTGGATGAAGGCATGTAAAAATTTTATTTGGATCACTTCATTGCATGTGTTTGTCGCCCTGGTCCATGATAACTTCAAAACTAATAGGGAGCATCTTGAGGAAAACAATAATAGAAGAAGACCGAAAATAAAATATATGGGCTTAACTTTTTTTCCCCCTTTTGTTTTTTGAGTCGTATGTGCACTTCTTATGCCGATTTTTGTAGGGTTCTACAAAAAACACTCCTCTTGCTTTGTCCGTCCCATTTTGCACTAGCTAATTCGACTGAAAGGGTCCGTATGTTCCTCATATTCCTATAATTTGCAGGCTGACCCCTTCTTTAGTTGTATTCCTGTAACCTGCAGCAATGTGTCTGGCAGACATACAGTATTTGATCATTCCTTTAAATTATGTGTGAAAATATTGTGATTTTGGGACGAAGATGACACCGAAACACACACTATGCAATATGAAATTGTCTCCAGTCTTCTTTATTTGACGCCAGCAGGCTGATGCAGGCTCGCCCACATTTCGGAGCTAAACGTGGACATTCCAAAATGTGCCAAACTCGTCAGAAAACAAGTCTAAAATCACAACATCATTTTTTTGTTCAGAACAATGAAATGAGTGCTTATGTTCTTAAACCTAATAGTGGTCTAAAGAGCTGCATTTCATCAGAAGTGAGCTACAACCATGCAGACCTCCACTACGGCAGCTCTTCTGATCAATACAACATTGCTATTGAAACAGTAGCTCGGAACATTCAGAGGGATTATCCTACCTCAAAAAATATATTTTCTAAGCAAACAATCATTTAAATACATTGTTAATGTTTCATAGCCCTGCACACTAAAAATGTTGGGTTATTTTGATAACCCAATCTATAAGTAGTTGGGAAAGGAGTGGGACAAACTTGCAGTAAAAGTCAAGGAGCGCTAAATTAATAATTGGGTTTGGAATAACCCAACATTGTAGTGAGCATAACTCAGCTTTTGTGTTAAATAAATTCAACCCAATGGTTGGGTTATAAATCAACCAACATTGAGTTAGCATAACTCAACTTTTGTGTTAAATAATTTAACCCAATAGTTTGGTTGGGAATAACCCAACATTACGTTTTTAATAATTCAACTTTTTGGTTAAATAATACAACGTAAAAGTTGGGTTGAAAAAAATAACCCAAAATGAGTTAAAATAACTAAAATAAGGGGTTCGTCTTTTTCTGAACTGGCAGTTGGGTTAAAATTGGGTTATTTTTTAACCCAACATTTTTTAGTGTGTGGTGTTTTTCTGTATCATGCCTGTCACTTGAGGTCAGCTAGAACAGGCCCGAGCTCACTCATAAATGATTGCCCATCCCTAATGATTTGTTGTCCATCCCATCCATCCATTTCCTACCGCTTGTCCCTTTTGGGGTTGTGGGGGTCAGGAAGTGATTAATAAAGTTGCAAGTATTTTGCTTTCCGGGTATTTATTTATACTGTAGTTGTTGTAATAGCAACCAGCTGCACAGAATAGTGACAACTCAGTAGATCAGTGGTGTCAAACGTACGGCCTGGGGGCCGGATCAGGCCCGCGAACAGGTTTTATCCGGCCCGCGGGATGAGTTTGCTAAGTATAAAAATGAGCCGAAATTTTTAAATGAAAGAAACCGCTGTTCTGAATGTGTCCACTAGATGTCGCAATAGCAATTATTTGTATCTTTGTAGATTATGCTACATATGTAAAAAAAACAAAAAAAAACACATGATGTTAGTGCAACAGTCGAGGAAAATGAGCAAACTACATAAATAACATCCTGTAATTTGATTTTGATACTATTTTTTTATCTTGATAGATTGAAAATTAACACCAATGAGTTGACTGATGAACATTATCACATAATGTATTCAGGAAGTATAAATAACGACACATAAAGATAGAATACTATTAACCGTAACATGTCAGTGTAAAAAAAACAACAACATTATTATGATTTGTACATTTTCAGAATGTGCTTGTTCTAATTTTAAACAAAGAAAACAATCTGAAGTTGTCTTTATTTTCAAGTTATCGTGCCGTGATTTTACCAGTCCGGCCCACTTGTGAGTATATTTGTCTCCATGTGGCCCACGATCTAAAATTAGTAGTTTGACACCCCTGCAGTAGACATAACCTACAAAACAGATCAATAATTGCAGTGTTGTCGTGATGTTAGAGCTCATGTAAAAATACTTTCAATCTATTAAAAGAAAACACTTACCCACTTGGTTTGGTGGGCAGACAGTGATGATGCATCCTCTCATACATTGACTAAATGCAAGAAATAACTGTGGAGTTTTGTAAGACTGGATTGTCTCAGGCAGTGTTTTTCAACCTTTTTTGAGCCAAGGCACATTTTTTTCATTGAAAACATCGGGAGGCACACCACCAGCAGAAATCATTAAAAAACCAAACTCAGTTGACAGTAAAAAGTCGTCGTCGCAATTGTTGGATACGACTTTAAAGCATAACCAACCGTGCAACGATATAGCTCTTGTCTCAAAGTAGGTGTACTGTCACCACCTGTCACATCACGCCGTGACTTATTTGGAGTTTTTTGCCGTTTTCCTGTGTGTAGTGTTTTAGTTCTTGTCTTGTGCTCCTATTTTGGTGGCTTTTTCTCTTTTTTTGGTATTTTCCTGTAGCAGTTTCATGTTTTTCCTTTGCCTTTCCCGCATCTACTTTGTTTTAGCAATCAAGAATATTTCAGTTGTTTTTATCCTTCTTTGTGGGGACATTGTTGATTGTCATGTCATGTTTGGATGTACATTGTGGACGCCGTCTTTGCTCCACAGTAAGTCTTTGCTGTTGTCCAGCATTTTGTTTTTGTTTACTTTGTAGCCAGTTCAGTTTTAGTTTGTTCTTCATAGCCTTCCCTAAGCTTCAATGCCTTTTCTTAGAGGCACTCACCTCTTGTTTATTTTTGGTTAAAGCATTAGACACCTTTTTACCTGCACGCTGCCTCCCGCTGTTTCCGACATCTACAAAGCAATTATCTACCGGCTGCCACCTATTGATATGGAAGAGTATTACACGGTTACTCTGCCGAGCTCTAAACAGCATCGACACTCAACAACAACACATAATTTGCAGACTATAATTACTGGTTTGCAAAAATATTTTTAACCCAAATAGGTGAAATTAGATAATCTCCCACGGCACACCAGACTGAATCTCACGGCACACTAGTGGTTGAAAAACACTGGTCTAAGAACACCAGTTATTGGCCTTCTAATTACTGGAAAAATGACTAGACAGTTTCTAGACAACATTTCAACCCTTCACAAAACTTCTATAATTTCTAATCGGCTTCTTTTTTTAATCACAACACTTTAGCGCAGCGTTCCTCTCCCTTTCTTCTGTTTGGACGTGATTTCACCCTGCTTTTGCCTGGAGCTTTCTCTCCCTTTATTACATCTGTGGCCGCTGTATATTTTTGGAGCTGGCATCTTATAGACTTTAATAAGGGTGACCAATCAAAGGCAGCAAACAGCAATGCCCCACATTTTGTCTCCACTTAATTTAATTACATCATTTGAGCCGAGCCAAGAGTGAGACGGGAAGAGAGACGATTAATCCTTAGCGGCTTATGAAGGCAGGTTGGACACTGTCCGCTGTCCGATGCACAAACGTTGCTCGGGGACTGTCTTGATGAAAGGGGTCTTAAGGCTCATAGGTCAGTGGATACTGTAAAAACAATACTGTGGAACGGTGCTAATTAGAATGCTTGCCAAGCCTTGTCTAAGGCAGCAGGGTGACCTCCACTTCTCTCTGTAGACTACTTTTTAATGTCTTTTTTAGTCAGTGGAGCACCGCCATTGATAAACTCATCCTGGAGCATACATATTAAAAACGTACAAAGGAGTATCGGGACATAGGGGAAACATTCAGAATATATATTATGTGATTAACTGCAAACCAGTCAGCTGGGATAGGCTCCAGCTAACCTGTGACCCTGAACATGATAAGGAGTAGAAACTGAATTGAAGTCCTAATCTATCCATCCATACATCAATTTTCTAGCTCGCGGGTCCTCAGAAGGGTTGTGAGTGATCAAGAGAGGGGGTTCACTCTGGTCGGGTCACATGTTGACAAACGATTCACACTCACATGGACAATTTAGAGCAAGTGTGGGCAAATATTTGACTTGCAGGCCGAGTTGGGCTGAAAAAATGTGTCCGGGGCCCGGGCTATAGCTCTTACAGACCCGATATTACATTACGCATCTTACGATTGTGTAATGTAATATCATTTGCATTGTTATTAGATAAAGCATCTAAATTGATTAAATAGCTAAATCACTGCACTAACTTCAGAAGTGTATCAAGAAAGTTACAGTAATTTGCAGTTACAATTTTAAGACAACAGCTCTATATCTTTTTTATTATTTATTCCAACTTAGGGCCTGATTTGCTATAAGATCCAAATACCACACGGTAAACAGCGTGTGCAACCTATAGAATAGTGCGTACTAGGGTTGTACGGTATACCGGTATTAGTATAGTACTGCAATACTAATGAATCATATTCGGTACTATACCGCCACTGAAAAGTACCGGTCCGCCACCCCCCTGCAGGACGAGGAATAGCTAAACATGCTTCACTACGCACCGTAGCTCACCGGCGTCAAAATATAAACAAACGCCATTGGTGGATCTACATCTAACATCCACTGTAATGATACCAAGTACAGTAGCGTATTTAGTCAATACTACTATGATTACGTCGATAGTTTATTATTATGTTTATATAGTCAGGAAATATGTCCCTGGACACATGAGGACTTTGAATATGACCAATGTATGATCCTGTAACGACTTGGTATCGGATTGATACCCAAATTTGTGGTATCAACCAAAACTAATGTAGAGTATCAAACAACAGAAGAATAAGTTATTATTACATTTTAACAGAAGTGTAGATAGAACATGTTAAATCAGAAAGTAAGCAGATATTAACAGTAAATGAACAAGTAGATTAATAATTCATTTGCTACCACTTGTCCTTAATAATTCTGACAAAATAATAGAATGGAAAATGACACAATATGTTACTGCATATGTCAGCAGACTAAATAGGAGCCTTTGTTTGCTTACTTACTAATAAAATACAAGTTGTCTTGTATGTTCACTATTTTATTTAAAGAGACACTTGCAATAAGAAACATATGTTTAATGTACTGTAAGATTTTTTTGTTAAAATAAAGCCAATAATGCAATTTTTTGTGGTCCTCTTTATTTAGAAAAGTACCGAAAAGTATCGAAATAATTTTGGTGTCAGTGTATCAGACATATTCAAACTTTTGGTAACACTTTAATATTGGGAACATATTCACCATTAATTAGTTGCTTATTAACATGCAAATTAGTAACATATTGGCTCTTAATGAGTCATTATTAAGTACTTATCAATGCCTTATTCTGCATGGCCTTATTATACAACCAGTAAGCCATTAACTAAGAGTCCTCCCTCAATAAGGTTAGGGTTAGGGTACTTACAATATGTTCCCCTAGTGTCCAAATAACTCTAAATTAAGTCTTTGTTACTTAGAATATGTTCCCCATACTAAAGTGTTACCAAACTTTTTATTTTTTATTTATTTTATTTATTTTTCATATTCAAACTTTTATACAAAAAAATAAATAAAAAATTGGCCCGCCGGCCGTGGTTTACACATTCCTAAATCAGTCTCCAATTCACCTATAATGCATTTTTGGAGGAGGGCGGGGGAAGAAGCGGAAGAGAACTTACAAATGGTTCATTCAGACGTTACAACGGAGATCTGATCCAGCATATACTGACTGTAAGGCCAACATGCTAACCACTATGAACACCATAATGTTATAGTATGGTAGTAGTATACCAAATTACTGCATGAAAACATCAACTCTGCCATCCAGATTTAGAACAAACAATTCATATTTGAGATTAAAGCCAGAAGTAAACATGCAAATACCAACTAATCCATATAAATGAAAACAAGTACTGTTGTAATAACAGCAGTTAATAGCAGATACTGTATAACAAAATACCCGATGGACTTGCAGTTAAGATTAAGTCTCTGAGCAATGAAGTGGAAAAGCTGATATTGACCGTGCTATATATATGCCAATATGGCCAGACTTATTAAGCCCAGCACAGGCTATCAAGCCAAGCTGCTTGCACTCTTGGCTTATTTAGCACCTTCTGCTGACTGCAAAGTGAACAACTCTGCTTCTGCCCTCCCTCTGATAAAGATACAAGAGGGGGATTTATTACTTTAAAGAAAACATTGGAAAAACAGCATGAGCAATTGTATTAATAATAAGTTACTTTCATGGTAGAAGCTAAAGAAAGTGGCTAGTAAGTATGGTACTCAGTGCTGCACAAATACCATTATTGTAAGTGATTTACAGAATTAACGAGTTTGCTAAAAGCCCACGGAATAGCTAATATTATGTACACAAAAGACAGCGGCAATCTCAAAATGTATTAAATTTTAATGTTACAAATTGTTAGCGCCGACATAGTATACTCGTGGTCAAGCAAAAAGTGATCTGATGCAATGATGCCACCATTATTGCATTACAGGACATTACTGTATGCTCAATGATTATAATGAATGGAATTAAACTGATGTATCTTTTATTGGAATCTTCAACAAAAAACATCAACATTTTTTATTTTTTCCTAGTTTCATAGTGATGCAAAAACAACCAAAAGTGAAAAGTTTTGTTGGAACTTTATGTGTCTTTCTAACCTGTAAACCATACAGCCATCAAAACATTCATTTCACTATGAAAAGCATATTTTTTTAAAGTGTTACCTTTTACCATGTGCAAAATGTGTAAAATGACTTCCAGTAGGTAATGCATTTGCTAGGGATGGTCAGTTAATTAGCGACATAGCTCAAAAAGTTACTGTTGGATTTTGGGAAATATCTCAAATGGAGTAAGGTAATGTGATACAATTTTGTGGGTGATCTGCCACCCATTTGTGCTGTGTTGTGCCTGGCAATTGTTGCGTTTGGACCAGATGTTCCTCCAAGGGAATTTAAGTTACTGGTCAATCCCAAGTTCTTTTGATGACACATAAGCTGAGTTTAAATGAACACCAGAACAGAATAGGTATTTTGTAATTTATTTTCAAAGCTTTGAAGAGACCAGCCCAGGACAACACATTCAATTGCGCAGCCAAGTTGATCTAAAAATCCTTACGAAAGCGCCCTCCTATTCAATATGCCACTAGCCCCCACCCTCCCCAGCTGGACTACACAGGTTCATTGTTTAGCTCAGGATGAGATAAGAATGGAGTACTGCTACTCCTCACATTCCAAGCTCAAGGTAATTCACAGTGTACCCTCGGTTATGAGATGGAGAAAAAATAGAAAGAGCACAAAGAGAAAACACTAGTTATTTCAAACCTGACTATAGAAAGAAATAACTCTTAAATATGGATATATGTAGATATATATTTTCTTCACATTGCAGACATTTTAGGGTGGCTGTGCAGCTATTGTGTGGAGGCGGGTCGCAGAGTGTGTTTTTTTTTTTAGTTGACACATATGACTGAAAGAAGCGCACTGGTCCTAGATTTGCCTTTCTAAATTGGAAGAAATAGTTCAGAAACTTTCGGTGAGGTGCCAAATGGAACCGGTAGGGACAGCACTTCAGATCCACTATCCAAGTTCTGTGTTCATGGCAGAACTTTGTTGGATATACTCAGAATTTGTCCTGCTTGGGTGAATGACATCAAAGTCAAACTGGCCTACTTCCTATGCAATAATTGTAAGTGTGTCTCGTCGTCACATGACATGAAGACCACAAAACGGCCACAGAATATAAAATAGTGCTTATTGTTTGCCTCTATAAATCATGTGTTTGTAATTAGGTTGAATCGTGGAATTGAAAGGGCAACAGTTGTGTTTAAAAAAAAAATCATATTATTCTGCACTTTGTCTTCTGAGCTATTAAACACTTTAATTGTCGGAAATTGCACGAAAGGTGGATTGATGGTTGAGGGTGTGCACTCAATGATTGTCAGTAAATCCTAAAGAGCATTGATTGGCGATAGCTGCTTCACAGACACTGAGAGTGCGTTTGAATGGGAAATGGTGTCCTCATAAATCGACGTAATGATTTCCCGAGAAACTGAAATAGTAATCCAATAGACATCGTTAAGACACTTTTAATTGTTTTACTCCCATGAGGAGACCCAAAGATAAATGTTTTTTTTTTTAATGGTATGCGTAGCTATGCAGTAGGTTATAGATGTTAACCAATTAATTGCAGTCACACTCAAGGGCTGCACTGATTTGGTGGCTCTTGCTCCAATTATGCTCATTTCCATTATAAAGACGGCGCAGTATTGGTTGGAAAGCTCACCTTGATGTCTGTCGTACAGTAAATGTAAACTCATTACTGGGGGGAAAAAAGGTCAATCTTTGCAATTGTATTCAGATTTATGGAACTGATCAATAATTAATCTCTCAAGACTATGTTATACACGGCACGTGTCGGCTAATCTATTTTTGCACGGCGGTGATTACGGGAACAGGGTGCGAGGTGCTGATGGATCTATAACGCCTTGTCTCCTTTTCATATTTCCGTCACAACTATGTAATTATGATTGGATTCTTCCCCCAGTTTCTCAGTAGAAGTAGTAATACGAGGCCCTTCGCGATAGCTGTGTTAGAGGTCATCCCGTGTGGGCCAGTCGCGCTAACACTCCGAGCCAGCGGACGCCTCTCACAATAAAAGTCCATATTTATGCTACAATCCAAAAACTGAAATCTAAGTAAGATTAAATATCTCAAATAAGGGTGATATTTGCTTATTTTCTGTCTGATAAGATACTTCTTCTCACTAAGCAGATTTTATGTTAGAGTGTTTTACTTGTTTTAAGGGTTTTGGTCCTAAATTATCTCAGTAAGATATTACAGCTTGTAGCTGAGATTTTATGATCTATATTGAGTAAAAAATGCTTGAAACTAGAATATCAACTGATGCAAAGTTGTGTCATCAACACTCACAAGTAGAGATGTTCCGATAAATGCGTTAAAATGTAATATCGGAAATTATCGGTATCGTTTTTTTTATCTGTATCGTTTTTTGTTTTTTTTATTAAATCAACATAAAAAACACAAGATACACTTACAATTAGTGCACTAACCCAAAAAAACTCCCTCCCCCATTTACACTCATTCACACTCATTCACACAAAAGGGTTGTTTCTTTCTGTTATTAATATTCTGGTTCCTACATTATATATCAATATATATCAATACAGTCTGCAAGGGATACAGTCCGTAAGCACGCATGATTGTGCGTGCTGCTGGCCCACTAATACTACTAACCTTTAACAGTTAATTTTACTAATTTTCATTAATTACTAGTTTCTATGTAACTGTTTTTATATTGTTTTACTTTCTTTTTTATTCAAGAAAATGTTTTTAATTTATTTATCTTATTTTATTAATTTTTTTTAAAAGTACCTTATCTTCACCATACCTGGTTGTCCACATTAGGCATAATAATGTGTTAATTCCACGACTGCATATATCGGTTGATATCGGTATCGGTAATTAAAGAGTTGGACAATATTGGAATATCGGATTTCGGCAAAAAGCCATTATCAGACATCCCTACACACAAGTATAAAACTACTTTTTTAAAGTAATAATTTCTTACTTCAAGCATGAAAAAAAAAATCATGATGCCGAGCGCATATCATTATGTCAAGATAATGGCACTAGCATTTGCTTAATTTAAGAATATCTTTCAACATATCGAGCAAAAAGGTCTCTTGTTTTTTTCTACCAAGAACATTGCACTTGTTATTAGTGAGAATATACTTATTTTAAGGTATTTTTGTTTTCATTGACGTTAGCTATTTTTACTTGTTTTGGAAAGTCTTGACAAGCCAAATTTTTTTGTTCTATTGGCAGATAATTTTGCTTAGTTCAAATAATTAACTAAGAGTCTTCCCTCAATAACCTCAGAATCATTGCTTATTAGTAATCCTAACCCTAACCCTAACCCTTATATGTTCCCCTAGTGTCAAAATAACTCTAAATCAAAAAGTTAAAGTTAAAGTACCAGTGATAGTCACACACACACTAGGTGTGGCGAAATTATTATCTGCATTTGACCCATCACCCTTGATCACCCCCTGGGACGTGAGGGGAGCAGTGGGCAGCAGCAGTGTTTGGTGATTTAACCCCCAAGTCTTTCTTACTTAGAATTTGTTCCCCATACTAAAGTGTTACCAACAATTTAAACCAGGCATGTAAACCAGCAATTACAAATAATTCACTTTGTCAATAAAAATGAACAATAAATAGTTAGACAGTTCACCAATAGCTCTTTAAATTAACTTTAATTCAAATTTGTTGGGAAATTGTGCTGCTCTTCCAGCTCAGTGGCCTTGTGGTTAGAGTGTCCGCCCTGAGACTGGGAGGTTGTGAGTTCAAACCCCGGCCGAGTCATACCAAAGACTTCAAAAAATGGGACCAATTGCCTCCCTGCTTGGCACTCTGCATCATGGGTTGGAATTGAGGGTTAAATCACCAAATGATTCCTGAGCGCGGCGCACGCTGCTGCTCACTGCTCCCCTCACCTCCCAGGTGGTGAACATGGGGATAGGTCAAATGCAGAGGACAAATTTCACCACACCCAGTGTGTGCGTGGCAATCATTGGAACTTTAACCTTAACTTGAACTTTTCCGCACAGAAGAATAATAGGTAGCCCTGTTGACCAAGTCCTTGAAGAACTTGTAAACAAGCATGTTACATTTTGACAGCAGGTCCTTTCATTTGTTTTTTTATTCAACTGTGAGTTCGGAGTAAAACTTGTTAAATATTGAAGAACTACAAACACTGTTACGGTAATGAGTTCACGAGGAGGAAATGAGGAGAGGACAAAATGTCAAAGCACAATTTCTCCCACTACCGCAGTTTCACGCTGCTGCATTGGTGTGTAGGTGCATATTAACCATGTTTCACTCTGTTAATCCGCAACACTCCCTTGAGGAATTTTGCATCAGTTGAAGATCATTCATCTAATTCCGGGTGCGCTTATTAGTAGGTCTATAAACCATTTGATCCCTCAACATGCTGTTTTAATTTCATTCCATTCCACCACAGCATCTGCGATGATTTCAAGGATTTTTGGGAGGCAAATATAATGCCATGTGGCTAAAGTGAGTGTCATATCAAGAGCAGAGAAAGCATGACTGCTAGAAGGCTTTGTGAGCGCAACCCTGACATGATTTAGAAGAGCTTAATTATAATAATCTGCTACACGGAGCAAGTGTTTGGTAGCTCCGAGGAAAACTCCGAGACAGTGACAACAGGCCAGCACGAGATTGCTCTGTTAGGAGGCCAACATCTGACATGTATTAGGGGGGGGACGGGCTGGTTTTCAGCCGTATAGCCTCGAGACTTAATAAAAAAGAAATGATGTCAGCTTTTCAAATATATTACACAATGTATTTTCATTTGTAGACGACATCAAAACACTAAATCCACGCGGGGAACAAGGCCGCTAACGGTCTTATTCCATTATGTTTTAATAATGTAATACATCCCACCATCGGTCTGCTGGTCAGACATCATCCGTTGATTATTGTTAATTACTGATGCTATTTGTTTTAGCAAATGCATGACAGCATGGAGGAAAATGAGAAGGGACCCTGACAGCAGAACGGCACTCTTTCAGTATATCACTCTTGTGTGGAGCAAAAGCCAGATGGAAGAAAACAAACGTAATATAACTGCAACATTTATTGATAGCTTTATAGCCCTGTGAACTAGTTTACACTAAAATATTGGAATTACAGTCAGAATGATTTATAAATCCATTGTGCTAACTGCGGCTGTTAACTCCCTACCTCCTATAAATATGATCACACTCCCTCACGCACTATTGCTGGCATTCTCCTTACTCTCACAAACAGATGCAACCTTATAGCTCCTTGTCTAAATCTTAATGAAAATAGTAGATTTTTATGCTAAGAGAGCAGCTGCATTCATTTTCCATTTTTTTAATAAACAGATCACTTACTGGTTTTATCCAATCAATTACTATATATATATATATATATATATATATATATATATATATATATATATATATATATATATATATATATATATATATAACATTATAAAATTAATTTTATAGCTGTTGGAGTTAAGGGGAGGCATAAAACAAATTATTGCAATATACATTGTATTGCGACTGGATTACATATCGTGAGTGCGTTGGTTGGGATCTTAGAAGATCAGGCCGCTACTGTATTGTGAAAGTTTGGGTCAAAGTCATACTTGCCAACCCTCCCGGATTTTCCGGGAGACTCCCGAATTTCAGCGCCTCTCCCGAAAACCTCCCGGGACAAATTTTCTCCCGAAAATCTCCCGAAATTCAGGCGGACCTGAGTGACGTGTCGACAGCCTGTTTTCACGTCCGCTTTCCCACAATAAAACAGCGTGCCTGCCCAATGACAATATAACTGTAGAATGATGGTGGGCGAGTTCTTGGTTTCTTATGTGGGTTTATTGTTAGGCAGTTTCACTAACGTCCTCCCAGCGCGGCAACAACACACAACAACAGCAGTCACGTTTTCGTCTACCGTAAAGCAGTTCGTCTGCCGTAAACAACAATGTTGTGACACTCTTAAACAGGGCAATACTGCCATCTACTGTACATGCATATGTGACAATAACATCTACGGCTTTTAAAGAGTGCACAGCTGCGCACACAACAAGGAGACAAATCAGAATGCATCATCAGAGAGGGTGTTCAGCATGGTTAGAAAAATAGTGACAGAGAATAGAACAAGGATGGACAATTCAACCCTTAACTCAACAATGAGTAGATGAGTGTTATGTGTGTGTATATGTGTAAATAAATGAACACTGAAATTCAAGTATTTCTCTTATTTATATATATATATATATATATATATATATATATATATATATATATATATATATGTATATATATATAATAAAATAAATATATATATATATATATATATATATATAGCTAGAATTCACTGAAAGTCAAGTATTTCTTATATATATATATATATATATATATATATATATATATATATATATATATATATATATATATATATATATATATATATATATATATGAAATGAAGTATTTCTTATATATATATATATATATATATATATATATATATATATATATATATATATATATATATATATGAAATACTTGACTTGGTGAATTCTAGCTGTAAATATACTCCTTCCCTCTTAACCACGCCCCCGCCCCAACCACGCCCCCCCCCACCTTCCGAAATCGGAGGTCTCAAGGTTGGCAAGTATGGTCAAAGTAAAACATTTATTTGAGTTTCAGCACCCTGCAAATGTGATGCTAAAAAGCATCAAACACCCTTGCAATGTATTGTCCGTCATTTTCCTACAGATCACTTCCAACTGACCACTGCCTTCATTATTTGAGAAGCGATCAGTGCCAACTATCATTGGCTTCACGCCGCGGGGACCTCTGGCACTAAATAGCGAGTTAATTATAATGGCTCCGCTATATTACAGGTCATGTTGATGCACTCCTAAAGACAACAATGTAATTCAGGTATTCAGGAAATTGCTGGCACAGAGGTCACCAAAAGGCATAATTGGACAAGTCAGTCAATAATGGAGCCGCCTTTGAGGCTGCTAATGAAGCGCGAGAGACATGGCGGTGCACGCCGGTTACTTGGGCAACGGAGACATGGCTTCACACTCACTTGCATTCAGATGCATCTTTTGCCTCCAGAGGCATAGCACTACAGCTGAGCACTATGAATAAAGTGGCAACAGTCCAATTCACAGATAGGAAATCTTTTCTCAACGTCACAGAGGGGAAAACAACTTTACCCTATTAACTTATTGTGTCTGTTTTTCTCCCGTTTGTTTCTCCAGCTGGAACAACGTACATATTCGGGCGAGACGGTGGACTGATCACATACACATGGCCGCCAAATGACCGGCCCAGCACGAGGGCAGATCGTCTCGCCATTGGCTTCAGCACCCATCTGAAGGATGCTGTCCTTGTAAGAGTGGATAGCTCCTCTGGTCTTGGAGACTTCTTGAAACTGCACATCGTAAGTAGGAAAACTTGTTAACAACTAGGGATGTCCGATAATGTTTTTTTGCCGATATTCCGATATTGTCCAACTCTTTAATTACCGATACCGATGTCAACCGATATATGCAGTTGTGGAATTAACACATTATTATGGCTAATTTGGACAACCAGGTATGGTGAAGATAAGGTACCGTATTTTTCGGACTATAAGTCGTAGTATAAGTGCGACTTATACTACGGTGCGACTTATACTCCGAAAAATACGGTACTATAAAAAAAATAAAAAATAAATAAGATAAATAAAATAAAAACATTTTCTTGAATAAAAGAGAAAGTAAAACAATATAAAAACAGTGACATAAAAACTAGTAATTAATGAAAATTAGTAAAAGTAACTGTTAAAGGTTAGTACTATTAGTGGACCAGCAGCACGCACAATCATGTGTGCTTACGGACTGTATACCTTGCAAACTGTATTGATATATATTGATATATAATGTAGGAACCAGAATATTAATAACAGAAAGAAGTGTGTATCTTGTGTTGTTTATGTTGATTTAATAATAAAAAAATAAAATAAAAATAAAAAACAATACTGATAATAAAAAAAAACGATACTGATAATTTCCGATATTACATTTTAACGCATTTATGGGCCGATATTATCGGACATCTCTATTAACAACCTAAATAACCAACACGAAACTGGCAGAATGGGTTGTGTTTGTCATTGATCGTATGGTGGTTTTCATGGATGGCATTATTAGAGCCACTCTGGGTTCACACACCGTAACTGCAGGTGTGAATGTCGAAGTATGCCTTGTGAGTTTGTGGTAGACTCCAGCTATATTTGAAGTAGGGGTTGTATGTTATACCTGTATTGTATAGTACCGCGATATTAATGAATCATATTCGGTACTATACCGCCTCTAAAAACCGGTATCAAAATATTGTTGTCGAGACAACACTACTCCCTTTTGTACAGAAGTCTGAGGTATTTTGTAAGTTATACCCAATGTTCCATCTAAGGTGCACGCTTGTGCAAGTGTGCACTGCTTCCACATCTGACACGCACTGTAAATCTTAAGTTAAAACTCAGCTTGAACTGTAAAAAATAAACACATATATTAACTATGTACCACTTTGCATTACAACTTAATGAGTTTAATACAACCAGCGGTAACAACTGATGACAGGACAAGGACGACAATGCAGTTTACAACACATGTTTACTTATGCAGCCAATCGAATCCATAGCCATATATTTTCTATCGACGTACGTACGTGCTGTACATGTTGACTTGTTTTGTGGGTTTGTATGTTGTGTCGGATGTATAAAGCAAATTTTTCATCAGCTGCAGAATACCAGGGAGATTACTCTTGTTATCCGCGAGCTCTGTGATCACTTGGATGGTCGTTTTCCAGAGGATGAATTGAACGAGTGGTCTGCATTTGACATTAAAGCACTGAGCTCAGACATTAATTTTGAGTATGGATCCATGTACAATACATATCGGAAAATAATTATGAGGTTATTCTCCACCACCCACATATGAATGCCATTAACAGTGAATTCAAGTACAGCACGAAACAAAAACTTCTAAACAATCAGCACATTTTCAGATATGGTGGCTGCAGCACTCTGATGTGATGAGCTAAAGAAAAGAAAATCTCACAACTTGTGGATTTTTGTGCAACAGTTCAAGCATCAAGTACAGTTTGTGAAAGAGTTTAATGAATTGTATGTATCGCAGCAACCTGCAAAAACTGTTTAAAAGTGACACATTTGGACTAGCTGAATAAAATCAAAGCAAAAAGCAGACAAAGTCATCAACCTGGAGAAGTGAAAAAAACGGGCAAAAAAAAAAGGTGACATTTATTTTACTGGTCAGTTTAGTGCTATTGACATTCATTAGAGATGTTAATTTATAGATATTAATAATTGAATGCTGTTACTAGATGATGACGAGAAATGCAAATAAAAAACTGTATTATTTGATTGA
The DNA here is from genome assembly GCF_033978685.3 of Nerophis lumbriciformis. Lineage (NCBI taxonomy): Eukaryota > Metazoa > Chordata > Actinopteri > Syngnathiformes > Syngnathidae > Nerophis > Nerophis lumbriciformis. The sequence continues at coordinate 24,566,005 of NC_084549.2, forward strand.
TTGATTGAGACTTTTATTAGTAGGTTGCACAGTGAAGTGCATATTCCGTACAATTGACCACTAAATGGTAACACCCGAATACGTTTTTCAACTTGTTTAAGTCGGGGTCCACTTAAATTGATTCATGATACAGATGTATACTATCAGATATATACTATCATCATTATACAGTCATCACACAAGATAATCACATTGAATTATTTACATTATTTACAATCCGGGGTGGGTGGGGGGTGGGGGTGGGGGGGGGGGGGTTGTTAGGTTTGGTTGTTATCATCAGTCTTCAACAATTGAGAACAGAGAAATGGATATTGGAACAGTGTAGGTCTGACTTGGTAGGATATGGACAGCAAGTAGTGGGCAGAGAGAGAGAGAGAGAGATCAGAAGGCATAAGAAAAAGTATCTGCATTTGATTGTTTACATTTGATTATTAACAATCTGGGGATGGTGTTAGTTTAGGGTTGTAGCTGCCTGGAGGTGAACTTTTATTGCGGTTTTAAAGGAGGATAGAGATGCACTTTCTTTTATACCTGTTATATATTTGGTATGAATTAATATGTTAATGAACTAAGAATTCATCTTCAAGGCACCCCTTTAGGTCCTCTCTTTCTTGGCAGTTACATTTTTTTTTTTCGTACTGTGATTTATGTAACTAAGGTGTTGTTTGTTTACACGTACAACATTCTTCGACGCTGCCACAGTAAGACGTGTTTTATGCCACTCCTTTGTCTCATTTTGTCCACCAAACCTTGTATGTTGTGTGTGAAGGCACCAAGGTGAGCTTTGCTGTTGTTATTGACTTGTCGGAGTACAAATCAGGCATATTTGGCCAATGCGTGATTGCAAGCTAAGCTAATATATATGTATGTATATATATATATATATATATATATATATATATATATATATATATATATATATATATATATATATATATATATATTAGTGCCACGCCACGCTTCATAGCAACTGACGCTGTGGTCAAACTTGAAACTGAAAACACCACTGCCGTCAGGCGGCTAAAGTGGATAGTGAAGTGAAGATTTATATAGCGCTTTTTCTCTCAAGACTCAAAGCGCTTCACATAGGGAAACCCATTATCTACATTAAAAACCAGTGTGGGTGGCACTGGGAGCAGGTGGGTAAAGTGTCTTGCACAAGGACACAACGGAAGTGGCTAGGGTGGCGGTAGCTGGAATTGAACCTAGGAACCCTCAAATTACTGGCAGGGCTACTCTACCAACTGAGCCACGCCACTCCCCAATTTGTCACGTTTCATGTGTCAGATAAACCGTGATGAATGGGGCCAAATGAATCCCCTTCCTACTGTAAAACCATCTTAATTGGCATCGAAGAAAGGGTTCAATAGGTTTAATTTCCACTGTGCACTCTGGTGATGAGGGCATGCACGGGCAAAGGGGACGTCTTGGTGTGTTAAACGGGTAGGAGAGCTCCTGCAGCTTACAGCAGATTCCTGTGTTACGCCGTGTTGCAGCGCCCCATTGACAGGGAGAAACCGTTGATAAGGCGTGTTCTACAGGCAGGGGCAGTGGGTTGTGAGAATCCCGTCTCCTCTCGCATCAGCAGTCACCACGGATGCCTACCCCTAATTATTTATTTATTAACACACAATATTTTGGAGGCTTTGCATTTCATTAGAGAAAATGAGGAGTCAATTGAGATTTCATGATGCTCAACGGAGGCGCAACCAGACTGAATGTCATGTTCATGTATTTTATTAATCGACTTGTTTATACACTCGGGTGTTTTACATATAAAATAGCTCCGCAACTAAGTGTTCAGTAAATACGAAGCATTATAATGCATTCTCTCTGATTGCCATTGTCAGGGCTGATTCCCAAGGGCGCCCCCTTTTTTTCCTCGTGTTACTTCAACTTCTCTTGCAGAGGAGGAGAATATATTCAGCTGTAGAGTATGAGATGGGATTAGTCCATATTTTGGTTTGCACACCCTCTCACACACCTAATCTCTGACTTCCATTTCACGATGACAGGAGACCCATTGGACCTTGAAGGACACACAATCTCAGCTCACACTTTTTTCTAAGAAGAAACATTCCGTGTAATATGCGAGGACGATGATTTAAATGCACCTCAACGGAATTGTGATCGCTCCCCCGTCTCTCCCTCTCAGTTGCTGATAAAGACAATGACAATGAAGTCAGTGAACCATCAAACGTACAATGATCGCTCTCCTCAGGCTCATCACTGTAGCTCATATGGCGTGGCAAAGGACTCCGTTTCTAATCCTGTTTCAGTCTTTTTGGCCTGCCGCTGTATGAAAACTCTCTTCAGTGTCTACAGCCCAAAGATGTACTGTTTTCATAAGCACATCTGAGACGGTAATAAACCACTTTGTCCGTGCACGATAAATAAAACCTCGCAATCCAAATGCTTAAATGATAAATCTCCACAGTGACATTATGCATTCAATGTGGACTGGATGCTAACTATAATCACGACGTCCATCATTACTTGTTTGGTGAATGCAATTAAGATAATTTCCCAAGATGCGTATCTGATTTAATTGAAAAATATCTTGTTGATATCCTCACATCTATTAAATGGAGACTACATCGTAAAAATGACTGGAGTTAGACTGCATGATTTATGTGCCGTAATTTAGATGTTTTTTTTCCCCTCTGTGTAGCCCACTTAGGATATAGGTCACGCCCAGAAGTGGGTAGTAACGCGCTACATTTACTCCGTTACATCTACTTGAGTAACTTTTGGGATAAATTGTACTTCTAAGAGTAGTTTTAATGCAACATACTTTTACTTTTACTTAAGTATATTTATAGAGAAGGAACGCTACTTTTACTCTGCTACTTTTATCTACATTCAGCTCGCTACTCGCTACTAATTTTTATCGATCTGTTAATGCACGCTTTGTTTGTTTTGGTCTGTCAGACAGACCTTCAAAGTGCCTGCCTTACTGGTGACGTTTCACTTTGTTCCACCAATCAGATGCAGTCACTGGTGACGTTGGACCAATCAAACAGAGCCAGGTGGTCACATGACCTGACTTAAACAAGTTGAAAAACGTATTCGGGTGTTACCATTTAGTGGTCAATTGTACGGAATATGTACTGTACTGTGCAATCTACTAATAAAAGTTCCAATCAATCAATCAAAAGTGTGAAGGAAAAAAGATACTTTTTTTATTTCAACCGGACATCCCGTCAAAAGCCTAAAGACTGACTGCACATGAGGACGTTCCTGTCTTCACAATAAAAGTGCCGCTCCATCGCGCCTGCACTTTCAAAACAAGAGTCTCCGAAAGCCAGCGCAAACAAGCTAGCAAGCTAAGGAGTTTGACGCCAATATATTTCTTGTAAAGTGTATAAAAACGAATATGGAAGGTAATACACCAACGTATATTCTTGTCTTCATGAAAGAAAGGAATCTATATGTTAAACATGCATGTATATTCATTAAAACATCTTTAACATGTAAACAAAAACAGCTAAATAAATACATATAAATTATATACTGTATATATATATATATATATATATATATATATATATATATATATATATATATATATATATGTGTGTGTGTGTGTATGTTACTCAGTACTTGAGTAGTTTTTTCACAACATACTTTTTACTTTTACTCAAGTAAATATTTGGGTGACTACTCCTTACTTTTACTTAAAGTAAAGTAAAGTTAAAGTACCAATGATTGTCACACACACACTAGGTGTGGCGAAATTATTCTCTGCATTTGACCCATCACCCTTGATCACCCCCTGGGAGGTGAGGGGAGCAGTGGGCAGCAGCGGTGGCCGCGCCCGGGAATCATTTTTGGTGATTTAACCCCCAATTCCAACCCTTGATACTGAGTGCCAAGCAGGGAGGTAATGGGTCCCATTTTTATAGTCTTTGGTATGACTCGGCCGGGGTTTGAACCCACAACCTACCGATCTCAGGGCGGACACTCTAAGCACGAGGCCACTGAGCAGTAAAAAATATTTAGGCACATCGTTTGTCTTTACATATTCTTCTGTCTTGATTTTGTGAGTAATACATCTCTAAAGTAACAGTACTCTTACTTGAGTACAATTTCTGGCTACTCTACCCACCTCTGGTCACGCCATCGTAAAAAGAAAATAGTTATTCTCAGATAAAAAACTAGGTCTCTTTTAAATGTTCCTAAAAGATAGATATGAATCAGTACTCTGCCAATGAGATTGTTGGGTAAAGTGTATTTTTGTGGTAAATCTAAACTATCTTGAAGAACAGACTATTGAATATGGTTGGAATGTGGAAGTTAAAGTTAGAGTCCCAACGATTGTCACACACACACACACACACACTAGGTGTGGTGAAATATGTCCTCTGCTTTTGACCCATCCCTATATTCACCCCCGGGAAGGTGAGGGGAGCAGTGTGGAGCAGTGTGCGCCGCGCTCGGGAATGATTTGGTGATTTAACCCCCATTTCCAACCCTTGATGCTGAGTAATGGGAGGTAACAGGTCCCATTTTTATAGAGTTTGGTATGACTCGGTCGGAGTTCGAACTCGCAACCTACCGATACCAGGGCGGACACTCTAACCACAAGGCCACTGAGCATGTTGTAAGCTGTAAATGTGTTGTAAACTCAGTTATATTGGATATGAGTCACTTGCAAATACAGAAGTTTCCGTTAGAAATCTGTTCCAAAAAAAGTCATTTAAAAACCGAATCGTATGAAAACTGAAACAAATTTTCCCCGAAGAAATAATCGATTCCACCCAAAAATATAACTCACAAACGACAGTTTACGCCAATACAACTCAAACCACTGCACAACACACTCGATCCCACAGCCCCAAGTACCGTTCACCTCCCTTTAAGTTCATACAGCACATATATTTCCCCAAAGTCCTCAAAGTTACGTACGTGACATGCACATAGCGGCACGCACGTACGGGCAAGCGATCAAATGTTTGGAAGCCGCAGCTGCATGCGTACTCACGGTACCGCGTCTGCGTATCCAACTCAAAGTCCTTCTGGTAAGAGTCTATGTTGTCCCAGTTCTCCACAAGCCAATGGTAAAGCTTGACTGTCATCTTTCGGGAATGTAAACAATGAAACACCGGCTGTGTTATCCGGCACAACAGTCAGGGGGTGCATTCTACGGCGGGGGTGCGTTATCCGGCACAACACCTGCCGCAAGACACCGCTTCCCACCTACAGTTTTCTTCTTTGCTGTCTCCATTGTTCATTGAACAAATTGCAAAAGATTCACCAACACAGATGTCCAGAATACTGTGGAATTTTGCGATGAAAACAGACGACTTAATAGCTGGCCACCATGCTGTCCCAAAATGTCCTCTACAATCCGTGACGTCACGCGCAGCCGTCATCATAGCGAGAGGTTTTCAGCAGGATATTTCGCGCAAAATTTAAAATTGCACTGTATTGGCATGTGTTGCAATGTTAAGATTTCATCATTCATTCATCAGACTGCGTCGTCGGTAGTAGTGGGTTTCAGTAGGCCTTTAAAAAAACACAAAGGCGATAAAGGCTGGAAATACATTTTTAAAAGTCCACAACTAAAAAGCGAAGCAGCACTGCTTGGAAAAATGTAACAAACAAACGTGTCGCAAAGCCAGAAAAGCAACAGACTAGAAACAGAACAAAACAGAAACAAGGGAGTAAAAATATGCCTAATAATACATACATAAATCAGGACAAGACGGTCAGACAATCTAAGCAACGATCCACGCCAACAAAAGGCAGAACACTGCTTACTGTAAGAAGGCCTAACTGCATGATCGGTCTCAGGTGTCACTCCTAGCTCGGCCCCCTCATCAAGCCCAGTAAGGTCCACAAAACAGGTAAAAAACAGAGCGACCAAAATGACAGGAAAAAAACTACAAACTTAAAAAAAAAAAAAAAAAAGTTTAAATTTTTTGTCCTGTGATGGTTACCTACTCAGGTAAATCATATTGATATAAACTCACCCACTGAGGTGAGTTTTTCCTTGCCCTTATGTGGGCTCTGTACCGAGGATGTCGTTGTGGCTTGTGCAGCCCTTTGAGACACTTGTGATTTAGGGCTATATAAATACACATTGATTGATTGATTGATTGTTGATGTAGATGCCCATATCGGTTGTACAAATTTACTTTACAAAAGAGAAGTGTGGGATACTTCTCTTGTTGCATTATTTGTACCGGTATTTGACTTTATTAAATGTATTTATATTATAATTTGGTGCAGCCGGGCCAGAGCAGGAGGGGATAGAAAGAGAAAAAAAGGAAGACAGAGGGGGAAATTGCAGTGACAAGAGGGGGATAAGACAGAGAGACAAAAACAACAACAGCAAACACAACAACAATAACAACAACAACAGAACAACATCAGCAAATAGGATATGTACAAACATGATTGTAAAAGTGATAGCAAAGAAGTGGTAAGTGAAAAAAATAATAATACAGAAATGATAATGAACATTATTACACTACAAATGGAGCAGTACAAATACCAATAGAAATAGCACTATTGATAATGAATAATAACAATAATTGCCTCTATTATCAACAATACAATTGTTCAAATGCAACAATATATATATATATATATATATATATATATATATATATATATATATATATATAAAAAAAAAATATATATATATATATATATATATATGTATATATATATATATATATATATATATATATATATATATATATATATATGTAATGATAACTTAAAATACAAAATAAAGTAGATAAATGGAGGGGAAGAAAGAGAGGCCAACTATATGAACCTTGTAGATTGTTATAGTAACAATAGGTTAAGCTTTGTCAGTGTGCCACGTCAGTGTACCCAAAAAACTACAAACATTAAATATCTTAACATGACAGTTTGTCACTTTTTGATGACATGTGGGTCAGATGCAGTGACGTGCGGTGAGGTTCATGGCTGGTGAGGCACTGACTTCATCACAGTCAGATTTACAAACATATGAACCCTAAAGAGTATCTTATTCACCATTTGATTGGCAGCAGTTAACGGGTTATGTTTAAAAGCTCATACCAGAATTCTTCCCTGCTTGGCACTCAGCATCAAGGGTTGGAATTGGGGGTTAAATCACCAAAAATTATTCCCGGGCGCGGCGCCGCTGCTGCCCACTGCTCCCCTCACCTCCCTGGGGGTGAACAAGGGATGGGTCAAATGCAGAGGACACATTTCATTACACCTAGTCTGTGTGTGTGTGACAATCATTGGTACTTTAACTTAACTTTAACTTTACACATACAAACTGTAGCACGCAAAAAAGCACATTTAATTAAAAAAAGGTTATTATGGTCTTACCTTTACTTATAAGTGAGGGAACAGTGGTGTTCGTGTTGGAGGAGTTGTGAATGAAATATGAAATCCGTGCTGCAGTCTGCAGGTGTACCTAATGTTGTGTCCCTGCAGTCGTTCACGGCTCCTCCGGCGCGAGCATTGTTGTTTTTGCACTTTTTGGCTTCTTGTTAAGTGACTTTTTTTTGGGTGGATTCGGTCTTTCACGTGGAGGGTTTGGGTTTGGGCTTTGGTTGGTGTGGCGCTCCCGTCGGGGGGTGCATTCTCCGGCAGGGGTGCATCAACTGGCACCAGGAGGCGGGATTACTGCGAGCCTCACCCAGTGCGTCTTCGCAGCAGTTTTATGATTGCTCAGCACAAGAAATACGTTACACACATACAGTTGTTGACAAAATACACTGTACATTATATACCTCAGCTAACTAAACTATGGAAATGTATAATATAATTCATATAGCAATACGGTCTCACTGCACAGCAGGCCAGCAGTTAGCCGAGTCATTGCGCAATCCATGGTGAGGCTCAACTCAGTGACGTGCCTCAACTGGCTGCTGACTCACCGCAAGTCTCTTCTCAGTATTTGAACGGCAAATGTGAAAATTCAGCGATTTTGAATACAAATAATCTAAAACTGGTGAAGTTAAATAGAAAATAACTTTATAGTATAATCACTAAATACATATAACAATTTAATTTTTTTTTTTTCTTTTTACATTTTTTTTCTTTCCATGATGGCAGGTGAGGGCCCGCCTCACCTGCCTCCAGTGACCGCACGTCACTGGTCAGATGACTGCAGCACTCAGACTGCCATTGCCTGGGGTTTATGTCCACATATTGAAAGAGGATTGTGTCAGATTTGAAACATTTGTGTTTGCAGTTTTCACATAGACATGAAAAAATCCGATACAGTTTACACATGGCCAAAAAAATGAGAATTGACCTTCAGTGTGACTTTCTTCTTGTATTCAATATATTCATCAAGTGTTGACACCTGCAACTTTATTTGCTGCTAGATCTGCAAAATAGCACACGTGTTTGATCATACTAAATACATTTTTGATTTATGTTTTCAAATTTTTACTGGAAATTTTCACCCAATAACCAAATCATACTAAACCTGGGGCGTATGAAAACCGAGGCAAAAGAATAAACTTCCTAAATAATTCAAATTCTGTAAAGAATTTGTCCTAAAAGTTAAAATCCCACTATACATTATGGACCTGCTCTACTAAGATCCAAAGTAAACAAGCGTAAACGTGGTACGGATCGCACTATTTAAATTAGGTAGAGAGCTTGGATGACATTTAATTTTTAACATGCCAATAATGTTCACTGTAATTTCAAGACAGGCGTCTACAGGGAAGCACATTTTACTTTTACTTTCAAGGTATTGCATTCGTCATTCATTTTTCCAGCTCTAACTAGAACAGACGTCGACAACAGGAAACCCATCTGTCTATTTTAAGCAAGTCATTGAGTGCACGAAATGGCGGCATCTCAGTTGTTTTCATATTTTGTTGTCAATGAACGGCAACAACGAGCATTACAGAAGCCTCGCCTCTTTTCTCAGGCAAAAGCCCCTCGGGGTCGCGGAGCTTGTTTTGTGCTGGCTCTCAAACCTCCGTGTGTGGGGCCGGGGACTCTTCCAAGTATCGTCTTCTATCACTTACTTCTAATTGCCTACAAGCCTTTAAAAAACAAGCATGAAGGCACTCAGGCTAAGACAATATACTCTGAAGTTAATGTATTCCATAGATGAGAGAGGATGGTGGAGAAATAATGACTTCGCTGCTGGAGCATTGCTCCCCTTGGTTCTCTTTAGCTGTCTACCAGAAAGAGGGTTTTTCTTCCACTGGTGGATCACAATTTTACTGTAATTTCAACTCTTGCTCCCTGTCCCATTAATCAAGAAAAGTAGCTCGAGGCATCGCACAACCATGACAAATGTGGAGAAGCACAATATGTGGGATGGGGAATGTTCCGTCGTCTGTGCATCTTAGTTTGTGGTTCTGCATATGCACGGCGGCATGGATGGCCACAGCAGATTTTCTCAGGTGAGATTGTTACCTGGGAGATGAGCTGCAGGCCTCTCGGGACAGGCTTTGTCACGCTAACCTCCATGCACCTTTCAAACCACACTTGCACAGGGAATGGATCATATTCTTACTTTCTAGTCCTGTTAACGCCTCATACCCAGTAATTACCTCCCATGCTCACTGCAGACCTTCATGCGATAGCCACTGGATTTATGGTATACACTGCCTCTGTGCTATTTGTTTACTCTGAGCACATCCCTCCGCTATTCTTCTTCCACAGCACTTGCAATCACTATTCCCCTCTAAATCATTTTAATGTGTTCGTTATTCCACAGTTGCCGCCTCACAGTTTGCGAAACCTCAGCCATTGCTATGGTAACAGTGGCAGTACACATTGGGACATGAGAGCGGCCCTCATTATAAATAAAGTCAACATAAACATAAATATCTTTGTGATTACTGCATCTGCATTCATCCATTTTGTGACCAAAATTGTCTTTGTGAAAACAGACTGCTGGAAACGTTAAGTGTGCTTATACTCAGAGACTCGCTGTATTTGGTCAAGTTCATTGCTTCACTTCCTAAGTGCAGCTCGTTTGGTCATATATAAACAGAGTAAGTAAAAGAGGTGGCATTGTGATTTGAAAATAAATGTAGCTTTGTTCCGTTACGGTGGGAGAGCAATCCTTCCTTGGTCCAATTTTGGGTTGACACAATACCTAATAAATAGCTGTCAACAACGTTCCCTCTAAGGTGCGCGCCTGCGCAATTGCGCACCGCTCACGCGTCCTTTGCGCACAGCAAATTAATGCCGCGCAGGAAATCAAAAATCCCATCTGAACTTTAAACAAAATAAACACATTACAATTTATTCTGTAAGATTTTGCAATGCAACTTTGTGAGTGACAGGTGACAACAAGAGTGGCCCCCAATGAATAAAACAATCTTTGTCAACACAGTTCAATTATCGTCTGTCGAGACACTTTACGGACAGGAATTCCATCAATCACTTTATTGAGCAAAACTGTTTGTAACCACACCAAAAACATGAGTAAAAAAACTTTTATCTATAAAAACTGGTTATTGTCTGCCATACAAACCAGGCTTAAACCAACTTTGTCATCCGTCGTTTCAACAGAAGCTGCTCGCTCTCTCACCTGCACCAACAAACGCACTCATGGCATTTAGCCAGTGCTGCGTTTAAGGCCTCATAAAAAGTTGGACAACCTAAACGCCACACAATGTCTAAATGCCAGGTTGTAACACTCTTGACTCCACTGTCAGATGTGTGCTTATTTTACTGCCATTTATTAAGAATGTTAATCTAAGGATATTATTCATGAAATATTGTCACTAGATTTCATAAATGCTAATAAAAAGATGTATTTTACAGACAGAAAGTTACAGGAACTAAGTGTAATCTCTGAAAGGGGTAACATTTCTTTTAAAGGCAGACATACAATACTAGCACATAGGTAATGAAAAACATGTTTTTTTGTTATTTTAATTGTAAGAGGGCAAAATCACTTATATCAGAAAATTATTTTAATAAAACATTTAAATTAAATTGTCTTTTAATAGTAAGTAAGCAAACAAAGGCTCCTAATTTAGCTGCTGACATATGCAGTCACATATTGTGTCATTTTCCATTCTATTATTTTGTCAAAATTATTAAAGACAAGTGCTAGAAAATTAATTATTAATCTACTTGTTCATTTACTGTTAATATCTGCTTACTTTCTCTCTTAACATGTTCAATCGACACTTCTGTTAAAATGTAATAATCACTTATTCTTCTGTTGTTTGGATACTTTACATTAGTTTTGAATGATACCACAAATTTGGGTATCAATCCAATACAAAGTAGTTACAGGATCATACATTGGTCATATTCAAAGTCCTCATGTGTCCAGGGACATATTTCCTGAGTTTATAAACATAATAAATGTTAAAAAAAAACGAAAAAATATGTTGTGATGCCAAAAATACCCGTGACATCATTACAGTGGATGTCACGGGTAGATCCACCCATGGCGTTTGTTTACATTTTGACGCCGGTGAGCTAGGGTGTGTAGTGAAGCATGTTTAGCTATTCCTCGTCCTGCAGGGATGATACTTGTAAGAAACTTGCTTTATTTGTCGCCACGGAGGCAAGGATTAGTGATTTAGAAGTGGCTAAAACACTGCAGACTAGGGCTGGACTTTAGCCGCTGGCTAGCTAGCCATTCTTAAAGCACCTCTTCCGGTGGGCGTTTCAGTGTTATAACTTCACCTTTATCGTTAGTTTTTAAGCCAAAATGCGTCTGTTCTCCCTTTTCTGTCTACACACTGTGTCTGCTTGTAAGTACTCCGTGATTGTGCACTGCCGAACATGCTTGTCTGCTTGTAAACCAGCAATGACACCATGTGACGACGATGGGGGCGCCGGGTTGGCAGACCGGTACCTTTCAGAGGCGGTATAGTACCGAATATGATTAATTAGTATCGCGGTACTGGTATACCGTACAACCCTTGTACAAATGCTTTCACAAAGTATAATTTTGATCCATGTCGCGCATATTTACCCTGTTTTGTTCACATATTCATACAACAAGCCTTCTATCTATTTACATTCTTGCACCTGCTACGGACCGATGTGTTTTGTTGTTATGAATTATAATTTACCAGTAGTTTACCATGTGAAAAAAAACAGTACCAAGTTTACAAACCCATCGACTGATTCAGACAAAAGTGAAGAACCAGTACATCACTTTCAGATACAGTCACATACTTTAACAACAATATACAAACCCTGTTTCCATATGAGTTGGGAAATTGTGTTAGATGTAAATATAAACGGAATACAATGATTTGCAAATAATTTTCAACCCATATTCAGTTGCATATGCTACAAAGACAACATATTTGATGTTCAAACTGATAAACATTTTTTTTTTGCAAATAATCATTAACTTTAGAATTTGATGCCAGCAACACGTGACAAAGAAGTTGGGAAAGGTGGCAATAAATACTGATAAAGTTGAGGAATGCTCATCAAACAATTATTTGGAACATCCCACAGGTGAACAGGCAAATTGGGAACGGGTGGGTGCCATGATTGGGTATAAAAGTAGATTTCATGAAATGCTCAGTCATACACAAACAAGGATGGGGCAAGGGTCACCACTTTGTCAACATATGCGTGAGCAAGTTGTTGAACAGTTTAAGAAAAACTTTTCTCAAACAGCTATTGCAAGGAATTTAGGGATTTCACCATCTACGGTCCGTAATATCATCAAAGGGTTCTGAGAATCTGGAGAAATCACTGCATGTAAGCAGCTAAGCCCGTGACCTTCGATCCCTCAGGCTGTACTGCATCAACAAGCGACATCAGTATGTAAAGGATATCACCACATGGGCTCAGGAACATTTCAGAAACCCACTGTTAGTAACTACAGTTGGTCGCTACATCTGTAAGTGCAAGTTAAAACTCTCCTATGCAAGGCGAAAGCCGTTTATCAACAACACCCAGAAACGCCGTCGGCTTCGCTGGGCCTGAGCTCATCTAAGATGGACTGATACAAAGTGGAAAAGTGTTCTCTGGTCTGACGAGTCCACATTTCAAATTGTTTTTGGAAACTGTGGACGTCGTGTCCTCCGGACCAAAGAGGAAAAGAACCATCAGGATTGTTATAGGCGCAAAGTTGAAAAGCCAGCATCTGTGATGGTATGGGGGTGTATTAGTGCCCAAGACATGGGTAACTTACACATCTGTGAAAGCGCCATTAATGCTGAAAGGTACATACAGGTTTTGGAGCAACATATGTTGCCATCCAAGCAACGTTACCATGGACACCCCTGCTTATTTCAGCAAAACAATGCCAAGCCACGTGTGACATCAACGTGGCTTCATAGTAAATGAGTGCGGGTACTAGACTGGCCTGCCTGTAGTCCAGACCTGTCTCCCATTGAAAATGTGTGGCGCATTATGAAGCCTAAAGTACCACAACGGAGATCCCCGGACTGTTGAACAACTTAAGCTGTACATCAAGAATGGGAAATAATTCCACCTGAGAAGCTTAAAAAATGTGTCTCCTCATTTCCCAAACGTTTACTGAGTGTTGTTAAAAGGAAAGGCCATGTAACACAGTGGTAAACATGCCCTTTCCCAACTACTTTGGCACGTGTTGCAGCCATGAAATTCTAAGTTAATTATTATTTGCAAAAAAATAAATAAAGTTTATGAGTTTGAACATCAAATATCTTGTCTTTGTAGTGCATTCAATTGAATATGGGTTGAAAAGGATTTGCACATCATTGTATTCCGTTTATATTTACATCTAACACAATTTCCCAACTCATATGGAAAGGGGTTTTGTATTATATTGTTCTGCTAAAAATGTAAATGTGTAAATTGATACAGCTAATCAGCATTACATATTTTGGGCTTTTAGTGCTGCAACCAGATGCTTTTCTCCTTGGATCCTTCTCTTCACCTCATTTCACGCAGTAGTAGTTATAGTCAAATTGCTGTGTGCTGGTCATTATCACTTGCAGTTTGCCGAAAAAGGAATTCCGTGAAGCTAGGCTATTGCCGGTGTAATGGCGGGTTAAAAGCTGACCGAGGACAGCAGTGAAAGGAACGGATGGGGGAGCTTCACTGACCTCATTTAGTCCCTCTGTGATGATTCCGTCACATATCCCGACGAGGAGACGGCATGGAGACACTAGTGCTCACACGCTCCCTTCTGTTCTTCACACACAGACTTTGAGTGTTAGATCTCATAGAAATGCGGACGTAGTATTAAAACACGTGGCTGTAGTGAGTTATCGGGGGTAAAATGCCTTGAATGTGAGAGTAAACCGCATCCCGTCCCACCCCTTGAGTCAGCCACTCGTCTCAGATGATGTACCTGACCTCAAAGACTCAAATCTTATCATCTCCATATTGCGTTAGAATCACCATTACTCATCTTTCAATTCCAATCATTTCTCAATTTGTTCAAGCTCTTTGCCACGACCAAGCCAAGTGGCCCATGAAGAGGAATGGCTGCATGTGTGTGAAAAGGGACGTTTGTGTGTGTGTGTGTGTGTGCAGGACAATGACGTGCCTTGAATTTTATTAGTGTAACAAATCACAGTGAATGCTGAGCGCCACTCTTAAAGCCGAGCATTAATACGTTATGGTCTTGGCAGTATTGCCACACATAACATGAAGGAAATTTGATTTCATCGTCCGTCACTGTTACATTGTTAGCCGTGTTCACTCAAGTATGGGTTACAAGGTTAAAAAGCATTTACGTTCTATTTATTCCTACAAATTGAAAGATGCATTGGTATTGTATCAGCACAGCTTTCTCATAGCGTCAATTATGTGTTTTTTCTTTTCTTCTTACAACACATAGATTGTATGGTTTATGTCATGGTGTCTGTACATATGTGTGTTTATGGGACTGGAGCAGCGCAGCATGAATTGGACATAGCTGTTGACTTTTGACACAGCTGCCCCTGCCCTCAGGGTGAGATAAAAATAGACTCCTTTTATCTTGCTCCATTGCAGCATGCTGAACAGCATCTACATACTAACTCTGATTGCATTTGTCTTTCGAGAATCCCTCTTTGAAGAGATGAGTCCATGTATCATCTTCAAAGGATGTGGCATTTGATCAATCTAGCATTAATATCAATGAGCTTGCGTTGTTACGACTCATTCTGTATATGGTCATCATTCAGACAAATTGTAATTGCATTGATGTAACAGTCATATGTCCTTAGATGTGTTTATGACTGGGCTATTCAACTGGCGGCCCAGGGGCCAAATCCGTCCAGGAGTTCCGTTCAAAACTTGGAAGACAAACGTTTTTTGCAGGAAATTCCATCAAAACACTAAAGTGCATGTGAAATACTGTAAACAACTTGGAAGATCCTTGCATTGACATGTTAACCTTGCTAGCCAACATAGAACACTGGGGTCCAAACTTGTGATTTACATAACTGAGGCGTTCCTCAAGACACCAGTTTAAAGGCCTCTGAAACCCACTACTACCGACCACGCAGTCTGATAGTTTATACATCAATGATGAAATCTTAACATTGCAACACATGCCAATACGGCCGGGTTAGCTTACTAAAGTGCAATTTAAAATTTTGCGCGAAATATCCTGCTGAAAACGTCTCGGTATGATGACGCCTGCGCGTGACGTCACGGATTGTAGAGGACATTTTGGGACAGCATGGTGGCCAGCTATTAAGGCGTCTGTTTCCATCACAAAATTCCACAGTAGTCTGGACATCTGTGTTGGTGAATCTTTTGCAATTTGTTCAATGAAAAATGGAGACAGCAAAGAAGAAAGCTGTAGGTGGGAAGCGGTGTATTGCGGCAGGTGTTGTGCCGGATAACGCACCCCCGCCGTAGAATGCGCCCCCTGACTGTTGTGCCGGATAACACAGCCGGTGTTTCATTGTTTACATTCCCGAAAGATGACAGTCAAGCTTTACCATTGGCCAGTGGAGAACTGGGACAACAGAGACTCTTACCAGGAGGACTTTGAGTTGGATGCGCAGATGCGGTACCGTGAGTACGCATGCAGCTGCGGCTTCCAAACATTTGATCGCTTGCCCGTACGTGCGTGCCGCTATGTGCATGTCACGTACGTAACTTTGGGGACTTTGGGGAAATATATGTGCTTTATTAACTTTGGGGAGGTGAACTGCACTTTGGGCTGTGGGATTGAGTGTGTTGTGCAGGTGTTTGAGTTGTATTAGCGGGTTAATGGACGGGAGGGGGGAGGTGTTTGTTATGCGGGAATGATTTGTGGCATATTAAATATAAGCCTGGTTGTGTTGTGGCTAATAGAGTATATATATGTCTTGTGTTTATTTACTGTTTTAGTCATTCCCAGCTGAATATCAGGTCCCACCCGCCTCTCACAGCATCTTCCCTATCTGAATCGCTCCCACTGCCCTCTAGTCCTTCACTCTCACTTTCCTCATTCACAAATCTTTCATCCTCGCTCAAATTAATGGGGAAATCGTCGCTTTCTCGGTGCGAATCGCTCTCGCTGCTGGTGGCCATGATTGTAAACAATGTGCAGATGTGAGGAGCTCCACAACCTGTGACGTCACGCGCATATGGTCTGCTACTTCCGGTACAGGCAAGGCTTTTTTTATCAGCGACCAAAAGTTAAATCCTTTCAGCAAAAATATGGCAATATCGCGAAATGATCAAGTATGACACATAGAATGGACCTACTATCCCCGTTTAAATAAGAAAATAGCATTTAAGTAGGACTCTAAGACTTCTACTTTTTGGAAGTTTTAAAGTTTTTTTTCGTAATCCGATTCATGTAACTAAGGTGTTGCCGTAGCTTGTTTACGTAAAATGTCTTCATTTATACTAGTAGTACCGTATTCTCCCCACTATAAGGCACACCTAAAAACCTCCAATTTTGTCAAAAGCTGACAGTGCGCCTTATAATTTGGTGCGCCTTATATATGGACCAATATTGAGCCACAACAAACCTAAACTTAGTTTTCATAATGTTTAGGTCTCGCAACTACGGTAAGCAGCCGCCAACTTCTTTTTCCCCCGTAGAAGAAAAAGCGCTTCTTCTACGGTAAGCAGCCGCCCCCGTAGAAGAAGAAGAAGCGCGCGGTGCATGCTGGGATATATGACTGCGCGAGGCGTGCCGTTTTGATTTCCATTTGTTTGTTTATGTAAAGACCCCAAAACGGCTCTTATTAAGAGACACGCTTACGACGCAGAGTTTAAACTTAAGACGATCAGTCACGCAGTAGAACACGGGAATAGAGCAGCAGCGACACTGACTCCATTAATGACGACTTGGACGAGACATGTCGGATGCCGTATTCGCCCAACTGTTTAATTCGGACACTGAAGAGGAAGAATTTGAGGGATTTGTGGATGAGGAATAACTTCATAAAGTGAGCTTTACATGTTTATTTTGTGTGTTGTGTTGTGTGACATTAACGTTTGAGCAACGTTGAGTTATTGATATATTGTTATTGCTCTGCACTATTTCCAGTGTTACTATATTGTGATTGCACTAACGTTTGATTTACCGTAACAGTATCACTGTTTTTTACCTGTTTATTGAATCAGGGAAAAGTTCCCTTCCACTGTGTGATATAAATGTTGCACTACTGTTATACCTTGCTGTTGTTAAAAGATAAACAAAATACCACGTCACTGACTTTACCTCGGGGAAAATAATAAATCAGCTGTTTATTCATTTTGGGAGTGAACAAAGTTGTCAGAACGCTGGTTGGTAATCTATTAATAAAATTTGACTGACATATCTGACTGTTTTGTTGACATTCTCTTTAGCGCAGCTCCATCTAATGGATGCATAGGTGCGCCTTATAATCCGGTGCGCCTTATCTATGAACAAAGTTTTGAAATATGCCATTCATTGAAGGTGCACTTTATAATCCGGTGCGCCTTATAGTGCGGAAAATTACGGTATTCCTCAAGGTTCCATTTTAGGTCCTCTGTTATTCATCATTTAGGCCAGGGGTCGGGAACCTTTTTGGCTGAGAGAGCCATGAAAGCCAAATATTTTAAAGTATATTTCCGTGAGAGCCATAAAATATATTTTAACACTGAATAAAACTAAATGCGTGCATTTTTAAGTAAGGCGAACATTTTTAGAGTATAATAAGTATCTTATTCTTTTTAATAACATTGTTATTCTGAAACTAACCAATAATAAACAAAATACTTCTTACTATTAATGCGACTTCTTAAACAGGTGCGGTAGGAAATGGATGGATAAATTAAAATGCATGAGAATGTTTTATATTTTGAACGTCATTTTTAACACCGTGATTGCCAGCGGAATTAATCATTACTTATGGTGTTAAGCAATGTCAGCTAAGATTTATCTGAGAGCCAGATGCAGTCATCAAAAGAGCCACATCTGGCTTGAGAACCATAGGTTCCCTACCCCTGCTATTGGCTATTCAACTTGTGGTCTGCCAGTTTAGTTTAAAAAAATGTGTGAGAGACTCACATTTTTAAAATATTCTTAAAACAGCAGAGCGCTCCTCTAACTCAAACTATATACAGTAGGAAGGGGATTCAAATGGCTCCATTTTTCACAGTTTACCCAACACATGAAAAGTGACAAATTGGGGGGGGGTGTACTATCCACTTTTGTGTGAGTGTTAAATATCTTAAAAATTGTTTTGCGGTAATTCGAACTGAATGTGAGCGTGAATGATTGGCTGTCTATATGTGACCTGCGATTAGCTTACGAGCAGTCTAGTGCGTACCCGAAGTCACCTGGGCGAGGCACCAGCTTACTTATGACCCCAATGAGGATAAACGGTATAGAAAATGGACAGATTAATGGAAAATCAAATGTCCA
Organism: Nerophis lumbriciformis; assembly: GCF_033978685.3. NCBI lineage: Eukaryota > Metazoa > Chordata > Actinopteri > Syngnathiformes > Syngnathidae > Nerophis > Nerophis lumbriciformis. The sequence goes on from NC_084549.2 coordinate 24,584,738, forward strand.
CTGTCGAGGATACAGGTTCCCCGGAATCTACAAAATAACGCTAATAGCGAAGGGAGAAATCCGGCCCCCTGGTCTTAAACTTACTGGAAATGTGGCCCCCAAAACAATTTAATTGAATATTCCTGGCTTATGTGGACAAAAACATTAGAAAAATATATCATCTTTAAGGTTTCCCCCAGCTTGCCAATAAACTTGTGACTGTGAAGGTGTGTCTAGGGGCGTGGTCAGTATGACGTCATCATACAATTTGCATAATTGGCAATGATGCGTATACAGTCGTGCTCACAAAAAACATTCATGACGTTTGGTTCTTTTATAAATGTATTATGGGTCTACTGAAAATGTGAGCAAATCTGCTGGGTCAAAAGTATACATACAGCAATGTTAATATTTGGTTACATGTCCCTTGGCAAGTTTCACTGCAATAAGGTGCTTTTGGTAGCCATCCACAAGCTTCTGGTTGAAATTTTGACCACTCCTCTTGACAAAATTGGTGCAGTTCAGCTAAATGTGTTGGTTTTCTGACATGGACTTGTTTCTTCAGCATTGTCCACACGTTTAAGTCAGGACTTTGGGAAGGCCATTCTAAAACCTTAATTCTAGCCTGATTTAGCCATTCATTTACCACTTTTGACGTGTGTTTGGGATCATTGTCCTGTTGGAACATCCAATTTTGCCCAAGACCCAACCTCTGGGCTGATGATTTTAGGTTGTCCTGAAGAATTTGGAGGTAATCCTCCTTTTCCATTGTCCCATTTACGTTTGTACTCTCTGTAAAGCACCAGTTCCATTGGCAGCAAAACAGGCCCAGAACACCACCATGCTTGATGGTAGGGATGATGTTCCTGGGATTAAAAGCCTTACCTTTTCTCCTCCAAACATATTGCTGGGTATTGTGGCCATACAGCTAAATTTTTGTTTCATCTGACATCACATGGACAAAGATAAGACCTTCTGGAGGAAAGTTCTGTGGTCAGATGAAACAAGACATTATGTTCTTTACAAGTGTATGTAAACTTTTGACCACGACTGTATTTTCTTTAAAAGGCTAAAAAAAATTATACATTTAAAACAAATATGTGGTATTTATTTAGTATTAACACATGTTGTCTTATACCATATTGTTTTGTTAAATTTTCCAATTGTCGCTGCTAATTGCTTAAATGTGCTTTGTAGAGAATTTTTCAAGTTTCTAGAGACTTTTCATGACTTTGTCTTTATTAAAAACGACTAGCAACATAGATAACATCTTTTTCTGGTGTTATTGGAGACCAGTGGTCTTTCAAGTCGGGGGAAGCTCATTTTCAGCAAGTCTCTGAACCCGAATACAGTCTCCAATAACAGATAAATAATAGAAAGATAATAGATTTTACCAAGAAAACATCACATAAAGGATTGTAAAATTCACCCTATCAACACGGAACATTCGACTTTTCCTTAGAAAATGCTTCGGCAGTGGTTTATAATCTGGTTTATAATAGCGCTAATTTGTTCATTTTGTTGCCGATCGAAACGACTTTGCTGTCAGTCAAAAAGGGATTCAGCCTCAGACAAATCATCCAATTATCCGAGACCTCTTCTCATTCCCTTCCAGAGATGCTCGGCATCCGTGGGCGTAACAAAGCAGGTAATTTTTCCAATGGCTGTTTAGTTTCATTGCAGTGGAACAACCCACTCTATAGGCTCCCTTACTGAAGTCAATGGATGCTCGGTTACCAGATGTGTCGCTACCACAATGCATGAGAAGAGAGTTGCGTGAGCTGTCGCGAAAGTAGCTGATTCTGAACAAAAGTTGAAGTTGAATTTCATGCACAAATTTAGTCAAATGTAATGTAAACAACAAATTACATATTTGACCACGTTTTTGATATCTTTGCTTCTGCCGCTCAATGTCGGCAAAGAACAGCGAGAGCTGCAGCCAGTCTGACGTCACACTTGCCTTGAATTTCTCTCCTTGAAAGAGCGTTAACTCTCCTCTCAATGTTTGCACATCTCACTATGAAGCCTGGAAGTGTGCTAAATATCCAGTTCGTCAGCTACACACACGAGAGCGGTGAGATTTGTTGTTTTGTTGGGGTTCTTATATTTTTTGGTTGGATAAAATCTAATTTGGAGCTTTCTGCAAACTGCACCTCTGACTGCAGAGCCTATTATCACCGACAGCAGTGTTTTTCAACCGTTTTTGGGCCAAGGCACATTTTCTTCATTGAAACAATCCTGAGGCACACCACAAGCAGAAATCATTAAAAAATGAAACTCAGCAGCCGATATTGACAATAAAAGGTTGTTCTCGCAATTGTTGGATATTAATTCAAACCATAACAACCTCGCATCAATATAGCTCTTGTCTCAAAGTGGGTGTACTGTCACGACCTGTCACATCACGCTGTGACTTATTTGGAGTTTTTTGGTGTTTTCCTGTGTGGAGTGTTTTAGTTCTTGTCTTGCGCTCCTATTTGTGTTGTTGATTGTCATGTCATGTACGGATGTACTTTGTGGACGCCGTCTGCTGCTCCACACATAGTAAGTCTTTGCTGTCGTCCAGCATTCTGTTTTTGTTTACTTTGCAGCCAGTTCAGTTTTAGCTTCGTATTGCATAGCCATCCCTAAGCTTCAATGCCTTTTCTTAGCGGCACTTGCCCTTTGTTTATTTTTGGTTTAAGCATTAGATACATTTTTACCTGCACGCTGCCTCCCGCTGTCGTCTGCATAATGTGATCACGACAAACCATGTTCCCGACATCTACAAAACAATTAGCTACCTGCTGCCACCTACTGATATGGAAGAGTTTTACACAGTTGCTCTGCCTATTTCCAGACAGCACAGACACTCAACAACGGCACATTTGCGGATTATAATTACTGATTTGCAAAAAATATGTTTAACCCAATTGGGTAAAATTACAAAATCTCCCACGGCAAACCAGACAATATCTCACGGTACACTAGTGTGCCGCGGCACAGTGGTTGAAAAACACTGACCTACAGCAGAAGGCTTTCATTAATGTGATATTATTGCTGTGAGTTCCTAAAAATCTTCTAGACCACATGAGTCTGGCCCTGTTACACCTGCATCACACCTATTTCACTGTTTACATTAGGGGGTCATATGTGCTGCTATAATGGTTAGTGAGTCAAGGGCTTTTTTCACTTGTGTTATCTCATGTTCTGGCCTCTTTGAATCACACTGCAAATATTTACACTTACATTGTTCTCCTATTCCTATGAGGATACACGTCAATCCTAAAACAAGAGCCATGTTATTATTGATTGATATCATCAAACTAAACTCAACATAAAGCAAGACGGTGTGAAACTGTGTAAGATGACTGACCGAGTCACTGTCTGTGAGATGCTTCAGTCAAGCGAGGCAGCTGTCAATCACATGCACAGTTTGGTAGTGTGTTCCTGGCCTTAGTCAGTAGCTGTTGTGTTGGTGTCTGTCATGCACAGACGGTGCTCGAACATGGTGCAGAGTTGTAGTGTACATTTCAATGTATTTTAGTTACAAGAGTCTGTGCAGATAGGAGTCATACAGGAGCATGTTGTTTTATATGCTGCTGAGGAACGACATGAAACATACCACACTGGGTTAAGTTTGTTTGAAATTGTGGCTCTAGCCCAGGGGTGTCAAACATACGGCCCGGGGGCCGTATCAGGCCCGTGAACAGGTTTAATCCGGCCCACGGCCTGCAAAATAAGTTGAAGTATAACATGAGCTGCAATTTTTTTTTAATGAAATAAACTGCTGTTCGAAATGTGTCCACTGGACACAGGACACTGCCTAAAGATGACGTGTCAGCTGACTTTAAGCACCCTCTGGATTGGCTGCCGATACTCCAATCAGCGTCGACTGTGGCTGGCAACAGACCAATGCTGTAGCAATGCACAATACCTTTTTATATTGTAAATTATCCACTCAACAGATACAAATAATGAAACAGTAAAAGGCATCATCTTTGTAGTTAGAGTTCCGTGCAGCGCTTGCGGTTTGTTGACGGCACGATGTGCACCCTGAACTCCATTGTAAAAATATGTGTTTCCACATTTGTAGTTTGTTTTATTTTATAGTATGATTAAATCTACCATGTTCACATTGGTTACGTTTGTAGTTATGTTACCTTTAATTCGGCTATTATGGTGTCATTTTGATAATTATTTTCATTGTATTATAATTGTAATATTAGAATGATGGTACATGAATATGTTGTGGCAGTTGTGGATGTCACCAATTTGGTTGTTTGAGGAAACACTCGGTTGCTTTTCCAAACACGTCTTTAATGAACTGCCAACATTATAATGCTGAACAGGAAGTGCTTAGCTTTGTAAAAACACTGAGACATAGTCTAAGATCATGGTGTTTTGGAAATGGCACCAATTTTTTCCTCAGACTTTCCCACTAAATTGAAGTGTTTTGCCAAGATAATTATTTGTCATGTGTACATTTTCAGAATGTGCTTGTTCTATTTTTGGCCAAAGAAAACAATTTTGAAATTGTCTTTATTTTTAAGTTATCATGCCATGATTTTACCAGTTCGGCCCGCGTGGGAATATATTTTCCTCCATGCATCCCCTGGGTACCAACCTCGTCATGTCCGTTGTGTCCTGAGCAAGACACTTCACCCTTGCTCCTGATGGGTGCTGGTTAGCGCCTTGCATGGCAGCTCCCTCCATCAGTGTGTGAATGGGTAAATGTGGAAGTAGTGTCAAAGCGCTTTGAGTACCTTGAAGGTAGAAAAGCGCTATACAAGTCAACCCATTTGTGATCTCTATATTTTCAATCCCTCCACCCCTTTTTCCAACATCATACCAGCAACATTATCTTCCTTTGTTACAATTTGCCTTCACCCATAAACCGCACAAGCTCATAAAACATTAAGACCAAATGAGCAGCAGGAAGAAGCTATAGATCCGGCCGGCACAGAAGCCATATCTCGTGGACGTATGGAAATGTGCACAGTTGAATCCGGTCTTTGCTGCGGTTGTTGAGGTGGGGAAATGTATCCGCTTATAAAATATATCTGGCATCAGCAGTAATGCTCATCCCTCCCCTGTTTTTATCATAAATTGATGCACAGACACTTAAAATATCCCAAATAAAAATGAAGACCCACCTTTTTGATTTGGTTTTCACCCGATATTAATTATTTTATTGAAGTCATTTGTGTTTTACTTTTTATCCTATTATGCAAGATTTTATTTAGTTCTATTTATTTATTATTTATTTACTGTATATTAATGTTGTTATTATTATTAATTTTTTCTATTAATCCTCATATGTCTTACTTGTATTTTATTCTTTATCTCTACTCATGGTTCTTGCTATTTTGCAAGTTTTATTTTTACAGCGTTCCTCAGATGAGCCATCTGCATCAGGGGTTATCGGCCGTGCTTGTGGGGGTGCTTTTGTGTCAGCATCCTGGTGGCCATGGTCTGATGACCTCCAGGTGCAGATGGCTCCTGTGATAGTGTTTACTCACATGTTTCCTCTGTACTCAGCCATGCAATCATTGGTCCATATAGTTGCATATGTGTGTATATTGTGTGAGTGTGTTTGTGTTTGGTGTCTGTGTCCGTACGTACGTACACTACATTGCCAAAAGTATTTGGCCACTTGCCTTGAGTCACATATGAACTTGAAGTGCCATCCCATTCCTAACCCATAGGGTTCAATATGATGTTGGTCCACCTTTTGCAGCTATTCAACTTTTCTGGGAAGGCAGTCCACAAGTTTGCGGAGTGTGTTTAAAAGTTTGTATTTTTGACTATTCTTCCAAAAGTTCCCATCCTGATGTTGGTTGAGAAGGCCTGGCTCTCAGTCCCCGTTCTAATGAATCACAAAGGTGTTCTATCGGGTTCAGGTCACGACTCAGTCAAGTTCATCCACACCAGATTTTGTCATCCATGTCTTTATGGACCTTGCTTTGTGCACTGGTGCACAGTCATGTTGGAAGAGGAAGGGGCCCATTCCAAACTGTTCCCACAAGGTTGGGAGCATGGAATTGTCCAAAATGTGTTGGTATCCTGAAGCATTCAAAGTTCCTTTCACTGAAACTAAGGGGCCAAGCCCAACTCCTGAAAAACAACCCCACACCATAATTCCTTAGCTGACCCCTCTCTGTCAGTTTACGTGGCCTACCACTTGGTGGCTGAGTTGCTGTTGTTCCCAAACTCTTCTATTTTCTTATAATAAAGCCGACAGTTCCATCCATCCATTTTCTACCGCGTATTCCCTTTTTGGGGTCGCGGGGGGCGCTGGAGCCTATCTCAGCTACAATCGGGCAGAAGGCGGGGTACACCCTGGACAAGTCGCCACCTCATCGCAGGGCCAACACAAATAGACAGACAACATTCACACTCACGTTCACACACTAGGGCCAATTTAGTGTTGCCAATCAACCTATCCCCAGGTGACTTTGGAATATTTAGGAGCGAGGAAATTTCCTACTGGATTTGTCGCACAGGTGGCATCCTATGACGGGGCGGCATGGCGTAGTGGGTAGAGCAACCGTGCCAGAAACCTGAGGGTTGCAGGTTCGCTCCCCGCCTCTTACCATCCAAAAAATCGCTGCCGTTGTGTCCTTGGGCGGGACACTTCACCCTTTGCCCCCGGTGCCACTCACATCAGTGAATTGAATGATGAATGATAGGTGGTGGTCGGAGGGGCCGTTGGCGCAAATTGCAGCCACGCTTCCGTCAGTCTACCCCAGGGCAGCTGTGGCTATGAAAGTAGCTTACCACCACCAGGTGTGAATGATTGATGGGTTCTACATGTAAAGCGACTTTGGGTACTTAGAAAAGCGCTATATAAATCCCAGTTATTATTATTATTATTATGACAGTTCCACGCTGGAAATCACTGAGCTCCTGAGAGCGGCCCAATCTTTCACAAATGTTTGTAGAAACAGTCTCTGCCTAAGTGCTTGATTTTATACACCTGTGAAGTGATTAGGACACCTGATTCTGATCATGTGGATGGGTGGCCAAATACTTTTGACAATATAGTGTATGTGATAATGGGGGATATGGGTCACCGGGGTATTGTTTTTAACTTTGTAAAGCTGCATTATACTATATTATTATATTGTACTAGACTATACTTAACCTCAGGTGAACTACTGCATTTCTTTGCCTGTCCATCCATCCATTTTCTACCGCTTATTCCCTTTGGGGTCGCGGGGGGCGCTGGAGCCTATCTCAGCTACAATCGGGCGGAAGGCGGGGTACACCCTGGACAAGTCGCCACCTCATCGCAGGGCCAACACAGATAGACAGACAACATTCACACTCACATTCACACACTAGGGCCAATTTAGTGTTGCCAATCAACCTATCCCCAGGTGCATGTCTTTTTGCCTGTATTTTCATAAATTGCCCTTTCTTCCTGAAAAACGGCCTTCCGTTACGCTACGACTTTAGCTAGTTTCTCATTTGCTTGTCTGAACAAGTGCACGTGGAAAAAGCCTCCGCTATATTGAGACCAGTGCGGCGGAGGCCATCAGTGATGCATGCGCAAGAGCAAACGGTCTGCCATGTGTAAGCAGCCTACATGTGCAGAACACCTCATGGTAGGATGATGAAGATGACATCGGTGTCCTTCTGTCCTCTTCAATCCCTTCAGTAAGCACATTGAGTGAGAGGAGCAGCCGTGGTTTTGTGACCTCTTTCTGAACGATGCCAAAAAAATTCTGAATTTGAAACAGAAGTCTTCACTTTGGTATTTTATCGTACTACCCTGTACTAGTGTTTTTTTGAACACCTTGACAGCAGCAATTTTAAGAGCAAGTAAGACCTATTTCATTTGGTTAGTTGGTTGGTTGGTGTCAGTTTTATATCGAACATGCATACAATTACAATGTAATACATCACATATTTCCAATTGTTTCATTAGAGCATGCTGGACAAGGAGTAGGAAGAAGCAGAGCTTATTCAAACCTACCCCTTTTTGTATCAAAACAATTTTCAATCCATTTGTTTGTTCGCTATTTGTTACATAACAGTAAATTAATACATGAGTAAATAAAATAATGTGAATAATGTGAAGTGCCTAGTGTGTGAATGTTGTCTGTCTATCTGTGTTGGCCCTGTGATGAGGTGGCGACTTGTCCAGGGTGTACCCCGCCTTCCGCCCAAGTGCAACTGGGATAGGCTCCAGCACCGCCGCAAACCCGAGAGGGACAAGCGGTAGAGAATGGATGGATGGATAAGTAAATAAACACTAATTAAAGTTCTCATAAATACATATTTAAATAATGTATGGTTTACCTATGAGATTAATAAGATTATATATATATATACTGTATATATATATATATATATATATATATATATATATATATATATATATATATATATATATATATATATATGTCGGGTCGGGTCTGGTGGTTCAAATTAAAAAAAATTTGATTTTAAATAGATTCAGGCGGGTGGCAGTTAAACCAATTCGGAAATATATATACATAGTTAAATGTTGTTACCCACATACGAAAAACGAGCAGGCACCTGCAGCATATGCCACAACAGAAGAAAAAAAAAAAAAGAGATGGACACTTTTACGGAGCGGAGAAGGGACGCCTCGCCGGGGTCCGGGACCGAGGCCCCTTCCCCCGAGAGGGCCCCACCGGGAACCGTAGCTGAGGCGATCCGCGAGAAGGGCCCTTCGCACGTCCAGGGTCACCACCGCGCCCACCGCACCGACACCCCGCCTCGTCCGCCTTCGCCGCGGCCGGCGTCACGCGCAGCAGGTAAGCAGCTTACCTGCCCGCCACCCCCGTGGCCGGGGGCTCGTAACAGGGGTCACTCCGCGCGCTCCGCCCGCGCAGTTTACCTGCCCGCCACCCCTGTTGCCGGGGGCGCGTAACAGGGGTCACTCCGCGCGCAGTGCGCTCACGAAAGGGGTGGGGCTCACCCTGGTTGATATAGACAGCAGCTTGGACGGTGGCCATGGAAGTCGGAACCCGCTAAGGAGTGTGTATAACAACCCACCTGCCGAATCAACTAGCCCTGAAAATGGATGGCGCTGGAGCGTCGGGCCCATATACCCGGCCGTCGCCGGCAGCGAGACGCGCTTGGAGGTGCGCTCAGCGCGGCTCCCATATGATTGCGCACTGGTGTGCGTCTGGGTCGTGACAGCGTGGCACGCGAATGTCTGTGCTGCATTGGATCAGTCTCCTTTCTTTAACAGGCAAAAGCTTTATAACCTCACTAATGCCTTGCATCGTCTATATTAGATATATAACAACGGGCGGGTGCGGGCGGATGGCGGGCGGATGCGGTTCTGATCAAATGTTAGATCGGGTGGATTGCGGATGGTTGACGACTTTCTGATGCGGTTGCGGATGAAATAATTGCCTATCCGCGCATCTCTAATACATATATATATATATATATGTTTATATATTTAATATGGTCAGGATGTTTATCAATATTCTTCTTCCTTGTACTTTGTAAACAATTTGATTTTGATTAGATTCTTAAACTTGATCATATTTGTACATTGTTTTACTTCCTTGCTTAATCCATTCCATAATCAGGCATGTGATTTTTCCGTCTAAAGTCGGAATTCCGTCTTTTTTAATCTCGGGGGAAAAAAAGAATTATCTCCCGTTTTTCCGTTTTTTTTTCCGACCCTAAATCAAGATTCGAGACGTAGTTTATATTACGCCGTAATTGTTTGGTCGATATGTTCCTTGTGACCAATCTGTTATGAATGATGACGTTAATAACGTCATCATTCATAATGGTTATTACCGCCATTTTCCATATGTAAACAATGTCTGTTCTCGAGAGAAAGGACGCTTTACGAGTAAAAGAAATTGATAAACATGTCAAAAATAAGTTTCGATGGGACTGGATGGAAAGGGAACTCACTGATACTGTTGGGAAGAAGGAAGTTACGACTTTGTTCGGTGATTTTATTCGGAAAATCGATCGTCCCGGAAAGGTTTTGTGCACGTGGTGTCATGATAATATTGACTATGGATCACGAGGTTTCAAGGCTTTGGAAGTACATGCGAAACGCCAAAAACAGATGAAACAACTTGAAGCAAGGTATGTTCTATTAACTATGTTTTCATGTCTTTAAACACTAAAATATTTTCTTCAAATGGTGCTGTCTTTGTTAATTTTAGCATGTTAAATTGGTGAAAAACCAGGAGCTTCGGGGAGCATCGCCCCCCTTGTCCCCTGGACCTGGCTGGGGGCCTTCGTCCCCCAGACCCCCGGAAATTTTTCCAGTCTTTTTCATTGTGGTCAAATCACATGCCTGCATAATATAAATCCACATACTAATGTGTTAAACATTTTAAGTGTTGTACGTGCATACAAATGTTTTAAATTAGATTTATCTATGAGGTAATATTTCTCCTTTTTTGTTGACAAAAAATGTTGTACATTCTTGGGTAGCAGGGTATAGTTTGGTTTGTACATAATTTTAGCTGTTTGCAAATGCACCAATTCATTACATTTCCGTATTTTGATTCAATAAATGAAGAATTGGAGTGTTCTCTATATCCACCATTAGTGAATGAAGTGTACTTTTGTAATTATTACCCCATATTTCTACACAATAACTCAGATATGGTAACGCTAGCGGGCAGTAGAGAATATGAAGTGATATTTGATCCAGAACATATTTTGCTTTATTCATTATTGACGTGTTTCTTACTACTTTATGTTGTATTTTATTTGCATTAAATTTCCAGTTAATATTCTCGTCTATTGTTACACCCAAAAATATGTTTTATTTTACCCTTTCAACGTCTAGTCTATTTGTACTCGTTTGACTTTCTCTTCTTCTGTTAGCATATAGTTTTACTGGAATTCAAAGACTGTCTGTTTTTGTCAAACTATCTCTTTATTTTGTTCGTTACTTCTGTTTCTTTTTGCATTAGCTTCTGTGTGGTCTCTCCTGAACAAAACTTGGCCGTGTCGTCTGCAAATAGTACGAACTCTTAACTCTTTATATTCAGATTTTGGTCCCAGTATTGATTTGAGCATCTCCTCCTCAAACGCTTGAATTGTATGCCACCGCTTGCCTCTTTAAATATGCCCCCATCGTTTGCCAAATAGTCAGATAAGAAATACCATGAAAGATGATGGAAATTGGAATGGGAATAACATGGCCTCAAGTGAATCTGCATAGAACCTAACACTCAAACCCAAAGTTTTTATCTGTCCTATTGAATTATAATGTCTGATTGTGAAGAAAAGCAGAAATGTAATACAAGCGGTTGGTTCAAAGTAGATTAACTCTCTTGAACATCTCAGTTCTGTAGCACTCTCTGCATGTAGCCCATATAATTAGTGTCATATCCCCCTGCGCCTAATCTCCCATTCAGTCATTTGTGTGTCCATTACAGCCTGTGATTTATATGGAAATGCATCAAAGAAGTAACTTAAAATGGGCACCAGCTTCAACTTCTATTCTTGTTTAGTCAATAACACCACAGACCCACACAATGGCCAGCAAGGAAATCCTTCTGTCTGTGTTTGTTTTTTAATTCATAAACATCCAGTCCATAAACTCCCAAACTTTGTCGACCAAGTAATTGTATTGTCATTACTCCGTCATGAAATTTTAATAGCTGCTGTAGATTAGACCCAAAGTAACGCCATGAGCCAGGAACGTACGACTCCATCAGCCGTAAAACAGATGGCGGACAGAGTTCTGTGGCTCTCCAGGCAGCAATATCCGCTAGCTGTGGATAAATGAGTTAATCTTGTAGGACATGAAAACACCCAAATAGTCTTAAAAATGCAGAGTTAAGCACACGTTAGGCGTAGCTGCCCGTAAAGGTGAAGGACTGACATTTATTTAACCGAGAAGGCTGATATCTCTCAGCCTCGCTGGGGGGTTTCCAGCACATACGCTTGAAGGGAAGGAAACACACAGCTCTGAAGTACTCTCCTAAAGTCATATTATTTCACCACAAAGAACCATTGAGGGCCTATCCTGGGGCCATCTCATTGATAAGGTCTGCTGCCACACATAAAAAACAATAAAAGACAAAAATAAAGGGATGAGAGTGAACAAAATGACAAAGCAGTGCCGGGCTCCTTCAGCGTGCTTGCCTTTTATTACCTTTGCCTGCAAGATGACTGATATAGAGCCAAAGACAATGAAGGAGTGAAAGGCAGGCGATAAGTTGAAGGGAGGAGTAAAGATACAGAGAGGGAACGTTGTGATGGCTTGAACAATTCATTAAAGTCTGGTGTTGGCACGGAGCGATGAGAAGAGGATACGATGAAATGAGGGCGGTGGTAGGAGCGATTTGCAAAAAGGATGGAAGCAAGGACAATGATTTAACTATGATACTGCGTCATTGCTTATTTACAATAGTGGCAGGTTGTCAAGTACACTCTGGTGACCATTTGTTGCTCATATTGTTGAACAAATACTCAGTGGCAAAGCAAACTAAATATGTTCTAGGATGCTGGTTAGCCTCCATGTTGTTTGGAATTTAGACTTTTTCCCATAGCAAATATAGAAACTCATCCATTCAGTGGCGGGCAATGCGTTTCCCACCTAGGCCTTCGGTGATGTCCGACTTCATTGATTACCTCTAAATACCATCATTTATGTCACCACATGACCATTGCTGGAGAAATACTATACAGAAACACATTTACGCACTACTGGGCATGGTACACAACAGGTTATTTTCTGGCGCATTTAAAAATCAATAAACCCACACCAGCAATTAAAACATATATTACTTGGTACTGTCAAAATTAAAATAGCAACAAACATTTACACCTTAAAAAATAAACAAATCAAATATCTAAACTCCCATTTCATCGCCGGGATAGCTGAGCCGACATTGTCTCGCAAGATGTAGTTTTTCTTTAAATATCCTTCTTGAAAATGGCCTTGCAAATATATGTGTTGTGTTGTCGAATCATAAAAGATGTAGACGAGGTGTCTTGGCTGACTTCTGAAAGTTTACTCCACAGCAGATCTGGGCAAACTAAGGCCCGGGGGCCACATGCAACCCGTTAAGCTTTTCAATCTGGCCCGCCGGACATTCCCAAATAATTATTTTTAGATCTTTACGATGGAAAGTGTAGCTGCCATTATGATGTGCGGTGATATTTTCAAATGACCGTATGTCTTGAATTATACAAAATATGTCAATGGTTGGAATCAGCGCTTTTGCATGATATACTAGTTACTATGGTAATCTAAATCACAGCAGCTCAGATGAGGTACCAAGCAGTGTGGGTGGGGAGCGTTTCCACAGAGTGTTTCCAGAGCGGCCAGCCTGAAATGCGGGTGTCAGGGACAGACGTGGAAGGAGGTTTTTACAACAAAGTTCTTAAGCTTAATGTTATATCAGATTGTAGGTGTTTTTTTTGTTTTTGTTACCCTTTGCGTTCATATTTCGCTGTTTGTTGCATTTTTGTTGATTGTAAAATATGTCGATCGAGGGGAGTGAAGTTCATATGTTGTCAATATTCAGTGTTTTATTGTTCATAGTTAATATTGTAAATCCCACATTCTTAGTTTTCCTGTACATTCTGGGTGTCTCATTCAGTAAAAAAATTTAAAATTCCATTTCATTTTTTAAGGTGGTCTGTCATAACGATTTTAGCATTCAATCAGACATTATTGTGAGGTTTTGTATTAGTGTTCCCAAAAATTACATATACCGGCCCCCAGACACATTTTTTTCTCTAAATTTGGCCCCCGAGTCAAAATAATTGCCCAGGCCTGCTCCACAGCGTGCTCATCAAAAACATGCCTACATGGCTACATTTATCAACCTAAACGGGGCTACTGCGCATGCTCTTTACTACTGTGGCATGCTGGGTAATGGAGTTTTTATGTTACCTAGCTCATTACATCACAATATATATCTGCTTTAGGCCACCTAGAAGGCCGTACTGACAACAACTTGTGATCTGATTGATCGCAACTGTCTGTCACCTGTTTGTTGACGTCCGCAGTGTTGATTCTGAAGGCCTCAGGCAGATTTGGTACAGCATGGCAACATAAGCCAGCTGAATTCTGATTGGATAAAAACTCTATAACCGACAAACAACAGCGCTGCAAGGAGCATAATATGACATGAAGAGAATATGAATACTTTTAGATATTTAGGGAAAGTAAATTAAAAAATACTTTTATCTTTAATTATGATCATGATTTCTGGTTATGTTAGGCCAGCAGAAAAGGCCTTGCTGGCGCTGACGCCACACCACTGCATCCACTCCAGGGTAAAACCGATGCTATCTTAAAACATGTATTGCGTGATAGGAACCAGCTGTCACATGAAGAAGACAGCTGAAGAGGGCGCACCTAATTGGGATGTAAATGTTATGTAGAATTTAAAGCCATAAAATTTTCAAAAAACACAAATAGTAAAAAGGCAACCTTGCATGTGGGACTTTTATAAACAAAATACCACATTATTGCAATAGCATTCAAACATGTAAAATGCTTACAAAAGCAGCAGCACTAAGGCCCCTTCTACACTGTCCAGGGTAAATGCCACCTAACCTTATCCTTGTCCACACACACACAATGGTCGTTTAAGACCCCCTCACCCCCCTCCGTCCGTCGGCGCAACGCGACCTAGTACGCATGTGCGGTAAATGCGCACGTCATAGTCACCTCCAGTGTTGCTTTGTGTGCAAGTTCTTAAATTAAATTTACCGTATTTTTCGGACTATTTGTCGCAGTTTTTTTTATAGTTTGGCGGGGCTCCAGTGCGACTAATATATGTTTTTTTATTTTTTTATTATGCATTTTCGGCAGGTGCGACTTATACTCCGAAAAATACGGTAACTTATCTGAACAATATCCAGTGTTGTGGTATTTCAATTAACTAGAATCCAGGGTGCTGTGGGGCCCTTTGCAGTGAATCACACCTGAGACATCATAAATTTATAAAATCTTTAATGGACACGTGAAAGTAAACAATGTGATAAAGAACATTTTACATCAATCAATCTAGGGATCTAGATATCTGGTCAGGACACTCCTCACTATTTTGCCTTCACCTTCATTGTCCATTCGTTTTTGGTGACTTTATATACTCTGGACCTAGACGTTGAGTCCGCGACATACATGGCAGACAATAACTGATACAGTCTGCTTTGCCAGTCCAAAAGCATTCACTGTTTTCCGTAGTCTTCCCTCGACGACCAGGTAATACAAAGCACGCGCAACCTTTTTTTATCACATCCATGGGAGCCCGCATTCTCGTTGTCTCTCCTTCGACAAATGGACAAAGTTTTTCGGTAAGTTGAATCACAGCTGACCTGGCCATTGGAAAGTTCTCTTGCCTGAGAAGTGTTGTATCCCAAATAGCTGCAATCACTTTCCCTTCTAATTTATTTGTGGCGGCTTCATCGAGGGTGATGAGATCTCATTCTAACAGTGTGGACCAGGAATTTCCAGTGGATGCCCAGAATTTAGACTTATAGTTAGTTGGCTGTGAAGGGCAGATCCCAAGGAAGTGTGTCCATGCATGGGCAATGAACGTCTGCCTGTGTGTGTGTGTGTGTGTGTGTGTGTGTGTGTGTGTGTGTGTGTGTGTGTGTGTGTGTGTGTGTGTGTGTGTGTGTGTGTGTGTGTGTGTGTGTGTGTGTGTTAGTGAATGTGACCTGTTCAATAAACCCATCACAGGCCTCGTAAAGAAAACTGACATTTACAGCGGAGGACAAAGGTCAAGGATTCAGGCCTGATGAGATCACGATGGGGGGAAATGGTTTTACCCCAAAGCCTTCCAATAAACGGGGAAAAGGGTAGCAAGGACAAATAGAAAATGACATGAAAAATGAAAACTGCAGGTGATTAATCAAACCGAGACAAACACATTTTAAATGTGAAAGTAAATATAGTCTGTGGATTAATTATTTCTCATTCAGTCTAGGGAGGAAATTGATCTGTTGTGAACAATTCAAACTGATTAATGATGCATCAATCACTTGTATAGGACCAAGTACTGGATATCTCATTATAGAAAATCCCAGACTAAGGACGAAGCCTCTGTCTCTGCCGGCCAAAACACACACTGAGCTAAGATGTCCTCATTAGTAGCAGTAATGTCACTATGCCAGACCACTACACCCATGTACGAGCGTCTGAGTGTAAAACACTATTTTCCAAGTGTGCAGCTATCCCCCAGTATCAAAGCTTACCACAGGTTAATGAAGACGCCACCAAAGAGATTCTGTTTGTGGAACAAAAATGTTGCCAGTTTGGCAGCTTCCACTTTGATCAAACACTAGGCTTGTGCAGAAGAAAGAACACTCTCTCCCCAGTTGCAAGAGCTTTTCTGTCATCTCACTTTGTTGTTTCTGGGAATTTGGGTTTTGCGACTCGAGTGGAAGAAAATAAAAGAGAGCGAGAGGCGAACCATGTAGTGCTTCCTTTGTGAGATCTGGATGAGCAGCCATCCAATGAACTGCCTTGTGTACGCTCCATCCAGGGCAGTGAGATCCTGCAGCTGCTGTTGTTGTTGTTGTTGTTGTTGTTGTGTTGGTCAACGACGCTCTCAAGCGCTCTTACCAAGCACCACAACTCACAGAGCTGCAGTAAGATGTTGGCAGACCATAATGGAAATGTCATTTTTTTTCCAGATAAAAGATGGCTTGGCTTTTATGAGAGGGGGAGTAATGGAAGGTGTGCAGTAAAAGATTCATTTCCAAAAGGTTCTGCAGAAGATTTAATACTGCTGAATGAAGACGGACGCTGTCGTGGACAAACAGAAAAGCCAATATTCACTTAAAGCAGCTATGCTGTTTGTCAGGAAGCCTTCAAGAGAGTGCTTTGTATTTCTGCCACAAAATAATAATTGTATTTGTCAAACTAAATCCAGACTTGGAAAGTTTCCATCCTACATGATCCGACATTAGCACTACACAATTACGATCAAACTTATGAGATTTAACAAACGGTATGCAATATTTTATAAAAAGCAAGTACACCCCTCACATTTCTGCAACCATGTCAATTCACCTTCAAGGGACAGTACTGTAAAAGTAAAAACTTGGCTCTCACTTACCAAAGTGTCAATATGTACTCCCCCCACGCTTCGGCTGCATGCAATTAAGATTAAACGGCCAGGTAAAGAGGATTAATTTTTTTTATTCTCAATAATTGTAGTGACTTGGCTGTTAAAGATAAGGGATTTGTTGATTTCAATCTGTGAGTGGACCACAGCAATAATTACAGTCTGTGTGCGTGTCGGCAGGGTGGCTACAAAGGAGGACAGTTTAGGTAGTTGTTGTTGTTTCGAATTTGTTATTAAAATAGGATGTTGATGCATCACCCCCTTGTCATGTTTGTTTGATATACTGTATTGTATAGCGCTTAATATTGTGTTCAAAATAGACAAAGGTTTACTAAAATAAAGTTAAAAGTTAAAGTACCAATGATTGTCACACACACACACTCGGTGTGGTGAGATTATCCTCTGCATTTGACCCATCACCCTCACCCCCTGGGAGGTGAGGGGAGCAGTGAGCAGCAGTGGTGGCCGCGCCCGTAAATCATTTTTGGTGATTTAACCCCCAATCCCAACCCTTGATGCTGAGTGCCAAGCAGGGAGGTAATGGGTCCCATTTTTATAGTATTTGGTATGACTCGGCCGGGGTTTGAACTCACGACCTACCAATCTCAGGGCGGACACTCTAAACACAAGGCCACTGAGCAGAGCAAATATGGACTTTCGTCAAGACTGGAACCCATTATTCGTTTTTTTATGAAGAAATTTGTTTCATTTGTATACCAACTTTTTTTAATGAACCCTAGTCAAGAATCAATTAAGTTCATAAATCACGGTTCCACTCTATACTATATGTACACAGTGCAGGCCAAAAGTTTGGACATACCTTCTCATTCAATGCGTTTTCTTTATTTTCATGACTATTTACATTGTAGATTGTCACTGAAGGCATCAACACTATGAATGAACACATTTGGAGTTATGTGCTGAACAAAAAAAATGAAATAACTGAAAACACGTTTTATATTCTAGTTCCTTCAAAATAGCCACCTTTTGCTCTGATTACTTTTTCGCACACTTTTGGCATTATCTCGATGAGCTTCAAGAGGTATTCACCTGAAATGTTTTTTTACTTCACAGGTGTGCTTGAAGCTCATCGAGAGAATGCCAAGAGTGTGCAAAGCAGTAATCAGAGTAAAGGGTGGCTATTTTCAAGAAACAAGAATATAAAACATGTTTTCAGTTATTACACCTTTTTTTGTTAAGTACATAACTCCACATGTGTTCATTCATAGTTTTGATGCCTTCAGTGACAAAGGAGGCCAGTTCAGCTAGTTGTTGTTGTTTCGACTTTGTTATCAAATAGGATGTTGATGCATCAACCCCTCGTCATGTTTGTTTGATGTACTGTATTGTATAGTGCTTTATATTGTGTTCAAACTATACAAAGGTTTACTAAAATATGGACTTTTGTCAAGGCTGGAACCTATTATTTATGGAGAAATGTGTTTAATGTATAAACCAACGTTTTATTTATGAACCCTAGTCAAGAACCAATTAAGATCATACATCAAGGTTCCACTCTATATTGTATATGTAATCCTGTACACAAAATATTCATTTGTATGTTCCTCCTGTTCAAGTTGTACTGATGTATGATTTTAAGTTACTAGACAGTACATGGTTTAAAAGGGGACAGACAAATAAGAAAGATATAAGACAGTGATCAAGGATATCAACGGTCACATGAACATTCACTTTGGATGAGGGAAAAACAAAGGGAATAATTTCAGCAACGTATGTTAAGAAAGTCAATTTTATAAACTTACTAGCAGGGACTTGTAGAAATGTATTGGAGAATCTATTTGTGTTTTGCTGATTTAGTAAAATACACCTCTAATGGAGGAATAACTGGTTTCTGGTCATGGAACCCAGTCAGAGAACCTGGGGATGGATACTACTGTAACAGACATAATCACTTGCCAAACATAACATTGCTCTGTTACTTTTTGAACTAACAGCATGACTGTGTGAATATAGTTGGGATCGTATTGTATTATTTGAGAGATGCACTCTCATTTTGGTTATGTAATGGTGGTTTAGAAATGTGGGTGTTTTGTTAGGAGTGAAGAAAAGTGCTAATGTTTGTGAAGAAGAAAACAGGACAGCTACTCCTGCCTTTAATCATAGAGTCTTTCATTCTTTATTTTGCTGCCATGTCAGACCAAGGGGGCCAGGAAAAGAAGCCCTAATATCAAGTCCAAATATTTGCCTTAAAGCTCCCCGTTGGAATAACGATTGACATACAACACAAGCTAGTGAAATTACCATGGCAATGCTCGCTGAGTAAACAAACCCAATGAATATGTATTTACTGTGTGGCAAATGTTATGCGTATTTTCCCAAAAGGGAGATAATCTCTGCAACATACACAGGCTTACAAAGCAGCTGTTTTTACATTGACATTTTGTCTTTGCCTCTATTAACATGTGCTACCGAGCAAAAAGTAGACAATTGAAATATCTTAATGTTTGCTCACATACACTCTGTATTAAATTACAAAAATAACATATACCACCCTCTCCAAAAGTATCATAATATGTATTGTGAAAAATGTTTAAATAAACCATATTTTCAAGGCTATAGAGCGCACTGGTATATAAATCCGTACGCACCAAATTTTAGAAGAAATATATATTGTTTATATATATTAGCCGCATCAGACTATAAGCCGCATATATATATATATATATATACCGTGTTGCGTCGGACCAGTCTTCCTCTCAGGGAATAAAAGCCACTGGTCAATCCCAAATTCTTTCGGGTGACATATATGTTGAGTAAGAAGGACCATCAAGACAGAATAGCAATATTACCAAGTTTTACTAAAGCTTTTGGAGACCAGCCTTACAATGCGTTAATAGCGGCATCAAGCAGCGGTCTAAAAGTCAAACGGAAAGAGTCAGCTTATTTAGTACGAAAACAGCCCCCACCCGCCCAGAAAGAAATACAGCCTCATTGTTATGAACTGATAAGGTAAAAAGGGAGTACATTATACTCCCAATACACATTCCAGCGAATTCAAGGTAAGGCACATAGTTTACTAGCGGGCATAAGATACAAGCACAAAGTGTACACATGGGAAAATATTAGCTGCTTTGAACATGACTATTGATAAGGAAATAACTCTTAAAAATATCAATCCCACTATCGGTACAAACGATTCTGTAAATATTTAATTACATACCTTAATTGTTTCCAAACGGTGCCTTTAAGGCAGCAATAAATTGGCTGATCAAACGAAACAGAAGTCATCGTCATGGAACCACTAGCTGCGGAGGCTCGCTCTCCAACCAGCTAAACAGATTCAATAACTCCACAATGACTTTTTGGTGAATTTACCAAACTGACAAAATACAAAAAGAATGCCATTGTAAGTTAATAATACTAACACAGGCACTTGTGAGCATAGTAGCTAATGCTAGCGATGCATGCTTGATTACATTGCGATAGCACATACAAATATGCATGAAAACACTTCTACAGACATCACACATGGGCAATTAGTAAGTATGAATTGCAGAGGTGGGTAGTAACGTGCTACATTTACCCTGTTGCATCTACTTGAGTAACTTTTGGGATAAATTTTACTTCTAAGAGTAGTTTTAATGCAACATACTTTTACTTTTACTTGAGTATATTTATAGAGAAGAAACGCTACTTTTACTCTGCTCCATTTATCTACATTCAGCTCGCTACTGATTTTTATCAATCTGTTAATGCACGCTTTGTTTGTTTTGGTTTGTCAGACAGACCTTCAAAGTAGGATCTATCGCATGCCTGCGTATCACCAATCAGATGCAGTCACGGGTGACAATTGACTCAGTTTCACCAATCAAACAGAGCCAGGCGATCACATGATTAACTGGACATAAAGTTTCAGCGGCAAACAACAAGCTTAAGCTTGAATGAACTCAATGTCTAATTTGAGGAAGCACATCGCGGTAAGTAACGTTAGTAGATATGGCTGTCACGGTAGGCTGATGTTAGCTTCCCTGCTATGAATCACTGTCAAATGTACATTGTGTGGGGACATTTATTAACGCACTGCAGCCTCATAGACAGACAGAGACACACACACACACACACGCATGCATACAAACACCAATCAAAAGTGTACAGTGTGTTCCCAGGTGCACCCCACACCTATCCGTTTATGGTTTGCGTAAAGGTTAACTTGTTATTTTCCTTTGTAATCTCTGCCTACTGAGCCTATGGTGCTGTTAAGCTATTGTGGCTCAATTTGCCTTATTTTTTTATGTTAATGCATTATTATTTAATATATATTATTGTTTTAGTTGCTTAAGAGATATTCCTGGCTCTGAATTTGCTCATTGCTATTTTAATGTTTTTGTATATTATTTGTTGCCGTCATCATTAAACGAACAGGTTACTCATCGGTTACTCAGTACTTGAGTAGTTTTTTTCACAACATACTTTTTACTTTTACTCAAGTAAATATTTGGGTGACTACTCCTTACTTTTACTTGAGTAATACATCTCTAAAGTAACAGTACTCTTACTTGAGTACAATATCTGGCTACTCTACCCACCTCTGATGAATTGTTTTAGCTATATTGTAAAACCTACAAACGTTGCTAGGAGTAATGAATGAAGAACCTCTCGAGCAGAAACGCTGTGGACGGTTTTACTTCCAGTGCAAGACATGAAATAGGAAGTACATTTTAAATCAGCAGCACATGTAGTGAGCGAACTCGTCGAAAAGATGGTGCCAAGGCACAAACAATAACACACCTTTTCATTGTTTCTGTCAGTGTCACTACCATGAATTGATTAACGTTAACAAGTTGAAAAACTTATTCGGGTGTTACCATTTAATGGTCAATTGTACAGAATATGTACTGTACTGTGCAATCTACTAATAAAAGTTTAAATCAATCAATCAATCAATCAAAAGTGTTATATGAAAGCTATTTGTTAGATACAAAACATTATGGCCGTTAGCAAAGAAAAATCCATAAATTAGCCACATCTTTTCATAAGCTGCAGCATTCCAAGCGTTACAATAAAAAGTAGTGGCTTTTAGTCCGGAAAATATGGTATATCTTGAAGTCGTCACTGTTAATTTTTTTTTTTACTAGGTCTAAAATAAACTAAATGAACCATACAGACATTCACTCGGCCACAAAATTGGGTGCACCTGCAAACTCTAAGATTGATTCAAAGCCACATTAAAAACAACTGATTGTACTAGCATTTACTGCATGTTGTATGTTTGTGTTGTACTTTTTTTTTGCATGTTCTCACAAGCTGAAACAGAACAGAGTCATTCAAAACGTTGCGCAAGCTCACGCCAACATCAATTGATTGATTGAGAAGTTTATTGACACCTTAAAGAATCGAATCCATGTAATGCTTTAAAAAGGCAAATGGATGGCACAAAAAGCCAAAAGGCTTGTTTCCATTGTGGTCCATTACATATTCATCACATTTGATACATTCAATAATAAAAGATATATAACCTGTAGCATGTATATAAAAAATTACGTTTAAAAAAATGGACAAATTATGTGCATATACACAGTATACATGTCAGGTGATTTGAAAAACAATATATACAAAAAAAGGGGGGTGGGGGGGTATATACACTATGTACATGACTATGCACATGTTGACTCCAAGAGTGTGCAAAACAGAATGTGAAAATATATATACACTATAACCACATATAAACCTGTTTGATGATTCGAAGAGTTGCTGGGGATCAATTTTGGTTCAGATCAGGTAGCGGTTGAGCTGAGCCATGATTTTATGGCAGTTTTAAAAATTCAGTAGGGAAGTTCGAATTTTAAGGTCTGTTGGTAGTGCATTCCACTGTGTGGTGGAAAAATAGTAGAATGCATTTTTCTCATGAGAGTCTTGAATTTGGGAGGGACGAGGTCTCAGGAACTTTAGGAACTTTATGATTTTATACTTTGCCATTGTTTAACACAAGGATCCAACATTGTAACAACATTGATCCAGTTTAAAAAAAAAATCAAACTCAAAGTGATTATAAAGTACAAAGAAGAAGAATTTTGATAAACATTTTGAACCCTAATGAAAATAAGATAATCTTACTTACCTCATTATGTTAATTACAACTTATTTATTGAGAAATCTAAAGTGTGCACAAGTTGAGAACAGGAGGTGAATTAACACATCTGCGGTCCCCTCCAAGGTTTCTCATTGTAGCCCATTGGGTTGAGTTTTTCCTTGCCCAGATGTGGGATCTGAGCCGAGGATGTCATTGTGGCTTGTCCAGCCCTTTGAGATACTTGTGATTAAGGGCAACAAGACTAAACTTTGATTGATTGAGTGATTGACTTAAGTAAAGTCTGAATGTCATTAAAACAGTTAGCTCCAACTTTTGACACTTCTTCCACCACCGTCCTTGCACGCTACACCGCTACAACAAAGATGACGGGGAGAAGACGCTGCCGAAGGTGAGCCACGTAAATAAGCGACTGTAAGAGAGCGGCTTGAAGATGATCTGTAAAACATAATCCATGCAACATTTTGACCAAAGACCCATCATTACATGTTATGTAGACCACAAGGAAGTGTTTTACATTTAGAAGAAAAAAAACAAATGACTCCTTTAATGGGCCCTATAATCTTATATATGAAAAAAGATTGAAAATAGACCATTCATCGGCAGTGCGCCTTATAATCCGGTGCGCCCTATGGTCCGGAAAATATGGTCATTTAGTTTTACTTTGGTAAATGCATGTTGTCTATTGTGGTCAAAAACCTACAGATCTCTGCATCCTATCCGTCAATTACAGAATGCTGACAACTCCAGCTTCTGAAAGATACCATTCCTCGCCACAGACTCGAAAGAGTCAGTAGCAGCCTTTACCTTGCATGTTGATCTTTCCGTTCCATTTTTATGGAGTCTGTTTGAGGCTTATGATGCTGTCATGCAAACGGAGGAGTTTGTCAGGCACATGAAAGAAGGAAGTGATATCCCTCTGCTTCTTCCTTTTCCTCTTCTCTTTATGGAAAATGCCATCCAGGCTCAGTTATTAGACGTTGTGTGATTGTCATTTCCATGTGTTGCTCTGCTCTTTATGAGATACATCTATCTAGTAATATGTTTGATCGTCAACATACAAGGACCAAATGTGTTTTTATTAGGAGGAACCATCCAATGATGGTGTATGCAGACTGTTGAATCATCAGCATAATGACCACAAAGTAGAGATGTCCGATAATATCGGCAGGCCGATATTATCGGCCGATAAATGCGTTAAAATGTACTATCGGAAATTATCGGTGTCGTTTTTTTTATTATCGGTATGTTATTTTTTTATTTTTTATTTTTTTATTGAATCAACATAAAAAACACAAGATACACTTACAACTAGTGCACCAACCCATTAAACCTTCCTCACCCATTGACACTCATTCACACAAAAGGGTTGTTTCTTTCTGTTATAAATATTCTGGTTCCTACATTATATATCAATATATATCAATACAGTCTGCAAGGGATACAGTCCGTAAGCACACATGATTGTGCGTGCTGCTGGTCCACTAATAGTACTAACCTTTAACAGTTAATTTTACTCATTTTCATTAAAGGGGAACATTATCACAATTTCAGAAGGGTTAAAACCATTAAAAATCAGTTCCCAGTGGCTTATTTTATTTTTCGAAGTTTTTTTCAAAATGTTACCCATCACACAATATCCCTAAAAAAAGCTTCAAAGTGCCTGATTTTAACCATCGTTATTTACACCTGTCCATTTTCCTGTGACGTCACATAGTGATGCCGATACAAACAAACATGGCGGATAGAACAGCAAGATTATAGCGACATAAACTCGGATTCAGACTCGAATTTCAGCGGCTTAAGCGATTCAACAGATTACGCATGTATTGAAACGGATGGTTGTAGTCTGGAGGCAGGTAGCGAAAACGAAATTGAAGAAGAAACTGAAGCTATTGAGCCATATCGGTTTGAACCGTATGCAAGCGAAACCGACGAAAACGACACGACAGCCAACGACACGGGAGAAAGCGAGGACGAATTCGGCGATCGCCTTCTAACCAACGATTGGTATGTGTTTGTTTGGCATTAAAGGAAACTAACAACTATGAACTAGGTTTACAGCATATGAAATACATTTGGCAACAACATGCACTTTGAGAGTGCAGACAGCCCAGTTTTCATCAATTAATATATTCTGTAGACTTACCCTCATCCGCTCTCTTTTCCTGGGGGTCTGGCGGCAGATTTCTTTGACTTTATCGTTGGAAATGCATCTGCTTTGAGTGTCGCAGGATATCCACACATTCTTGCCATCTCTGTCATAGCATAGCTTTCGTCTGTAAAGTGTGCGGAACAAACGTCCAATTTCTTGCCACTTTTGCATTTTTGGGCCACTGGTGCAACTTGAATCCGTCCCTGTTCGTGTTGTTACACCCTCCGACAACACACCGACGAGGCATGATGTCTCCAAGGTACGGAAAACAGTCGAAAAAACGGAAAATAACAGAGCTGATTTGACTCGGTGTTTGTAATATGTTTGAGAAAATGGCGGATTGCTTCCCGATGTGACGTCACTTTGTGACGTCATCGCTCCGAGAGCAAATAATAGAAAGGCGTTTAATTCGCCAAAATTCACCCATTTAGAGTTCGGAAATCGGTTAAAAAAATATATGGTCTTTTTTCTGCAACATCAAGGTATATATTGACGCTTACATAGGTCTGGTGATAATGTTCCCCTTTAATTACTAGTTTCTATGTAACTGTTTTTATATTGTTTTACTTTCTTTTTTATTCAAGAAAATGTTTTTAATTTATTTATCTTATTTTATTTTATTATTTTTTTTAAAAAGTACCTTATCTTCACCATACTGTTGTCCAAATTAGGCATAATAATGTGTTAATTCCACGACTGTATATATCTGTTGATATCGGTATCGGTTGATATCGGTATCGGTAATTAAAGAGTTAGACAATATCGGAATATCGGATATCGGCAAAAAGCCATTATCGGACATCCCTACCACAAAGTGATTAATCTCTTGCAACCACACACACAATGTGTTCAATGAACACAGCTTGAATAGAAAGAACCAATAGAGAATTATTGTTTTTAATTAAATCATTTCCCTGCCTCCACAAATAAGATCAGCGAATGCGAGCTGGCTAAAAAGCCCGCTTGGCCGCAAGGAACCATTTAACATCCGCTTTACCCTCCGAGCTAAAATGAGGATGAATAAACGTCCTGACACTGAAAAGAGGAGATGAAATTCAAATTATATTACCATGATAAAATGATTACATCACATCAGAGAGCAGCCCATAGCGGAGTGTGCATGTGCAGACATGCCTTCAGCGCGTGGCTCCTGAGCGCATGAAGTGGCCCGCTTGCACAATCCATACACACACAAATACAAGCCCAAATAGACAGCGAGATAATGCATCTTTTAAGCCATCGTGCAGATTAACATTTGGTGGAGTGAGCTTGGATCTGTTATAACAAGGCCGCAGTACTTCCCCTCTGCTGGATACCAAAGCCTTCCTGGCCACGTTTCACCTGGGTGGCTTTGTTTATAGGAGCTCCTTGTCAGACTGGCATGCCGGGGGCCTGGCACGACCGTGCCTTTCCGGTATTCAACGCAGCTCCGCTTCCAGATTCAATTCTCATTTTAGACCTGTGACCGATCGGCATCAGTCCTCAACTCTTTAGCGCACACACCAATTAGTGCACAAATTATTCTGTGCATCCTCACACTGCATTTGCACAAACTGCTGCGGGCAATGTGCTTTTCATTGTTAGCCATGCTTTATTGTCTTTCGCACAGGAAATCAAGGTGAACCAATTGATATCCGATCAAATGTTTGCTCAAGGCCTGTAGGTGGACGTTAATGATGTTGGATCTTACACTCGGCTCATGTCATTTTAAATCAATTCAATAGCTGTCAGGCAGCAGGAGTCTACTTAGTGCTGTCTTGTTGTATCTTTCTTATTCTTAGATCCAAATTGTTTCTAATGTTCACAGCACTACCTTATCATGTCTACAACACCCAAAACCAGTGAAGTTGGCACGTTGTGTAAATGATAAATAAAGACAGAATACAATGATTTGCAATTCCTTTTCAACTTATATTCAATTGAATAGACTGCAAAGACAAGATATTTAAAGTTTTTTTTTGCAAATAATCATTAACTTAGAATTGAATGGCAGCAACACATTGCAAAAAAGTTTACCACTGTGTTACATGGTCTTTCCTTTTAACAACACTCAGTAAACGTTTGGGAACTGAGGAGACCAATTTTTGAAGCTTTTCAGGTGGAATTCTTTCCCATACTTGCTTGATGTACAGCTTAAGTTGTTCAATACTCCGGGGTCTCCGTTGTGGTATTTTAGGCTTCATATTGCGCCACACATTTTTGATGGGAGATAGGTGTGGACTACAGGCAGGCCAGTCTAGTGCCCACACTATTTTACTATGAAGCCACGCTGAAATTATTTTTTTAAATAAGCAGGGGCGTCCACGATAACGTTGCTTGGATGGCAACATATGTTGCTCCAAAACCTGTATGTACCTTTCAGCATTAATGGTGCCTTCACAGATGTGTAAGTTACCCATGCCTTGGGCACTAATACACCCCCATACCATTACGCTTACGTATACTCGAAGTGGTTGCCCAGCGAGCCTCTGTTGTCACAGAGTTCTGGGCAGCATTCTCATAGAAAATTGCCTTATGCTTGCGTTGTTTTAAGCTGTTGAAACCGTACGAAACGAAAAGGATGAAAAGTTCTTCAGAGTTCCTCGAAAGGCAATCAAAAAGGGCGAAAGATGTCAAGATTTTATGAAAGACGACAAGAGAAGTGGCACAGTCCAAGTCGAATAACGCACAAGTTTGCAGTGATCACTCCATTAAAGGTTTGTTAGATATGTTTTTAACCTTTATTATTTCCCAGCTAAGTATTATTTAGATATTATTTGAATTTGATTTTGTTTTGGAGTTTTTAAAACGCATTTTTGCTGCGAGTGTATCGTAAACCAACAACTCGGCGAGTCTAAATAAAATAAAGCAAATGTGAGCAAAACCTAAAGGAGTTAAGCTTTTACCACAAGCAGAAGTCATAAATGAAGACTTCAGCAAAAACACAACATTGAGATCTACAATTGAATTTTGATAAAGACAGGGGAAAAACATCCGCACTTGTAACGGCACGCGCAACAACAATAAGGCAACAAACATGGCTGTAGACGCGAAGTTAAATCATGAAACACAACCTTACCCGAGCAAAAACCATGCATGTTTATCCGGGAGAGTCTTAATACCACTTACCTTGACCCCTGCCACAGACAAAGAAGTTATACGCCTTTGTGCATTTCCAAGTTTTCTTCTGTTTTGCCGTGATAGTTTTACATGTCTGAGGATGCCATGAATTACCATGAATTGATTAACGTGGACCCCGACTTAAACAAGTTGAAAAACTTATTCGGGTGTTACCATTTAGTGGTCAATTGTACGGAATATGTACTGTACTGTGCAATCTACTAATAAAAGTCTCAATCAATCAATCAATGCGCCCAACGGATAATCCTTGAGATCACTCGACAAATCTTTTTTGATAACGTATCGAGATAGATTCCGTTGCATAGTTTTGCATTTTTTGCTTGTATCTGCTTTTATTGGTAATCAATCAATCAATCAATCAATCAATCAATTCCTTTATTGTCATTGTCATAATAACACTTAAGTCATACATGAACAACGAGATTTTGTTTGAGCTTTGTCCAGCGGCATAGAAACTGCATTGATGTGCAGGTTGACCATAGTTTACATTTTAGCATTTTAGCATTGTCAGGAAGATCGCGATAAGAGAGACGTGGGGGTGGGAACAGTCAGATGTCTGATGGGTGTTACGTTGATGTTGCAGCAATGCAATGTCCAGAGCACAATTATTGAGGTGGTGAAGAGTGAGGTAATAAGATGGTCCGGGGCAGCAAAGGGGCATGCTGTTCATTTAGCAGTCTCACAGCCTGGGGATACAGACTGTGAGACATTCTGGTGGTCCTGGCGCAAATCGATCTATACCTCCTTCCAGAGGGTAGCAGGTTGAAGAGGCCATGTGCTGGGTCGTATCTGTCCTTCAGGATGTTGTGTACTCGCTTTAGGCAGCGAGTTGTGTACATGGCACTCATCTCTGGGAGTATCGTCCTTGTAATTTCTAGTAAGAAAGTAAGATCTAGGCCCTTTGTGTACTCGGATAGCTCGCACTCTGTTTGATGCACGGTAGCCATGTTGGTTTGGTGGCCCACCATTTTGTTTACTTCCGTTCAAAAGTCCATCCATCCATCCATTTTCTACCGCTTATTCCCTTCGGGGTCGCAGGGGGGGCGCTGGAGCCTATGATTAAGTACAACCCAGAGTTTTTATGCCAGGGGCTTTGATTTTAATCTGCATCCATGTGTTACATTTAAAATAGATAATTAACTAATAGCTTCCGGAACAATAACCAAGGTCATTATTAGTGTTGAGGAACTGCATGGTACAGCAAATATTGTCATTGGTCTGTAATACCTGTCTTTTTTTCTGTGCCACTGTTCTGTATAAACTGTGATGGAAAAAATGGTAAATGTCGCCTTTAGGGCTACTATCAGAGCCGTAACGGAGGCAGAACAGCAACTGGAGTATATTTGAAAACCCGAGACAATCTTTCCCCAGTTGGCTCTTCCGTTACGTGTGTCACACCTGAACATACAGTAAGTGTAGCGAGGTCACGTCAAACCACCACAGAGTGTTCCACATTAAATACAGGTGCTCTTTGTAACTTGGACCATCAAAGCCTTCCATCCTTGCGTGTAAGAAAACCACCAATGTGTCAAATGTCACAAGTAGTTCATTCTCCTGTAGATATAAATTGACTCTCTCATTCAGTGACGAAAAAAAAAGCAGCAGCACTTTCCTTTAAGAAGACATTTTCTTTTCTTTTTGGCTTTACTCATTACAGCCTGAACGGCACATTGATGACAAATCTGTGTGGAATTCTTCTTGGGCATGAGACACTGTAGCAGGAGGAAACTCATGAATCTTTCAAGAGAAACCAAACATTGTTTCTCTCGAGGCGCTGCTTATTGTCATTTATCTGATGCCTGATAACAGGTATTTCATTGAAGAGGAACACTGGATTATTTCTATGATAACTCAGTGAGTCAGTGAGAGGCAAGATTTGAGAGTCATGGTGTGATCTGCAATTATTCTGTTTTGTGTCATTAATTAAGTACAGGTAAAAAAAATGGGCTAATATTACAAGAATGTAAGATTTGATGCAATACTTTTTTGCAATATTTAACATGTAGCCATCAAAAAAGACTTACAGTCCCACTGAGAGTTATTAGTAAACATGTTACCTTCTTGTATATTCCAAGGACACCTTTATTTTGTGTCACATATTTTTATTGTGCTCACTGTGATCCGAAAAAAAGCTCCCCTACTATTTGTATTATACTCATTCTAATGCTAAGACATTTGCTTTTGATGAAAATTATTGGGACAAAAAAAGGTCCATGAATATTAAAGTCCGTTTTACATTCTACAGTATCACATTAAAGTCATTATTCTCCTAACACTAACGGGACAAAACTATAGAAGTGAAACATGGCTATACATTTGAATAGTTTGTTTGCAGCTAAGAGTATTTAGGTCTCTGCGTACTCAATTTGTTGTTGTGTTTTGGGTTGTCGGGATACCAAAATTTAAGCAGTCGATTTCGTATAAATGTACGCCCAAAAGCACTACTAGAAAACTGTTTCAAAGAGCCAGGTGTTTAAGATCAATGTGCTTTGTCTGTCAGGCTTGTCACTGACAGTTGGGTTACGTTCGGGTTTTTCTCTGTGTTTGTGTTTTATTTCCTGTCAGCGCTCTTATTTTGGTTCCATTTCCTGCACGTCTCCCTGAGCGTTCGTTTCCCACACCTGTCCCTGATTGGCAGCCTGGCACACCCGGTGGCAATTGCCAATCATGCTACTATTTATACTTGCCTCGCCCTCCAGTCAGTGCTTGAGGACAGTTATTTTGCTGTCTCTTTGGTCCTCGTATCTTGTATCCTGTTTCCTGTCTCCAGTTCCCTGTTTTCCTTGATTCCTGTTGCCTGTTACCTGGTTCCTGGTTCCTGTTGTCCTGCATTTCCTTTTGACATTAAAATCATGTTTTCCTGCAACAAGCCTGTCATCCCTGCATCTTGGGGTTCATCACCAACACTTCCTGAAAGTGGCATCTTTTTGCACAGAATTCAAATTGCAGTATCAGCTGCCAAGAGGTAACTAACTATCCATTCAGAAAAGAACAGCAGTGGCCTATAGTCTCTCAGGATATCAAAACAGATTATAAAGATAGTCATAACAAATAATAACATACTTGCCAACCCTCCCGGATTTTCCGGGAGACTCCCGAAATTCAGCGCCTCTCCCGAAAACCTCCCGGGACAAATTTTCTCCCGAAAATCTCCCGAAATTCAGGCGGAGCTGGAGGCCACGCCCCCTCCAGCTCCATGCGGACCTGAGTCCGCTTTCCCACAATATAAAGAACGTCTACAGTAAAGCAGTCCGTCTGCCGTAAACAGCAATGTTGTGACACTCTTAAACAGGACAATACTGCCATCTAGTGCATTTACCATACCATACCATACCAACTTTATTTATAAAGCCCTTTAAAAACAAGCACAGTTGAAAAACAAAGGGCTGTACACCACAAAGAAATAGAGGCAAAGGACAGACTAAAAAATAACATTTAAAACAGAAATAAAAATACACAATTTAAAAAGCAAATATAAATTACCCTAAGAACAGTTTGTTAGATAAAAACAGTTTAAAAGTTAAAAACAGTTCAAAAAGTTAAAAGCTAAAAACAGTTCAAAGTCTCATGCTGGGTTAAAAGCCAGTGAATAAAAATGGGTTTTAAGAAGGGTCTTGAAAATAGCCAAAGAAGGGGCCTGTCTCACATGGAGAGGGAGATCGTTCCAGAGTTTGGGACCCGCAACAGAGAAAGCTCTGTCCCCTCTGAGCTTGCGCTTTGTTTTGGGTACCTCCAGGATCAGCTGATCAGCTGACCTGAGGGACCGGGTGGGGGCATAGAGATGGAGCAGCTCAGAGAGGTAAGGTGGGGCTAGACCACGTAAGAATTTAAAAACGAGTAAGATAATTTTAAAATGGACTCTAAAAGACACAGGCAGCCAGTGGAGGGAGGCTAAAACAGGAGTAATGTGCTCTATTTTTCTTGTGTTAGTTAAAAGTCGGGCAGCTGCATTTTGGACCAGCTGCAGACGTGAGAGGGAGGACTGACTAATTCCAAAATATAAAGAGTTACAGTAATCCAGCCGAGATGTAATAAAGGCATGGATTACTGTCTCTAACTGTTGCCTAGAAAGAAGGTTTTTAACCTTGGCCAGCTGACGTAAATAAAAAAAAGCTGGCTTTCACCACTGTGCCAATCTGACCGTCCAATTTAAAATCACAGTCAATACGAAAGCCCAGGTTGGTGACCATGGGCTTAACGTGCAAAGCCAAAGGGCCAAAGTCAACAGGGGGGAGCTCACAGGTACCACTAGGTCCAAACACTATTACTTCTGTCTTCTTTTCATTAAAATTTAAGAAGTTTAGGGCCATCCAGGCCTTGATATCATCAAGACAGGCAAGTAATGGCTGTATTGAAGAGGCATGATTTCTCTTTAATGGAAAATACATTTGTGTGTCATCGGCATAACAATGAAAAGAAATATCATGCTTTCTTAGGATTGAGCCCAGGGGAAGTAAATAAATAGAAAAGAGAAGTGGTCCCAAAACTGAGCCTTGTGGGACCCCACATGTCAAGGGAGCAACGGAGGATTCCGATCCAGCAACATTCACAGAGAAGGTCCTGTTAGTCAAATAGGACTTCAGCCAACTCAAAGCAGTACCACAGATGCCCACTTGATGCTGCAGGCGGCTAATTAAAATATTATGGTCCACCGTATCAAATGCTGCTGTTAGATCCAGTAAAACTAAAATCACATGATCACCTAAATCTGTTGCTCGAAGGATGTCATTAAAAACCCTTAATAAAGCTGACTCGGTACTATGGAGGGGTTTAAACCCAGACTGAAAGACTTCTAAAATATCACAGTCCTCTAAAAAAGTGTTTAACTGGGTAAAAACAATCTTCTCCAAAATCTTTGAGAGGAAAGGCATTTGATGAAAGCACTTTTGTGCGTGGCACACAGCAATGCATAATCAGAGAGGGTGTTCAGCATGGTTAGAAAGATAGTGACAGAGAATAGAACAAGAATGGACAATTCAACCCTTAACTCAACAATGAGTAGATGAGTGTTATGTGTGTGTATATGTGTAAATAAATGAATACTGAAATTCAAGTATTTCTTTTATTTATATATATATATATATATATATGTATGTGTGTGAAAAAAAATCACAAGACTATTTCATCTCTCTCTATATATATATATATATATATATATATATATATATATATATATATATATATATATATATATATATGTATAGCTAGAATTCACTGAAAGTCAATTATTTCTTATATATATATATATATATATATATATATATATATACATATATATATATATATATATATATATATATATATATATATCCATCCATCCATCCATTTTCTACCGCTTATTCCCTCCGGGTCGCAGGGATATATATATATATATATATATGAAATACTTGACTTGGTGAATTCTAGCTGTAAATATACCCCTCCCCTCTTAACCACGCCCCCAACCACGCCCCCGCCCCAACCATGCCCCCCGCACCCACCCCCCGAAATTGGAGGTCTCAAGGTTGGCAAGTATGAATAATAATCATTTATTTTACATTCTAAATGTCAAATAGATGATGTAGCTAATCCTGCCAACAAGGGAAGTATGTATGTAGCTAATGTTGTCAGCTACATAATTACCTGCACTTCCCTTGTCTGCTATGTCTTATTCTCTGGCAAACCAGGTGTGTATGAGGTGTGTTGTGAAGCACAGTTACGCCATACCTAGTTATGCTACACTGCCCGAGTTTCAATAATTTGTTTATGAGCAAGGGCTTCCACAAATAAGTTACTACTTCTTTCTAAGGACAGCAGGCGTTCTTTTTCGGCACTGACGTGTTGTGCAGTATTTGGTACTGACGATACCTTAAAGAGCAGGTATGGATGTACACTGTTTTTGGTTATCGACTTAATATCGAAGTATCGGTACTTTTGACAACCCTAATTTAAATCATTTTCCAAACCTCCCTGATGACATCACAGAGCTGGTGGATGTTAGACACATTGCACGATCCCACATTCCTTTCGCTTGAGGATGCCCCATATGTGTTCAATTGGATCAGGTCTGGAGACAAACTTGGTCATTCTATCACCTTCAGTTTCCTTAGCAAAGCACTTGGTATCTTGGGCTCCTCATGTTGGAAAATTGCCATTCTGCTTGGGGAGGGTTTCATGCTCTGCTTCAGAATGACACAAATCTTGTAAGAATCTGTGTTTCCCTCAATGAACCGAAGCAGCACTCATTGATTGATTGAGACTTTTATTAGTAGGTTGCACAGTGAAGTACATATTCCGTACAATTGACCACTAAATGGTAACACCCGAAAAAGTTTTTCAACTTGTTTAAGTCGGGGTCCACTTAAATTGATTCATGATACAGATATATACTATCATCATAATACAGTCATCACACAAGATAATCACATTGAAGTATTTACATTATTTACTCATGCCCCAGTTCTTAAAACCAATCATCTATTAACCACTTGTGTTGCCAGCCCCATAGATCATAATTGTTATGTTTTGAGCCATTTTCAGAATTTGTTCAAAGTACCAGTAGAGTGTAAAAAGAAGTTGCTTCTATATGAAAACTATCATCATGTATATCTGATGTATGACACCAAAAGACTTCCAAAGTTCGTAAGTAAATAGATATGATTAAAATAGAATCAAACTCTCGGAGATTCCCGAGCCATTTTGAGAGATAATGAGCTAGCCAGTCACGTGATTTTGTGACGTAGAGGAAGGAACCACAGATCTCTTCCCTATCAACAACAATGCAAATCATGCAGACTTTGTGAGAGTCAACACTGACTGCATTGGGTAAAAATATGATTCAGAAACTTATATTGATGATCCTCAATATATGGAGGATGAACTACAAGTTTTAGAAGCTCTGCTAAACAGATCCAGTTTAGTGAAACTGTTTTTTGTTTGAGAACCAACATGACACAAACCTTCCCAATTGTTAGAAAGCCCACTGTTTAATATGTTTGTGTGTATGCTTCACTGATGAGAGTATTTGGTGAACATCGTTTTGTCCTACTAATTTTGGCGGTTCTTGAACTCACCATAGCGTTGACTGTGATGCAACAGTTTGTTTACATGTAACATCTTCCACTCCTTCTTTGTCTCATTTTGTCCACCAAAAGTTTCATGCTGTGCGTGAATGCACAAATGTGCGCTTTGTTGATGTTATTGATTTGTTGGAGTGCTAATCAGGCATATTTGGTCAGTGCATGCCTGCAAGCTAATCAATGCTAACATGCTATTTAGGCTAGCTGTATGTACATATTGCATCATTATGCCTCAATGGGGCAAGACGAGGACTATGGTGTGTTTGTTTTCCCGAGATGCAAGTAAAGCTGGACTGGTCATGGCGTGAAGGTAAATACATATTTATTTATAACACTCAAAGGAACAAAAAGCGCGCTCAAGGCGGATGTACAAACTTGACTAACGAAACAAAAAGACTTGCACGTGGGCAAAAAACTGAATAATTAAACAAAAAACACTAACTGTGGCATTAATAGAACAAAACTTACTTGGACATGGCATGAAGTGCGCAGAGGTAAAAGTGTGACAGGGGTATGAATCCGGGATGTCGTCAGCACGACAAACTGAAAACAATGAACTTAAATACTATAGACATGATTAGTGAAAGCAGGTGCGTGACTCAAAACGTGAAACAGGTGCGTGACGTGACAGGTGAAAACTAATGGTTGCTATGGTGACAAAACAAAACAAAAGTGCACAAAAAGTCCACAAACAAAACCGAACATGACTAAAACAAAACATGATCACACAGACATGACAATTTGTAGGTATATTTAAGCTAATTTAGTATCATTTACTTTTATCCTCTTTGTATATAATGTATATTTGCATGTTTCATGACACATTATCCGTATGTAATATTGGCTGCATTTCTGATAGTTATTTGTGTGCCATGTTGTTCCAGACCACAGCAAACATTACCGAGCTTGCCGAAGATTGTAATAAATCTATTAAAAGAAGACAGCCTTAACTTGGGGACACACACATCTATACCTTTTGGCCGTTAAAAGCCAGTAATTTCCAGGAGTTACCTCACCTTCTGAGAAGCCTTTGATTTACTAATGGTTTCTTATGTTGTAAAAATGTGTAGAATAAATATTACTTTTCAACATTTCTGTCAACGAAGCTTTGCTTCAGCCTGTGGCACATAGTCATTTTGATAGTAGGCTAATATAGACACTTACATCATGTGTTGTCTTCATTATAACACTTATATAAGACTTTTAAAGTCATTTTGATAGTAGGCTAATATAACTAATATAGACACTTACATCATATATTGCCTTCATTATAACACTTAAATACGGCTTTATATAATCTTAATATGCTTATTAGTGGTGTGAGATCCAACAGAATCACAGCAGCTTTCAAACAGAAAGATAAAGACCAGCCTTTATTTCTTCCATCTTACTACTAAATACTTGTCAGAGGACGGGAGTATGCTCACTGTATGTGCAATCATGGGCATCATGAAGAAGTAGATGGATTTCACGTGACTGCGTGAGTGAAAGAAAAGCAGAGCGGCGGCAGAGGCGATGATGTATGCTTGGCTGGAGAGGTTAATAAAATTGAAGTTGTGTTATGAATAAGGACAGGGCCATAAAAGACAATGTGTGTAGTGAATCTCCTTGGCAAGAAGTATTGAACAGCCTGGGGAGCGTACCCAAGGGAGGTTTTTTTTTAATCTGCTGCACTCCCCATCACTTTGCACCTCACAGAGAAACGCACCCACATTTTGTTTGAATTGGACTGAGACAGAGCCTTGAACATTCCATTCAGAGAGTTGAAAAGATGAAATTAAGGTGAGATGAGATATCGCTGCACAATGTTGAACAACTACTTCGGAATGATATTTCCTGTCACAAGAAACTGCTGTGAAAGCGCCTCAGATCCCTTCTAGTTATACAGCGGAATAGCAAAGTGTGCAAGTTTTCGACCGAGCAAAATCATATCAATCAATCAATTATTTATACAGTCCTTAATCACAAGTGTCTCAAAGGGCTGCACAAGCCTCAACGACGGGATTAACATTCTCAAACTGTGGTACGTATAACACTAGTGGTACAAGGGCTTCATCTAGTGCAGGGGTTGGCGACCTTTACCACTCAAAGAGCCATTTTGACCAGTTTCACAAATTAAAGAAAACAATGGGAGCCACAAAACTCTTTTGAAATTTAAAATGAAATAACACTGCATACAAATTTTTTTTTGCTTTGTGCTATGTATAAACCAGGGGTTTCAAACATGCGGCCTGCACCTTAATATGAAAATGTAATGTTAGTGCGGCTCGCAAGTTTTATATGAATGGCGCCTGACAGCGTCATACTTGCCAACCCTCACGATTTTACCGGGGGATACCCGAAATTCAAGTACACTTTTCCCTCGAATGTCTGCTGAATTTCACCTAAGCAACAATAACAAGGGCATACCGTGATGACACGGCAATTAACGCCGTCTGCAACCAGCAGTAACAGCATGCCAGTCCAGGTTCATGTTGAATACGGCTCCTGCTTGCACGCATAAATGCCAGCAAGGCATACTTGTTCCACAGCCATACAGGTTACACTGACGGTGGCGATATAAAAAACTTTAACACTCTTACTAATATGCGCCACACTGTGAACCCACACCAAACAAAAATGACAAACATATTTCGGGAGAACATCCGCACTGTAACACAACATAAACACACCAGAACAAATACCCAGAATCCCATGCATCCCTAACTCTTCCGGGCTACATTATACACCCCCGCCCCACCCAACCCCGCCCTCCTCAACCGACGCACGGAGGGAGGGGGGGGGTTGATGTGTAGGGGTGCTGGTTTGGGGGGGGGGCGGGGTTTGGTGGTAGCGGGGGTGTATAATGTAGCCCGGAAGAGTTAGGGATACATGGGATTCTGGGTATTTGTTCTGTTGTGTTTATGTTGTGTTACGATGCGGATGTTCTCCCGAAATGTATTTGTCATTCTGTTTGGTTTTTGTTCACAGTGTGGCGCATATTAGTAAGAGTGTCAAAGTTGTTTATATCGCCACCGTCAGTGTAACATGTATGGCTGTGGACCAAGTATGCCTTGCTGTCATTTACGTGTGCGAGCAGAAAATGCATACAACATGTACCTGGACTGGCACGCTGTTACTGCTGGTTGTAGAGGGTGTTAAATGCTGTGTCATCACAGCATGCTTATTATTGTTGATAGGGTGAAATTCGGAGTATAATATCCCCGGGAGATTACAGGGAGAGGCATTGAAATCCAGAAGTTTCCCGGGTAAATCGGAAGGGTCGGCAAGTGTGCAGCTGAGCCGCATCAGAGTGGTCAAAGAGCCGAATGCGGCTCTGGAGCCGCGGGTTGCCGACCCCTGATCTAGTGGTACGCCAAATATTTGATTGAGTATTTAAGTACAAAAAAAAAAGTATTTAAAAAAACTTAGACTTAGACAAACTTTATTGATCCACGAGGGAAATTGTTCTACACAGTAGCTCAGTTACAAAGGATGGAAAGTGTAAAGATGGAAAGGGTAATGCAGGTATAAAGAAAAAATGTACCGTAGTAGCAATATAAAATATAACATGTATGTAATATTTACATACTATATATACAGTATATAATATATACTGATATATTATATTATATTATGCTTTTATATAATATATAATATATAACAAATCCCAATTACCAAGTAATATTACAGTATATGTAACAGCTGCAGCATGAAATAGAGAGTAGATACAGCAGAAAATAGACATTATAAACAAAGAGAGGTAGCTAACTTTCAGGTAATAGACACATGTAATCTATTGCTGTATGGTGAGTGATTATACAGCTACAAGTACAATGTTTTATTGTCCTATATTTAAACACAGTGTTACTGTTCAAACTGTGTCTAAGGCTACATTGTCCAAACATATTAAAGATATTTCTTAAATAAAACCTCTGCCTTTTAATGAATACTTAGGCCTACTACGCTACTGTATTTCAATTTTGGTCGTTAGAGTGGGACTTGGAGAGCCAAGTATTGTCTGAGGTGTTACTTGGTGAAAAAAGTTTGAGAACCACTGGTATATATGCTGTAGAATTATGTACATACTCAGCTCGTATAATAACTGCCCTGCACACACACTATTTAATGAAAAGAAAATGGCTGAGCTTGACATTTTTTTTATCTCAAAACGTG
The DNA here is from genome assembly GCF_033978685.3 of Nerophis lumbriciformis. Taxonomy (NCBI): domain Eukaryota; kingdom Metazoa; phylum Chordata; class Actinopteri; order Syngnathiformes; family Syngnathidae; genus Nerophis; species Nerophis lumbriciformis. The sequence goes on from NC_084549.2 coordinate 24,624,299, forward strand.
TTAGTTTGCCGCTTCCTGTTTTCATGTTCTCATATGGACCTCCAGGTGCAGGAAGTCTCTCCCTTTGTCTTCCCGCTACATTACATACAAATGCATCGCCCCGCACTGTGGCTCATAGTGTGTGGTTTTGGAACGACAGTAAGTCTGCCATGTTTCTGTTTGCTGGAAAGCGAGACCGGTGCAAAAGGTGGAAAGAACGGCGCCGTCTTTGCATGTGCAGCCGTGGCAGCTGTTCATTTTTCGCCTGAGTTACTCTGAGAAAACTCGGTTACCTTGCTGATGATGAATGCCTCCCTCCTCTCGCCAGTCTCCAGCAGCATTTAAAAGCTGACAGCAGCTTCAGCACCACAACCTCAGGCCTTTAACTTCAGCTTGTCCTTCCATCTTCTGGTCAGCGGCTTCTTTAAGATCAGGCTCGCTGTGTTAAAAGCCTACTTAGTCGTAGGTGTGGTTATGCCGTAATGCTCATATTTACTAACACTTGAGACTTTCATGATGCGAGGATGTCCGGCGAATTATCCCTAAGGCCTGCAAAGAGAACGCTGTGGTTGAGTGTTAGAGCTTGAAATGTGCAGGCGTTTGTCTTTGTGGACATCTGGACACAATATAATCTGTGATAGTGTATATGTATGACCTTCTTCTTTTACCAGGTAACCATAATTCATTTATAATACATGAATAATTGTTTCATTCAGCTTCTACAGTAAAAAAGTCCACTTACTTTGTGTTTTAGTCAAGGTTTTCAACCTATGTGGGTAGCATTAGAGCTGAGACGGCACCATCAAAAAGGAATATTCCATTATACACAGCATGGGAAGTTTAACATGCCTATATATACTGTGCATTTTTATCATCCATTAAAAAATGATGTCACATGCTTCAAAAAACTGCAAGGATCAAGGATTATAGCACGCTTAAGACGCTCTCTAAACAGCCCTTGTCAGAGCAGCCTGTTTTGTGCAAACTAAAACCAAAGTTCAATTTGTACGCCGGAGGGAAAAACGAGGATTAGCCTTGAATTCTAAATTTATAGACTTCAGCCTTGGGGCGTCAGAGCGCGCTCCCATGTACGTGCGATCAAGGTCTAGAGTCCAAATAGCAATGTCTATCCTTGTACTGTGTTGTGAAGTATTTGGTCACCTGTAATCTACTGCTGTAGACTTGCTGGTCCTACCTCATGGTACGTAGTAGAAGAACGTTTTACCTTCACATTGCTTGCCTTCTCTACATTCAGGGATCACGCCAACCGCAATCAAGCGCAAAAACTTGAACAACAAAACACTTGATAATCGCTCCATTTTCTATTATTTATGATATATGGCTTTTAAAATATTATGATATGTGTCACATACATACTTGCCAACCTTGAGACCTCCGAGTTCGGGAGATTGGGGGGGGGTTTGAGGTGTGGGGGGTGGGGGAAGGGTTGAGGGGGGGGGGGGGGGGGGTTAGGGGGGCGGGGTTGGGGAGGGTGGGGTTTGGTGGTAGCGGGGGTGTATATTGTAGCCCGGAAGAGTTAGGGCTGCAAGGGATTCTGGGTATTTGTTCTGTTGTGTTTATGTTGTGTTACGATGCAGATGTTCTCCCGAAATGTGTTTGTCATTCTTGTTTGGTGTAGGTTCACAGTGTGGCGCATATTTGTAACAGTGTTAAAGTTGTTTATACGGCCACCCTCAGTGTGACCTGTATGGTTGTTGATCAAGTATGTCTTGCAGTCACTTACCTGTGTATGCAGAAGCCGCATACAACATGTGACTGGGCCGGCACGCTGTTTGCATGGTGAAAAAGCGGACGCGACGACAGGTTGTAGAGGACGCTAAAGGCAGTGCCATCACGGCACGCCCTTAATATTGTTGTCCGGGTGAAAATCGGGAGAAATTCGGGAGAATGGTTGCCCCGGGAGATTTTCGGGAGGGGCACTGAAATTCAGGAGTCTCCCGGAAAAATCGGGAGGGTTGGCAAGTATGGTCACATAGTGTTTTGAGGTGGAAAAATATGAGAATCAGAAGAAACTGCAAGACTGATCTTAATCAAGTTAAATTAAACTTTTTTTTATAAAGCGCTAAAGTGCTTTACAGACTTAAAACTAATTCCCAGATGACACACATCCCTCATCATGAATTACATACACACACACATACAGTTGAAATATATGGCTGAGTACAGAGGAGCCAGATGAGTAAACACTATCACAGGAGCCGTCTGCACCAGGGGGTCATCAGGCCACAGCCACCAGGATGCTGACACAAAGCTCCCCCACAGCCATGGTCGATAATCCTTGATGCAGAGGGCTGGCCCTGAGGAACGCTAGAAAGTAAACATAATAAAACATGTAAAATAGTAAGAACCAAGAGTAGGAATGAAAGATGAAAACATATTATGAAGATAAATATATATATATATACACTGTAAATATACAATAACTAAATAAAATCTATCATAAGTAGTAAGAAATAAAAACATAAAGTGTGAATGACTTCGATAAAATGAATACAAATTTAGGTTGAAGCCAAATCAAAAAGGTAGGTCTTCAACCTGCTCTTTGAAACATGAACAAATTATCTGCAGCCTTGAGGTCCTCCGGCAAGCTGTTCCATAGACGGGGACCAAAGTAGTGGAAAGATGCCATCCTGTGACTTTTGGAGTAATTAGAAGACGAGTGTCGGAGGATCTCAGGGTCCGCGAGGGCATGCAAAGAACCTTAAAACTGATACTGAAACACAAGGGGGGGATTTTAAAACTGGTGTAATGTGGGCCCGCACACATTAGCGTCTCCGTGTTGCCCTGAGAGAGAATAGGGTGAACTTTGGCTGATTCTTAAGATGATAAAAAACCTATTTTGTTATATTTTTAAATATTTGTTGTACAACTAAGCTAAGAGTCAAACATAACACCTAGATTTTTCACTGTGAGTGATGGGGTCAAAGACAATGCTTGTAGTTGTAATGTGTTTTTCTCACAGGTGCTCAGGACCAACGACTAAAATTTCAGTTTTGTCCTGGTTAAGCTGTCAAACATTATCTGACACCCAGGATTTTTTTTTAATTCTAAAATCGAAATAAAAAGTGTCAGAACGGTGAAACAGGGGTCGGTGCATGTGCCTCACAATACGAAGGTCCTGAGTTCAATCCCGGGCTCGGGATCTTTCTGTGTGGAGTTTGCATAGGGATTGGTTGATTGGCAACACTAAATTGGCCCTAGTGTGTGAATGTGAGTGTGAATGTTGTCTGTCTATCTGTGTTGGCTCTGCGATGAGGGGGCGACTTGTCCAGGGTGTACCCCGCCTTCCGCCCGAATGCAGCTAAGATAGTCTCCAGTGACCCTGAAAGGGACAAGTGGTAGAACATGGATGGACGGATGGAAATAAAAAGTGCATCAATCGGTATTGTGTCATCAGGAGACATGGAAATGTACATGTTGATCTTCTATGTGTCTATACATCAAAACCTGTCATGCATCTTTTCTCCACAGTTGCAGCTATCATTTAAGAACATTTGTGATGGATGGTGACAATGATTGTAGCAATTCATTTTTATCTAGCAATTCTCTCAATGTTTTTGCACAAACTCTGACATCATAACAGACTTCCGTGTCTCCTAGGAGTCAGGGAAAGCTCAAAAGTTTGTGTAGGTGGCTGTTTCAACATAAGGAGCAAGTGTGTCACATGCCTCGCTTTTTCTAACGTCCCCAATCAGAAGACTGACAAGGCAAAGAAAACAGAAACATGCAAAATAAGATTGGGGAAAAAAAAGCACAGGAGGGAAACATGAGGAGCACAGGGTAAAAAATGTAGCGTACACAAAGCCAGGAGTAATAAATAGGACGTGGAAATCGAAGCCAAGTGAGAAAGTGCAAAAGTGAGTGGAAAGAGTAAGAGCCTCAGGCAGCAGGGCACCAGCCCAAGTATCATTGGCAATTAACATCTCAGCCCAGCACACAGTTTCAGTCTATTTCAGACTGATAATAATGGCAACCATCGGTTTCAGCTCACTTGGCTTGACACAAGTTTTCATCACACTGCACACAGGTCATGTTTTACAGAAGACGCTGCACTCAAAAGGTGCATGAATCAAGGCCCTTCTTAAGACTCTATAATGTAATTATTTCCTTTGCTACTGTGTAACATAAGGAGACTAGCGTGTGCAGTGTATCACAAGTTACCATCGTGTTGGAGAAGTGGTAGAGTTGAGGAACAGGTTTACTTTGTGTGAGTGTCCATGATGGAGATGCATACAGAATCAGTGGAGTAGGATTATTGGACCTCTTTTCCTGGAGGGTTTAAAGGTCCCCGTTATGCAAAATTGATGTTGATTGCTTTAATGATGATATAAGTCAAGTCAATTATATTTATATTGCACCAATTTACACCAGGCACTTTACACATGGAGCAAGTCTAGAACCACGCTCTTCATACACTATATTGCCAAAAGTATTTGGCCACCTGCCTTGACTCACTTGCAGTGCGGTAGAAAATGGATGGATGGATGGGCACAATGCAGTCCGAAATGTACCGTTCTCCTGGCAACCTCCAAACCCAGACTCATCCATCAGATTGCCAGATGGAAAAGTGTGATTCATCACTCCAGAAAACGCGTCTCCACTGCTCTAGAGTCCAGTGGCGACATGCTTTACACCACTGCATCCGACGCTTTGCATTGGACTTGGTGATGTATGGCTTAGATGCAGCTGTTCGGCCATGGGGGGGATGGTATTTATTTTATTTTTAATATTTTTTTTGTCATAAAAAAATACAATCATGTGCGCTTACGGACTGTATCCCCCCAGACTGTATTGATATATATTGATATATAATGTAGGAACCAGAAATATTAATAACAGAAAGAAACAACCCTTTTGTGCGAATGAGTGTGAATGAGTGTAAATGGGGGAGAAAAGGTATTGTGGGTTGGTGCACTAATACTAAGTGTATCTTGTGTTTTTTATGTTGATTTAATAAATCAACATAAATATTTTTTTTTTTTACATTTCTTGTGCGGCCCGGTACCAATCGATCCTAGCCCACAAAGCTATGCGAATGTTGTTGACGTTTGTGTCCTTTTCCATTCCTTAAAGGGGACCTATTATGTTTCTAATCTTCATTAATATGGTTTATGGTTTAAGTTTATTTTGAACATACATACAGTTCCAATATAATACATCACATATTTCCGGTTTCTCACTACAACATGTCTGAAAAGAAGTTGGAGGAAGCACAGTTTATTTAATCCTACCTTTTTCATTTAATAGCAATTAATAACACATTTGTTCACTTTCTGTTCTCAGTTTACATCTATTAATAAAAAACTGCTCAATTAATGGTTAAATAATATGTACTTCACATAATGAGATCAATACAATTATTTCATTTTTCAATAAGGTTCAATATGTTAATCAGGATTGTTCTTCTTTGTACTTTGTAAACACTTTCAGTTTGAACAATTTCTTAAACTGAAGCATATTATTACTTAGTTGGTCTTCATTACTTAATCCATTCCACAATTTAGTTTCACATATTGTTATACTAAAGGTCTGAAAGGGAAAACTACACTTTTTTTTTTTTTAAACTTTTGCCTATTGTTCACAATCAGAAGACAGATGTTTAAAAAGGGCGAGTGGTCCACCCTGGGTCCCGACCCTGGACAGCCAGCGCTTCAAGAGGTAGTCACCTGAAATGGTTTTCACTTCACAGGTGTGCTTGAAGCTCATCGAAAGAATGCCAAGAGTGTGCAAAGCACTAATCAGAGTAAAGGGTGGCTAATTTGAAGAAACTAGAATCTAAAACATGTTTTCTGTTATTTCACCTTTTTTTGTTAAGTACATAACTCCACATGTGTTCATCCACATGTGTTCATTCATAGTTTTGATGCCTTCAGTGACAATCTACAATGTAAATAGTCATGAAAATTAAGAAAACCTATTGAATGAGGAGAAGGTGTGTCCAAACTTTTGGCCTGTACTGTACATATGTATATATATATATATATATATATATATAGGTCGTGGAACTGTGGACCAGCTCTATACTCTTGGCAGGGTCCTTGAGGGTGCATGGGAGTTTGCCCAACCAGTCTACATGTGCTTTGTGGACTTGGAGAAGGCATTCGACCGTGTACCCCGGGAAGTCCTGTGGGGAGTGCTCAGAGAGTGTGGGGTAACGGACTGTCTTATTGTGGCGGTTCGCTCCCTGTATAATCAGTGTCAGAGCTTGGTCCGCATTGCTGGCAGTAAGTCGGACCCGTTTCCAGTGAGGGTTGGACTCCGCCAGGGCTGCCCTTTGTCACCGATTCTGTTCATAACCTTTATGGACAGAAATTCTAGGCGCAGTCAGGGCGTTGAGGGTATCTGGTTTGGTGGCTGCAGGATTAGGTCTCTGCTTTTTGCAGATGATGTGGTCCTGATGGCTTCATCTGGCCAAGATCTTCAGCTCTCACTGGATCGGTTCGCAGCCGAGTGTGAAGCGACTGGGATGGGAATCAGCACCTCCAAGTCCGAGTCCATGGTTCTCGCCCGGAAAAGGGTGGAGTGCCATCTCCGAGTTGGGGAGGAGATCTTGCCCCAAGTAGAGGAGTTCAAGTACCTCGGAGTCTTGTTCACGAGTGAGGGAAGAGTGGATCGTGAGATCGACAGGCGGATCGGTGCGGCGTCTTCAGTAATGCGGACGCTGTATCGATCTGTTGTGGTGAAGGAGCTGAGCCAGAAGGCAAAGCTCTCGATTTACCGGTCGATCTACGTTCCCATCCTCACCTATGGTCATGAGCTTTGGGTCATGACCGAAAGGACAAGATCACGGGTACAAGCGGCCGAAATGATTTTCCTCCGCCGGGTGGCGGGGCTCTCCCTTAGAGATAGGGTGAGAAGCTTTGTCATCCGGGGGGAGCTCAAAGTAAAGCCGCTGCTCCTCCACATCGAGAGGAGCCAGATGAGGTGGTTCGGGCATCTGGTCAGGATGCCACCCGAACGCCTCCCTAGGGAGGTGTTTAGGGCACGTCCAACCGGTAGGAGGCCACGGGGAAGACCCAGGACACGTTGGGAAGACTATATATCCCGGCTGGCCTAGGAACGCCTCGGGATCCCCCGGGAGGAGCTGGACGAAGTGGCTGGGGAGAGGGAAGTCTGGGCTTCCCTGCTTAGGCTGCTGCCCCCGCGACCCGACCTCGGATAAGCGGAAGAAGATGGATATATATATATATATATATATATATATATATATATATATATATATATATATATATATACATATATATATATATATATATATATATATATATATATATACATATATATAAATATATATATATATATATATATATACACATATATAAATATATATATATATATATATAAATGTATATATATATGTATATATATATATATATATATATATATATATATATATATATATATAATTATTAGATGACAAAACATTTTCACCCAAGAGATCATGCTGCTCTCTTCTCTCATCAATTTATTTGTATTCAATCCATGAACCTTCCTTGATAGTCAATTTCCCTTCATTAGCGCAAGTGTAATTGGCTTCCCCATTATGCACCAATTAAAACGTGTCAATACCTCATCCAGATAACTATTCAGTCGTGACTTGGTGCACGGTAACAAGGTCCAGTCAGTAATTATTAAAAATGTACGCATATAAAATGTGGCATGCAGTTACAACAAAGCTTCAAACGCACTTAACGCAAACTATTGTTATTAGTTATTTGAAAAAAAATCTACCCGGTCTATCTCGGTCGTTATTTCAGTCACCATCATTCACCTTCTCCCAGCTGTCAGCATCTGAATGATGGATGAAATGGAAAGCCCGAGTCCAAGCTTCACTAAATGAAAGCGCCTGGTCAGTTCTGTCACTTAGAGCCTGCTTTCTATCACCTTTCAGAGTGTTGTTTGGCAGCTTCCTAGTCCACTCTAGTTATCCCTGAGCAGGTGTTACTTACTGCACTCACAATGAAGTTACCAGGTGAAGGAATTGCAGAAAATCTTAACAAAGAGTGAGTTGAATGACATATATCCGAAACGTTTTAGATTTATCCATCTATATAAATATATAGACATGTATTAAGGTGTCTGTTGAAGGTTCGGTTTGTTTAAAAGACAGCTTTGACAAGACGTGCCACCTTGCTCTGTGTGGCCCTAACAAGAATTTTCTCTGACACGGTAATGTCAACCTGACACGGTGCAGAGGCGGGTGACGAATCCATGTATGGTGTGTCAGAGGAAGCTGGCATGGTGTTGATGTCTGTTCACTAAGCTTTTGGGCGTTATTACCTCCACTAAGGAGGTCATGTACTATGTGGCTCAGGTTTTGTTGTTTTGTTGTTGTTGTTGCCGTACAACTTCCTGACAGGCCCCTAAATGGACAATCCGTTCTTGAGACACTGCCCGACTTTTTGCCCGAAATGTCCCTATTGAAATAGGAGTTTGGATCGATTGTATTGCTTTTAGTAAGCCCTAGTGGAAACACTGTGTCTCTAGCTTCAAAGGGGTCATATAATGATTTTTGTTCTGCATTTAAGATGGACCGCCTTATCTAAAGGAGGATTTTGGGTGTACTAGTGTACCGGTATTGGTACCAAAATTATTCCGATACTTGTCGGTACTTTTCTAAATAAAGGGGACCACAAAAAATTGCATTATTGACTTTATTTTGACAAAAAATCTTAGGGTACATTAAACATATGTTTCTTATTGCAAGTTTGTCCTTAAATAAAATAGTGAACATACAAGACAACTTGTCTTTTATTAGTCAGTAAACAATCAAAGTCTCTATTTAGCTGCTAACGTTTGCAGTAACATTTTGTGTCATTTTCCATTCTATTAGTTTGTCAACTTTATTAAGGACAAGTGGTAGAAAATTAATGATTAATCTACTTGTTCATTTACTGTTAATATCTGCTTATTTTCTCTTTTAACATGGGTGGCGGACCGGTACTTTGCAGAGGCGGTATAGTACCGAATATGATTAATTAGTATTGCGGTACTATACTACTACCGCTATACCGTACCACCCTAGTGTGTACTATACATGGCATTCTCATTCACTACACATTTATATTATCATGCTCCGACTTGTTGCGTTTTGCTATTTTTGAAACCAGCAGGAAACATCTACTACTTTTTATAGGCATTTTAGAAAAAATCATGCAGTGCATCTACAATAAAACCCGCCCTTTTTTTAACGCTGAAGGTGCGCTCATTGGGGAGAGGATGCACTTATTCCCCTCAAGACTCTTAAAGATGATTTCTTTAAATAAGAAACATTTTAATGATAGGTGATCGCTATGTATCTGCAGACTACATTAAGCTCCATTGCATTCCTTACTTTAGTTTTATCCCGCCGTGTACGCATCACTTTGATGTATTTTGTCAGAGAGACACATGCAATCGCGATCAAAAGTTTACATACACTTGTAAAGAACATAATGTCATGGCTGTCTTGAGTTTCCAATCATTTCTACAACTCTTATTTTTTGCGATAGAGTGATTGGAGCACATACTTGTTGGTCACAAGTCACATCTGACATCACATGGACAAAGATAAGACCTTCAGAAGGAAAGTTCTGTGGTTAGATGAAACAAAAATGTATCTGTTTGGCCACAGTACCCAGCAATATGTTTGGAAGAGAAAAGGTGAGGCCTTTAATCCCAGAAACACCATTCCTACCGTCAAGCATGGTGTTCCTAGTATTATGCTCTGGGCCTGTTTTGCTGCCAATGGAACTGGTGCTTTAAATGGGACAATGAAAAAGGAGGATTACCTCCAAATTCTTCAGGACAACCTAAAATCATCAGCCCGGAAGTTGGGTCTTGGGCGCAATTGGGGGTCCCAACAGGACAATGACCCCAAACACACGTCAAAAGTGGTAAAGGAATGGCTATATCAGGCTAGAATTAAGGTTTTAGAATTATATTATTAATATAGAGGTTTATTTGAAATAGGGACAGATACAAAAACATAGACATCTGAAACAGTTATCCAATGTATGCATCATAGTGTTTGTAGCCAAAGCTAATTTACAACACTTGTCCCCAACAACAACAACACATATCCAACATCATTAAAATAGGAATATAAAAAATAGAATGAGTCGATAATAACGGTAATAATATAGACAAAGTGCAAACTAGATAAAAGCCAATCATAATAATAACACAGACAAAGTGCAGACTAGATAAAAACCAATTCGTAAAAATGAGTAAAAACTAAACATGGGAACACGATTGTTGCTCAACTAGCCATCATTTTGTTTGTTTTTTGAAAGTGACAAGTGCAGGTATACTTTTCAAAGTTCCCGGTAAAGAGTTCCATAGTTGTGGTCCTTTTATTGAAAAGGCAGTTTGGGCAAAAGATGTCCTACGAAATGGAACACAACAGTTGCCTTTTGACATTGCTCGGGTGGTAGATCTGGTACCACTTTGCAGTTTTGTAATTGCCTGGCAGAGGGAGCAGAGTTATCCAAGCATTTAAAAACCAGTTTGACTGTGTGTAACAAAATAAAATTGGTAAAACTTAAAATATTGTATTTGGTTAAAAATATTGTATTTGGTTAAAATTTGGCAATGATGATATCGAATGGCCTTCCCAAGGTCCTGACTTAAATGTGTGGACAATGCTGAAGAAACAAGTCCATGTCAGAAAACCAACCAATTTCGCTGAACTGCACCAATTGTGTCACGAAGAGTGGTCTAAAATTCAACCAGAAGCTTGTGGATGGCTACCAAAAGCATCTTATTGCAGTGAAACTTGCCAAGGGACATGTAACCAAATATTAACATTGCTGTATGTATACTTTAGACCCAGCAGATTGGGTCACATTTTCAGTAGACCCATAATAAATTGTTAAAAAAACCAAACTTCATAAATGTTTTTTGTGACCAACAAGTATGTGCTCCAATCACTCTATCACAAAAAAATAAGAGTTGTAGAAAGTATTGGAAACTCAAAACAGCCATGACATTATGTTCTTTACAAGTGTATGTACACTTTTGATCGCGACTATATGTACAGCTTGAAAAACTTTTTTTTTTTTTTAATGTTGTGAACGCAGCGCGGTGGGACGAATGTCCATGTGAGCCCAAAAAGAAAATTCTCCATGGCAACGCTGCTGTAACTTTGAGTCATTGAGAAAATGTTCTCTGCTTGCATCAAGCCCGGTCAATGTCTCGCCATTGAGAGCCATATCCCCCACCGTCATTGGTAGGTTAGTTCAGCTCCGCCATTCATAAAAAACTAGCGGGCTGCACTAACATTAGACTTCCCTATGAAGGTGGGGGCCAAAATATATTCTCTCGCCGCTACTTTGAAACCCCTGATATTGACTGATTGGAGTAAGATAATTACAGCGTCATGATTTAATGGCAGATAAACAGGCTTGTTTTTCATTCTCATATAAATACAGTGACTGATATCTTTTGCCCTCTTTTTGTCTGTCGACTTCTTCACGCACACAACATCCCTCTGTTTGACAGGCCTTGTTCAATTGGACAAAATAGACAACAGATAAAGGAATTATATTGTTTACATAATAAACTGTATTGACCAGAATATACTATTCCGTTTTTTTAGGAGCATTTTAAAACTAGAAAAAGCAATTTCCCTATAAATTGCCTGTGAATGCTGGAAAGCCTAAGCTGAACTGATAGTAACAAGTTACACTATATTGCCAAAAGTATTTGGCCACCCATCCAAATGATGAGAATCAGGTGTCCTAATCACTTGGCCCGGCCACAGGTATAAAAAATCAAGCACTTAGGCATGGAGACTGTTTCTACAAACATTTGTGAAAGAATGGGCCGCTCTCAGTGATTTCCAGCGTGGAATTGTCATAGGATGCCACCTGTGCAACAAATCCAGTTGTGAAATTTCCTCGCTCCTAAATATTCCAAAGTCAACTGTCGGCTTTATTATAAGAAAATGGAAGAGTTTGGGAACAACAGCAACAAGTGGTCGACCACGTAAACTGACAGAGAGGGGTCAGTGGATGCTGAAGCGCATAGTGCAAAGACTTTCTGCACAGTCAGTTGCTACAGAGCTCCAAACTTCATGTGACCTTCCAATTAGCCCACGTACAGTACGCAGAGAGCTTCATGTAATGGGTTTCCATGGCTGAGCAGCTGAATCTAAGCCATACATCACCAAGTCCAATGCAAAGCGTCAGATGCAGTGGTGTAAAGCACGTCACCACTGGACTCTAGAGCAGTGGAGACGCGTTCTATGGAGTGATGAATCACGCTTTTCCATCTGGCAATCTGATGGACGAGTCTGGGTTTGGAGGTTGCCAGGAGAACGCTACATTTCGGACTGCATTGTGCCGAGTGCAAAATTTGGTGGAGAAGGAATTATGACGTGGGGTTGTTTTTAGGAGTTAGTTCCAGTGAAATGAACTTTGAATGCTCCAGTATACTAAAACATGTTGGACAATTCCATGTTCCCAACCGTGTGGGAACAGTTTGGCACGGGCCCCTTTCTCTTCCAACATGACTGTGTACCAATGCACAAAGCAAAGTCCATAAAGACATGGATGACAGAGTCTGGTGTGGATGAACTTGACTGGCCTGCACAGAGTCCTGACCTGAACCCGATAGAACATCAGGGGCGGCATGGCGTAGTGGGTAGAGCAACCGTGCCAGAAACCTGAGGGTTGCAGGTTCGCTCCCCGCCTCTTACCATCCAAAAAATCGCTGCCGTTGTGTCCTTGGGCGGGACACTTCACCCTTTGCCCCCGGTGCCACTCACACCGGTGAATTGAATGATGAATGATAGGCAGCCACGCTTCCGTCAGTCTACCCCAGGGCAGCTGTGGCTATGAAAGTAGCTTACCACCACCAGGTGTGAATGATTGATGGGTTCTACATGTAAAGCGACTTTGGGTACTTAGAAAAGCGCTATATAAATCCCAGTTAGTATTATTATTATTATCTTTGGGATGAATTAGAACGGAGACTGAGAGCCAGGCCTTCTCGACCAACATCAGTGTGTGACCTCACCAATGTGCTTTTAGAAGAACGGTCGAAAATTTCTATAAACACACTTCGCAACCTTGTGGACAGCCTTCCCAGAAGAGTTGAAGCTATAATTGCTGCAAAAGGTGGACCGACATCATATTGAACCCTATGGGTTAGGAATGGGATGGCACTTCAAGTTTATATGTGAGTCAAGCCTGGTGCCAAATACTTTGGGAAATATAGTGTATATGAATATATGACCTGCAAAATGGGCAAAAAAGGCGTACACCAGCAAAAATGAGCTAGAATCTACTATGGTAACGTTAAATGACAAGCATAATCAATGAGCATTTTGACTTTGGAATGGTTTGAATTGTTAAATAATTGTGAAAGTAGTAACCATTTTAATAGAGAATAAGTGTTATGGAGGAGTGGGAGAACCAGGATTTTTCCAACATAAAAGAAAATAGCTACAATGTCCTTATTAAATAGAATGTTTTGATGGCGCAATGGTTGTAATTGGTTAAAACGTGTGGGAGAAAAGTAGTAGAAAGAAAAAAAGAGTGGAAACAGTAGTAATTGGGAAAAACTGGATTTGTTTGGAGCTTTAAAAATGGTTGATGTGAATTTGTAGAATTGAGTGAAATGTGTTGGAAAAAAAACAGGCGGAAAAATAACCAGTGTGAATGCTTAAAAAACAATTATTACTCTAAAATCAGGTTTTCAATATCAGTAAAAAAAACAACTGATCAATTAGAGAAAGCGAGCTTCAAACATAATCAGGTTGTTTTTGTCCTAATTTCCCCTTTAAGACCAAATACGGCTAACGTGCGTTTATTAACACCTGATAAGGGTTTTAAGGGGAAAAGTATGTGTTCGGCCATTGCCAATTTATGCCTTTTATTGCTGAAGCCGAACACCAATCCCGTCTGAGAGGCACTATTTATTTTTGATCCACACCAAGATAATAAGTGCTTATTAACCTTTAATAACTCCAGATGGAACCGCGTTTCAGCAGAAAGTAAGCAGTTAATAACATGAAGTTAAAAAGTAGATTAATGAGTGTCAAGAGAGAGGATGATATAACAACAAATGTTGCTGTGTCAGCATTCTCACAGTCAGTGCACGACATGTAAGAGGAGGGTGGAATCGATTCATAAATTGGCAGTGTCGATACCAGCAGTAGTATGAGTATATCATTGATACAAGAGTGATTACATGTGTATTTTATTTCCTCAATAATTTTGTTGTGTTTTTGTTTTTTTCATGGTATGATTTCCTGGACACAGGAGGAATTTGAGGACAAAAACCTTTTTTTATTCTGTTCAATCATTGTGTACTACTGACTTTGTTTTGCAAACAACTGTGTGTAGTAAAAAAGAATAAGGAACTAGTTTGAATATTGTTAAACTGTCAACAGCATTTACCATAAATAACCGGAAAAATGTACAGTTGATACATGTGATCGGTATCTGTATTGTTATCAGCCGATCTCACTCATGTTTGATCAGTGTTGGATTTGGCAGCCGAAAACGGAACATCTTTAGTCTGTGCAGTATATTGATTATGTATGTGAAATACTGTGAGAATGGACTAACATGCTACATACATATAAGGTTTATAGTCTAAATCAGTGGTTCTCAAACTTTTTCACCAAAGACCACCTCGAAAAAACACTTGGCTCTCCATTTCCCAACATAATGACCGACAATGAAAATACAGTAGCATAGTAGGCCTAAGTATTCACTAAAAACAAGGCACAGGTTTTATTTAACATTGAATATGTTTGGCCACTGTAAAATTACACACGGCTTGAACAGTAAAACACTGTACTTTAATCAAGTGATTCTTTGGCGTACCACTACTGGTACACATACCACAGTTTGAGAATCACTAGACCACAGGTGTCAAACTCAAGGCCCGGGGGCAGATCTGGCCCACCACATCATTATATGTGGCCTGCGAAAGCCTGGGAAAAGTGTGTTAATAAAATACTTCATTTTTTTTTTACTAAATTAAAATAATTATTTCGATTTTGAAAGGAAAAAATGCGTATCTTCTAAACGTTATTATCTAATCATGCCAAATATTACATTATTATATAGTGTATAGAGATGTCCGATAATGGCTTTTTTGCCGATATTCCGATATTGTCCAACTCTTAATTACCAATTCCGATATCAACCGATACCGACATATACAGTCGTGGAATTAACACATTATTATGCCTAATTTTGTTGTGATGCCCCGCTGGATGCATTAAACAATGTAACAAGGTTTTCCAAAATAAATCAACTCAAGTTATGTAAACAAATGCCAACATGGCACTGCCATATTTATTATTGAAGTCACAAAGTGCATTTTTTTTTTTTAACATGCCTCAAAACAGCAGCTTGGAATTTGGGACATGCTCTCCTTGAGAGAGCATGAGGAGGTTGAGGTTGGTGGGGGGGCGGGGGGGTTGAGGTGGGGGAGCTCGGGGGTAGCGGGGGGTGTATATTGTAACGTCCCGGAATAGTTAGTGCTGCAAGGGGTTCTAGGTATTTGTTCTGTTGTGTTTATGTTGTGTTACTGTGTGTATGTTCTCCCGAAATGTGTTTGTCATTCTTGTTTTGGTGTGGGTTCACAGTGTTTATACGGCCACCCTCAGTGTGACCTGTATGGCTGTTGACCAAGTATGCATGCATTCACTTGTGTGTGTGAAAAGCCGTAAGTATTATGTGATTGGGCCGGCACGCAAAGGCAGTGCTTTTAAGATTTATCGGCGCTCTGTACTTTTCCCTACGTCCGTACAGCGGCGTTTTAAAAAGTCATACATTTTACTTTTTGAAACCGATACCGATCATTTCCGAACCGATACCGATAATTTACGATATTACATTTTAAAGCATTTATCGGCCGATAATATCAGCAGCCCCATATTATCGGACATCTCTAATAGTGTATTACAAAAATATGTTAGTAAAGATAAAAATAAACGGTTGAATATTTGCTTGTCACCTCAACGTATGATGTATCCATTAATTTGTAGATGAAAAAATCTAATTACAGGTTATTGCCCGCGTGCAATATTTTAATTAATTTAAAAAAAACAAGTGGCCCTCAATGAAAACGAGTTTGACACCCTTACCCTAGACCAGTGTTTTTCAACCTTTTTTGAGCCTAGGCACATTTATTTCATAAAAAAAATACGGAGGCACACCACCATTAAACTCCACCAGGTTGTCGTGCCTTATTTTGAGTTTGTTGTTGTTTCCTGTGTATTGCTTTAGTTCCTGTCTTGCGCTGTTATTTTGGTGACCCTTCCTGTTTTGTTGGTGTTCTCCTGTAGCAGCTTCACGCCTTCCTTTGAGCGCTATTGCCCGCCCCTGCTTTGTTTTCGCAATCAAGACTATCTAAGTTGTGCGTACGCTATCTTTCTGTGGGGACATTGTTGATTGTCATGTCATGTACGGGATGTGCTTTGTGGACGCCGTATTTGCTCCACACACTGTAAGTTTTTGCTGTCGTCCAGCATTCTGTTTTTGTTGACTTTGTAGCCAGTTCAGTTTTACTTTTGTTTTTCATAGCCATCCCTATGCTTCAGTGCCTTTTCCTAGCGGGACTTGCCTTTTGTTGATTTTTGGTTTAAGCGATACATACCTTTTTACCTGCACGCTGTCTCCCGCTGTGCTCTGCCTATTGGGATCACGACAAACCATCCTCAACGCGTTCCGACTTCTACAAAGCAATGAACTACCTGCTGCCACCTACTGATATGGAGTATTACATGGTTACCCTGCCAAGCTCTACACAGCACAGGCACTAGACAACAGCACATTATTATGACTATTGATTTGCAAAAAATATTTTTTTGGACCAATTAGGTGAAGTTGCATAATTTCCCACGGCACACCAGGCAATATATCACGGCACACCAGTGTGCCGCGGCACAGTGGTTGAAAATCACTGCCCTAGACTAAAGTATGCGGTGTCATTGCATTTCTGTTTCTGTGTTTGTATTCTGTAGGCATCTTTGTACGGGAAAAAAATGTATTAATCTGGTGATTGCATGAGCAATTAATTAATAATCAATTTGATAATGTGATTGTCAATAGGAAAGATTGGTGATTGAGTAGTGGCTCACACACTGGTACAGACTTTATGAGCTTATTAGTGCTTAGTACCTTGTTCATTATCGCAGTGTGATTGACTGGCCTGGAAACCAGTCCGGAGTGTAGTCCCTCTTTGGTCCGAAGTCAGCTGTAATAGGCTGAACAGGAACAGAAAGTGTAACAGAAAATGGATGGATGGATGAAAAATGTTGCAACAGCTCGTAATGGCAGCGAAAAAACAACAACTCTGCTGTACATGAACATGACAGCTTTTGACAGCTTTTGACTTTTAGGATTCACTTACTTACTTGTGTGCACTTGCAACGAAGACAAACACTGTCTTACAAGATGAGCAAGACATTTGTTTTTCCAGACAAGATATATATCTTTAATAAGAATAAGTGAGTTAAAGGAAGTGATATTGATTTTTCTTCTTCCAATAAAGGAGAAATATTAGAGAGGATATGTCAGCAGAATTTTCCGAGCAATGGATCTGTTTTTTTTTTTTTTTCCCTTGGTTTAATGCTCAATACCTCACTCCAGCTTTATCTATTGTTGTTTGGATACACAAATATTGTTCTATTACCATAACACTAAAAATGCAGTATGTTTGTGTGTTTGTGTTGAATGATAATTGTTGTATTGAAGGTCTTCATGCAAATGTAACGCCATCGAGCTTAGCTGTGTGACAAAATATCACATAAATTTCACTTTCACTTAAAGGCTGTGCTTGACAACAGGCTGATAGTCCACCGAACTCATTGCTTAGCGCAGGGGTGTCAAAGGTATGACCCGCGGGCCGAATCAAGCCCACCAACAGGTTTCCTCCGGCCCACAAGATGAGTTTGCTAAGTATAAAAATTATCTGAAATGTTTTAAAGGGGAACATTATTACCAGACCTATGTAAGCGTCAATATATAACTTGATGTTGCAGAAAAAAGACCATACATTTTTTTAACCGATTTCCAAACTCTAAATGGGTGAATTTTGGCGAATTAAACGCCTTTCTATTATTCGCTCTCGGAGCGATGACGTCACAACGGGAAGCAATCCGCCATTTTCTCACTTTCGTCGGTGTGTTGTCGGAGGGTGTAACAACACGAACAGGGACGGATTCAAGTTGCACCAGTGGCCCAAAGATGCGAAAGTGGCAAGAAATTGGACGAAATTTGTTCAAAATACAAGGCTGTGGGGAAAGCCGACGAAATGGTCAGTCGTTTGTTCCGCACACTTTACCGACGAAAGCTATGCTACGACAGAGATGGCAAGAATGTGTGGATATCCTGCGACACTCAAAGCAGATGCATTTCCAACCTGCTGACATCAACTCCAAAACTGGACAGATCAGCTTTCAGGAAAATAGAGCGGATGAGGGTATGTCTACAGAATATATTAATTCATGAAAACTTTATTCATTACTCGCGGTTGTACATAAATTATTATACATAAACTGTGTTTACCAATAATTTAGCTTAAAAACATTTATTTTTTTCAATCATTCGAGTACATTCGGGTATTCTTGTGTAATGCAGTATTTTGTGTCTATTTAGGTATGGTTAACCTGAGTGCTGAAATCGTGGAAAAATATATGTTCTTAGTGCGCCTGAAATGGGCTGTCTGCACTCTCAAAGTGCATGTTGTTGCCAAATGTATTTCATATGCTGTAAACCTAGTTCATAGTTGTTAGTTTCCTTTAATGCCAAACAAACACATACCAATCGTTGGTTAGAAGGCGATCGCCGAATTCGTCCTCGCTTTCTCCCGTGTCGCTGGCTGTCGTGTCGTTTTCGTCGGTTTCGCTTGCATACGGTTCAAACCGATATGGCTCAATAGCTTCAGTTTCTTCTTCAATTTCGTTTTCGCTACCTGCCTCCACACTACAACCATCCGTTTCAATACATGCGTAATCTGTTGAATCGCTTAAACCGCTGAAATCCGAGTCTGAATCTGAGCTAATGTCGCTATACCTTGCTGTTCTATGTGCCATGTTTGTTTGTATTGGCATCACTGTGTGACGTCACAGGAAAATGGACGGGTGTATATAACGATGGTTAAAATCAGGCACTTTGAAGCTTTCTTTAGGGATATTGCGTGATGGGTAAAATTTTGAAAAAAACTTCAAAAAATAAAATAAGCCACTGGGAACTGATTTTTAATGGTTTTAACCCTTCTGAAATTGTGATAATGTTCCCCTTTAATGAAAAAAACTGCTGTTTCTGAATACGTCCACTGGATGTTGCCAGAGCAATTCTTTGTGTCCCCTACCACACGCATGACTTCAGAGGGGGCGGAGCTATGTTCAGAGAGAGGCAACACTTCTGTGTTTAGACAATACCTACTTACGCTGCTTATTAGTGATAGTATACAACTTGATAATCTGTGCAGTCTCAGTGGCCTAGTGCAGTGTTTTTCAACCTTTTCTGAGCCAAGGCATATTTTTTCATTGAAAACATTCTGAGGCACACCACCAGCAGAAAACATTAAAAAATTAAACTCAGTAGCCGATATTGACGGTAAAAAGTCGTTCTCGCAATTGTTGGATATGAATTCAAACCATAACCAACCATGCATCACAATAGCTCTTTTTCTCTAAGTACTGTCACGACCTGTCACATCACGCCGTGACTTATTTTAATTTTGTTGGTGTTAGTTATTGTATTGCGCTCCTATTTTGGTGGCTTTTTCAAATTTTTTGTTAGTTTCCTGTAGCAATTCCATGTCTTCCTTGAACGCTATTCCCCGCACCTGTTTTGTTTTCGCAATCAAGACTATTTAAGTTGTGCGGACGCCATTCTTCTTTGTGGGGACATTGTTGATTGTCATGTCATGTACAGATGTACTTTGTGGACGCTGTCTGCTCCACACGCTGTAAGTATTTGCTGTCGTCCAGCATTCTGTTTTTGTTTACTTTGCAGCCAGTTCTGTTTTAGTTTCGTTTTGCGTAGTCTTTTCCTTGCAGCACTTGGCGGCACTCGCCTTCTGTTTATTTTTGGTTTAAGTGTTAGATACCTTTTTACCTACACGCTGCCTCCCGTATATCGTGATCGCAGTTAGCTACCCGCTGCCACCTGCTGATATGTAAGAGTATTACACGGTTACTCTGCCGAGCTCTACACAGCACAGACACTCAACCACGGCACATTATTTGCGGATTATAATTACTGGTTTGCAAAAAGTATTTTTAACCCAATTAGGTGAAATTACATAATCTCCCACGGCACACCAGACTGTATCTCACGGTACACCAGTGTGCCACGGCACAGTTGTTGAAAAACACTGGCCTAGTGGTTAGAGTGTCCGCCCTGAGATCGGTAGGTTGTGAGTTCAAACCCCGGCCGAGTCATTCCAAAGACTATAAAAATGGGACCCATTACCTCCCTGCTTGACACTCAGCATCAAGGGTTGGAATTGGGGGTTAAATCACCAAAAATGATTCCCGGGCGCGGCACCGCTGCTGCCCACTGCTCCCCTCACCTCCCAGGGGGTGAACAAGGGGATGGGTCAAATGCAGAGGACAAATTTCATCACACCTAGTGTGTGTGTGGCAGTCATTGGTACTTTAACTTTAACTTAACTTTAATTGTGTGTTGTACTTTTGACTGTAGATGCACATAAATATACTGAAATAATATGTGTCCCCTTCTTGCTTCATGTGTAAAAGGTAAATGGCTTATACTTGTATAGCGCGTTTCTACCTTCAAGGTACTCAAAGTGCTTTGACACTATTTCCACACTGATGGCTGGAGCTGCCATGCAAGGCGCTAACCACGACCCATCAGGAGCAAGGGTGAAGTGTCTTGCTCAAGGACACCACGGACGTGACAAGGTTGGTAGAAGGTGGGGATCGAACCAGGAACCCTCAGGTTGCTGGAACGGCCACTCTTCCAACCGCGTCGTAAATGATAAATGAAAGGAGTACAAATTCACAAGTTTTGTTGTAGACGATGCTACATATGTACAGTATAAACCACATGATGTACATCAGTTGAGGAAAATGAGGAAATTACATTAATTTCATTTTCTGATAGATTACAAATTAACACCAATGGGAGCAGTTTAAAACTCTTCTAGACTCAATTGCACCTATTTGACTGATGAACATTATCACGTCATTTATTCAGAAAGCATAAATAACAACTAATGAATATAGAATACAATTAACTGCAACATGTGTGTAAAAAAACATTACGATGTGTACATTTTCAGAATGTGATTAAAGTTAACGTACCAATGATTGTCACACACACACTAGGTGTGGCGAAATTATTCTCTGCATTTGACCCATCACCCTTGATCACCCCCTGGGAGGTTAGGGGAGCAGTGAGCAGCAGTGGCCGCGCCCGGGAATCATTTTTGGTGATTTAACCCCCAATTCCAACCCTTTGATGCTGAGTGCCAAGCAGGGAGGCAATGGGTCCCATTTTGTGTAGTCTTTGGTATGACTCGGCCGGGGGTTGAACTCACAACCTCCCAGTCTCAGGGCGGACACTCTATCCACAAGGCCACTGAGCTGTCTTCACCCACCTTCTCCCAGTGCCAGCCACACTGGTTTAAATGCAGCTTAAACATAGATAATGTGTTTCACTATGTAAAAGTGCTTTAAGTCTCTAAAAAAGCGCTATATACTGTAAATATAAAGCCCTTAGCATATTAATATGCTTATGAATACAACTGTTTATTTTTACCTATTGTAAGTGTGGCTTTGAAGAAAAAAATTGAGATGTAACACCTTCTCAATCACTGAAGCGCAATGTAAGTCCACATTAGGGACGTCTAACGTGAGACACCTTTTACAAGATTGGGGAACTTGTAACATAATCAGGAGAGGAGCTCAAACAGTGACAGAATCCAGCGGAACAGAGCTCGGTGAAACAAGACAGGATTGCATATTTATGAGCAGGGAGACGTGATTATCGCAGGGAAATCACATGCAGAGAAATATCCTAGAATTTATACAAGTCAGTGAATTTGATTCACAGAGCAGATGTACTTTAACAAAAGAAACTATGCAGACATAATATGTAGAGATCAATCAATCAATCAATGAATCAATCAATATTTACTTATATAGCCCTAAATCACGAGTGTCTCAAAGGGCTGCACAAGCCACAACGACATCCTCGGCTCAGATCCCACATCAGGGCAAGAAAAAAACTCAACCCAATGGGATGACAATGAGAAACCTTGGAGGGGACCGCAGATGTGGGGATCAATGGACGTCGAGTGGATCTAGCATAATATTGTGAGAGTCCAGTCCATAGTGGATCTAACATAATAGTGTGAGAGTCCAGTCCTTAGTGGGGCCAGCAGGAGATCATCTTGAGTGGAGACAAGTCAGCAGCGCAGAGACATCCCAACTGATGCATGGATGAGTGGTCCACCTTGGGTCCCGACTTTGGACAGCTAGCGCTTCGTCTGTGGTCACCAAATCTGTGCCCCCTCTCTCCACGAAGGGCAGAGTAGAAAAGAAACGGCAGATCAACTGGTCTAAAAGGGGGGTCTATTTAAAGGCTAGAGTATACAAATGTGTTTTAAGATGGGACTTAAATGCTTCTACTGAGGTAGCATCTCTAAATGTTACCGGCAGGGCATTCCAGAGTACTGGAGCCCGAATAGAAAACGCTCTATAGCCCGCAGAATTTTTTTTTGGGCCCTGGGAATCACTAATAAGCCGGAGTTCTTTGAATGCAGATTTTTTGTCGGGACATATGGTACAATACAATCAGCAAGATAGGATGGAGCTAGACCGTGTAGTATTTTATACGTAAGTAGTAAAACCTTAAAGTCACATCTTAAGTGCACAGGAATAGGGATGATGTTTGATAAGAAATTATCGAGTTTGAGCCTATTATCGAATCCTCTTATCGAACCGATTCCTTATCGATTCTATTATCGAGTCCAGATAAAACACACAATATTTGGTTTAACAAAAGCTCACTTTTATTATGAAAGAAAAAAATAAAATCTAATAAATAAATAAATATTGACTGTTGTTACCCAAAGTATATTAAGTGGGATTTTTCAGAAAAACAAATATATACAGTAACACAAAAACAACTTGTCTCTGTGATCACTATAGGTTTATAAATAATAATATAGTGTTAAATAAAATCAGTCCCTTGGGCACAAAACTTAAAATAATACAGCTCTCCAAAAAGTGCACTTCTGCTGCTATTTGACATAACTGTTTGTTATGATGCTTTGACATTTTTGCACTTTATTTCTTTATTGAAAGAAAATTCTATGAAGAGAAAAGTTGTTTGCAAATGTGGTTACAATGCTAAAAAATGAAAAGTTAAAGCTAAAAAAAGAAATACACTTTATTGAGTTAACATTATTTCTTTATAGGGGGAAAGATGTGATGTTATGACCTAGGCTAGGGAATATAACAACTACACTACCCAGCATGCAACGGGAGTGACGAGCATGTGCGGTCGCCCCGAAAAGTGTTGTTGCATGTCGTCACCCGGCAGCTAAGAATGAGGTTATGAGCACGCTGTGAAAGTAAACGTCAAGAACTCAGCCAACACGCCTCGTCTGCATTATTTATAATTAGACAGACAACACATATACAGTGAAGGGAGATGTGCTGCGGTTGCTTTAAGAACGTTGCGACAGCTGCCGTAAAGGAGGTGCGTTGCTAGCCTGGATGCTATGTTTCCGGTTGGACGTAAAAGTGTTCGTCATGTGTTTGTACCCTGCTCAAATCTCTCAGTAAAGTTATTCATTGGATTATACCTTTTGTTTTGAACTTTATTACACCTTGGAGCGCTTTTTCCGGTCCATTGTTTTTCCTGCTTTCCCTATCTGCGCCTAATGACTGAGCTACGTGACGTCATGTCTTGTGATGTCTCAAGGGGCATTTCTGGTCGGGACGGGATTCGTTCCCAGGGATTCGAATAAAGAACCAACTCTTTTTCTTTACTATAGTGGTCTCGATAATGGGTACCGGTTCTCAAAAAGGGATTCGAGTCCGAGGACTCCGTTCTTTTCTTATCCAACAACCGGGAAAACCGGTTTCGAGTATCATCCCTACACATGAAGCCAGTGCAGGTGAGCAAGTATAGGCGTAATATGATCAAACATTCTTGTCAAAAGTCTAGCAGCCGCATTTTGTACCAACTGTAATCTTTTAATGAATGAAGAGACACAATATCATGTTTGTCATACGTTCAACCGAGTAGGACAAGCTGCACATGCCCTCCTTGTGTGCTCTTTTTTTACGCATATTGTATATCTGCCGAATGTTTTGCAGCGCTTAGGTTAGCCGGAGTCTGGGCATGCTCCAGGGAGCTTGAGGAAGTCCTGGTAGAGAGGCTGAAGCTGAAGGTCGACTCACCTCGACCGCTCGCCAGCTGTCACAAGTGGACAGCAGAATCACCTAAAACCTGAATTGATTTCTTTGAGCGAGAGAGAATGAAATTTCAGATATATGTTGACCTCTCTTGATGGAAAGTGTCACCGCAGAGCTGAGGATGGTGCAAAAGAAAAAGGTTTATAGATAGCAAATGTCAATTCGAGGAAAAGACGAGCTGTTCCTGGCTTTTTTTTGCCCCCCCCCATCTTCCATTACAGATTCTGCTACATACTGTGCAGTATTTGTGTGGCTTTTTGCTATACCGCACTAAAAAATGATCCCAATGGTTTTATTGCATAGACTATAGGTAATACTACAAAAGTCTTCTGTTATTCCCTTTGAGCCTTCGTTTAACGACGTGCTGCAGCGGGAGTGATGATTTATTAACTGGAGTTATATGATGACGCTCTCCCGCTGTAAAGCCGTTTGATAAAGTCTGCTAGCAATGGAAACAATTTCAAGCCAACTTCACAGATAATTAAGCATTTTAGCCGCTGGGTTTGATTTTAAAATAAGCTGAGCTCTCAGCAGATGCACTCGTACTCCACTCACACACTCACTGGAGATACTCCGTGGCAATAAGATGAGGAGGTCCAAGTAGTTAGCTCAGAAATAAGAAGAAATGTGAATATATGAATAAAAACAGTTAATAAGTGATACAGCTTTAAAACTTCCACATTTATACAGCTTTCGACACATTCTATTGTACATTCTTAGCTGTCATGCAAGTATAAAGACAGGTGAACAAGTGCATTATCAAACTTAAAAAAATAATTAGTCCCCTTTGTAAGACTAATTGGTCAACATATCAACCAGAAGCTTGTGGATGGCTACCAAAAGCGCCTTATTGCAGTGAAACTTGCCAAGGGACATGTAACCAAATATTAACATTGCTGTATGTATACTTTTGACCCAGCAGCTTTGGTCACATTTGCAGTAGACCCATAATAAATTAATAAAAGAACCAAACTTCATGAATGTTTTTTGTGACCAATAAGTATGTGCTCCAATCACTCTATTACAAAAAAAATAAGAGTTGTAGAAATTATTGGAAACTCAAGACAGCCATGACATTATGTTCTTTACAAGTGTATGTAAACTTTTGACCACGACTGTATATATGAAAAATGTTCACCAAAGAATTATCATAACATGTTATGTAGAGCACAATGAAGTGTTTTAAAAATAGAAAATAAATCATGATATGACCCCTTTATTCCAGTCATTTACCAGTCTAAAAAGGTGTTCTATATATACAGCTGATCCATGCATTGTTTTTATGACATATTTCAATCGTTATATTCAACAACAAATGACATGGTTTTTTTACCACTTTGTCCTTCATCACATCACATCAACTGCAACTCGCCTCCATTCTTGTTAGTTCTGTTAATGTAGTTTAGTTCATATCCCTCCAGTTTGAAATATATTCCTTTTTAGCATCTATCCATGTATCTGATATAGCATTCACTTTAAAGGGTTTGTTAAATTGTCCCAAGAAATGCTTCATATTGTTGTAATTTGCATACAAGCTTTTTTATTTGATACTGTATGAATAACGGACAGTTTGGTGTTGGAATTTACGTTATTATTTTGTTCATCAGTATGAAGTTAAAGGGGAACATTATCACAATTTCAGAAGGGTTAAAACCATTAAAAATCAGTTCCCAGTGGCTTATTTTATTTTTCGAATTTTTTTTCAAAATTTTACCCATCACGCATTATCCCTAAAAAAAGCTTCAAAGTGCCTGATTTTAACCATTGTTATATACACCCGTCCATTTTCCTGTGACGTCACATGGTGAAGCCAACACAAACAAACATGGCGCATAGAACAGCAAGCTATAGCGACATTAGCTCGGATTCAGACTCGGATTTCAGCGGCTTAAGCGATTCAACAGATTACGCATGTATTGAAACGGATGGTTGTAGTGTGGAGGCAGGTAGCGAAAACGAAATTGAAGAAGAAACTGAAGCTATTGAGCCATATCGGTTTGAACCGTATGCAAGCGAAACCGACGAAAACGACACGACAGCCAGCAACACGGGAGAAAGCGAGGACGAATTCGGCGATCGCCTTCTAACCAACGATTGGTATGTGTTTGTTTGGCATTAAAGGAAACTAACAACTATGAACTAGGTTTACAGCATATGAAATACATTTGGCAACAACATGCACTTTGAGAGTGCAGACAGCCCAATTTTCATCAATTAATATATTCTGTAGACATACCCTCATCCGCTCTCTTTTCCTGAAAGCTGATATGTCCAGTTTTGGAGTTGATGTCAGCAGGCCAGGGAAGCTAGGGTCGATATTCTTCTCTTGATCATCTTCGGTGGCATAAGGGACGGTGTGAGCCAAGACATCCAGGGGGTTTAGCTCGCTCGTCTGCGGGAACAAACTGCCGCCATTGCTTGCCGTGCTACCGAGGTCCTTTGTCCCTGAATTGCTCACACACTCCGGCAGATTCAATGGGGGTCTGGCGGCAGATTTCTTTGACTTTATCGTTGGAAATGCATCTGCTTTGAGTGTCGCAGGATATCCACACATTCTTGCCATCTCTGTCGTAGCATAGCTTTCGTCGGTAAAGTGTGCGGAACAAACGTCCAATTTCTTGCTACCTTCGCATCTTTGGGCCACTGGTGCAACTTAAATCCGTCCCTGTTCGTGTTGTTACACCCTCCGACAACACACCGACGAGACATGATGTCTCCAAGGTACGGAAAACAGTCGAAAAAACGGAAAATAACAGAGCTGATTTGACTCGGTGTTTGAGAAAATGGCGGATTGCTTCCCGATGTGACATCATCGCTCCGAGAGCGAATAATAGAAAGGCGTTTAATTCGCCAAAATTCACCCATTTAGAGTTCGGAAATCGGTTAAAAAAATATATGGTCTTTTTTCTGCAACATCAAGGTATATATTGACGCTTACATAGGTCTGGTGATAATGTTCCCCTTTAAAAGTTAAAGTACCACTGATAGTCACACACTAGGTGTGTTGAAATGACCCCCATCCCCTTGTTCCACCCCCTGGGAGATGAGGGGAGCAGTGAGCAGCAGCGGTGGCCAAGCTTGGGAATAATTTTGGTGATTTAACTCCCAATTCCAACCCTTGATGCTGAGTGCCAAGCAGGGAGGTAATGGGTCCCATTTGTATAGTCTTTGGTAACCACAAGGCCTTGTGGGTAAACAAAAGGTTGTCTCCGAATTGCTTCCACTCTCTAATCTCCAGACTTTCATGGTCTTCGTAGCAAAATGTTCCTAATTCCATTTGAATAAATGCTTCCTGTGTGTGTTATGGTTGTCTTTATGTCGTTAGTACGAGTTTTTAAAGGTCTACTGAAATGCGAATTTCTTATTTAAACAGAGATAGCAGGTCCATTCTATGTGTCATACTTGATCATTTCGCGATATTGCCATATTTTTGCTGAAAGGATTTAGTAGAGAATATCAACGATAAAGTTCGCAACTTTTGGTCGCTGATAAAAAAGCCTTGCCTGTACCGGAAGTAGCAGACGATATGTGTGTGACGTCACCGGTTGTGGAGCTCCTCACATCTGTACATTGTTTACAATCATGGCCACTAGCAGCGAGAGCGATTCGGACGAAGAAAGCGACGATTTCCCCATTAATTTGAGCGAGGATGAAATATTTGTGGATGAGGAAAGTGAGAGTGAAGGACTAGAGGGCAGTGGGAGCGATTCAGATAGGGAAGATGCTCAATCTCGTTTCCCTGCGTAATGACAATACAGCTGATTCTGATGCTGTGAGAGGCGGGTGGGACCTGATATTCAGCTGGGAATGACTATAACAGTAAATAAACACTATTAGCCACAACACAACCAGGCTTATATTTAACATGCCACAAATTAATCCCGCATAACAAACATCTCCCCCCTCCCGTCCATATAACCCGCCAATACAACTCAAACACTTGCACAACACACTCAATCCCACAGCCCAAAGTACCGTTCACCTCCCCAAAGTTCATACAGCACATATATTTCCCCAAAGTCCCCAAAGTTACGTACGTGACATGCACATAGCGGCACGCACGTACAGGCAAGCGATCAAATGTTTGGAACCCGCAGCTGTGTACTCACGGTACCGCGTCTGCATATCCAACTCAAAGTCCTCCTGGTAAGAGTCTCTGTTGTCCCAGTTCTCCTCAGGCCAATGGTAAAGCTTGACTGTCATCTTTCGGGAATGTAAACAATGAAACACCGGCTGTGTTTGTGTTGCTGCAGTCGGCCGCAATACACCGCTTCCCACCTACAGCTTTCTTCTTTGCTGTCTCCATTGTTCATTGAACAAATTGCAAAAGATTCACCAACACAGATGTCCAGAATACTGTGGAATTTTGCGATGAAAACAGACGACTTAATAGCTGGCCACCCGACTGTCCCAAATGTCTTCCACAATCCGTGACGTCACACGCAGGCGTCATCATACCGAAACGTTTTCAGCAGGATATTTTGGCGCAAAATTTAAAATTGCACTTTAGTAAGCTAACCCGGCCGTATTGGCATGTGTTGCAATGTTAAGATTTCATCATTGATATATAAACTATCAGACTGTGTGGTCGGTAGTAGTGGGTTTCAGTAGGCCTTTAATATTTTTCCTGCACTTGTTTTTTCTGGATGACATTTACTTTTGCTTCTTCTGGTGTTCCTTTTAATTTGATGAAAATCTTGCCGTTTGTGGTACGTGTTTGTTGACTTGTGCCTTGTTTTTTTAAAGTTGGCTATGTCAGCGTATGTTTTCGTTAAATGTCCATTGATGAGCCTTCTAACTTTCTTCCTTGTTTTGATGATGCAGTTGTGTGTTTTCTGTTGGCGCACCTTTTGATTATGGCTTGTGTGGAAGCGTCCTTTTCCCTTCAGATTAGAAGGCATGCCTCAATGTCGTCTTTAGCCTCCCATCATCGGCTGCCACTGCCTGAGCGTAGGAGTAGCGTTTGATATACAGCCTGGTCACGATGACATTATTGTCTAGGGACTATTGCGCCAGTTCAGCTACTCTGTCCGTTAATTATCGCCTTTGCCGATCTGTTTCATCATTTAGGACTCATACAAGCTTCGCTTCCACCACGAGTTGCATGATAGTTTGTTGCTGTTGCTTGAAAGTGGACATTTCCGCTGTCAGAAACGTCTCCTCGGCCATAAACGCCTTCTTTTGTCATGTCTGTGTTGATCATGTTTTTGTTTTAGTCATGTTTTGTTTTGTTTAGTTATTGGACTCTTTAGTTTCTGGTTGTTCACTCCCTTGTTTTGTTTCCATAGCAACCCATTAGTTTTCACCTGTCACGTCACGCACTTGTTTCACGTTTTGAGTTACGCACCTGTTTTCGTTAATCATGTCTGTGTTATTTAAGCTTTTCTTTTTCTGTTGGTCAGCCTGGCGACATCCGCATTTATGCTCTGCACACTATTTATCCTCTCAAGCCATGTTCATAGTCCCATGCCACAGTAAGTGTTTTGTACCGTGTTCTTAGTTAATTGCCTTTGTGCTATAGTCTTTTTGGTTTCATAGTTTGTTCTCCGCCACTGTGCGCGCTTTTCGTTTGTACCTTTTTGATAGCAATAAAGAATTATGTACTCCATTCCCGTCTCGCCCGAGCCAACTTTCCGTTGCCTTCCAGAAAAACAAAACCCAAGGACCAAGTCTTGACATCTTTGGCCCCATGTTGGTCATGGCGGTGACCTAGTGGGTCCTGGGGTCGTTGGCTGCTGTCGGCCGAGATCGGCGTTGGGGCTGGTTTGATGTCGGCAGCTGCGTAGGATAATGTCTGGTGGTGGTGTCTCGGCGGGTTGCGCTTCTGCTCACACTGGCTCTGTAGTAGTATAGCATTGTGGTTGTTATTATTATTGTATAGTTACGATACTAGCGATACTAATTAATCATATTCGGTACAATACCGCCTCTGAAAAGTAACGGTCCCGTCCCCCATCGTCGTCACGTCATGTCATTGCTGGTTTACGAGAATACGAGCATGTTCGGCAGTGCACAATCACGGAGTACTTACAAACAGACACAGTGTGTGGACAGAAAAGGGAGATCGGACACATTTTGGCTTAAAAACTAACAATAAAGGTGAAGTTATAACACTGAAAGGCTCACCGGAAGAGGTGCTTTAAGACATGGCTAGCTAGTTAGCGGCTAAAGTCCAGCCCCAGTTGGCAGTGTTTTTTAGCTACTTCTAATCACTAATCGTCGCCTCCATGACGACAAATAAAGTAAGTTTCTTACAAGTATCATCCCTGCAGGACGAGTAATAGCTAAACATGCTTCACTACACACCGTAGCTCATCGACGTCAAAATTTAAACAAACGCCATTGGTGGATCCACATCTGACATCCACTGTAATGATACCAAGTACAGTGGCGTATCTAGTCGACACTACTATGATTATATCGATATTTTTTTATTTTATATTATGTTTATAAACTCAGGAAATATGTCCGTGGACACATGAGGATTTTGAATATGACCGATGTAGGATCCTGTAACGACTTGGTATCGGATTGATACCCCAATTTATAGATATAGATTAATAATTAATTTTCTACCACTTGTCCTTAATAATTTTGACAAAATAATAGAATGGAAAATGACACAATATGCTACTGCATATGTCAGCAGCTAAATTAGGAGCCTTTGTTTGCTTACTTACTACTAAAAAACAAGTTGTATTGTATGTTCACTATTTTATTTAAGGACAAACTTGCAAAAAGAAACATATGTTTAATGTACCCTAAGATTTTTTTGTTAAAATAAAGCCAATAATGCAATTTTTTTGTGGCCCCCTTTCTTTCGAAAAGTACCGAAAAGTATCGAAAACATTTTGGTACCGGTACTAAAATATTGGTATCGGGACAACACTAGTACCTATTTACGTATAGTTCATATTTACAATATTTTCTTAAATTGCACTAAACAGTCAGGCCCTCTATGTTTCAGTAAGCTCCATATACCGGTTCTATATTTATCATCATACATCTTTTCTTTGCCATCACTGGTGCCAAAGAAAAAAATATATATATGTAATTACGTTAATTACTGAAATAAACCTTGGTGCTGAGTTTAACTTCATGTTGTGATCAAAACAAAAAATCCCCAAAACATTTTTCACTGAGTGGCCCACAATTCTGGCAATTACATCTTCTCATGCAATTGTAACATTTGCTGTGATGAATGTACACTTATTTGATTCTGTTATGTTTTAATATTATTCAAACGTGATATGATATGTATTATGACGTAATGGATATATGTTATATAAGAACACGTTACTCATGCACGCCACTCAGCGTGTTGGCAGTGCCGTTTAAGTGCACGATAGGAGCAAGTTTGTTGATAGAGTCGCGTGCGGTGACGCCATATTGAGACTCGATGCTGTGTGCCAACATGATGTCTTACTCATATGCTCATCAGCATGTTGCAGAGTGGTGAGGGTCTTTTGCTGAGACACGGGCAGTGTTAGTTAAGTGATGAAAGTACGTCAAATATAATCACCATATATTGTGAAAATATTAAGAAATAATTTTCTTGCTTACACGGACGCAATCTTCGACAAGCTTAGGTCCATATTTAGAGCACAGGACCCTAACCCAGGGGTCGGCAACCCAAAATGTTGAAAGAGCCATATTGGGCCAAAAATACAAAAAAAAAAATCTGTCTTTAGCCGCAAATAATGTATAGTATATAAGTCGTATAATGAAGGCAACACATGATGTAAGTGTCTATATTAGGTATGATAGCCTACTATCAAAATGACTGTTGCAGGCTGAAGCAAAACTTCTTTGACAGAAATGTTGAAATGTAATATTTATTCTACACATTTTTACAACATTGGAAAACATTAGTAAAACTTCTCAGAAGGTGAGATAACTCCTAGAAATGACTGACTTTTAATGGCCAAAGGTCATACCAAAGACGATAAAAATGGGACCCATTACCTCCCTGCTTGGCACTCAGCATCAAGGGTTCGGAATTAGGGATTAAATCACCAAAAATGCTTCCCAGGCGCGGCAACCGCTGCTGCCCACTGCTCCCCTCACCTCCCAGGGGGTGATCAAGGGTGATGGGTGAAATGCAGAGAATAATTTCGCCACACCTAGTGTGTGTGTGACAATCATTGGTACTTTAACTTTTAACTTTTAGGTATAGATGTGTGTGTCCAAGTTAAAGGAAACGGCAGGCTGTCTTCTTTTAATGGATTTATTACAATCATTGCAAGCTGGGTATTGTTTGCTGTGGTCTGGAACAACATGGCACACAAACAACAATCAGAAATGCAGCCAATATTATATACATATAACGTGTCATGAAGCATGCAAATATAAATTATATACAAAGAGGATAAAAGTAAAGGATATTAAATGAGCTCAAATATACCTACAACTAAGGCATAATGATGCAATATGTACATACAGCAAGCCTAAATAGCATGTTAGCATGTATTAGCTTGTAGTCATGCACTGACCAAATGTGCCTGATTAGCACTCCAACAAGTCAATAACATCAACAAAGTGCACCTTTGTGGTTTCACGCACAGCATAAAACGTTTGGTGGACAAAATGAGACAAAGAAGGAGTGGAAGATTTGTACATGTAAACAAACTGTTGCATCACAGTCCACAGTATGATGAGTTCAAGAACCGCCGAAATTAGTAGGACAAAACGATGTTCACCAAATACTGTCATCAGTGAAGCATACACACAAACATGTTAAACAGTGGGCTTTAAAACTATTGGGAAGGTTTGTGTCATGTTGGTCCTCAAACTAAAAACATACTAAAGCAAAAAAATAAATGTTCCCCCATCTTTTTTCCATTTTCCATCCTTTTTAAAAATGCTCCAGGGAGCCACTAGGGCGGCACTAAAGAGCCGCATGCGGGTTGCTGAACCCCGCCCTAACCACATGACCATAACAACGTGCTAATGAGCATAGGTGTAAGGGAGGCATCATGCATGCACAAGGGATCATGTCTCAATTTGGCATCAGTGCACGCCATTCAATCAACTACTGTATATGAAATCATATCAAATCAAATCAAACTTCATTTATATAGCACTTTTCATACACAGGCAAGTGGCCAACACAAAGTGCTATACAAAAAAAAAAATAGAAGAAGAAAATAAAATACACACACGCGCACACACAGCACTTTTGACAATAACAAAACAAAATATGGCATGGAACTGAAGATCTGAGGAAAAATGCCACCTTTGTGGCATCCACATTGGAAAATAACTACAATTAATGCTATCCAAAAATATATTATAAAACATATGATAACATATATGTAAAAAAAATTGAAATGAAACAAATACTACATTAATAAGTTAATAAACAGATACAATTGAGATAATAATAGTAGTATTATTAATGATTAAGATACATACCAAAACAATAAATATAAAAAAACATAAGAGTTTAAATTAACACATACTGTCGGGCTTAATCACAAAACATTATTGCATTTATAATGCAGATTAATCACACAATTTTTTTTTGCAAACATGCTCTTTTACCTTAACCACCTGAAGGTGATTCAGATGGCTATCAGGTGATATGGTCAATGAACACACCAGAGTAAAGAGGAGTGAGGAGACTCAGACTGGTGCTGTCGGTGTCAAATTTTAATCAATCAAAATACAACCGAAGGATGGAATAGAATATAATTTAATTTTGCTAAATTCATGTTACGATCTTTGTTGGCATTGTTTGTCCGGACCCCAGGCTGTAGAGACAGCAGGCGAAAAAACAACCAGACACTGGAAGCATATAGAAAAGTTATGCAGCATGTTGAGGTACTTAGTAAAATGATAAAAATAAACCATCCTGATTGCCAATCAGGGAAAGGTGGGGGAGCCGCTGATCAGGTGTGAATAAAAATAAGAACGCTAGATGGGAAATACAGTAATACAGAAAGTAGGGAAACTAATAATAGAGTCCAGCTTGTTATGTGGTATAACGGCAGTTTGATTCAAGCATCGACATAAATATGCTGGGACAGAAAAAGAAGCTCCAAACTAACCATCACAGCAATATCCCTTCTCTGCATTTAAATACACTATATTGCCAAAAGTATTTGGCCACCCATCCAAATGAACAGAATCAGGTGTATGAAATCAAGCACTTAGGCATGGAGACTGTTTCTGAGAACATTTGTGAAAGAATGGGCCGCTCTCAGAAGCTCAGTGATTTCCAGCGTGGAACTGTCATAGGATGCCACCTGTGCAACAAATCCAGTCGTGAAATGTCCCCGCTCCTAAATACTACAAAGTCAACTGTCGGTTTTTTTTATAAGAAAATGGGAACAACAGCAACTCAGCCACATAGTGCCGAGTGCGAAATTTGGTGGAGGAGGAATTATGGTGTGAGGTTGGTTTTCAGGAGTTGGGCTCGGCCCCTTAGTTCCAGTGAAAGGAACTTTGAATGCTCCAGGATACTAAAACATTTTGGACAATCCCATGCTCCCAACCTTGTGGGAACAGTTTGGAGCGGGCCCCTTCCTCTTCAAACATGACAGTGCACAAAGCAAAGTCCATAAAGACATGGATGACAGAGTCTGGTGTGGATGAACTTGACTGGACTGCACAGAGTCCTGACCTGAACCCGATAGAACACCTTTGGGATGAATTCGAACCGAGACTGAGAGCCAGGCCTTCTCGACCAACATCAGTGTGTGACCTCACCAATGCACTTTTGGAAGAATGGTGGGAAATTCCTATAAACACACTCCGCAACCTTGTGGACAGCCTTCCCAGAAGAGTTGAATTTGTAATAGCTGCAAAAGGTGGACCGACATCATATTGAACTTTATGGGTTAGGAATGGGATGGCACTTTAAGTTCATATGTGAGTCAAGGCAGGTGGCCAAACACTTTTGGCAATATAGTGTATATATTGTGCTGCTATGGCAAAAGAAACAAATAAACCAAAATATTTATTGTGGCATATGAAAAAATAAGCCAGCACATTGAATATGCAGGATACAGTTGTCTTAAACAAACAAGACCAATATAACATATTTGCCTCAGTCCATATCACTGAGCTCATCCGACGTAATATGGATTTAATGAATCATACGCCTCTTCTGCTTCATTTGCTTAATGCAATTTCTACAGCATCACTGTATTTTATTTGCATCACGATTGTTGAGATTTAATATGAATCCATTAAGTGATCGCAGACACGTTTCACACGGATGCCGGCACGCATATAATTGCTGAGGTATTGATGAATACCTGCCTGGTATACAATTGGCTCGGCAGAAAATACATTAAAAAGCATAATCTCGTGCCTAATTATTCCATTAGCTGTGTAATTCTATTAACAAATCTGAAAGGGGGAAAAGCAGGAGACTGTCGGAGGTAATTAAAAGATAAGGTGAACAGAACGGCTTGCATGTCCTTGCTACATGAAGACATTTAGCCTCTGTGGAGAGATCGTAATATTCCCTCAAGTCAGCAGTCATGTGCACATACATCAGGTCCGCGCGAAGACGCACTTAAGGGATGGCAGTGGCGCTCCTCCACCTGCCAACGACCCTCAGAGGGTCGTGCGTTGGAAGACGGTGTGTTGCAGTGTTGCGGCGTCGGGGCTGACAAGATACAAAGTATGGCTCCAGCGCAGTGGTAGTCATCGTAAACGACTCATAAATGAGCACTGAGGTATTCATAGAGTAGGGGCATTTCTGACCTCTTTGCATGATGGGTAATAAGCAGTTGTTTGAAGTTTTATAACATTGAACTACGGTTGTACGGTATACCTATACTAGTATAGTACCGCGATGCTAATGAATCATATTCGGTACTAAACCGTAGGGATGTCCGATAATAGCTTTTTGCCGATATCCGATATTCCGATATTGTCCAACTATTTAATTACCGATACCGATATCAACCGATTTATACAGTCGTGGAATTAACACATTATTATGCCTAATTTGAACAACCAGGTATGGTGAAGATAAGGTACTTTTTAAAAATAATAATAAAATAAGGTAAATAAATTAAAAAAGAAAGTAAAACAATATAAAAACAGTTACATAGAAACTAGTAATTAATGAAAATGAGTAAAATTAACTGTTAAAGGTTAGTACTATTAGTGGACCAGCAGCACGCACGGTCATTTGTGCTTACGGACTGTATCCCTTGCAGACTGTATTGATATATATTGACATATAATGTAGGAACCAGGATATTAATAACAGAAAGTGTGAATGAGTGTGAATGGGGGAGGGAGGTTTTTTGGGTTGGTGCACTAATTGTAAGTGTATCTTGTGTTTTTTATGTTGATTTAATAAAAAAATTAAAAAAACTATCGATAATAAAAATAAAAAAACGATACCGATAATTTCCGATATTACATTTTTATGCATTTATCGGCCGCTAATATCTGACATCTCTACTATACCGCCTCTAAAAAGTACTGGTTCGCCACTCCCCGCGCCCCCGTTGTCGTCAAGTCGTGTCATTGCTGGTTTACGAGCAGACGAGCATGTTCGGCAGCGCACAATCACGGAGTACTTACAAACAGACACAGTGTGTAGACAGAAAAGAGAGAACGGACACTTTTTGGCTTAAAAACTAAGGATAAAGGTGAAGTTATAACACTGGAACGCCCTCAGGTGCTTTAAGACATGGCTACCTAGCTAGTGGCTAAAGTCCATCCGCAGTCGGCAGTGTTTTAGCTACTTCTAAATCACTAATCTTTGTCTCCATGACGACAAATAAAGTACTTTTCTTACAAGTATCATCCCTGCAGGACGCGGAATAGCTAAACATGATTCACTACACACCGTAGCTCACCCGCGTCAAAATGTAAACAAACGCCATGGGTGGATCTACACCTACCATCCACTGTAATGATACAGGAGCGTTTATTGTCGATACTGCTATGATATTTTTTGGCATCACAACATTTTCTTTTGTTTTTAAAAAATGTATATTATGTTTATAAACTCATGAAATATGTCCCTGGACACATGAGGACTTTGAATACGACCAATGTATGATCCTGTAACTACTTGGTATCGGAATGATACCCAAATTTGTGGTATCATCCAAAACTAATGTAAAGTATCAAACAGCAGAATAATAAATTATTATTACATTACAGCAGATATAAATAGTAAATTAACAATTAATGTTCTACCACTTGTCTTTAATAATGTTGACAAAATAATATAATGATAAATGACACAATATGTTACTGCGTATGTCAGCAGACTAAATTATGAGCCTTTGTTTGCTTGCTTACTACTAAAAGACAAGTTATTTAGTATGTTCACTATTTTATTTAAGGTCAAACTTGCAATAAGAAACATATGTTTAATGTACCCTAAGATTTTTGGTTAAAATAAAGCATATAATGCAATTTTGTGTGGTTCCCTTTATTCAGAAAAGTATCAAAGTACCGAAAAATATCAAAATATTTTTTTTGGTACCGGTACCAAAATATTGGTATCGGGACAACACTACCTTTAATACATGTGTTTGGACATACTTGAGAAAGAAATACTGCTACTCAGGCATTTTGTCCGCTTTACTACCGCGTGTCTTTGCATAATGACTGCAGATGGAGACTTTTAACGAGCGACTGACACCCCAAATATTACCGCAGCTACTCCGCCCTCCAGCTGCTCGGATGAGAAGCATTAAAAAAAAAAGGACAAGATTAGAGGAGAATGGTGGATCAACTTCATCAGTTAATTAAACTCCATTGCAGCTTGATGAGCAATTAATCAAGGGCGGCTCGCGGTACGTCAGGCAAGGCTGACTTTGTCGCGATACGCCACGTGTGCGGCATACAGCGTGCTCCCGTGAGGCAGCGCAAGGGAGCAACCCCGGGATTGCAGTAATGGCCACGGTTTATATAAGTAGCCATCAATCACTCGTCTGACATTAGCCAGCGACTTATTAAAGCTCCGGGATTATGATCCTCTTGGCACGTGGAGGAGCTGCATGTTTAAATTCAACCAATTTCTGGGACATATGGTCATGTTTTGGATTATTACATACATGGGGAATATTATTAACATACGACGTGCCTTCTCTCTTGAAGCTGCGGTTATAGCGGAATTAATGGACTCTAATGGCAATTTATGAACAAAAGTGTTGGGACACAGAGTCATTACGCCGACAGTGCGAGTAGTGGGGATGGGTACCTTTCAAATACCAATTTTTGGTACTTTTGTGTGTAATCATGTAGGAATAAATATTAAGTACAAGTATGCATTCATTTAAATTTGCCTTGCCGTAGTCAGGAAGTAGTCTTTGCCAGTAAATTGAAGGTACCAGTCTTGTAACGGTACAGTGGGAGAAGGAGACAGCACGGATGCAGGGACGTCGTTAGCTTGCAGCGTGTTTATTGAAATATCAGAATCAGAAGAGTTTTTATTGCCATTGTTTGAGAACGGGTTCACAAACTAGGAATTTTACTAGGCGCAATCGTGCAACATAAAACACATATAACACAGAATAGAATAACATGAGCTGTAACTGAGCTAGAATAACATGAACACAGAATATAACAACATGTATATAACATGCATATAACATCCATCCATCCATCCATTTTCTACCGCTTATTCCCTTTGGGGTCACGGGGGGCGCTGGAGCCTATCTCAGCTACAATCGGGCGGAAGGCGGGGTACACCCTGGACAAGTCGCCACCTCATCGCAGGGCCAACACAGATAGACAGACAACATTCACACTCACATCCACACACTAGGGCCAATTTAGTGTTGCCAATCAACTTATCCCCAGGTGCATGTCTTTGGAGGTGGGAGGAAGCCGGAGTACCCGGAGGGAACCCACGCAGTCACGGGGAGAACATGCAAACTCCACACAGAAAGATCCCGAGCCCGGGATTGAACCCATGACTACTCAGGACCTTCGTATTGTGAGGCAGATGCACTAACCCCTCTGCCACCGTGAAGCCCCTGCATATAACATAACACACAAATATATCAATATATATGAAGTGTGGGATTAACCCGAATGTATACGGTGTGACTATGTGTAGTAAGTATCTGAGTAGTGTTACCGGGTGGTGTTGAAGGTGCGTGTTGAGGTCGGTGCAGAAATCCAGAAAGGGCAAGGCAGGCTCGGAGATCCAGGGACAGGCAGGAGGTCAGGGGCTGGAGCGAGGCGTCGTGGTCCAAAGGCAGGCGTGAGGTCGAGATCCAGGTAGGCAGCAGAGTCCAGAGGGGATCCAAGGAAACGAGACACACAGCTCGAAACCAGGGGATGACGACGGGTTGCTGGATGACGACACAAGACATGACACAGTGAGCACGACGGAGGGGAAGCACAAAGAGCAAGGAAGCACATGGGCAAAGAAGCGAGAGACGTGAGAGGCTGACTGAACAAGTACAAGTAGCTACGTTCTGGCACTGGAACGCAGTACACGCTGGCTTTTGAAGGCAGGAGACTCGTCAGCGTCAGGTGTGTTGATTGCAGAGGGAGGAGAGGAACGCCCATGGGCGTGTCCGGAGGTGCACAGCAGAGTGAGAGACAGCAGGATGTTTGAACCGTAACAAGTCTTGTATTTTGTGTGTATACCGTACTATAAGTATTGTACTTATGACACCCCAGCTCCTTGAAACGTGCATCTTCGTGGTGGTTTTGATTACCAAATTTGGAGGTGTTGAAATCGCCATCAAAAAATCACTAATGCTAATCAGTAGCATGTATATGGCATGACCAACGTAGATTAGCATTGAGGTAGCACATTTTGAAAGGTAGAACCTTGCTTTTGAGCATGTTTTAGTAGGCACACTTGCTTTGTTGGCATGCAAAATTGTAACATTACCTAGAGGCAGTCTGCTACAAATATGTATGTTTTCCCACCAAGTGCTGGGACCGATGAGCAGTCTCCAATCGAACATCATGCCACGTGCAACAAATGTATCGACATATGATATCATCCGTCCATCTATCGTCTTCTGCTTATCCGAAGTCGTGTCGCGGGGGCAGCAGCCCAAGCAGAAAAGCCCAGACTTCCTTCTCCCCAGCTTCTTCGTCCAGCTCTTCCTGGGCATTCCCTGGCCAGCTGGGAGACATAGTCTCTCCACCGTGTCCTGGGTCTTCCGTGTGGTCTCGCACCAGTCGGATGCCCCCTAAAGACCTCTCCAGGGATGCGTTCGGGGGGCATTCTGACCAAATGCCCGAACCACCTCATCTGGCTCTTCTTGATTAATTGAAACCCGATTGTCCCGACAGAGTTTGGTCAGTATTGAGAAGGAGAAAAACCTGTGGATTTGATTTCCCACCTTCTTCTTTTCGAGGAAGGCTTTGTACAATATTTTGGAATATATCTGGTTTTGTCTATTCGTCTGGAGTGTGTGAGGTCAGAGGTTATAGTGTCCTATTTTTTTCACATTCCATTATGTTGTTGTGTAGTATAACGCTTCTACTCCCGAACCAATGCTTACAAAATTGTTAACATTTGCCAAAACATGTCTCCTGACCATACCTGTCGACCTTATCGTTTTTGCTGGGGAATCAACGTTTTTGCCATTCTTTCTCAGCTTTTCTATACGCGTACTTAGGAATGGATACCGACCTAACCCGTCCGTTCGTACAGGGTAACAATTCACGTAAAATCCAACAGTGCCATGTTTCCGCACCTGGGTTGCATACGATGTCACGCCTTGTTGCCAACTCAGTCAACTCTTTGCACTTTGGCACTTGGCAATCACACCAGCAGCACTGAGAGCACAGTCAGTCACACTTCCTGGTAATATTGCAATTTTCAATGCCCCCCCAAAAAATGATTAAATAAGTTAAGTGAGGCTCCACTTTTTCAAAAATGTGCTACTATGATTTTAATATATTTTGGCTTTACTATTGAAATGCTACTGATTAGCAGTAGCAATTTTTCCTGGCGATTTCAACACTTCCAAATGTGTTAATGAAAACTGCAACTAAGATGTACATTGCAATCAAACAGCTGGTAGGTATTAAGTGCAATACTTAAAGTATTGACGCTTTTTAGAGCGCAACAAAAAACAACACCATAAACTATACACTACTGCCATCTAACGTCTTGGAACTTAATGTCATACATGCAAATGAGACTCAGAAATGTGATAACAAAACAATATATAACAATTGGACAGCAGTTAACATAATCAGCTCATTTATAAATGTGGCAATAAAAAATTTGATTTTATTAACAAAAACAATAATTATTTACTAACACGTCCAAAAGTACCCAAAATTGGTACCGTTAAGTATCAGTATCGATTCCCAGGTACCGGGAATTGGTACAGTATCGGTTCAAATAAGGACGGGACCCATCCCTATGCGTACTGCAGCTACTTCAGCGATCAAGTCTGCTCAACTCAAGCTTTAGCCACTTAGAGGTATGCTTGTAATAGGGCCGCGACATGTTGCATGTTGACTAGGGATGTCCGATAATGGCTTTTTGCCGATATCCGATATTCCGATATTGTCCAACTCTTTAATTACCGATACCGATATCAACCGATACCGATATCAACCGATATATACAGTCGTGGAATTAACACATTATTATGCCTAATTTGGACAACCAGGTATGGTGAAGATAAGGTACTTTTAAAAAAAAATTAATAAAATAAAATAAGATAAATAAATTAAAAACATTTTCTTGAATAAAAAAGAAAATAAAACAATATAAAAACAGTTACATTGAAACTATTAATTAATGAAAATGAGTAAAATTAACTGTTAAAGGTTAGTACTATTAGTGGACCAGCAGCACGCACAATCATGTGTGCTTACGGACTGTATCCCTTGCAGACTGTATTGATATATATTGATATATAATGTAGGAACCAGATTATTAATAACAGAAAGAAACAACCCTTTTGTGTGAATGAATGTGAATGAGTGTAAATGGGGGAGGGAGGTTTTTGGGTTGGTGCACTAATTGTAAGTGTATCTTGTGTTTATTTTGTTGATTTAATAAAAAAAAACCAAAAAAAACGATACCGATAATTTAAAAAAAACGATACCGACAATTTCCGATATTACATTTTAACACATTTATTGGACGATAATATCGGCTGGCCGTTATTATCGGACATCTCTAATGTTGACCTAATGAAAGATGCGAGAGAGATGGATGAAACGAGAATATGTCAGCGAAGGCGTCTCTGCCAAAAGTGCAAACTTTGTGTCAATATTTAGACAAATAGGAAACTTATCAATTTTACCTAAAGAAGGTAAACATCTTTTCTTTAGCTTGAAAAATGTCTGAACTATAAACGCCCTAAGGAACTCAGAGTTGTTGTTTTTTTTCATATTCGCAATATTACGCAGTGCCTCACTCAGGAACCTTATGTAAAACTCGCAAACTGTTGTGTGAGTACGTTGGAATATATGGTCTAATGGTTATTGATGTGCTCTTGTGAGGTTAATTGACATGTGTTCGAGTAAAGTCCAGGCCATAAATTATTATTGTTTTTTTTATTATTATTTAACGCTGATTTGTGATGAAAATTCCATATTCTTACCTATTTTCCAGAAAATGTCATATATTCTGGAATGCAAATGTTGACAAATACACTACATGGTGCCTATGTTATTAAACGCCAAAGTTTGACCTAATTTGTCGGCTTAACTCAAACTTTTTGTAACTTAGACTCTAGAGCCCTCTTCAAATCAAGACTCAAAACACACCTATTCTTGACTGCTTATTCATTGTAATCATCTTATATTATCTATCTTTGTTGTTGTTGTTGTTTTTATCCAATTTGATTTTATTGTTTTGATTTTGTACGGTGTACTTAAGTGCCCAGAAAGGCGCCTTATAAGTAAAATGTATTATTATTATTATTATTTTTCACACAGCTCAAAACACTATCCAAATCACTGGCTGTATTTTTAGGGTTTGCTAAATCACCTTTTTAGTACACACCTTCAGGGGACTGACAAGCACATGAAACATGGAAAAACATTAACCCCATCAACCAAAAACTTAGCAACTATCCATCATGCATCCATTTTCTTGTCCCTCGCATTGCTTGTTTGTCCACTGTTCATAAAACTTTTAAGTAAATCTGTATTGCATGTATGCTACATTCTAATAAAGCATTTAGTGCGAAATCCATTTCCATCCATGCTGTACCGTTTATCCAGTTCAGGGCCTATCCAAGGTGACTTTGAACAAGAGGTGGACAGAGCCTTGACTGGTCCCCCGTCAATCACAGGGTACCTTGAGACCAGGGGTGTCCAAACTTTTTCCACTGAGGGCCGCACACCAATTTCAAAACCAATACAATAT
Source organism: Nerophis lumbriciformis (assembly GCF_033978685.3). NCBI lineage: Eukaryota > Metazoa > Chordata > Actinopteri > Syngnathiformes > Syngnathidae > Nerophis > Nerophis lumbriciformis. Next base: position 24,667,999 of record NC_084549.2, read on the forward strand.
ATAGATTTTTTTTTTTTTTTACCTTTTGAGATCCCTCAAGTTTCTTCCCGGGGACCCTGAAGGGTCTCAGTCATAAACATAGTAAGAAAATGAGTCATATATTATTATTATCTTTTTTATTATTCTTTGTTAAATCTCTAGATCAACTTCAGGTCTATATGTCGATATAAAGTAAAAACAAAGTGTATGTTTTATGCCCTTTTTGTCAAATGAAACCCTTTTTTTTTTTTTATGGCAAAATCACAAAATATTAACTATTTCCCCCCAAAATAATTTAAGGTGGAATATTTGAAGTAAGTCATAACAACATTGATTGGATTTCCTTATTATTCTTTCGCAATGACAGTTTAAATTAAAAATCCCACTTACATTCTTGGGGGTCCAAGACTCATAAAAGACTCATAAAAGTGTTTAAAAAAACCTTTTCTACTTTTAGCTCTTGAGTCTTGAGATCAACTTTAAATCTAACTGTAGATTATACTGTACGCTTTTATTAAAAAAAATAAATTAAAAAAAATTAAAATATCTTTTTTTAATACCTTTTTTGTCAAATAAAATGTTCTTTGATGCAAAACAAATTGCAATATTTTCCTCAAAAATATTTTAAAGTGGAGTATTTCATGTATAGTAGTTGGATCTTTGAATAGGTTAATAATTCATAACAACAATAATTATGCATCATTGTTATTTTTGAGCAATAACAGCTTTAAAGAAAGAAAAAAATGCCTAATGTGTGTCATTAGACTCAACATTGCAACTTTTACTTGTCACGTTTCACCTGTTTGCTCTTTTATTCCACTTTTTTATGTTTACGTACTTAATAAAAAATAGTTATAGAATGTGCCGCAGGCCAAAAAAAGATTGACTGCGGGTCGCAAATAGCCCCCGGGCCATACTTTGCGCACCCTACTACTCTAGACCAGTGGTTTTCAACCACTGGGCCGCGGCACACTGGTGTACCGTGAGATACAGTCTGGTGTAACTTCACCTAATTGGGTTAAAAATATTTTTTGCAAACCAGTAATTATAATCCGCAAATAATGTGCCGTGGTTGAGTGTCTGTGCTGTGTAGAGCTCGGCAGAGTAACCGTGTAATACTCTTACATATCAGCAGGTGGCAGCAGGTAGCTAATTGCTTTGTAGATGTCGGGAACATGGTTTGTCGCGATCACAATATGCGGGAGGCACCGTGTAGGTAAAAAGGTATCCAACACTTAAATAAAAAATAAACAGAAGGCAAGTGCCGCTAAGAAAAGGCTATGCAAAACGAAACTAAAACTGAACTGGCTGCAAAGTAAACAAACACAGAATGCTGGACGACAGCAAAGACTTACAGCGTGTGGAGCAGATGGCGTCCACAAAGTACATCCGTACATGGCATGACAATCAACAATGTCCCCACAAAGAAGGATAGCGAAAACAAGGCAGGTGCGGGAATAGCGTTCAAGGAAGACATGAAACTGCTACAGGAAAATACCAAAAAAAGAGAAAAAGCCACCAAAATAGGAGCGCAACACAATAACTAAAACACTACACACAGGAAAACACCAAAAAAATTTTAATAAGTCACGGCGTGATGTGACAGGTCGTGATAGTACTTAGAGACAAGAGCTATTGTGATGCATGGTTAGGTATGGTTTGAATTCATATCCAACAATTGCGAGAACGACTTTTTACTGTCAATATTGGCTACTGAGTTTAAGTTTTTAATGTTTTCTGCTGGTGGTGTGCCTCAGAATTTTTTCAATGAAAAAATGTGCCTTGGTTCAGAAAAGATTGAAAAACACTGCTCTAGACCAGGAGTCGGCAACCCGCGGCTCCAGAGCCGCATGCGGCTCTTTGATCACTCTGATGCGGCCCAGCTGCATACTTGCCGACACCCTTGATTTTCCCGGGACACTTCCGGACATCAGTGACTCTCGCAAAAAACTTTCGGGATTATTATTCTCCGAGTTTCACCCTTACAATAATAATAAGGGCGTGCCATGATGGTACAGTACTTAACACCCTCTACAATCTGCATTAAATAAATAAATAATGATAAATGGGTTATACTTGTATAGCGCTTTTCTACCTTCAAGGTACTCAAAGCGCTTTGACAGTATTTCCACATTCACCCATTCACACACACACATTCACACACTGATGGCGGGAGCTGCCATGCAAGGCGCTAACCAGCAGCCATCAGGAGCAAGGGGTGAAGTGTCTTGCCCAAGGACACAACGGACGTGACTCGGATGGTAGAAGGTGGGGATTGAACCCCAGTAACCAGCAACCCTCCGATTGCTGACACGGCCACTCTACCAACTTCGCCACGCCGTCCATTAACAGCGTGCCAGCCCAGCCTCTTGTTATGAGAATCTTCTGCTTGCACAGCAAGGCATACTTGGTCAACAGCCACACAGGTTACACTGACGGTGGTCATATAAGACAACTTTAACACTCTTACTAATAATGCGCCACACTTTGAACCAAAACCAAACAAGAATGACAAACACATTTCAGGAGAACATCTGCACCTTAACACAACATAAACACAACAGAACAAATACCCAGAATCCCATGCAGCCCTGACTCTTCCGGGCTACATTATACACCCCTGCTACCACCAAACCCCGCCCCCACCCCAACCCTGCTCCCTCACACATCAACACGCCCTTCCCCCCACCCCCGCCCCCCATCCGTGCGTCGGTTGAGGTGGGCGGGGTTTGGTAGCGGGGGTGTATAATGTAGCCCGGAAGAGTTAGGGCTGCATGGGATTTTGGGTATTTGTTCTGTTGTGAAATGTGTTTGTCATTCTTGTTTGGTGTGGGTTCACAGTGTGGCGCATTATTAGTAAGAGTGTTAAAGTTTTTTTATACCGCCACCGTCAGTGTAACCTGTGTGGTTGTTGACCAAGTATGCCTTGCTGTCATTTACATGTGCAAGCAGAAGCCCCATACAACGCATGGCTGGGCTGGCACGCTGGTTGTAACGAGCGCCAAATGCTGTACCATCACGGCACGGTCGAGAGACCATTTGCCTTGAAAGTCGTAGTCTGCCGGAAAAATCAGTAGGGTTGACAAGTATGTTATAAAACCCGCGGGCCGCACTAACATTCAATTTATATATTAAGGTATGGGCCGTGTGTCTGAAACCCTTGGTTTATACATAGCACAAAGCTAAAAAAAAACTTTGTATGCAGTGTTATTTCATTTTAAAATTCAAAAGATTTTTGTGGCTCCCATTGTTTTCTTTAATTTGTGAAACTGGTCAAAATGGCTCTTTGACTGGTAAAGGTTGCCGACCCCTGCTCTAGACAAACAACAGTTGACACCTATGGACAATTTAGAGTTTCCAACGAATCTACAATAACATGCATGTATTTGGAATGTGGAAAAAAAAAAACACACAAACAAACATTCCAGCTGCACACAGAGAGGTCCAAGCCAGATTCAAGGATGGAACAACCTGCTTTTGAGGCAGACGTGTGAGCCACGCGGCCACCGCCTTGCCCTGAAGCTCTTATCATTGATCTAACTCTATATCAGATAGCTTCCTTTGTTTGTTGTCTATTACCACTTTTATAGTCCTATTTTTAAAGTCGTAAACTATATGCATTAACTGGACCGCGGGGAGGACTCAGGAGTAAATTGAAGGAGGCTATTTAAGGTTTTAATGTGTCCAGTATGTGAAGGTCTTTAGGATTATAACTTACAGATGGTCTTCTTAGACTAGATATCGTAGTATAATTCTGTGCACAGCGGCTTGGTGTGGAGTCTGATGTAGGCCGGCGCTCACCGCCCGCCGGCTGTCTGCTGGATGAAGGGTTTTAAGGGGAGCAAATCACTCAACGTGACGCGTATTAACTCATAGGCAAGGTTTTACATCAATATCTGCCGATCATCCGCTCACAAGTCCTACAAGGATCAGGTGAATTTAGCAAAGGGCTTGAGCACGTATTTGCAGTTATTAAGGGTGTTAATTGCAATGTAACACTTCAAAGAAGAAGCCCGGCTATATCTGAATTTGAATACAACCCGAAGCAGAGTCTGATGGAAAGCAGTTGATGAGTTCATTTGGGAGAGTTATGGTGAAAGGCTGAGATGCAGAGCAGTGTTTGCAATGCTGACTGGATAATGGCATGCAGAGTGCTGCAGCGCTACCCGAGGTTGAGCCTGCGACCATATGCTCCTTTCACTGACGCCCTTAAGAGCAGAAAGAGATAGAGGCCATGAGCGTGCACACTCATTGAAAATTGGTTAAACAGTATCTATTAACAACTTGGACCTTGTTTGAGTAAATTTTACCCCCCGACACTTCAAAATACACCCCGAAAGGACTTTAGAATCAGGGGTGTCAAACTGGTTTTGGTTCAGGAGCCACATAAACACCAATTAAATGTCAAGTGGGGCGGACCAGTACAATCATAACATCATTGTTATACTTATAAACAGCGGCGTCAAAGTGGGGGTGTGGGCGTAAGTCCTGGGGCCCCAAGCAAAGGCAAAGACTTTTGTAAAGTTTGAAGATTTTTTTTTTTTTTATTGCATTTAAATGTTTTTTTTTTGTTTGTTTTTTAAAGACAACATAGACGTAAATATAAAATTAATATAGCCGTGAACGTTTAGTAATAAAGTTGCTTGAATAAAATTAAGTTAAAGTTAAAGTACCACTGATAGTCACACACGCACACACTAGGTGTGGTGAAATTACCCTCTGCATTTGACCCATCCCCTTGTTCCACCCCCTGGGAGGAGAGGGGAGCAGTGAGCAGCAGCGGTGGCCACGCTCGGGAATCATGTTGGTGATTTAACCCCCGATTTCAACCCTTGATGCTGAGTGTCAAGCAGGGAGGTAATGGGTACCATTGTTATAGTCTTTGGTATGACTCGGCCGGGGTCTGAACTCACAACCTACTGATCTCAGGGCAGACACTTTTAGCAAGAATGTCAAAGTCTGACAACACATTAGATCGTTCCACTTGAATAGTTAGGCACTCACACACAGCATCAGCATTTTGGAACAAGGAAAGGTGATAGACAGTTCAGACTATAATAAATATATTTGTGGCGGCACATAGGACGAAGTTATATACTGTACAAGTTTCACTTTTGCATCTCATTGCCCATAACTGTGGTGAGTAATATTTATATATATATATATGTATATATATATATATATATATATATATATATATATATATATATATATATATATATATATATATATATATATATATATATGTATATATATATACATATATATATATATATATATATACATGAATTTTCATATATTACTCATTGTTAAAAGCCATGTCTTAAAGCACCTCTTCCTGAGGGCGATTCAGTGTTATAACTTCACCTTTATCGTTAGTTTTTAAGCCAAAATGCGTCCATTCTCCCTTTTCTGTCTACACACTGTGTCTGCTTGTAAGTACTCTGTGATTGTGCGCTGCCGAACATGCTCCTGCTCGTAAACCAGCAATGTCACGACATGACGACGACGAGGGCACAAGGGGGCTTGGGGGACCGGTACTTTTCTGAGGAGGTATAGTACCGAATATGATTCATTAGTATCAAGGTACTATACTAATACCGGTATACCGTACAACCCTAGTATGCATATGAATTTTGTCGCCAATTAAAAAAAATTTAAATTAATAAAATTAACAATTTTTTTCTTTTGTTCTTTCTTTTAGGAAAGAGGAAACATTGCTGTTGTCTTTAATGTGGGAACGGACGACATTAACATAGAGGAGACCTCAAAGTTTGTAAACGACGGAAAGTACCATATAGTGAAGTTTACGAGGAGTGGCGGTAACGCCACTCTGCAGTTGGATGATCTGCCCGTCATTGAGCGCTACCCGACAGGTGAGTGACCCGCTCTGTCTCTCCTTGGAATGTATTTGCCAGTTAGAGATGATCAAAAAAAAACCTTCAATGCGTTACTTGTTTCCGGGTGTCCAGAAGGCATGGATTTGATTTTGTTTGTTTTTGCCAGCAGCTGTATAGAATAATACCAGTGTTGCTTTGGTATTACGTAAAACTACACACGTGTCGCTTTTAACAGTACAAGCTGCTTTTTTTCTTCAATGTAACACAAATCGCCCACACTGTGCAACTAATGGAGTATGCAGATTAAAAATCTGCCTACACCGTACAGTATAATTAACTATTTAATTGGGAGTTTACAGTACAACACTAAAATGAAATTAAATGTCATGTTTTTTTTCTGCAATTCTTCTATCTGGTTGTTTAGGAATGAACAAGCAACACTGGTATATTTCTGTAAGAGAATGTCAATATGTGAGTAATAACATGACTGCATTACCTCAAAAAGAGTACGATTGTTTTGAACAGCTTAAGGCTATGACAAAAGCTACAGCGGATAAAGTGAATATTTGACATATGCTCATGAAACAAAACCAACTAAGGATTGCAACATTCGCCCCGAAAGAGCCAGCTTGCCAGTTTCAAATCAAGATGATATGCTTGAGCCTGAGCCTGCATTAAACATCCAGGGAGGAGGACAAATTCAAACCATCTTTCCGCTTTTGCATAATGTTTGCTGACCTTTTTAGCAATGACCGGCGCATCCATCCAAAAGAAAGATGGTCAAAAGCGTTCAATCCTTGCTGCTAGCCTCAGGTGAAACATGGGTAGCAATACTTTTGACGTGTTAAAGACAAAGGTTGCTATGTCAATTCAATCCACCAGCCACAGTGCAATGGAATATAGGTGACATAAAACTCACATTGGAACTGCTTGTGTATTTGTACATTTCTGGGTCTCTCTTATAATATTTATATATTCATTTGATAGGGAAATCATAATACAGGGGCAGCACGGTGGAGCAGGGGTTAGTGCATTTGCCTCACAATACGAAGGTCCTGAGTAGTCCTGAGTTCAATCCCGGGCTCGGGATCTTTCTGTGTGGAGTTTGCATGTTCTCCCCGTGACTACGTGGGTTCCCTCCGGGTACTCCGGCTTCCTCCCACCGCCAAAAACATGCACCTGGGGATAGGTTGATTGGCAACACTAAATTGGCCCTCGTGTGTGAATGTTGTCTGTCTATCTGTGTTGGCCCTGTGATGAGGTGGCGACTTGTCCAGAGTGTACACCGCCTTCCACCCGAATGCAGCTGAGATAGGCTCCAGCACCCCCCCGCAACCCCAAAAGGGACAAGCGGTAGAAAATGGATGGATGGATCATAATACAGGTACTGAAAAAAAAGATTATTTTTCTTTTTTTTTCTCCATCCCCCAAAAAAATTCAAAAAATAAAAATAAAAAATTACAAAAAATAAAATAAAAGTAAAATAATAATAATAACACCCCCTCCGACTCCCCGTCCTATATTTCAGTCACAGTGGGTAGCAATGTACTGCCTTCCTCTTCACCACAAGCAGATAGAGAATTACACGAACTGACTAAAAGGAAAAAAAGTCACAACAAAAATAAAAATCACAAACATACAGAGAACAGTCACTGAATAAAAACAACAACAACAACAAAAAATAAGAGTTGAGGTAAATGAAAAGGTTCATTGTCAACAGTGAGTGTCACATTTATCCTATAGTGTCTTTAATTTAGCTATGGGGCTAATTATGCAGCCCCAGGTCAAGTCAAATTGTTTTGGTGTACCCCTCAGATTATATTGAATTTTCTCTAAATCTAAGAAAAACATGAGGTCCTTAAACCATAGGGAGACCTTGGAGGCAAACTGTAATTTCCACTCCAATAAAATCCTTCTACGAGCTATTGATGATGCAAAGGCGATACTATCCCTAAACGTCTGCTTAATTTTTTGATAGTTTGGTGGAATTCCAAAAATAGCCAATTCTGCACATGGCGTCAACTTAAAATTTAGTGCATCTGCAAGATGTGTAAAAATATTAATCCAGTAGGCTTTCAGACAGGGACAGGACCAGAACATGTGTGTCATGTTTGCAGGAGTCGATTGACAGCGATTACATGTATCTGCAATATTGGCATACATTTTGGAAAGTTTAGCGTTAGTAAAATATATGCAATGGACAACCTTAAACTGTATTAGATTAAGCTTTATACAAGATGTGCTGTATCAATGCAGATTTCCAGTCATTGTCATCCAAATTGTCTGAGTACCTGCCCAACCATCAAGTGTGAAATTACCCTACCAAGTTATTTTCACGTATTTGGCTGTTTCAGAAATATTGTCTCCAAGCAAACTTTTCAGATTTTGGCTTTAATGTGCGTTAATGAAACACAATGTTTCTCTCAATCAACTGCACAGAACCACTTTTATGTCAAAGCCAAAAGCTGAGCAGAGCTGCGGTGTTGTTGAATGCACACGCCACACAATTCATGTCACACCATTGCACACACAAGTCACAGATTGGCTGTAAGGTGAAAATTGATGAGAAAAAAACCCCTGAAAAATGGCACTCTATCTCTATTTTGTTGCCACACAACTATAAAGGCATGAACCAGTCTCTATGTTTCCATGCACTAAATTAGTCTCATTTTTGAAATAGTTGGGTTATTTGTGGGGATGTCCGATAATGGCTTTTTGCCGATATCCGATATTCCGATATTGACCACACCCTTAATTACCGATACCGATATCAACCGATACCGATATCAACCGATACTGATGTATACAGTCGTGGAATTAACACATTATCATGCCTAATTTGGACAACCAGGTATGGTGAAGATAAGGTACTTTAAAAAAAATTAAAATAAAATAAAATAAGATAAATAAATTAAAAACATTTTCTTGAATAAAAAAGAAAGTAAAACAATATAAAAACAGTTACATAGAAACTAGTAATTAATGAAAATGAGTAAAATTAACTGTTAAAGGTTAGTACTATTAGTGAACCAGCAGCACGCACAATCATGTGTGCTTACGGACTGTATCCCTTGCAGACGGTATTGATATATATTGATATATAATGTAGGAACCAGAATATTAATAACAGAAAGAAACAACCCTTTTGTGTGAATGAGTGTAAATGAGGGAGGGAGTTTTTTGGGGTTAGTGTACTAATTGTAAGTGTATCTTGTGTTTTTTATGTTGATTTAATAAAAAAATAAAAATAAAATAAAATTATTTAAAAAAAACGATACCGATAATAAAAAAAACGATACCGATAATTTCCGATATTACATTTTAAAGCATCTCTAGTTATTTGTATTTTCATACCTACGTGTGAAGTCCCAGTGTCCATGCACACTCTCTAATGCCACTATTGGTCATACGCCGTGTGCCTTTTAGCACAGATAAGTTAAAGTTAAAGTACCACTAATAGTCACACACACAGTAGGTGTGGTGAAATTACCCTCTGCATTTGACCCATCCCCTTGTTCACCCCCTGGGAGGTGAGGGGAGCAGTGAGCAGCAGCGGTGGCCGCGCTCGAGAATCATGTTGGTGATTTAGCCCCCAATTCCAACCCTTGATGCTGAGTGCCAAGCAGGGAGGTAATGGGTCCCATTTTTATAGTCTTTGGTATGACTCTGCCGGGGTTTGAACTCACGACCTCAGGGCGGACGCTCTATCCACAAGGCCAATGAGCAGGTCTTAAATAATGTCAACATCATTGAAACATAAATTTAAAAACGTTATTTCGAGTTCAACTCCGAAATGGATTTAAATTCTAGATCTTGTTCGTTGATTTGCAAGGTCTAGTAAGGCGCACTATGAGGCACCAAAGATTTGTCGCCCATATTCTAATCAGTGACAGAGCATGATGTGTCCAGGAAGACATTTGGGATAGAAATTATATATGAAGCACCATGTCATTTAATAATTTACAATCTATTTGCGCTTCTTTACGCAAAATGGGCCCCCCCACAAGGATCACCAAGCCCTACCCCGGATTTCCACTGGATCTGCGTATTGCTTTTCCGGTTGACCTATGACGTCACACTAGTCATCTGTGGCTCCTAACAAGTCAACAACCTAGCTCTGTTGTACATGATGTCCGCTATAATATTGACATAGATTATAAATATTATGTCTCGTATGGCTATGCTGATGTTAAATAGCTGACAGCATCAAAAAATGATCTCAGATTACGCTACTACCAAGAATGTATCAGAGTGAATGCAGGTCCAAAGCAAAGAAAGACCGGCGGCAGAGAGTTGTTTCGCAGGAATTTGGGATCATGGAAACAAAACTTTCGAAATGTCACAGCGTTCATTCATAAGGCTCTTTGGATTGATGGAAGGAGTTTTAAATCTGGAGGAAAAGACCGTTTGTGCCCCAGGCTGATACTGTTCCAGATGAAGGTTGTTATTGTTGTGTACAATTTTGCTCATTGTGTAGAATACAGTTATTTGTATTTCTTTCGGGAGTCAGAATTAAGCCATTTCCTTAGTTACCTTCTTAAATAAGTATATTTTTTACTCCAATCGATGCACTTCAAAAAGTTCAGTTATTTTAATTTGTGAAGCAAATAAACAGTCTCCTCTTAATGACAATTGTTGCTATGATTTTATTGAACGGTATCTGCTTCCGGGTTATAGCCCGGGCTGGCCCATGCTCGATATGAAGGGTTCCCTCAAGCTGCACACGCCCACTTGAGAGATTTGGTTTTCAATCGCATAATCCAGGTGTGTTAGTCCGACTTTTTAAAAACCAAACCCGACCGGATTAAGGTGTTGAATAATTATTGTCAAAAAGCAACTGAGTTGTTCAACATCAGGACCTAATTCAACGAGTTCTCAATGTTGTTGTAATGTCTTGTGCCTGCTGGGTATCCTTAATGATGGTCACACAGTTGGAGCGGCTTGGATGGTGCATGCAGCTTGGGAGATGTCAAGTGCTGTATGTAACTGCCTTACCGTGTTATCTCCTCTCAGTTTAGCTCTATCAGGCACACACAGTATCTCTTTGTTGCTAAAGCAGTCCACTATGATTCATGTGTGATGGACCCGAGTGGTGGGATATTAAAATCTAATCTAATTTTGTTAAAAACCAATATAAATATTAAGAACCCAATGTAGTGAGAGCAACCGTCCCAAAATAAGGAAAGATAATGATGCTGATTTACAATTTATTACAATATAGATTAAAACCGTCCAGTTGTCAATACTAAAAGTACCAATTGTTAACCAATATTATGGTGAGGGTACAGCCGCGACAGGCGTAGTGGGTCAGCGTCCTGTCCCCACCCACTTCCACAGCGTCCTCCTGCACACAGAATTAAAACGGAGGCAGGCCACGGGGATCAATCAATCAATCAATGTTTATTTATATAGCCCTAAATCACAAGTGTCTCAAAGGGCTGCACAAGCCACAACGACATCCTCGGTACAGAGCCCACATAAGGGCAAGGAAAAACTCACCCCAGTGGGACGTCGATGTGAATGACTATGAGAAACCTTGGAGAGGACCGCATATGTGGGTAACCCAGACCCTCTAGGGGTGACCGAATGCAATGGATGTCGAGTGGGTCTGACATAATATTGTGAGAGTCCAGTCCATAGTGGATCCAACATAAAAGTAAGAGTCCAGTCCATAGTGGGGCCAGCAGGACACCATCCCAAGCAGAGACGAGTCAGCAGCGCAGAGATGTTCCCAACCGATGCACAGGATAAAATCTTCTAAAACTACTGAGACGCTCTCCGGGCTGACGCCACACTTACACGCAAGGCAGGGTTTCCCCTGCCCCTGCTGTAGTTCCGCGTCAAAGTATTGGGTACGCCCACTCTCCTCGCCAGTCGCCGGTCACTCGCGGGACCTACGTGGCCGTACCCGTCTTGTCTCGCTCCGCCTCTTGGTCGCTCCTGGGAGTCACTGCAGGTCTCTGGGTCCCGATCGCTCCTGCCCACAGGACCACACAGCCAGCGTACAACGCACGAGCCCGCAAGCCCACAGCCAAAGGCGGTTTGATCACCCCCACATATCCACAATCCACGACACTTATTTCGGAGGCAGAGTTTCCTCTGCCCCTGCGTGTTGTGGGCTTCTTGGGGTTCACTCCGGTAGCTTGCGGGGTCTGCTGTGTAGTCCTGGATTCCTTCCCAGCCTGCGGGCGTCCACTCGGACGCTCTTGGCAAAGCCTGTCGATACTCTCCGGTCGCTTCCTCCTCCTTCCGTCGCGCTTCCTTCCGTCGCTCTTCCTTCCGTCGCTCTTCCTTCCGTCGCTCTTCCTTCTTCTCCTGGTCTGTTGGATGCTTCCCTTTTAAATGTGTGCAGTCCTAATGCTCCACAGGTGCGTCTGATCTCAGGTGCCGCTTGATTGGGCACTTTGGTTGTCAGGGGCAACAAGCTAAAAGGGGCAAGTCTTAAAATGCCAGCAAAGTCCACAAAGTGTAAAAACAGGCAACTAAAATTACAATCGAATTCTAAAATGTAAAAACATGCAATTAAAAATACAATCAAATTCTAAAATGTAAAAACATGCAATTAAAAATACAATCAAATTCTAAAATGTAAAAACATGCAATTAAAAATACAATCAAATTCTAAAATGTATCCATCCATCTTCTTCCGCTTATCCGAGGTCGGGTCGCGGGGGCAGCAGCCTAAGCAGGGAAGCCCAGACTTTCCTCTCCCCAGCCACTTCGTCCAGCTCTTCCCGGGGGATCCCGACGCGTTCCCAGGCCAGCCGGGAGACATAGTCTTCCCAACGTGTCCTGGGTCTTCCCCGTGGCCTCCTACCGGTTGGACGTGCCCTAAACACCTCCCTAGGGAGGCGTTCGGGTGGCATCCTGACCAGATGCCCGAACCACCTCATCTGGCTCCTCTCGATGTGGAGGAGCAGCGGCTTTACTTTGAGCTCCCCCTTGATGACAGAGCTTCCCACCCTATCTCTAAGGGAGAGCCCCGCCACCCGGCGGAGGAAACTCATTTCGGCCGCTTGTACCCGTGATCTTGTCCTTTCGGTCATAACCCAAAGCTCATGACCATAGGTGAGGATGGGAACGTAGATCGACCGGTAAATTGAGAGATTTGCCTTCCGGCTCAGCTCCTTCTTCACCACAACGGATCGATACAGCGTCCGCATTACTGAAGATGCCGCACCGATCCGCCTGTCGATCTCACGATCCACTCTTCCCCCACTCGTGAACAAGACTTCTAGGTACTTGAACTCCTCCACTTGGGGCAGGGTCTTCTCCCCAACCCGGAGATGGCACTCCACCCTTTTCCGGGCGAGAACCATGGACTCGGACTTGGAGGTGCTGATTCTCTTCCCAGTCGCTTCACATTCGGCTGCGAACCGATCCAGCAAGAGCTGAAGATCCTGGCCAGATGAAGCCATCAGGACCACATCATCCGCAAAAAGCAGAGACCTAATCCTGCAGCCACCAAACCGGATCCCTTCAACGCCTTGACTGCGCCTAGAAATTCTGTCCATAAAAGTTATGAACAGAATGAGTGACAAAGGGCAGCCTTGGCGGAGTCCAACCCTCACTGGAAACGTGTCCGACCTACTGCCGGCAATGCGGACCAAGCTCTGACACTGATCGTACAGGGAGCGGACAGCCACAATCAGACAGTAAATGTAAAAACATGCAATTAAAATCCACAGCAATAAAACACTATAAGACATGCATGGCAATGAAACAAAAAAAATAAAATCCCCTACTTGTGTCCCATCACACATGCACATTTAAAAAGTGATGTTGTATGTGTTGAAACATTCGCCGGTGTCCACCCATCATTCATATGCAACAATACATAGGCTAGCTACCTTATTAGTGCCATTGCAGACTAATTACATCTAATCACAATCACTGTACAATCCCCCTCGTCACCTCCAGCATTGTTCTCTTAGCTCTCCTGTAGTTTGATTGGTATCGACGTTTCCCTTTAATGCACTCATAATAGTACCCTTTAGCCTTGGCCGCTCACAGATCGACAGCAACTATTATAGAGCACGGCAGACAGCAAAAATGATGATTGGAAAGCCCGACAGGTAGAAAGGTGCACATTGCATTAGAGGGGCAAACATTCTGAAAGCATGGCAATAATTGTTCAACAAAGACTTATATTGCCGCCATTGTAATAGTATTGAAAAGTCTTCATACCAGTGGCGGAGGCTGGTCTCTCAAGGAGGGGAAGCTCATAAAATGTGTTGGTTTATTTATACGTAAATTCTACCCTGCGTTCCTTTTTAAGAAAGTGATCTGTGACCCTGTCGTGCCAAGAAGGCGTCTTTTCCAGGGATTTGGCAAGTGTCCTCTCAATGGCCAGCAGAGCTAGGCTGCTTAAAGGGGAACATTATCACAATTTCAGAAGGGTTAAAACCTTTAAAAAACGTTTTTTTTCAACATCTTACCCATCACGCAATATCCCTAAAAAAAGCTTCAAAGTGCCTGATTTTAACCATCGTTATATACACCCTTCCATTTTCCTGTGACGTCACATAGTGATGCCGATACAAACAAACATGGCGGATAGAACAGCAAGTTTATAGCGACATTAGCTCGGATTCAGACTCGGATTTCAGCGGCTTAAGCGATTCAACAGATTACGCATGTATTGAAACGGATGGTTGTAGTGTGGAGGCAGGTAGCGAAAACGAAATTGAAGAAGAAACTGAAGCTATTGAGCCATATCGGTTTGAACCATATGCAAGCGAAACCGACGAAAACGACACGACAGCCAGCGACACGGGAGAAAGCGAGGACGAATTCGGCGATCGCCTTCTAACCAACGATTGGTATGTGTTTGTTTGGTATTAAAGAAAACTAACAACTATGAACTAGGTTTACAGCATATGAAATACATTTGGCAACAACATGCACTTTGAGAGTGCAGACAGCCCAGTTTTCATCAATTAATATATTATGTAGACATACCCTCATCCGCTCTCTTTTCCTGGGGGTCTGGCGGCAGATTTCTTTGACTTTATCGTTGGAAATGCATCTGCTTTGAGTGTCGCAGGATATCCACACATTCTTGCCATCTCTGTCGTAGCATAGCTTTCGTCGGTAAAATGTGCGGAACAAACGTCCAATTTCTTGCCACTTTTGCATCTTTGGGCCACTGGTGCAACTTGAATCCATCCCTGTTCGTGTTGTTACACCCTCCGACAACACACCGACGAGGCATAATGTCTCCAAGGTACGGAAAACAGTCGAAAAAACGGAAAATAACAGAGCTGATTTGACTCGGTGTTTGTAATGTGTTTGAGAAATGGCGGATTGCTTCCCAACGTGACGTCATCGCTCCGAGAGCGAATAATAGAAAGGCGTTTAATTCGCCAAAATTCACCCATTTAGAGTTCGGAAATCGGTTAAAAAAATATATTGTCTTTTTTCTGCAACATCAAGGTATATATTGACGCTTACATAGGTCTGGTGATAATGTTCCCCTTTAAACGGCCTTGGCCCACGGTGTTGCGGGTGTAAGACTTGAGTCGTTTTAAACAGGAGAAGCTCCTCTACACCTGCAGACGTAGCTCCAATCTTTGCCACTAATTACAACAGTTTGTACACCTGTGTTCATTATAAATGTATGTTTGTTGTTCAATAAAATACAAAAATAAAATTATTTGCCATTATGTGCAGGTTGCTACCTTGCAAGCTCGATAGCTGGGACTGGCACGAGGCTATTGTGATGTGAGAGTGCTTTGAGACGGTGGAGGGGCTCAGCAGCACCCGCTGCTCGGTAGGGACAGAAACTGCAGAGTGAAAGAAGTCAGTCTCCAAACACAAAAAAACATCCGAAATAGAAGCTCTATTTGTCGCGAGTCGTTTTTAACAAAGAAAATGACGCTAAGAGGATCAGGAAAGTCTCCGGTTCAACTCAGAACAACAGAATGAATATTGAAAACACAGAAGATTACAACACAAGATCGCTGATTCGCTCAATTCACTGTCAATCAAAAAAGGAATCCGCCTTAGACAGATCATCCAATCATCATGCAGAAGTTGAGCGTCCGGGCCGGCCGAGGCCAGCCCACTGTCCCATCCCAGAGACGCTGAGCGTCCGATGGGCGGGACAAAGCCTAGCATTCATCCAATGACTCGTCTCGTTTTGCTGCAGTGTATGACCTCTGTGGACGGCCAGCGTCTAAAATGTTTAAAGCACCGTGAAGCTGCAGGAATGAGAGAGAGGAAAGAAGCTGATTCTGAACAAAAGAGCGCGTTGTAGCGCATATTTAGTCAATAACATGTACACACAACACTATATATTTAATCACTTATTTTTGGCCATTTTAGGGAAGGGGTCACCAACGCGGTGCCCGCGGGCACCAGGTCGCCCGTAAGGACCAGATGAGTAGCCCCCTGGCCTGTTCTAAAAATAGCTCAAATAGCAGCACCTACCAGTGAGCTACCTCTATTTTTTAAATGTTATTTATTTACTAGCAAGCTGGTCTCGCTTTGCTCGACATTTTTGATTCTAAGAGAGACAAAACTCAAATAGAATTTGAAAATCCAAGAAAATATTTTAAAGACTTGGTCTTCACTAACTGACAAAGAAACAGATAACAGATTTGGTGTCCAGTTCAAAGTGTGACATGATTTATTTAAAAATTTGAGAGTTGAATTTTGTATTTTACATGAGTTATTATTTGTACAAACATGGTGCAAAGTAATTCATGATTTCTTAAAAAATGTTAGTGGCTAGCTAGTTAAGATGGGATATTGTGATTTCACAAGACTGTCTTAGAAGTGATCATTTGAAAATGTTCAATTTGAAAAATGTGCACTTAGAGAAAATATAAAAATAAAGTGTTGCATATTGATATTTATCTGTTTCTATATATATTTATTGTGAGAAATCATTAAGATGATCAGTGTTTCTACAAAGATAAATATATTTTATTATTAATAATAACATAGAGTTAAAGGTAAATTGAGCAAATTGGCTATTTCTGGCAATTTATTTAAGTGTGTATCAAACTGGTAGCCCTTCGCAGTAATCAAAAAGGTTTCAAAAAGGTTGGTGACCCCTGTTTTAGGGGGAAGCTGAGCTTCCCTTGCAGTCTTAGAGCAATCGCGTCTGCTTCATACGTACATATAAGCCCCATTAAAAGTCTTTAGCATGATTATTCAAATCTTAAATAGCAATATACAGACACATATTTACCATTCTGTTTGCTGTAGTTCTTGCTTTTATTCCTGCCCTGCTTTGCATCCACACAAACAAAAGGCTGGGCTGCCACAGAAAAAAATAAACAAGAAAAAAAAAAAAGCATCTTCTCAAGAGTATTGGCCATGAAAGTAATAGTAACACAATGGTGCTGCCAGGCCTGCGGGGCACCATGGAGCATCCTATCAAAGCACCCGATGAACACAAACTGCACACAAAGATAATAGAGACGACGTCTCTGGCCTTATTCTTTTTACAGTCATCAGTGCGTAGTGCACTTACATGTCTCTCCCTTCATTCTCTCTGTCCCTTTTACCTCATTGACCACCCCTGCCTCCTTCCTTCATCTGGCCACTCTTGCACCGTGGAGTCTTGCAGTGTAGGATGCAAAGTGGGTTATAAAGGTGGGAGGGGTCAGCTTGTTTGCCTTCTCTTCGTGGAAAAACATGTTTAAAATGTTACACTGTGTACTAGGGTTGTATGGTATACCGGTATTAGTACTGCGATTCTAATTAATCATATTCGGTACTATACCGCCTGTAAAAAGTACCGGTCCCCCACCCATCACCAATATCACTAAACCTTGTGTCCATGGAGACAAATCTAGCACGATTATCATCCCTGTAGGGCACGTGATAGCTCTACATGCTTCACTTCACACCACGGCACATTGGGGTCATGCAAATGGATGAGTAAACACTTGTCCATAGTTGACAAAGTCAATACAAAATATCATTATGTCCAATCATTAACCCATTAAGGAGACCATCGAAATGTTGAACACACTGATTTCAAGTGAATGAAGGCGCACACTTAATCAACACAATTTATGTCACACTAAGAGTGGCCGTATGAACACGGTCATCAATATGTGCCATATAATGATACCATACTAAACAACAATGAAAAAGACATTTTGGGGAAATATTTGCACCACAACACAACATAAACACTACAGAACAAATTTCCAGAATTCCCTGCAACACCAACTCTTCTGGGATGCTACAATATAAACAAACGCCATTGGTGGATCTACACCTAACATCCACTGTAATGATACCAAGTGCAATAGCGTATCTAGTCGATACTACTATGATTACATTGATATTTTTTAGCATCACAAAATTTTCTTTCGTTTAAAAAAAATGTATATTATGTTTATAAACTCAGGAAATATGTTCCTGGACACATGAGGACTTTGAATATGACCAATATATGATCCTGTAACGACTTGGTATCGGATTGATACCCAAATTTGTGGTATCATCCAAAACTAATGTAAAGTATCTAACAACAGAATAATAAGTGATTATTACATTTTAACAGAAGTGTAGATATAACATGTTAAAAGAGAAAATAAGCAGATATTAACAGTAAATGAACAAGTACATTAATCATTAATTTTCTACCACTTGTCCTTAATATTGTTGACAAAATAATAGAATGATAAATGACACAATATGTTACTGCTTATGTCAGCAGCTAAATTAGGAGCCTTTGTTTCCTTACTTACTACTAAAAGACAAGTTGTCTTGTATGTTCACTATTTTATTTAAGGACACACTTGCAATAAGAAACATATTCAATGTACCGTAATATTTTTTGTTAAAATAAAGCCAATAATGACATTTTTTGTGGTCCCCTTTATTTAGAAAAGTACCGAAATATATTGGCACCAGTACCAAAATATTAGTATCGGGACAACACTACTGTGTACATGTTTTTGTTGCTTTCATTTTCCAGTCACAATAAAGTCTAGCTAGCCCTGTATCTCTATTGATTAATCCGAAATCATTCTAATGGTTAACCTGTTTTGTTCCTGACTCCATTAATAGAGGAAGTGTCCCAGTGTCTTCAGTGTACAAACGCTTTGTTAACAAAATAAAAAAAAAAAAAGCAGCAAATGAGGCCAAAGCAGGTCATCTGGGACAGCTCAGCTAGAAATCTGCTGTCTGGAGGAGCAGATAAGCTCGGCCCGTCCATTACTAAACCAAATCACCACTGGGCAGCAGTCATAGGCTTTCCTCGGTGGCCCCATGAATGGGCTCTGTTGCAGCCCCGCGGCGGGCATTGTTTGACAGCCGCAGTGCCACAGCGGGGATCAATACATGATCGGACCGAGATTATGTTCACTTTTAATTGACCCGAGTATGAGACGGACTGAGAGCGATGCCCAGCCAAACTGATAAAAGATCAGGTCATTGGAAATAGACCATGTTTTTGCACACAGGCAGGCATTTTGGCAAAGTGACGTCCCAGTCTGCATTCTATCTGCTCGCCAGCCGCACTCCTTTGTGGCTTATCGTTTGGATTCCTCTTCAATACTGTTTCACATCTCCAGTGGTTGCAGGTATACGAATACAAAGGTTGTACTAGTCTAGTGTGCACTAACACTCAGTTTGGAAAAAGTGCTTTAAAAAATGACGACATGCTAATTAGAAAACAAGCAGGGCATAAAAGAATCTTCATGTCCAGGGCCGCCCCTCCCTAAACGCAGATCCTGCACTGTGGGTAGGACCCTGCGATCCCCTCGTTTTGCGTGAAAAAACGCATGCAAAATGTCAATTTATGAATGACAAAGCGCTTCCTATGAAATGTTCAAACATATTCCTAGCCGCTTCCTGCTCTGTCACTGATTAGAATATAAAGTTAAAGTACCACTGATAGTCACACACACACAAGGTGTGGTGAAATTACCCTCTGCATTTGACCAATCCCCTTGGGGAGGGGAGCAGTGAGCAGCAGCAACCTTATGCAACAATAGATGCTGAGTGTCAAGCAGGGAGGTAATGGGTCCCATTTGTATAATCTTTGGTATGACTCAGCCAGGGTTTGAACTCACGACCTACCAATCTCAGGGCGGACAATCTAACCACACGGCCACTGAGCAGGATTATGATATGAGGATAATGACATAATTCACCATGCAGTCACACTGGCTATGTTTTAACTTTGCTCAAATGTTTCCCCATGAATTTGTTTAAGCACAAAATATGCATCCAATTAAAATCGAGTTTGAATTGTTTCAAATAAATTAAAAAAGTGTGAAAAAAATGTAATCAGGAGGGCCTCAAAATAAAATTATTCTTAGGGACATAATTTAGCCTGTCTTTGTCAATCACAATTAATACTGAAGTGCTATGAAATTCACTGATACATTCTGTGATTGGGTTGTTTAAAATGATTGTATGGAGATTAATTATATTTGAAATAATTTGTTTTAGAGTCCATATTGTTGGCAGCATGAGGCATTATTAATTGCACATTTTATGTTATTAATAATGCTGTCAAATGATATATATTTTTAAATTACACATTTGAATTTAGATTAATTATGATTAACCACGGGTTATTATTCACTTGCATAATTTATAATACTTAAAAAAGAGTCCAATATTTTGACACAAATGCATTTTTTTGGTCAGAATGTGAATACAGGGTTGTTTTTTATGTGTTACATTAATGTACCTAATTTATACGTTTATTTGAAGTTCTTTCTGGATTTATTTCGAAGTGAAATTTGCTAGTGAGTACCCGAGTCGGCGTGTCCTCACTCATCTTTGCACTGACGTACGCATTTGCCTGATCACTGACCGTGTAACGACTTTAAGGTAACCAACCGCAGTTAAGGTAAAGGAGCATGTTCAAATTGTGATTAAACTGCGTAAATACTTGATTAATGCAATATTTTTTGTGATTAATCATATGAGATAAGTCATTCATTTTGACTGTCCTAGTTATTAAATGTCATACAAACAAGTTAACATTGTTATATCAGCACACTCCAAAGACTCTGATGCCGGCTGAAAAGGGGTCTAGTGAGGTGCGTTGACATCTTCGGTAATGATGCTAAAAGTCGTGCATGATCATAAATCAATGTTGCAAAAAGACATTAATAACATAGTTTTGGTATAATTTTCTAAGTTTTTCCGCAGTGCGTATTAAGGCATGATTGAGTTGTATTTAATTTCAGACATAGCCACATTATGCTCTGGGCCTGTTTTGCTGCCAATAGAACTGGTGCTTTACAGAGAGTAAATGGGACAATGAAAAAGGAGGATTACTCTTATTCTTCAGGACAACCAAAATCATCAGCCCGGAGGTTATGTTTTGGGCGCAGTTGGGTGTTCCAACAGGACAATGACCCCAAACACACGTCAAAAATGGTAAAGGAATGGCTACATCAGGGTAGAATTAAGGTTTTAGAATGGCCTTCCCAAAGTCCTGACTTAAATGTGTGAACAATGCTGAAGAAATAAGTCCATGTCAGAAAACCAACACATTTCGCTGAACTGCACCAATTTTGTCAGGAGGAGTGGTCAAAAATTCAACTAAAAGCTTGCCAGAAGCTTGTGGATGGCTACCAAAAGCGCCTTATTGCAGTGAAACTTGCCAAAGGACATGTAGCCAAATATTAACATTGCTGTATGTATACTTTTGACCCAGCAGATTTGGTCACATTTTCTGTAGACCCATAATAAATTCATAAAAGAACCAAACTTCATGAATGTTTTTTGTGACCAACAAGTATGTGCTCCAATCACTCTATCACAAAAAAATAAGAGTTGTAGAAATGATTGGAAACTCTAATACAGCATGACATTATGTTCTTTACAAGTGTATGTAATCTGTTGACCACGACTGTAGCTCTGTGTATGAAAAAGAACTGCCATCCATTTCGTTCAACGTGCTGTATTCTAAGAACCTGACAGCCAAATTCCTTCAACCCAATCGACAGGTCTTGAACCCTTTTCGGTTTTCTCGCCGGCCATTCCGCACCAAATCACTGTAAGCTACCCGATCTTTAATCTGCAGAGAGTGAATTAATGTAGTTGATGGGACAAACGTTGTCAATCTGCAAGAAGAATGAAGAGGACTGAATTCAATCTTTGCAGACAATTGCAGGGGGAAAAGCACTCAACTGTTGATTTCTAAAGAGGTTATTGGCCCTGACAAAAGACCGATGCAGAGTTTGCCCTCATGTATGCCAAAGTGCTCCTCCAAAAGGTTTCTTTTGGATATTGCTACACTTATTTGGATTATAGACCAAATCCTATTGAAACATTCCAACTTGAAGCAATCATTTGTCCTCTGTGCCTTGTAGCTTTTGTCAAAGCCATTTTATTGAAGCACTTGAACATGTAACATGTATCTTCATTGTTTTTCTCTGGTATATTGTACAATATGTTACCTAGTAGTGTTTTATTTCCTGTCCACTAGGCTATTCATTACTGGGTTGGTATTTGCAATGTGTTAAATTGATCTTTCTTTTAAAACCAACAGCCTACCATAAATTCAAGTGATGTTTATTGTTGAAAATGTATGTACATAACCAGCAGGAAAATATTGTTAAAAATGTGCAGAAATAAAGGATAAATGGTTTGGAGAGATATGGGTAAAGACTTTGAAAATTGTAATTTGCTTTGGTTTATAATGTAACTGTTAATTTAAAGGATGCAGAAATTCAATTTTAATTAATGTAATTCTAATTTGCTGGCTAGAATTAAAAAATAAAATGAGTTTGTATAAATAATGGTTCTTTAAATCTTGTTTTTGTTAAATATATTAAACATTTTTTTTAACATAAACCCAATGTGCAGTTGTTTAGCTCTATGAACATTTAACCTTTGACCTTACAGATTGTAACCACTGAAATGTCTCTTTAAACTTTAAAGGCAACAATGATAACGAACGCCTGGCGATTGCTAGACAGCGAATCCCATTCCGACTTGGTCGAGTAGTTGACGAATGGCTACTCGACAAAGGTAAAATCACTGATTAAAATTCTAAATAGAATAATTACAGCATAATCAAGTTGTAGCAGTATTTTGTAAACACTAAACATAACTTAAACGTGACTAAAATAAATGATTTGAGTAGTTAATATAATGTCACTGTTATTTTGTAGTCAGCTGTTTTAATACGTGTGTCAACTTATGGTTAAAGGGACTATAAATATGCCTTTAAATTTATAACCCAATTTGCTAAAAATGTCTATAAATTGCTGTAAACTTCTAAAAGGTAACATAAATGTATTGTGTAGAGTGTGCTGAATTGTTAATGTCATTTGAAGCACATTTAAAAGACATGCAGGAAATTTGTGGACAGATTAGTTCCACTTGATTTCATTCTGATTAAACTGAAGTGATAAATCATAAATAGAGTGCAACATGAATTGGCGTCAGAATTTTTGAGTCCCTTTAACATATTGTGTTAAGATGTGTAGGGCTTTAAGTCAATGACTGTAATATTAAAACAAACTAAGTGCATGCTTTGATTTTACGATGTAATAACCAGTTCATATTTTTCACATAAAATGTGAAATGAACTCCCCCTTTATTTTTGATTTCATTTGTTTTGCTCTCATCAGCTGTCATGTCACGTTCGTTTGTTTTTTATTATCACCATTGTTTAGTTCTTCCTCATGCAAAATATTTTGTTTGATTTTGCTGAAAGGCTAAAACAATTCAGTTATGGGTCCTGCCTGCCTCATCCTCATCTAAACATATTCCCTGTGCTTGCTGTTTGTAAATCCCACAAGCAAAAAAAAAAAAAAAACAGATTACAGAAACAAATAAGAATGCATTATTTGTTTCTATATATACACTATATTGCCAAAAGTATTTGGCCACCTGCCTTTACTCACATATGAACTTGAAGTGCCATCCCATGGAATTGTCCAAAATGTTTTGGTATCCTGGAGCATTCAAAGTTCCTTTTACTGGAACTAAGGGGCCAAGCCCAACCGCTGAAAGACCAACCCCACACCATAATTCCTCCTCCACCAAATTTCACACTAGGCACAATGCTGTCCGAAATGTAGCATTCTCCTGGCAACCTCCAAACCAGACTGGTCCATCAGATTGCCAGATGGAAAAGCGTGATTTATCACTCCAGAGAAGGCGTCTCCACTGCTCTAGAGTCCAGTGGCGACGTGCTTTACACCACTGCATCCCACGCTTTGCATTGGACTTGGTGATGTATGGCTTAGATGCAGCTGCTCAGCCATGGAAACCCATTCCATGAAGCTCTCTGCGTACTGTACGTGGGCTAATTGGAAGGTCACATGAAGTTTGGAGCTCTGTAGCAACTGACTGTGCAGAAAGTCTTTGTACTATGCGCTTCAGCATCCACTGACCCCTCTGTCAGTTTACGTGGCCTACCACTAGGTGGCTGAGTTGCTGTTGTTCCCAAACTCTTCACTTTTCTTATAATAAAGTTGACATTGGAATATATAGGAGTGAGGAAATTTCACGACTGGATTTGTTGCACAAGTGGCATCTTATGACAGTTACACGCTGGAAATCACTGAGAGAGGCCCATTCTTTCACACATGTTTGTAGAAAGTCTCCATTCCTAAGTGCTTGATTTTATACACCGGGCCAAGTGATTAGGACACCTGATTCTCATCATTTGGATGGGTGGCCAAATACCTTTGGCAATATAGTGTATATATATATATATATATGTATATATATATATATATATATATATATATATATATATATATATATATATATATATATATATATATATATATATATATATATATATGTATATCTTCCCATATTTTGCACAAAGGAAGCCATGCCCTTAAACTGTCTTGTTTTATATTTAATTTCTAATGTTGAAGTTGTACTTCCATACCATTCCTGCTATTGCAGGATCACATTTTCTGATTATTTTTATTGAGTTATGAGTCCCCCCTTGAAGCAATTTTGTGTTGACATAAATATTGTGTTTTCTATTTAATTTTGTAAATATTATTTTTCATTTAGACAGGCATGTTGTCATTGTAACTGCAATAAATTGCAAGGGTTTGCTTCCACAACCCGTAATTTATTGGTCTCATTAGCCACTGGGCAAATAATTTGTCTTTGTGTTCTTTTTTATTATTTCTGTTCAGTTAAAATGTCCTCAATCCAACAGATTTGTATATGTAACATTGTTTTCCTGCAGGGCGCCAGCTTACTATCTTCAACAGCCAAACTACTATACAGATTGGTGGCCGGGAACGAGACCGGACTAAATCCTTTCAGGGCCAGCTCTCTGGTCTCTACTATAACGGCCTGAAGGTGTTCAACATGGCTGCAGAGGGGGACCCCAACATTAAAACACAAGGCAGTGTGCGGCTTGTTGGGGAGTCGCCTTCCTCTATCACACCACAGTCGAGTACCACAGCCAATCGTTCTGAGACATCCACGTCCATAATGGAGATAACCACCACCACGGCGTCGAGTCGGCGAGTCAAACAGACGACACCACGAGAGGCTCAGCAGGTAGGCTCCAAACTTTTCCTTAATTCAGACAATAAATGCTGTCAGTGTGCAAACAAATAGAGATCTTAGAATGAATATTTTAGAATGCTGTATTTACGCAAACAGTAACAGGTAATATATGGGTTAGTGTTGTCCCAATAATAAAGGGGACCACAAAACATTGCATTATTGGCTTTATTTTAACAAAAAATATTACGGTACATTAAACATATGTTTTATTGCAAGTTTGTCCATAAATAAAATAATGAACATACAAGACAACTTGTCTTTTAAAGTAGTAAGTAAGCAAACAAAGGCTCCTAATTTAGCAGCTGACGTATGCAGTAACATATTGTGTCATTTTCCATTCTATTATTTTGTCAAAGTTATTAAGGACAAGTGGTAGAAAATGAATTATTAATCTACTTGTTCATTTACTGTTAATATCTGCTTATTTTCTCTTTTAACATGTTATATCTACACTTCTGTTAAAATGTAATAATCACTTATTCTTCTGTTGTTTGGAGGCAATACAATAGTTTTGGATTATACCACAAATTTGGGTATCAATCCGATACCAAGTCGTTACAAGATCCTACATTGGTCATATTCAAAGTCCTCATGTGTCCAGGGACATATTTCCTGAGTTTATAAACATAATATAAATTTTAAAAAAACCAAAAGAAGATGGTGTGATGCTAAAAAATATCGACGTAATCATGGCAGTGCAGGCTCCTCATTTTAACAATGCATTTTTTTTAAATCAAGAAAGTATTTAGTATAATATTTACAGGCTAAATCAAGTCCCCCTTCCCTAATAAACGCCTTTACTCTAATAGATCTCTGCCGTTAAAAAAAAGAATTGCCTCTTACAATTACTTGAGGAAATAAAAGTAAATGCTGTGTTTTTTGTTTTACCTTGAGTTGTTAGAGGTAGGAGGTTGTAATTCAATTGTTTTACTAGGGACCTAAAATATGTCTTAATACGCCAAAGTGGAGTTCCTGGTATGAAATGTATATGTGTGTGTATATATATATATATATATATATATATATATATATATATATATATATATATATATATATATATATATATATATGTTTAACATGGGGAGACTGGTGCACAGCCAGTCACCACACGATCCTTGACAGATCCGGGTCAGGATCCAGTGGCATGGAGTCCAAGACGACTGGGGACCCTTTTCTGCTGCAGCCTTCATCCGCCATCCCATCCGTTGTGACGCTCCATAGGGTTAGCAATCATCCTCCGCCTGTTCCACCGTTGAGGTCTTGGGTTGTTATTTCCCCATAGCTGGGCGCCCACATGGATGTGGGGGTGCCTTCTTCCGCCATCGTAGCCGTTGTGGTAGTTCTTACATCTACCGTCTTCCCCGTGTTCCGCCGTTGAGGTCTTCACCGTATCCCTGGCTAGGGGGCAGTCAGTTACTAGGCCTTTGCCAAGGGCCACCTGGGGTAACAGTATTAAAGGGGTTAACCTCCTAGTGCCCCAAGACCCCATAGAGGAGCCTCCACTGCCGGATGCACTTTAACGTCATGCCCATTGGTGATTATATCAGATTTTCCATCCTTAAATGTAATTGAGTGTGACATTTGTTCACTTGAGTGAGTTGCAATGTTATTATGAGTAAATGTAGATGATGATGCCATCGGCAAAGCAGTACACACAAAAATGATGTCATTGTGAACTTATTTAAACAGTTAACAAGGTAGAACATATACACATCTACATGCCGTGTAAAGGTTTTAGAGACTGTCCCCACAATCATTTGAATCATGATTTGATACATCTGATACTGAGTAGTAATGTAAAGATTCAGATCTTCTTAGAGTGATCTAGATATTCGGATAAAATTCATTTTCTATACAGCTTGACATCTTTAGGGTCTTGGGTAAACTGAGCCTATCACAGCTGACTTTGAGCAAAAGGGGTCCACCATGGACTGGGTTGCCAGCCAATCACAAGACACATATACTGTTTAATTTGTAGTATGATATATTTTACACCATGCAGATGAAGTCGAAAATACAATAATATATACATTTATCAAACTGTTTTAAAACAGGCTTAAAGAGGAACTGCACTTTTAATAAAATGTTGCCTATCATTCACAATCATTATGAGAGAAATTATGATGGATGTTTGTTTTTTTTTGCATTCTAAATATTTAAAAAATGCGATCAAAAGTCCGCTTACAAAGGAGCCTACGGGAGCCGCACGATTCCGCCTACAAAGCCCTAAAAAAAAAACATCCAAACGCCTCCATTGAGGTTTTATTGTATATACTGTACATGATTTAAGTACAGTATATACTGTATGTAATGTAGTATTAGGCACATTCATAATAACATTTTTGATATTTACGTGTTTTGATAATTTTAAGCATACGCAAAGCATTAATTTAAAAAACGCATCATGTTTGTTTTTGTTTTTCTTCATTACTGATTATTACTCACTGCAGACTTAATGAGAGCTAACTAACATAATAAAACATCACTTACCAACTTGTCGGAATACCTACTCAGACGTCTTCTGTCCAGGTGAGATGCATGATTTGTGATCTACAATAAACTTACAGGGAGCAGGGAAGCGAGAAAGCAGCAGACTACTCAGGGGCACACAGTAGTGATCACGGCGCCGCTATAAATTGTTTGTCTGCGGTAGCGCTTATAATAACACTGTCACTATTGCTTGGTGAATATTCAAATCACGAAACGTAAATGGAGTATTGTTGGTGGTTTTTGAATGGTTACTTATTGGATTTTATGGGCGAAATAGAGGAGTTCCCATTGGCTCCGGTGTAAGCAGACTTTTATTTACGTTTATTTAATATTTAGAATGCATTAAAAAATTTTTTTTGTGAACAATAGGCACAATTCCAAACAAAGTGTGGTTCCCCTTTAAGTTGATTAAATATGTATTCTTACAATGAACAAAGGTGGATATATTAGTGCAGAAATGTCTTTGTTCAGATTCTATCTGACAACCTTTCCATGGAGAGCGTGTGCAGTGTGACATCTCAGTCTCAGGACATCGCATTGTGTCTGGCTTCTGTTAAAAAACAGATGGTGCATTGACAGTGTGACATAGTACTTATACTCTACCCTTGAATGCTTCTCATTTTGACACTGTCTTGCTGCTGTATTTCCCCTCTGATGGCAATTTTAACATGGTCAAAACCTATACATTGAAAGTCTCTGCAATGACTGTCTGCAATGAATCAAAACCTGTCGAAGAAAAACGGGGGGAAAAAATGGGAGTAAGAGAGCAAGGACTGGTATGTAGTGGAGCATTCAGAGCCTCTGACAGTGATTGATCCCCATCCCTGACATGACGCGTGAAGTCCTGGCTTCTACGCAAGCCTCACGGTTAGACGAGATCTAACAAACTGCACTCACTGAACCTTCATTCAGCGCAGTATTTTGGTTCTCTAACCTCACTATCTAATGTAGCATCACCTGGTGTGCAGCATTTAGCTCACATCCATTTTGTAATCGTCCATGTACCAGCTCCAGTTTCTACCTTTAGGCATCAATGTGATTGTCTTGGTCCTGGCTGGGATTATAGTTTTACAAGCTAAGGCTATCTTAGATGTAACACTAATCCTGCATTCGCCAGTATTCAGTCCTTGGCTTTATCTTAAGTTGAAATCACTGCCAAAGGCAACTAAATGCATGCAGTGCAGGTTCTTGAACTGAAGCACAATATGATAAAATACTTCCTGATGATCCAGTCCAGTTTTTAAATTATTAAACATAATGACCCTGGCTATGTTATTACCACTTAACGATAAAGAATAAATTGCATGTTTTTTTAAGGATTTAGTTTACATCATAGTCTTCTGATCGCAGTGCTTTGGGCGATCTCATAACTTTTTGTTACAGTGGGATTGATATTGGTACTAAAAGGGCTCAGCAGCTATACGATGAAGAACTGGAGGTTTATGTGCAAGAAGCTCACAAAAATAGTTCTCCGTAACCCTTTGATGACTTACTTTGAGGTGGTTCAAGCAGACCGCTTGGCAGACAAATGCGGTAAGCAGGAGCCAGAAGGTATGCATTCTGATTTTAAATTATGTGCAAGGAATCACACTACAGGACAGAAGGGGCACAACGTACAACAAAGTCAGTGTAGGAAAAAAGACATTGTTTGTAATGTTTTTCAGGTGGGAGAAGGGAACAGTTGTATTTGTTTCACACATGCTTAATAGGTTACGTAGAGGAACATCACAAGTTTACTTTTGCATAAGTCAACCTGTCAGAAAAGCAGTAGGAAGAAGCAGAGTTTATTTAATCCTAACCAATGCCGATGTGATAGCAATATCAATATTTATGGCTGTAAAATCAAAGTTGTATCCCACTAAAGCAAGCACCCTACAGTATGTACTGTAGTTGTTTTCTCTGTCAAAGTCAAGTAGTCAGTAGTTTTAGTACGGTTTCACTGCAATTCTGTCACGTTGCTTAGTTACTGTTTTTTCAGGACTGGTTTGATTGGCATTGGGCTTGGATGATTTTCTCCAACAGAGGATAAATAACATTTGCATGTGGTCGTTTCACAACATTATTAGTTCAATCAATCAATCAAAGTTTATTCATATAGCCCTTAATCACGAGTCTCTCAAAGGGCAGCACAAGCAGCAACGACATCTCCGTCCCCACATCAGGGCAAGAAAAATCCCAACCCAATGGGATCATTGATAACGTTAACGTCCATGATAATGTTGCTTGGATGGCAACACATGTTCCTCCAAAACGTGTATGTACCTTTCAGCATTAATGGTGCCTTCACAGATGTGTAAGTTACCCATGCCTTGGGCACTAATACAACCCCATACCATCACAGATGCTGGCTTTTGAACTTCGCGCCTAGAACAATCCGGATGGTTCTTTTCCTCTTTGTTCGCAGTTTCCAAAAACAATTTGAAATGTGGACTCGTTAGACCACAGAACACTTTTCCACTTTGCATCAGTCCATCTTAGAGCTTATGAGCTCGGGCGCAGCAAAGTCGACGGCTTTTCTGGGTGTTGTTGATAAATGGCTTTCGCTTGGCATAGTAGAGTTTTAACTTGCACTTACAGATGTAGCGACCAACTGTAGTGACTGACGGTAGTTTTCTGAAGTGTTCCTGAGCCCATGTGGGGATATCCTTTACACACTGATGTCGGTTTTTGATGCAGTACCGCCAGAGGGATCTGGTTCATCCAGATTCTTTGAAACCTTTTGATGATATTACAGACCTGAGATGGTGAAATCCCTAAATTCCTTGCAATAGCTGGTTGAGAAATGTTGTTCTTAAACAGTTCGACAATTTGCTCACGCATTTGTTCACAAAGTGGTGACCCTCGCCCCATCCTTGTTTGTGAATGACTGGAAACTGCTTTTATACCCAATCATGGCACCCACCTGTTCCCAATTAGCCTGTTCACCTGTGGGATTTTCCAAAATTCCGATTACCTGGCCGGCTGGCATTAACCAACTGGGCTACCGCGGCCGGTCACCTTGTTTGAATTCCGTGGAGTCTAACGGCGTGCTGCTATGAGACGGCAACAGGTGTGGACACTTGCCCAACATGCTGCTCTGCTTATCTCCTTGGAGTCATACTAGCAGGACTCACAGCTATCCATCATGCTAAACAGAGTCTGGAGACAATTTACACTCGACTGCCAACTGTTCTCTCCAATGTTCTCCTGAGACGTGGAATGCATGCATCTGAATTCACCCGCATATGTGCAATGCATATGAATCCAGGGAATGCAGAAAAGTAATTGGACATTGAAGTAGTCTTTCACGTGAGTACAATCATTATACTAAATAACGCTGTATTTTTTTTTTGTTTCACACGGCACACATTAAAATGTAAGATTAGGTCAAGCCGGAGTGTCCAAATGTTGATGCGCAGGCCACCCGCAGATTGTGGCTGGGTTTTTTTACGCCCAGCCCTCATAAAAACTAAAGGCATCATGTACAAAACCCAAAAACCAGTGAAGTTGGGAGGTTGTGTAAATCGTAAATAAAAACAGAATACAATGATTAGCAAATCATTTTTAACCTTTATTCTATTGAATGCACTGCAAAGACAAGATATTTAATGTTTGAACTAAGAAACATATTTTTTTTTTGCAAATAATCATTAACTTAGAATGGAATGGCAGCAACACATTGCAAAAAAGTTGGCACAGGTGCATTTTTACCACTGTGTTACATGGCCTTTCCTTTTGACAACACTCAGTAAATGTTTGGGAACTGTCGAGACCAATTTTTGAAGCTTTTCAGGCGAAATTATTTCCCATTCTTGCTTGATGTACAGCTTAAGTTGCCGCTTACGTGCAGTGATTTCTCCAGATTCTCTGAACCTTTTGATGATATTACAGACCGTAGATGGTGAAATCCCTAAATTCCTTGCAATAACTCGTTGAAAAATGTTGTTCTTAAACAATTTGCTCGCGCATTTGTTCACAAAGTGGTGACCCTCGCCCCATGCTCGTTTGTGAATGACTGAGCATTTAATGGAAGCTGCTTTTATACCCAATCATGGCACCCACCTGTTCCCAATTAGCCTGTTCACCTGTGGGATGTTCCAAATAAGTGTTTGATGTGCATTCCTCAACTTTCTCAGTCTTAGTGGCAGGCCTCTAATTCCAAATGAGCTAATATTTGCAAAAAATAACAACGTTTACCAGTTCGAACATTAAGTATCTTGTCGTTGCAGTCTTTTCAATTGAATATAGGTTGAAAAGGCTTTGCAAATCATTATATTCTGTTTTTATTTATGATTTACACAACGTGCCAACTTCACTGGTTTTGGGTTTTGTAATAAGAATAAGCCTAAATGGTAGTACTAATCATGAACAAAAATGATGTGTCTTTAAATATGTGGATAATGTTTATTTAGAGTTTTTAGTTCACTATTTCATAAAAATGTGCATGATGAGGTCAAGTTCACATGCCACCCCCCACCTCCAGGACCTCATCATCGCAAGTAGATTGCCCACCTGTGGAAAATACTATGTTTTACAAAAAATAATTAATAATTGTGATTTCAATATTGATAAACAATAATCGTAATCATTATATCCTGACCATAATTCAGACAGTATAAAACAGAAATTGATATGTAGTGTAATTGAGTACTCATGTTTAACTATATTTATATCAATTCCAGTATTTGGCTTGCACATGATGACGTCCTTCCTTGTCGAGTCTCGTATTTACAAACCAAACCAACGTTTTTAATGAATTCATGGGAGTGCATCGTAACCACGACATGGTGTAACAAGATATGCCATGCGGGTACACACATATGTATTAGTGTATTACAGAACTTAAGTGTTTTTGGCCCAAAATGATTCTATATGTTGTGGTCAGTGGTCTTGTATTGAGATACTTGAGGCCCAATCATGCTCTTTGCCCACTCAGTGCCGACAGATGGCAGAGGAGCCAACGTTGCAGACCTGCAAAGGCCCCTGGCCTGCAGCATTCGCTCCCAATGACACACCGTATCCATCATCTTAGCGTCACCAGGGGCCATTATGGAAACTACCCTTCATCATTATTCTGTATGCCTCGTGAGTGCAGTGTGCATCACTGATCCAGTCCACGGTGACAGGGCTGAACACACACGTCAGGACATGTTGACATGCATTTTCATTATTTGATATACAGTGTACACAGCATATGCTTTGTTTGGATCGTTACCTATTTCAAACGCCTGGATGCACAAAATGAGCATGTTACGCTTGCTTTGCTCAAGTATTTTTTTGCTTTTTCCCTGTCATTATTCAAAGAAACAAAAAGCTTCATCTTTGTGTAGGCTTAGCATATCAGAGGCACACAGATTGTCTCACTTGCACTATTTGACTGGCAAGAAAGAGACCCAAGTCTCTGCCTCATAACAGACAGATATTAGATACACTAACAGCTAGGGGTGCACACAAAATCAGTTCACACCCGAATCACGATCTTATTTGTTTGTGATAGAGTGATTGGAGCACATACTTGTTGGTCACAAAAAACATTCATGAAGTTTGGTTATTTAATGAATTTATTATGGGTCTACTGAAAATGTGACCAAATCTGCTGGGTCAAAAGTATACATACAGCAATGTCCCTTGGCAAATTTCACTGCAATAAGGCACTTTTGGTAGCCATTCACAAGCTTCTGGCAAGCTTCTGGTTGAATTTTTGACCACTCCTCTTGACAAAATTGGTGCAGTTCAGATAAATGTGTTGGTTTTCTGACATGGACTTGTTTCTTCAGCATTGTCCACACGTTTAAGTCAGGACTTAGGGAAGGCCATTCGAAAACCTTAATTCTAGCCTGATTTAGCCATTCCTTTACCGCTTTACTTAAGTTAATTTATATGTGCATGTCACATGACACATTATCTGTATGTAATATTGACTGCATTTCTGATAGTTGTTAGTGTGCCATGTTGTTCCAGACCACAGCAAAATTTAGCCAGCTTGCAAAGATTGTAATCAATCCATTAGAACAGTGGTTCTTAACCTTGTTGGAGGTACCGAACCCAACCAGTTTCATATGCGCATTCACCGAACCCTTCTTTAGTGAAATATATATATATATATATTTTTTCAAATACAGGAAAAAGTCATGTTTTTTTACTGGTGCACAAAATTAACCGTGCATGAACATCACCAACACAGTGCATGAACTCACAACAAATGACACACCTTACATACATTACCATAAATTGATTGACATGGACCCCGACTTAAACAAGTTGAAAAACGTATTCGGGTGTTACCATTTAGTTGTCAATTGTACGGAATATGTACTGTACTGTGTGAAATGTACCGTTTCATATAATGTATTCTCTTCCTCTGCAATCTGCTAGTAAAAGTTTCAATCGATCAATCAAACAACCAGATGGAAAATTAAAGGGAACATTGTTTGGGGCTCATCCATAATACACCGATAGGGAGAAGTTTTTATTTACACGATAAGTCGGATGTGTCTTTACCTCCGTGGCAGAGACTCCGCCGAACCCCTGTACTGTAAAAAAAAAAAAGAAAGTTGAGAAAACGCAAATTTTCAAGGCAACGTGATGCAACAAGATTTTTGCGTTTTCTCAACTTTTGACTACTGCTGGCCAGACACTGTTTTGGTACACTGTAAAAAATTATTATAGTTTTCAAGTTAGTCAGACTCAGAAATAAGGTTTCACTATGTTTAACTACCAAAACAGTGTCTGGCCAGCAGTAGTCAAAAGTTGAGAAAACGCATAAATCGTGTTGCGTCATGTTGCCTTGAAAATTAGCGTTTTCTCAACTTTTTTTTTTTACATTGTGAGGCCGACTCACCGAACCTCTAGGGTTCGATCGAACCCAGGTTAAGAACCACTGCATTAGAAGAAGACAGCCTGGCGTTTACTTTAACTTGGACACACACATCTATACCTTTGGTAATTGTAAGAGAGTAATTACCAGGAGTTATCTAACCCTCTGAAAAGTGTTACTAATGTTTTCCAATGTTGTACAAATGTTTAAAATAAATATTACATTTCAACATTTATGTCAACGAAGATTTGCGTCAGCCTGCGACACATAGTAATTTTTATAGTAGGCTAATATAGCTAATATAGACACTTACATCATGTGTTGCCATCATAATAACACTTATATAAGTCTTCAAATTTTTTGCAGCTCCAGACAGATTACTTTTTTTGTATTTTTGGTCCAATATGGCTCTTTCAACAATTTGGGTTGCCGACCCCTGCTCTAACCAGTAAACACGTGGACACTTACAGCGTGAGGAAGGCCACATTGACACAAATAATGGTAGCCTACATTTCCGTTATTTAAACAGGAATAGCAACTGATAGCTTTTATCGACAAAGCAGCTCATTTTGCCAGAGGTGCATCCTCCAAACACTATAAGATTTTTTTTTTTTTGTGCGTCTGTGCAGACAAATAGATTTTATATAGTAAGAGATGCGGGAGGTCAAAACACGTGATTACGTGACGTCAAACAAGGAAAAAGCGACCGTTGTCTTGTGACAGCCGAAACTGTAAGCAGATGTAAATGACCTTTTACACCCTAAAAAAATTGGTCTGCACACAAGAGTATTATACTAACATTCAAAGAAGAAATGATAATAACTGCAATCAAACTATCCTACCAACACAACTGCAATACAGCCTCGGGAGGTACTAACCCTATATTCCGGACTGTAAGTCACACTCATGACATTTTAGAAGGAAAAACTTTTTTTTTTTTCTTAAGATCTTCCTATAGTCAAAATGACATCTGGTTCATGTCCTCAATTAGTCAACGATTTGACAATTTGATTCGGAGAAGTAGGATTTGGCTATCAATCTCGCAATAATTGTCTGATAATAAAGCCCCTGCCCCTATGTGGGAGGATGGGGAGTTACCATATTTTCCGGACTATAAACTGCTACTTGTTTCCCAAGCTTTGAACCCTGCGGCTTATACTAATGTGCGGCTAATCTATGAATTTTTCTTCGCTAATGGCAAAATTATGTAATGGATTAAACGGAGAAATGAAACAATGTACTAAAGTGATCCACTTTAAGAAACTATTCAAACGCAAAGTGTCTACAAAGTCCAACAAAGAAGAATCCTGATAAACATCTTGAACCTCATTGAAAAAAAAGGAGAAAATCGTACTCATCTCATAAAGGATGAGTAAAGACCTCAATGACTTTTCTGTTTTGTTTGATCAGCCGTTTTACTGACATATTTACCAACTCTTTCTATGTGAATATCTCATTACACAACATATTAGTGTTGTCCCGATACCAATATTTTGATACCGGTACCAAAACGTATTTCGATATTTTTGGTACTTTTCGATACTTTTCTAAATAAAGGGGACCACAAAAAAATTGCATTATTGGCTTTATTTTACCAAAAAATCTTAGGGTACATTAAACATATGTTTCTTATTGCAGTTAAGTCCTTAAATAAAATAGTGAACATACTTGTACTAGACAACTTGTCTTTTAATAGTAAGTAAACAAACAAAGGCTCCTAATTTAATCTGCTGACATATGCAGTAGCATAGTGTGTCATTTTCCATTCTATTATTTTGTCAAAATTATTAAGGACAGGTGGTAGAAAATTAATTATTAATCTACTTGTTCATTTACTGTTAATGTCTGTTTACTTTCTATTTTAACATGTTCTGTCTACACTTCTGTTAAAATGTAATAATCACTTATTCTTCTGTTGTTTGATACTTTACATTAGTTTTGGATGATACCACAAATTTGGGTATCAATCCGATACCAAGTAGTTACAGGATCATACATTGGTCATATTCAAAGTCCTCATGTGTCCAGTGACATATTTCCTGAGTTTATAAACAAAATATACATTTGAAAAAAACGAAAGAAGATGTGATGCCAAAAAATATTGACGTAACCATAGTAGTATCGACTAAATACGTGCCTGTACTTGATATCATTAGGTGTAGATCCACCCATGGCATTTGTTTACATTTTGTCGCCAGTGAGCTACGGTGTGTAGTGAAGCATGTTTAGCTATTCCTCGTCCTGAAGGGATGATACTTGTAGGAAACTTACTTTATTTGTCGCCATGGAGGCGAGGATTAGTGATTTAGAAGTCGCTAAAACACTGCCAACGGCGGATGGACGTTAGCCGCTAGCTAGCTAGCTAGCAATGTCTTAAAGCATCTCTTCCTGAGGGCGTTTCAGTGTTATAACTTCACCTTTATCTTTAGTTTTTAAGCCAAATGCGTCCGTTTTCCCTTTTCTGTCTACACCAGTGGTTCTTAACTTGGGTTCGATCGAACCCTAGGGGTTCGGTGAGTCGGCCTCAGGGGTTCGGCGGAGGTCAAGACACACCCGACTCATCGTGTAAATAAAAACTTATCCTTATCGGCGTATTACGGATACGGCAACAGCAGAAGTCAGACTGATTTGCACGTGTGTAATTTGTTGTGAGTTCATGCACTGTGTTGGTTTTGTTCTTTGAACAAGGTGATGTTCATGCACGGTTCATTTTGTGCACCAGTAATAAAACATGGTAACACTTTAGTATGGGGAACATATTCACCATTAATTAGTTGCTTATTAACATGCAAATTAGTAACATATTGGCTCTTAACTAGTACTTATTAATGCCTTATTAATGCCTTATTCGGCATGGCTTTATTATAACCCTAACCCTCTAACTCTGACCCTAACCAAATAACTGTAAATTAAGTCTTTATTACTTGGAATATGTTCCCCTAGTGTCCAAATAACTCTAAATTAAGTCTTTGTTACTTAGAATATGTTCCCCATACTAAAGTGTTACCAAAAACATATAACTTTGTCTTGAATTTGAAAAAAAACAAAATGTTATTTTTCACTAAAGAAGGTTCGGTGAATGCGCATATGAAACTGGTGGGGTTCGGTACCTCCAACAAGGTTAGAACCACTGGTCTACACACTGTGTCTGCTTGTAAGTACTCTGTGATTGTGCGCTGCCGAACATGCTCCTCTGCTCGTAAACCAGCCATGTCACGACGTGACTTCAACGCGGGCGCGGGGGGCTGTGGGACCGGTACATTTCAGAGTTGGTATCGTACCAAATATAATTCATTGGTATCGCGGTACTATACTCATACCGGTATACCGTACAACCCTAGTACAGTCATTGTTGTATCACTGATGCGTGATGAAACATCAGCGTGAGAGGCTTTTATAAACGGTGCCTTGATATGCATGTATTCTTGCCTTCTCCCCGCTGACTCAGAAGGATGCTCATTGTTAGTTTTTGGTGTTCATTCCATGGAAAATGACGCATCCAGACCTGGATTATGTTAGAGGGCAAAGCAGCTCTCCCCTCTTTCCTCATGTCATGTTTTTGCACATTGCACATGGGACTTGCAGGTCGTACTACATTCATCTCAGCCATGAAGGCATCTATATTAGGATGACAACTTTGTTCCTGTCACCTGATGAGGGACTGGGACTGCATGTCAAGAAGCAGTTGAAGTCGGAAAGACAGTGATTTGTAGCCAAACGTCATGTTCCTCCCTCTCCTAAAAACACACTGGTGCACGTTTGGGTTTATCTTCTATTTTTAGTTTTCGACATTGAACTCGTTTCCCCAATATGACATGCGTCTATACGCTGCAAGTGCACAAGCTATTCTCTCTATGTTTTTGGGATCCCGCTCACTTCGAGCTTACACTGATATGTCTGCTCTCACACCGGATTATACAGGCAAGGTGAACTAGGGATGCACACCGAGCTCCTGATTCGATTTCAGATTAGGAAAAAAATACCCGCGCACCCTGAGGGGAAAAGACTTTAGTGCAGACAGGGTTTATCTGGGAAGTGTGCAAGTGAGGGTAAGGGGGCTAATGTAACTCGTGTAATATCGGAGGGCTCATTGTTTATGCATAGAGGCAAGGCGTATGTTGCGAAAGAGGTAGACATTGTAGCACATATAGCAAAGAGATGAGAACTAATGATCAGCCTGAGACATTTTGGGGAATCAATTTGCTCTTTCTGCGCTAATCCATATAATGTCATTTTAGAGCACATTCTCGAGACACTAGTTGAAAGCTACTCATTTTCGTAACATCTATATGTATAGCTTATTTTAACTGAAGCAAAGTTTTGCCAGAGCATTAACAAAATGTTGGTATTCACAAATCACGTTTTGTAAAAGTTGTTCATCTGCATCTTATATTATATATATATATATATATATATATATATATATATATATATATATATATATATATATATATATATATATATACACACAGTATATATATAAATAGTTAGTCCTACATATGTGTCGGATGTGTTATTAACACATCCGACACATATGTAGGATTAACCGAGGGACAGTTCAAAACCAGCTGGAACAATCACCAGGCTTCTTTCAGGAACCAAAGCCTGCGGAATACTACAGAACTCAGCAAACACATTTGGGACCTCAAAGACAATAATGTTGAATATTCAATAACATGGCAAATTCTTGCATCCAGCACACCTTACAACAGTGGTAATAAAAGATGCTTTAAAGAGAAACTGTTCATTATATACCGCCCATACCTGTCATCCCTCAACAAGCGCAGCGAAATTGTATCAGCATGCCGTCACAGACGGAAACACCTCCTAGGTAACACATGAGCCAATCACCACGCCCCTACGCCAGCCTGTACCTACCCGCTCTGTGCCCTATATAAACCATGGTATGTGAATGCTTCTATTAAAATCTCCTGATGATTGAGGGAACCCCTCATGAAACAAGCCTGTAGAGATGAAGTAGTCTTGTGATTTTTTTCCCCACACATACATATATTGCGCTCTACCACGGTATCAAGCACTATTTTTTGGATAATCTAATTAAGACATATATATATATATATATATATATATATATATATATATATATATATATACATACACACCTCCTTATTCAATGCGTTTTGTTTATTTTCATGACTATTTACATTGTAGATTGTCACTGAAGGCATTAAAACTATGAATGAACACATGTGGAGTCATGTACTTAGCAAAAAAAGGTGAAATAACTGAAAACATGTTTTATATTCTAGTTTCTTCAAAATAGCCACCCTTTGCTCTGATTACTGCTTTGCACACTCTTGGCATTCTCTCGATGAGCTTCAAGCACACTTGTGAAGTGAAAACCATTTCAGGTGAATACCTCTTGAAGCTCATCGAGAGAATGCCAAGAGTGTGCAAAGCCGTAATCAGAGCAAAAGGGTGGCTATTTTGAAGGAACTAGGATATAAAACATGTTTTCAGTTATTTCACCTATTTTTGTTAAGTACACAACTCCACATGTGTTCATTCATAGTTTTGATGCCTTCAGTGACAATCTACAATGTAAATAGTCATGACAATAAACAAAATGCATTGAATGAGAAGGTGCGTCCAAACGTTTGGCCTGTACTGTATATGTATAATTTATTATATTATTTTTATATTTAAAATGATATACTCAAAATCAGGTGGCGAGCTACTCGTTGGAAACCCCTGATCTAATGAGATCCAAAACAGGAGCTGTATCCAAATTATGACGATAATAATTTAAAAGTAGTGCAATTATACACCATTTTTAATGGCAACTACTACAACAGCAAGCATATTCCAAATAAACACCTGTCTGACCGTGTGAATCCAAAATGAAGATTAGTATCTTCACAAAGTTAGGCTTTTTGATGCAGCTTTATATATTGATATGTAGAGGCCACCTATTAAACAAAAAACTTTTTTTTCTTACCTATTGGTACCTGTTTTTTTTTGGTATTTGCAAAAGTCCCGACAATTTGAAATCAAACCATGTTGGCGTGCGGAGATATTTATAAAACACGCATTCCTTCATACTTCTTCCAAACGAGCCAATTGGAAATTGCACAACTTGTGACGTTATTTCAACATGTGACGTCAGCGGATATATCCATATATGGTAGAGGTTTACCTGAAGGGCTTTGCGCGAGTCCGCCATTGTACAGTCAATTAAGTCTTTCTTTTCTCTGTCGTCTTGTTGTGGGGCAGACTGCTACGTACATGCACATCTATCCTCAGCTGTTGCCATTTTAATACGAAGTAATGTATAGTTCGAACTTATATCAGTCAGTAGAACTGATATGGATGGACTAAAAACTACAACATGGCTGACGAGCAGAAGACCCAGTCAAAGGTGTTTGGCCTGGAGGAGGACTTCGGCATGTAATTAAGACCGCCCACAAAACGGCACATCATAAAGAAATGGTCTGTAAAAGATCATCTATGCACAATTTTGACCAAATAATAAAAGATGAATTAAAGATAAAAGTGTGTCTTTTGAGTACAGTGTTTATCATGAGTTTTGGCTTGTAATAAACAGCATTTCCACTTGTATTACTGAAATGGCAGGCAGGAGTTTTTTCCCTCTCATACAAGACTTTCTTTTTGTTCATCCCTAGGTTGTAAATTCAGTAATGTTTACTATCGCATGCTGAAGAATTCACATTGACACCCTACGCGTGCATCTTCCTAGAAAATAGTTAAAAGGGGTTCTGACTATAAGTTGAGGAAGTCCCACAAAGCAGGGCGGCAGTAGTGCATTAAAGCAGAAATGATCCAAATCTAAAAAGAGTCACTGTTGTGCTCTCGGGTTTCGCAAGGCAGGACGACTAACAAGCCTGCACATGCATGTGTCCCTGCAGTCCAGAAGATACAATGCTTGCTCATCCCCAGTTTTTTTTTTTAGATATATATATATTATCAGTATTTCAGTGCTGCTTTGAATTCCTTTGTACAACATACTATGGTGCAAAACCAGGTGAATTGGAAATGTGTGTCCCTCTCTGCTGCATCAAATTGGGTGCATGGGCTGTGTGAAGCTGCCTCCCAGCACCTTGTTAGCCTGTCTGGCCACTGTGACTTAAAAGACCCTGGAAGATGTATGGCAAGAAAGGAGCACCATGGTACCAGGGGAAGACATAGCCATTTTTTTTTAATTTTCATCTTGGCCTGATACTCCGCCTGAAGTCCAGCTGAAGGAACCACTGATTGGCTTTAAATAAAGCAAAGTGTCCCCAATGGCACCATATCTCATAAATTACTCAGAAACGAGACGTTATTATGTGTTCTACCACCTCCTCCATAATAGAGGACGTGTCTCAGGGTGTACTCACATTAGGTCAATCGTATTGCGCTAACTAATTACTGTAGGGCCAGATCTACTAAAAGTTTAGGTGGGACTAAAACGAGTGCAAATACGATAGCACACGCAAAGCTGATTTACTAAACGTTTGCACAGAGGATTGCAAATATAATTATTTAGCAATCGCAGTGTGATTTATCAAGAATACAAGTCAATTGCGAACACTAATTATAATCTTTATTTAGCGCGTCTGAAAAGTATGTGCAAACTGACACAGTTCCACACACGGCTGTGAGAAACCAGACGATTGCGCTGCAGCTCCGTCCTTCGTGTGCTTTTCAACATATATGGTCTGTCAAAAAAAAATATATATATATACATATATATTACACATATTTTCTATTGAGCAATGTAATTTTATAGTTCTACTTAAGGGGGCCAATTAAAACAAATTCAATTGATGCGTTTTTGTGTCTGCTGCTGTTTTTGTTTTTTTATGACGTTAGTATTTTCATATACCGTATTTGCTTGAATTGCGGTAATTAATTGAAAACCTCTTCTCACTCCGGCGCTTACCAAAGGCATGCGGTAAATGTAAGCATGCGCTAATTATTTTAAAACCTCTTCTCACTCCGGCGCTTACCAAAGGCATGCGGTAAATTTAGGACTGCACTTATAAATTTGAGTGTGATGTAAGGATACCATCATGAAAAGCACATTTAATTAAAAAAAACATTATTATGGTCTTACCTTTACTTATAAATGAAGTCCATGCGCAGCTCCTTCTGAACAAAAGCATCGATAACTTGTTTATAGAAGTCTTCCTTATCTTTCTTCAGTTTTAAAAGTCTCTCTGTCTCGATGGAGATATTCCTTTAATTATTACCTCCTGCTTTGATTGAAAGTCCAGTTTAGAAAACTGTTTTATTTTAGATATGTAATCCTCCATGTTAAAAGTGCAAGCGAGAGGAAAAAATAAAAGATCGCTGCTCACTGTTGCTGCTTGCTGTCACTTCTTCTGCAAGAAGGATCACTAGCGCCCTCTACCACCAGGAGGCGGGAGTCATTTAATGACTCATATTTGACACACGCAGCTACGGTATATTAATAAAACATAGCTGCTTACTGTTCTTTTT
The DNA here is from genome assembly GCF_033978685.3 of Nerophis lumbriciformis. NCBI lineage: Eukaryota > Metazoa > Chordata > Actinopteri > Syngnathiformes > Syngnathidae > Nerophis > Nerophis lumbriciformis. Next base: position 24,711,055 of record NC_084549.2, read on the forward strand.
AGCATATTCAATAGCTTGGACCTTAAATCCTACTGGATAGCTCTTAATCTTCTTCCCTTAATGCAATTTCAAATTATTGAAATCAGCCTCCTCCATTTTGAAAATGATGACAGGTGAAGTGTCACTCGTGACTTGACGAATTTGACCCGGCGGTTATTCTAGGCAGGCGCATACTATATACCCGGCGGCAATTCAAGGAAATATGGTAGAAGATATATTGTTAACATATTTCCTGTGTAACATAGTTCCTTCTTGCAATATGCATTTAAAAAAAAAAAATTTTTGCATATTCTTCACATTTGCAGTCAGTGCGTTTCAATGTAGATGCACCACATGACTGCTTATAAAATGCCTATAAAAAGTGGCACATGTCTGTTGCATGTTTGAAAACATAGCATAAATGCGACAGGTATGATAACCAGTGTTGGGACTAACGCGTTACTAAGTAACGCGTTACTGTAACGCCGTTAGTTTCGGCGGTAACTAGTAATCTAACGCGTTATTTTTTTATATCCAGTAACTCAGTTACCGTTACTACATGATGCGTTACTGCGTTATTTTACGTTATTTTTTAATGTAGTATCGGCTAGAAACAGAAGAAGTGTCGTCCTTCTGTCTCACAAGGAAAAGAAAAGGCGTGCTTTCCTCGACCGAGGAGCGGAGCGCAGGGGAGACGTTCCTCCAGGGCCTATGTACTTCGGGGCTAACACCCTTCACTTTACCCGGCAGTGGGTCTTTACAGCTCCGGACTCGAGGGTGAATGACGAGGCCGGCGGTTTGTTGCAATTTTGTGACTTTATTGGTGTCTTGCACGCAGCCATCCACCAAGCTAGAGCACCTGCACGCATCCACTGTTGCGCTCCCTCACCTCTCTCGCCCACTCACTCACTGACGTCACTCACCTCACATGCTGTCATTTCTTAAAGGGCCACACACACACACACACACGCTACTCTCATAACAACTAAAAAGACGTCATGGCGAAGCCAGAAGTCGAGTTACATGGAGACATTGTCACTACTTTTCTTTTGTCGAGCACAAAGAAAATAACATTTTAGTTAAATGTAAGTTGTGTCTTGGATCAAAGATCCCATCTACTTAAAGTTAAAGTGACAATGCTTGTCACACACACACTAGGTGTGGTGAAATTATTCTCTGCATTTGACCCATCACCCTTGATCACCCCCTGGGAGGTGAGGGGAGCAGTGAGTAGCAACAGTGACCGCACCCGGGAATACTGCCCAAAACAGCAATTCAAATCTGCTGAAACAGCTACATAAATGTAAATGGGTTATACTTGTATAGCTTTTCTACCTTTTTCAGGAACTCAAAGCGCTTTGACACTATTTCCACATTCACCCATTCACACACACATTCACACACTGATGGCGGGAGCTGCCATGCAAGGCACTAACCAGGACCCATCAGGAGCAAGGTTGAAGTGTCTTGCTCAAGGACACAACGGACGTGACTAGGATGGTAGAAGGTGGGGATTGAACCAGTAACCCTCAGATTGCTGGCACGGCCACTCTCCCAACTTCGCCACGCCACATAAGCAACATGCTTTGACGAAGCTAGTAAAGAGAGACACAGACTCCGATGCCACTTCACCTCCACCTAAGGATTTTAACGGAGGGACTGCTAGCCAGGACAACATTGATAGAGCCATTGCAGCGTATGTGCTAGAAGACATGCAGGCTATTTCTACAGTGGAGTCACCCGTTTTCTGGCAGCTAAATAGCATGATACCGGCATCAAACAACAAATGGCACAGAAAACATGTTCCAAGTACCTGGACAGTGAGTACATAAACATGGAAAGCGAGCTAAAGAAAACACTCCAAACTCTGCCTCTGCTCATCATTGAAGGTACACACTGTCAATTCTCTTATATACTATTTCATTCTAGACTTCTAGAGTGTTTGATTATCAAATCACTCTAAATGTATAGACTATAAAGTTCACAAACATAAAGAGGGATGCTAGTGGGCCAGGCCAATCTTTCATTTTCTCTAAACTAAAACTGGGGAAATGTGTAGAGTCTTCTGGGCTTCACTACAGTGTTGATCTCCTGAATACATGATTTTATTTCACAATTCCTTGAGAGAAAAAAAATGCCTGATTAGGCTTTGTGTATGTCATGTGTGCCTTCCTTGGGTGAAGCCAGCTTTACAGCTATGTTGTTATTATGCGGTTTGTTACTTATGTATGTTATGTTGCAGCTATTTAAAATAGTTTTGTCAATTTGTTGTGGCCTGAAATAAATTGGCCCTTTGAAACATATCTTTGTCTTTGTGTGTTGTATGTAGACCACATTGCTTAGCAGAGTTCAGTGATGCAAATGCATGTCAAGTTGATCAACACATTGTATTATTCTCCAGTGCAATAACAGTACTGAAACGAAGGCTAAAATGGCATTAATGGGAGCCTTAAAAAAAAGGAGAAAAAAATAAGTAACTAAATAGTTACTTTTCACAGTAACGCATTACTTTTTGGTGTAAGTAACTGAGTTAGTAACTGAGTTACTTTTGAAATAAAGTAACTAGTAACTGTAACTAGTTACTGGTTTTCAGTAACTAACCCAACACTGATGATAACATGATGTGCAGTAAATGTGTACAGTGTCTCCGTAGTGAAAGTCCTGTATAGTACATGCAAAAATCTCATTTAAATAAGGCGGTCTGCACCACTTATCAATTGCACATGCAGTCCGAGTAGATCACATGCAACACACTCACTATTTTGTTGTTTGCACACTCTGTTTAGCGCATGGTATTTAGATCTAGTAAATCAGGCCCTTAAAGTTCGGCACATTTGGCCAATGTGAGCGTACTGTTAAATGCTCCAGTTCAGTATACTGTCCCTTCTGTTACGTACGGCAGGGGAAGGAGACGACACCACGAGGAGGATCAGGTTAACAGGTTTATTGCAACCTTTGATGAGTGTGTGGGAGGGGTATGCTACTCTAAGTGTTTGGTGCAAGACGATGTGTAGAATTAATAATGTAAATGTTACCAGGGTTTGTCGTAAGTGCGTGTTGGAGGAATCCTTTGTCAGTCCAGAGGGGCGAGGCAAAGAGGTAGTCCGTGGGCAGGCAAGCGGTCGGGGGGCTGGAGAGAAGCAACGAGGTCCGTGTCCAAGCAGGAGTCGAGGATCGAGGGGGGCAGTCCAAAATCCAGAGGGAAGTCGAGATACACAACTCGATCACGGGGAACAGGAAGGACACTGCGGGAAGCATAAAGGACATGAGACGTGGGAAACAAGCAAGACAAGGAGAGAGAGCAAGTACGCGGGAGGGAAGCCAGAGACAGGATGCTTATTGTGAAGAGTGAACTATGTTCCGGCGTAGGCTCCATGGGTCCGCTGGTCTTTTATGCTGCTTGTCTTGATTAGTCCCAGGTGCGCAGATTGCTGATTGCTTGCAGCTTTGCCGTTGCGTGGGCGTGACGGGCCCAGCGCGAGCAGGGGTGTGTCCTGGCATGCTGCCAACTGAGGTGCTGGTAGAACTTGCTGCCGATGCCATAAAACAATAGGACCTTCCCTCCTATGGTACTGGTAGTATTGGAAACGGTGGGCTAGGGCCCCAAAGGCAGCTGAGTCATAGAATGGCTGTAATGCAAACCCTCCACACTTGTTTTTAATGATGACTTTCAGAACGGAAAACAGTGATGAATAGGAATGCTCAAAATACTCCACAACGTCTAACTCATGTCTACATCAATTATGTAATAAAGGTGTGTAATGTGTTATGAATGATAACCACCACCTTGCACAGTAGCTCGAATGACTGTAGATAAGACTTGAAATGATCCATAAAGTCAGAAAAATTGCTGTAATAGACATCTGCTGTGTGTAGTGTTGGCTATTCAATCACAAAACAAACACCACAGCACCCCCTACCAAGGCAGGTAAACGGTCATTTTGTAGAAACTTCACAGTTGCCAATTGTATATTATAAAGTTCCCTGTGTAGTATCTAAGGTGATCTTACATGATATGGATTACATTGTTTCTGATGGCAAAACAATGCTTTGGTTTTCAATTGAACCTTGGGATGGAACGGATAAATAAAGGCACCAGTGTTATGCAATTTTTTACCGAGATGTTTTTTTCCCATTGTTTTTGCCGCTATGTTTACCTTATGTATTCTCCCTTTCCTACCAACCGGTATAGCTTGGTTGGTAGAGTGGCCGTACCAGTAACTTGAGGGTTTCAGGTTCGATCCCAGCTTCCGCCATCCTAGTCACTGCCGCTTTGTCCTTGGCCAAGACACCAGTGCCACCCATACTGGTTTAAATGTAACTTAAATATTGGGTTTGACTATGTAAAAGCGCTTTGAGTCACTAGAGAAAAGTGCTGTATAAATATAATTCACTTCACTCCTCTGATATGCTTTTAAAGGGGTCACATTATATATATTTTTTACCTTTAAAATATGTAATGGTGGTTCTTGGTCAAAATTGTGCATAGATCATGTTTTTACAGTCCATGCTCAACATTTACGTGACTCCACTTCCACTGCGTCTACTCACCGTCAGCGATGTTGTTGTTTTTAGCGCTTCCACCTGGAGTCTACTGACAGATATAAGTTAGAACTATGTACATGCCACTTTTTATTAGAAATAGCAACAGTGGAGGATGCGTGTGCATGTAAGAGCCAGGAAAGGTGTGGATGATACCATAACAACATTACTACACCTTGTTGTTGGGCATCTAGATGGAAATAAAACACATGCTTTGTGGATTTTTCATCTGCGTTTGACTGCATGCAGCCACACATTCTGGCTCGTAGACTGCTGAATATGTCCAATATTGACTTTGGTATTATATGCTGGCTAGTGGACTTTCTCACCTCAAGATCACAGAGGACCCGTGTTAATAGTACACTGTCTGATGCTCGCTTATGCTCCACAGGATCACCCCAGGGACGGGTCCTGTCCCCCCTGCTGTTTGTACTGTACACAAATGACTGTCAGAGCACACTTCAGTCAAGGCACAATTTTAGACAATAAATTGACCTTTGATGCCAACACTGACCGTATTTGTAAGAAGGCCAATCAGAGGCTGTTTTTCTTGAGGAGACTGAGGGGCTTTCAGGTTGATAGGACACTGATGAGGATGTTCTATTCATCTTGTATTGAATCTATTTTAACTTATTCCATCACTTCCTGGTTTGGTAACCTCAGTGTGGCCAATAAAAATAGATTGGGTGGTATAATCAAGGTGTGCCAAAAGACCATAGGTACTACCTTGAACCCCCTGAACCAGATCTATCAGGCCCATACTTGCCAACCTTGAGACCTCCGATTTCGGGAGGTGGGGGTGGGGGTGGGGGCGTGGTCGGGGAGGCGTGGTTGGGGGCGTGGTTAAGAGGGGAGGAGTATATTTACAGCTAGAATTCACCAAGTCAAGTATTTCATATATATATATATATATATATATATATATAAGAAATACTTGACTTTCAGTGAATTCTAGCTATATATATATATATATATATATAGTATATATTCATTTTATTATATATATATGTATATATATATATTTATATATATATATATATATATATATATATATATATATATATATATATAAATAAGAGAAATACTAGAATTTCAGTGTTCATTTATTTACACATATACATACACATAACACTCATCTACTCATTGTTGAGTTAAGGGTTGAATTGTCCATCCTTTTTCTATTCTCTGTCACTATTTTTCTAACCATGCTGAACACCCTCTCTGATGATGCATTCTACTTCGTCTCCTTGTTGTGTGCGCAGTTGTGCACTGCACTCTCTAAAAGCCCTACATGTTATTGTCACATATGCATGTACAGTAGATGGCAGTATTGTCCTGTTTAAGAGTGTCACAACATTGCTGTTTACGGCAGACGAACTGCTTTACGGTAGACGAAAACGTGACTGCTGTTGTTGTGTGTTGTTGCCGCGCTGGGAGGACGTTAATGAAACTGCCTAACAATAAACCCACATAAGAAACCAAGAACTCGCCCTCGATCATTCTACAGTTATAACGTGATTGGGCAGGCATGCTGTTTATATTGTGGGAAAGCGGACGTGAAAACAGGCTGTCGACACGTCACTCAGGTCCGCCTGAATTTCGGGAGATTTTCGGGAGAAAATTTGTCCCGGGAGGTTTTCGGGAGAGGCGCTGAATTTCGGGAGTCTCCCGGAAAATCCGGGAGGGTTGGCAAGTATGATCAGGCCAGAGTCATCCAGAAGGCAAAGGCAATTCTGGTCAACCCTCAGCACCCTCTCTTCTCAGAGTTTAGACTCTTGCCCTCAGGATGCAGGTACGCCCCTACTAATTGAAAGGCCAAAAACAACAGATACATAAGATCCTTTGTTCCCTCAGCTGTTGCCTTTATAAATGAGCTTCTTAAACAAGCTTAGCTGCTATGCAGTCACTTTAGTGGGAAGCGACATGTGATGATTAGTTTTTATTGTTTTACAAATGTTTTTAGTTTTTAGCTCAATGCTTTCATGATGGTTTGTATGTTGTATGTATTTTATGTATCTGTACCTTGTTTTACTGTTGTACCTTGTTTTTTACTGTTGTACCTCATTTTACTGTTGAACCTTGTTTTTTAATGACTACTGCTGCAAACCAAATTGCCCATCGGGGACAATAAAGATTTTCTAAGTCTAAGTTAATCTGCCCCACAACAAGAGGATAGACAAAAAGAAGGAACTTATGAGTACAAAGTTGGACTACACAAAGTGGACTCGCACTAAGCTCTTCGGGTAAAATGTTACCATATATGGAGATATCCGCTGACGTCACCAATTGGAAAAACGTCACAAATCGGGCAAATTTCAAACGGCTCATTTGGAGGAGGCATGAAGGAAGATTGTTTTATAAATATCTCTGCCATGCCTCCATGATTGGATTTCAATTTTTTTCAGACTTATGCAGCTCCTAGTTACACAAAAAGGTGCCAATAGTTAAGAAAGTATTCTTTGGCATAATAGGTCCCCTTTAAAACACAAATGGGTAGTCTATCATTAATAGAACTCATCAGTTTTCCAGTTGCTGTGCCAATGTTACTCACATCGTCTTGCAGCCATGTGCAGGACTGTGTGGGGCCGTGATGTTGACAGTTTGGCAGCAGGAAGAGTGTGGGCGAAGGCCAGGCTTTTTGCACTGTACAACCTCACAGTCTGAGACGCTGAGTTGCCTTCATTATTCCGATAAAATCTATTGAGCATCTGGGACTAAATTATTCATCACCCTCGACCTAGTTCTAGGGTGCTAAGTTAGATACTTGTATGTCATCAAGCGTGATAGCTACAATGGGGAAACAGTGTTCTGCCATTCCATTGATAATGTAATTGACGTAGGTTTGATTTACATTATGAAGGCTTCAGTTGTACTTTGTCCGATATAAAAAGTCTCCATCTTGACATTAAAAATTCCGATCTTGCTGTCCCGCTATTTGTACCGTCCCTCACTGGTGCACTAATGAGATGTTGCTGCTGGCGGAAAGCACAAGACAACAAACCTGGTCAGAACTGGATTTTAACAGACCTCTGCAACCGTGAGAAAAAATAACAAGCACCTAAGTGTTTAAGGCAGGGGTGTCAAACGTACAGGTTTTATCCGGCCCGCGTGATGAGTTTGCCAAGTATTAAAATGAGCTGCATTTTGTTTTTAATGAAAGAAACTGCTGTTCTAAATGTGTCCACTGGATGTCACAATAGCAATTCTGTTAGGACTAGCAAGATGTACAAAGTAAAGCGTGGCTGCAGCTCCTCTCCCTCAGCCCAAAAAAAAGTTAAATATTGCCGTTTTATGTCTTCTGCTTCGAACACATCAGTATTTGACACCCTTACTCCCCCATAATGTCTCTGTCAAAAACGAGAAAATGCAACCCTTTTGAATAGTTTTTACCTCCGTTTCTGACAGTTTGTTGAGTTAGCACTGGATTGATACGTGGACATGAAAAAGGAGGCATCTGATACCTTGAATAGTTTACATGTTGTGTTTTTGTTCAATCCCAGAAAGACTTAAAGACTTAAAGTTTAATCCTGGCTTTGTAGATACACTGAGACGAAGTCTAAGCTCATTGTGTTTTTAAAGCTGCACCAATTTCCTCTGAATTTTCAACAAACTTAAAGTGTTTTGTCCATAGGATTAGTTGTGATTTGTACGTTTTCATAATGTGCTTGTTCTATTTTTGGCCAAAGTAAAACAAAGAAGTTGTCTTTACTTTTAAGTTATCATGCCATGATTTTAACATTACGGCCCACTTGACAATAGATTTTCCTCTATGCGGCCCCTGAGCTAACATGAGTTTTGACACTCCTGGTTTAAGGGATATTTAGGATTCAGATGTTTACTGTAAATAAGGTTATCTTCAGTTGGTTTTTCTAAGAGAATAATACAAACCTTAGGAGGGTTTTCAATTATGACACAATAGGGAATGTTTATACTGGCTTTGAACTGATATGATTCGCTGTTGTGTTTCATTTCATCAAGCTTCATTATAGGTAATTTTGCTTTTAAAAGCCGAACGTGTATTCTGAAACAGTCTCCGTAGTCATAGTAAAAATCATTGCATCATCAATTTTGGCCATAGGGAAATCTTTGGAATTTAATATATCAGTAAACACACTCCGTCTGTTGGTGAAATTCACATCCTGTGCTTATGTTAAAAAAATTTAAAAAAAAGATATTACAAGCTATTCTGTCGGCGTAAACTGAGAATTTAAAGTAAATGTCATGGTTGCTAGATGACATGGCCAAATTGTACTGTGGAAATAGCAAACAGCTTACGTCTGGTTGGCAGTGGCGATGATTAAATGGTGTTGCAGGTATGAGGGTGTATTAATTAGTGCACTCACAGCTTTAAGATTGTGTTAATGGAGTTATGGAGGGGAAGATAGAACAAAAGGTATGGACTTGTCTGTGAGGCTCAGTCTGTATGCATTGCATTAGACTCTATTGAAAATAAGGAATTATCCTTGGTTTGTCAAATACTCTGTAGATGAAATACATTTCTGCAGAAAAAGACTAGATAAAAAGAGGGTTACAGCAAGGTAAAAGAAAACAAGGAGCGTCCTCAGCGGAATACATTAGTAGGACAGCGGAGGCATGCGTCGGATAAACCTTTCAGATGCCTTTTGTGTCCTCCTGACTTTCAGCGTGTCTCCAAAGACATGTGCTGTGTGCCAAAGATTATTCATCAAATTAGACCAATGAGACAACTATGTGAAAATCCATCGCTCTCCGCAGAGAAGCACCAACAAGTTTTCACAAGAAAGCCCTCTCTTGGTTTATAGAATACAACATAGAGATACCCTAAAGCAGTGACTTTCAACCACTGTGCCGAGATTATGTCATTTCACCTAATTGTGTTACAAATATTTTTTGCAAACCCAGTAATTATAATCCGCAAATAATGTGCCGTTGTTGAGTGTCTGTGCTGTCTGGAGCGCGGCAGAGTAACCGTGTAATACTCTTCCATATCAGTAGGTGGGAGCAGGTAGCTAATTGCTTTGTGGATGTCGGGAACATGGTTCGTCTTGATCACAATATGCAGACGACAGCGGGAGGAAATGTGCAGGTAAAAAGGTATCTAATGCTTTAACCAAAAATAAACAAAAGGCGAGTGCCGCTAAGAAGTTAAAGTTAAAGTACCAATGATTGTCACACACACACTAGGTGTGGTGAAATTTGTCCTCTGCATTTGACCCATCCCCTTGTTCACCCCCTGGGAGGTGAGGGGAGCAGTGGGCAGCAGCGGTGCCACGCCTGGGAATCATTTTTGGTGATTTAACCCCCAATTCCAACCCTTGATGCTGAGTGCCAAGCAGGGAGGTAATGGGTCCCATTTTTATAGTCTTTGGTATGACTCGGCCGGGGTTTGAACTCACAACCTACCGATCTCAGGGCGGACACTCTAACAACTAGGCCACTGAGTAGGTGAGAAAAGGCATTGCAGCTTAGGGATGGCTATGCAAAACAAAACAAAAACTGAACTGGCTGCAAAGTAAACAAAAAAAAGAATGCTGGGCGACAGCAAAGACTTACAGCGTGTGGAGCAACAGACGGCGTCCACAAAGTACATCCATACATGACATGACAATCAACAACAAAATAGGAGCGCAAGACAAGAACTAAAACACTACACACAGCAAAATACCAAAAAACTAAAAAAAAGTCGTGGCGTGATGTGACAGGTCGTCAGAGGTGGGTAGAGTAGCCAAGAATTGTACTCAAGTAAGAGTACTGTTACTTTAGAGATTTATTACTCAAGTAAAAGTAAGGAGTAGTCACCCAAATATTTACTTGAGTAAAAGTAAAAAGTATGTAGTGGAAAAAACTACTCAAGTACTGAGTAACTGATGAGTAACCTGTTCGTTTAATGATGACGGCAACAAATAATGCACAAAAACATAAAAATAGCAATGAGCAAATTCAGAGCCAGGAATATCTCTTAAGCAACTAAAACACTAAAATATATTAAATAATAATACATTAACATTAAAAAAATTAAGGCAAATTGAGCCACAATAACTTAACAGCACCATAGGCTCAGTAGGCAGAGATTACAAAGGAAAATTACAAGTTAGCCTTTACGCAAACCATGATAGGAGTGGGCTGCACCTGAGAACACACTGTGCACTTCTGATTGGTGTTTGTATGCATGCATGAGTGTGTGCGTATGTGTGTATCTCTGTCTGTCTATGAGGCTGCAGTGCGTTAATAAATGTCCCCACACGATGTACATCTGACAGTGATTCATAGCAAGGAAGCTAACATCAGCCTACGGTGACAGCCAAAATATTTACTAACGTTGCTTACCGTACTTCCTCAAATTTGATGTTGAGTTCATGTAAGCCAGGGGTGCCCACACTTTTTCAGCAGGCGAGCTACTTTGTAAATGACCAAGTCGAGGTGATCTACCTCATATATACTGTACATATACATACACATGCATACATTGATATATACAGTATATAATTTATATTTATTTATTTTGCCGTTTTTGTTCACATGTTAAAGGTGTTTTAATGAATATACATGCATGTTTAACATATAGATTCCTTCCTTTCTTGAAGACAAGAATATAAGTTGGTGTATTACCTGATTCTGATGACTTGCATTGATTGGAATCAGACAGTAGTGATGATAACGTCCACGTTTTCAAATGGAGAAGAAAAAAAGTTCCTCCTTTCTGTCTAATACACATGAAAGTGGTTGGTTTTTGGAATCTTATTTGTCCAGCTTCCATATTGGTTTTTATACACTTTACAAGAAATACATTGGCGGAAAACTCTGTAGCTTGCTAGCTTGTTTGCGCTGGCTTTCAGAGACTCTTATTTTGTTAGCACAGGCGCGATGGAGCGGCACTTTTATTGTAAAGACAGGAACTGTGCGGTCAGTCTTTAGGCTTTTGACGGGAGGTGCGGTTTAAATAAAAAAGTGTCTTTTTTCCTTCACACCTTCACACTTTTGATTGATTGATTGAAACTTTTATTAGTAGATTGCACAGTACAGTACATATTCCGTACAATTGACCACTAAATGGTAACACCCCAATACGTTTTTCAACTTGTTTAAGTCGGGGTCCACATGTGACGGTCATGTGACCGCCTGGCTCTGTTTGATTGGTGAAACAGAGTCCAACGTCACCAGTGACTGCATGTGATTGGTGAAACGCAGGCATGTGATAGATCTTACTTTGAAGGTCTGTCTGACAGACCAAAACAAACAAAGCGTGCATTAACAGATCGATAAAAATTAGTAGCGTGTAGCAAGCTGAATGTAGATAAATGGAGAGGAGTAAAAGTATCGTTCCTTCTCTATAAATATACTCAAGTAAAAGTAAAAGTATGTTGCATTAAAACTACTCTTAGAAGTACAATTTATCCCAAAAGTTATTTAAGTAGATGTAACGGAGTAAATGTAGCGCGTTATTACCCACCTCTGCAGGTCGTGACAGTACACCTACTTTGAGACAAGAGCTATAGTGATGCATGGTTGGTTATGGTTTGAATTTATATCCAACATATGCAAGAACAACTTCTTACTGTCAATCTCGGCTGCTGAGTTTCATTGTTTAATGTTTTCTGCTAGTGGTGTGCCTTGGGATTTTTTCAATGAAGACAATGTGCCTTGGCTCAAACAAGGTTGAAAAACACTGGTTTAAAGCAGTGTTTTTCAACCTTTTTTGAGCCACGCACATTTTTTCCGTTGAAAAAATCTGAAAGCACACCACCAGCAGAAATCATTAAAAACCAAAACTCAGTTCACAGTGAAAAGTCATTGTCACAAATGTTGAATATGAATTTAAACCATAACCAAGCATTCATCACTATAGCTCTTATCTCAAAGTAGGTGTACTGTCACGACCTGTCACATCACACCGTGACTTATTTTGAGTGTTTTGGTGTTTTCCTGTGTGTAGTGTTTTAGTCCTTGTCTTGCGCTCCTATTTTGGCGGCTTTTTCCCTTTGTTTGGTATTTTCCTGTAGCAGTTTCATGTCTTCTTTTGAGCGATATTTCCCACATCTACTTTGTTTTAGCAATCAAGAATATTTCAGTTGTTTTCCTCATTCTTTGTGGGGACATTGTTGATTGTCCTGTCATGTTCGGATGTACATTGTGGACGCCGTCTTTGCTCCACAGTAAGTCTTTGCTGTCGTCCAACATTCTGTTTTTGTTTACTTAGTAGCCAGTTCAGTTTTAGTTTTGTTCTGCATAGTCTTCCCTAAGCTTCAATGCCTTTTATTAGGGGCACTCACCTTTTGTTTGTTTTTGGTTTAAGCATTAGACACCTTTTTACCTGCACACTGCCTCCCGCTGTTTCCGACATCAAAGCATTTAGCTACCTGCTGCCACCTATTGATATGAAAGAGTATAACATAGTTACTCTGCCGAGCTGTAGACAGCACCGACACTCAACAATAACACATAATTACTGGTTTGCAAAAAATAATTTTTACCCAAATAGGTGAAATTAGATAATCTCCCACGGCACACCAGACTGTAAGTGTGCTGTGGCACAGTGGTTGAAAAACACTGGTCTAAAGAATACCTCTAATTCCCTATGCAGCATAAAGGTGAACACATTCAGTAAGTAATTGTACTACAGCACGCTGCAGAATCACAAAGTCACCTGTTTTAATACATTGCACAAGTGCTGACTATGCTTTTGAGAGGACATGCAAGGGGTCTGTTGAGGTGCCTCGTTAGGAGGACTTTTATCAATCCTTAGATATGGAAAGCCAAAATGACAAAGAGAAGTCAGGTTGGAATGTCAAAGTTCACGCCACCTTGATGGCTCAGTGGAGGTCGACTGATAACCTTGCGTTAGTACAGTTCTCATTATCCCCAATATCCCCCCGACACCTAAATTATCTCACATGACAATGTACTTAGAGACTGTGAAAATGCTCATGCATTTTGCATGAACGCTAAAAGCAGGTTTCTCTCCACAGAATGGCTTTCTCTTCTAGTTTGTGTGCGTTACGTACTCCCAACTGTCTCCCCGGGCTTTCTCGGCACATCCCACTGGAGTGTGCTATCGGCTCCTATGAGCAGAAGCAGATAAATGAGCTACTCTCCAGGTTCCATCATGGCTTCAGCACTTTACTGCTGGAATAATGATGCTTTGCAAGCCCAGAATCCTTGCTTTTAGTGCTTTAGAAGTACCTTGTTTGTATGAGCCCCCTCTCTCCTGTGTGAATTATGCTCCTTATACTGGGAAAAAAATTGAGTCACTGTTCTGAGCTAATTAACACTTCACAGAATACCTGGGAAAAAGTTATAAAAATATAACATTCAAATCCACAACCCTTTGTGGTGCCAAACTAGTATTCTGTTTGGTTTTATTTAAAATACCTTCCTCACTAAAGGTTTTTTGAAGAATTTGATTCTCTTTTCAGACTGGCAAGCTTCCCACTATTTGTCATCTCTGTGGTAAGCCACAAAAAAATCCCCCACATGGGGACACCATGAATTGGTAATGTTGGGGGCTCTCTAGGTCATGACCGCATCAAAATGTTGACCTGCACTCTAATCCTGCTTGGGTGAGGCTTGTCACTTGGGAATTTATTGAAGGGGATATGTATTTATTGCCTTATACTTTTTTTTTACCCTATTGTATAGTACAACATATAGGTCAGGTAATGTCCTTGTAAAGCCAAGAGAAGTGTGTAAGTAAGTAAAAGTGTACAATATGTTCTCAAATTTGAAAATTTGATATAGAAAATCAAAATTGTTATACAACACTAAAGGCGAGGCTGTCATGTCTGTGATCATGTTTTGTTTAGTTATGTTTTGCTTGGTTTAACCATTAGTTTCACCTGGTTCACATCGTCATGTCACGCACCTGTCTCACGTTTTCACATTTTGAGTCACGCACCTGTTTTCACTAATCATGTCATCACAATTTAAGCCTGGAGTTGCCAGGCAGTCAGCCTGGCGACATCACTCTTGACACACTCCTGACACTCTGTTTCATGTTCATAGTCCATGCTGCCCTGTTCACGTCATGTCAAGTAAGTTTTTTCTATTTATGCCACAGTTAGTGTCTTTTGTTTTTTTTGTCCATAGTTCTGCCTTTGTGCGAGTTTTTCTTTTTATAGCCAAGTTTTGTACTTCCGCCCTTGTGCGCGCCTTTTGTTTATTCCTTTTTTGAGTGTTAAAATTAAATATGTATGTACCTTCATGCCATGTCCGGTCCAAATCATTTGCACCATGGGAAAACAAACCACGCCAAAGTCCAACTCTTGACAGAACTAATGAAACAAATACTTGCACGTGGGCAAAAAACTATGGACATGAACAAAAGTCGCTAACTGTGGCATAAATAGAAAAAACGTACTTGACATGACGTGAACAGGGCAGCATGGTTCTGCCCTCACTATACATGTTGAGGTTATACAGCTTGGCAGGCAGCTAACAAACAATCCAAAGCAGATTAATCCATTTAGGCTCTTTATTGTTGTTGTTCTTGCTTTGTCTTTTCCTATCTTTACTTTTGTTTTGCACTGGACTGTTATTTTTTTTAACTGAAATACACACAATGACAAATGTATAAGCTATGTGATTCAATTAACATACTGAAATGTAATACACAATATGTAAATATTAGCTTCACACAAATATACAGTACTATCATCAAACAAATACTTCTGAGTGTTGAAACTATTTCGATGGTGGAAATACACGACTGGCAGCCATTTTAAGTCCTCAAACATCCATTGAAACAGTGCACAAAAATCGTTTTTCAATAAACATCTTAGTATCAAACCTAAACACTTTCCACCTTAATATTGAGTTACACAAACAAGTTAAATAGTTTACTTACAGACTCATCTTTTCCAAGGCTTGTAAGAGCTAACACAACTTGTCTACTTCTCAATTGTCTCAACCTGGAAGTGCCCAAACTAATGACACGTAGTATTTTCACATCGCCACAAGGTGTCAGTAAGAGTCTACAATCAAATGGGCATAACATTGCAGGTCCCACAGGGCATTTCCTGTACGTGGAAAGGGATTCAAATAAAGAACCAACTATTTTTCTTTACTATAGTGATCTTGATAATGGGAACCGGTTCTCAAAAAGGGATTCGAGTCCATGGAATCAGTTCTTTTCTTATCGAACAACCGGGAGAACCGATTTCGAACATCATCCCTAGTGCCAGCAACGTCTGAGACGCTGGCATACAAAGCCCTCAGATGGTGATTGTAAACATGAGTGTCCAAATAACCAAATCGAGGCAGGTGTGTCAATCCGCGCTCTACACTAGCTGTGACGAGGTAGGGGAAACACACAGGAAGTGTAAAAAACAGAGAGAGAGAGTGCTGGAGCAGAAACACAAGGAAATAATAAATAAAGCCAGACTTTAAACTGGCGGGTCATGACATGTGCTATAATACAGCTGAATTCAATCAAAATAAAGTCAAATCACTCGACTTTGGATAATGTCTGACTGACATAATGAGGAGGGGACAGCAAGGTCCGTCCTGGCTGAGAGTGACGGTTTATAGGTGTCACTAGAATCAACATTTGGTAGTGTGTAATTTGTGCTTGTAATTTATTGTTGTAAGTGTCATGATAACACATGGCGGTTTTTGGCGTGACACCATGACACAGAGACAGTAGGTGAAGTGCAGATAAGAAGGCCATGTTATTATGCACTGACAGATAAACCCTCCCAATTAGTGATCAGAGGCAGGCTAAACAGGAAAGTTAAACTAAACTAAACCAAAACAAGAAATAGAACAACAATAAGAGCGTTAGAGGGGAAGAAACACTCAACAGGAAAAACTCAAATTTATTGTGACAATAAGAATTAAAGCTTCATATTGCTGACATCATGTCTTATTTGACCTGTCATCGCAGGTTAGACTTTGTATATTGTTGTTCCTGTGTTTAGTGTTATTTCTGTTTCAGCGCTCCTTCCTTTCTATTTTGCCACTCCCTTCCTGATTGAGCAGACCCGCCTCTGATCACTAATCAGAAGGGTTTACTGTATATGCCAGCCTCGCTTCTCAGACATTGCTGGATCATTTTCATTGCTTTGTTTGCTTCCATGCTGCATAGGTTTCCCTGCTTCCTGTGTACTTGCCTGTTGCACTTTTTGTTTTAAAATTAAATAAATGTTCACCTCTACGCTGTCTCCTGTCTCCGCCTCTTGGAGTCATAAATACTGCAGTGATGTGAGTTTGTAACATTGAGGTGGATTTTTCCAGAAAATGGAAAGCAATCTGTGTTGGCCCTGCGGTGAGGTGGCGATTTGTCCGGAATGTGCCCTGCCTTCTGCTTAATTGCAGCCGGGCTAGAAAGGGACAAGCGGTAGTAAATAAATGGTTAGATGAAATTGTGGCCTTTCAAATTTGAAGGTTCCACTGTACTTGTATTGTAAGCTATAGTCAAGTAACTACTTCCACTGACGGCAGAGGAGGGTCTTGTTGTGAAGGTCAAGTCATTTCCACGTAGTCGTGATAGTGGTGTTCATACAGCTCCTCTAAAGCTCACGGTGTTGTGATTTAACCAAGGTAGCAGTTTCCCTTGTCTTGAAAGTTACTCTGATGGAAGGGTCGAGTGAGGGTATATTGATTCCATGATCCCCTAAACGTCTTCCAGTGAATGTAGCGTGTCACCATCTCATGCCAGCCAAAACAAATCACAAGTCAGAAGTGATGGATGTGGCACTCTTGGATCGGACAGCTATGCCATCTGGATAGCAGACACCGCACATCAGCAAATTGCATTTAGATATAGACCAGCTTTCCCGGGCCTCACCAGCAACTGCTCTTCGTCCCATCTCCCATCGTGGATTTCATAGATCCGTTCCAGGTTTAATAAGTAAAGATCATGCTCATGTGAGCTCCAAATGTCTAAATAATGCAATGGAATCAGATTACGTGCATCCAAACAGATGTTAAACAACATGACGTCTTTAATTTCCCCGACACGAGTCAATACTAATCCAACTTGCAAACATATTGTGTAGCGCATCACTAGTAACCAAGTCCTTCTTTATGACAGCTGAGATCTAGTTAGTTACAGCTGTTACATTTTGCCCCTGCCATGAAGCTTATTTTATGCTTGAAGTTTGCTGTTTGCCAGTAAGATTATGTAAAAATGACTTAAGCAATTCCTATCCAGATAAAGATTATGGATCCAAGATGGGGTTTTTTTCTCAGATTTGCAAGCATGTTTTGCCTGAATGTTGATGACAAATCCACACGTAGTTAGTAGTAATTCTTAAAATCTGTTTCTCTTTCTGCAGACCACTGAGGACCTGCTCGTGGCATCTGCCGAGTGTCCAAGCGATGACGAGGACATTGATCCCTGTGAGCCGAGCTCAGGTGGGTTAGGTTAGTCATCTCTTTTTATTCTATTTCTTCATGGCTGTGTCAGTTTGGTCCTGTGTTCTGTAGTGCATCTCTACGGATAACGCACAGCAGCAATACAATCGGAGTTTGAAAGTCCTCTAAAACCGTATTGACCCGGATACAAGACGGTATTTATTTTCCGTCATCAGAGCTTTTCTTCCTGCTACTCATGCACACCAGAGATATGGAGAGATGCAGTCATCACACAGACCCACTTGAAAGAGTATCAAGGCTGGGTAAATTAGCAAACAAAGGACGGTCTTATCCTGGCTGTTATTTAAATGTCATTAGCTGGAACATCCACTTCATGAGCACTATCAAATATTCTAACCTTATCAAGATAATAATGCTCAGTAGGTGCAGATTTACCAATAGGATTAAAGGCCTCTTATTATGCAAAACCAACTTTTTTTTTTACCTGTTATATGTATACATACATATACATATACATATATATATATATATATATATATATATATATATATATATATATATATATATATATATATATATATACACATACATTTATACATGTATATATACAGTACAGTATATCATTTATATTTATTTATTTTGCCATTTTTGTTCACATGTTAAAGGTGTTTTAATGAATATACATGCATGTTTAACATATCGATTCCTTTCTTTCATGAAGACAAGAATATAAGTTGGTGTATTACCTGATTCTGATGACTTGCATTGATTGGAATCAGACAGTAGTGATGATAACGTCCACGTTTTTAAATGGAGGAGAAAATAAGTTCCTCCTTTCTGTCTAATACCACATGAAAGTGATTGGTTTTTGGCATCTTATTTGTCCAGTTTCCATATTCGTTTTTATACACTTTACAAGAAATACATTGGCGGCAAACTCCGTAGCTTGTTTGCGCTGGCTTTCGGAGACTCTTATTTTGTTAGCGCAGGCGCGATGGGGCGGAACTTTTATTGTGAAGACAGGAACTGTGCGGTCAGTCTTTAGGCTTTTGGGGAGGTACGGTTTAAATTAAAAAGTGTCTTTTTTCCTTCACACTTTGATTGATTGATTGAAACTTTTATTAGTAGATTGCACAGTACAGTACATATTCCGTACAATTGACCACTAAATGGTAACACTCCAATAAGTTTTTCAACTTGTTTAAGTCGGGGTCCACGTGTGACCACCTGGCTCTGTTTGATTGGTGAAACGGAGTAAAATGTCACCAGTGACTGCATGTGATTGGATGAAACGCAGGCATGCGCTAGATACTACTTTGAAGGTCTGTCTGACAAACCAAAACAAAGAAAGCGTGCATTAACAGATCGATAAAAATTAGTAGGGAGTAGCGAGCTGAATGTATATAAATGGAGCGGAGTAAAAGTAGCGTTCCTTCTCTATAAATATACTCAAGTAAAAGTATGTTGCATTAAAACTATTTTTAGAAGTACAATTTATCCCAAAAGTTACTCAAGTTGATGTAACGGAGTAAATGTAGCGTGTTACTACCCACCTCTGTACGTAAGTAGTAAAACCTTACTGCGGTTTACCCGTAGAGCTTTGTGTCACGACAGGGTTTTCACAGCTTACTGCGGGGTTCGTTCTCCCGAAATGCAGACGGACGACTCCGGACATGGCGTGCAGCTAAAAACACGATTTAATTTTCAAAAAATCAAAGGAGTACAAAAAACGGAAAACAAGCCGAAGGCACTACGTGCTGATCGCACTTGGAGCTATCGCTACCACTTAGCATTGGCTAGGAGACAAGCAAAGCTTTCGTAGACAGGTTGCATGAAGCAAACAATGACTCCAGGCCGATTTACCGGCAAAGGCAGGCTTAAATAATGCCTCTGATTAGTGCTTGGGAAGCAGGTGAGCGGGCGAACACTAATCAGAGACAGGTGGAAATAATTTGCAACCATGGTAACTAAAACAAACAAAAGTGCACAAAAACAGGAACTATGGAGTCCAAAACTAACAGAACATAACAAAACATGGTCCGGACCACGGATCATGACACTTTGCGCAAGTCCACCTTTTTTATCCAGTTGTAGTACGAAGTTGTAGTCAATGAGTTCCTTCTTTTTCTATCCTCTTGGGGTGGGGTAAATGCGAACTAAATTCCTCCGCTGCCATTTCTAATAAAAAGTAGGGTATTGTTTTAACATATGTCAGTAGACTGTATATGGAAGCGCTAAAAACTACAACATGGCTGACGGGGTGGAGACGCAGTAGAAGGGGACTTCGGCAGACTGCCCACAAAATGGGCCATTCTGAAGACACAGTCAGAAAGCGGCTTACGGATGGTCTGTAAAACAAAATCTATGCAAACATGTTGACCAAAGCACCAATGTTACATGCTATGTAGACCACAAGGAAGTGTTTTTAATTGTAATATGGCCTCTTTTAAGGTAAAAGTATGACAAAATGATACCACGGAACTGTGAATATTGAATATATTGTTAAACAGGCACCTTTCTGGCTACTATGACCAAAAATGACCATACAGCACTAAGATCTTGTTTTACATCAACCTGTACAGTTTTCCTCCTGCATTTAATGTAAATAACTGCTGCTCCTTCCATTTCCGTCAGACTGTTGTTACTGCTCTGAAAAGCCATTAAAAGCTGTTCTTGGCCACCATCCATTGTGAAGTAATCCTATTGGGAGCAATTCTCTTGAACGACTTGAACAAATTTCACACATAACAAAAACTAAGCAAGTGTTTTTCATGTGACTCAAGGTTAATATTATAATGTACTTAAAACCGCACACCTATTCATCTTAATTACTTTGGATTCTTTGAGGGTGCAAAAGTGCTACACAGTAATGATCGGACCCACCTGTATGGTGTTGTTTTAGATGGTCACTTGTGCTTGTAATTAAACTCTGCAAATTGCATGGGGAATCAATCATGTTGTTTCTCATGCATAGTGTATCAGCAATTGACGTAGTTTTAGTTAAAAAAAAACAAACAAACAAAAAAAAAAACCAACAAGAACGAAATAGCTTTTCCTAACCAACACAAACTTCAAGGAAAGATGTATTTATCTGACAGTGTCTTTTTATCAGCTTGCAATTCTACCAAAACTTTAATCTCTTACCTGTGCCATTCTAGGAAAGGAATTAAACCGAAACCCATGAATAGATGGATTTTAAAAGGCTTTCTGAAGTGATGAGAAGAAGGGGAAACAATTACGTTGGCCTCCACTCCATCCAGAATTGGTATTGATCAGTGTTAGCCTCCGTCATCAAACCACCACTAACTTAATCTCCACCCAACATGTTCAAGGTTCTAGTCTGAGTAATGTGGCCTTCTACCAGTAGCAATAGCAACATGTCCTTATGCTCTCATACTGCGCATAAAAGTGACAACCCCTTTGAGGAGCATCTCATCAGGTACTTCCAATGGACATCTGCTTTGTCTGTCAAATACCACACACAAGAGATTGGTCTACTTTGTGATTCAACAATGTTTTTAACAAGGGCATCTGCCAAAATGTCAGTCATGAATCATGCACACACCCGGAGTGCACCTGGTGATTTGACATTGGCATTATTGGCCTAACTGTCCTGTATCCTAAATATTGCTTCCTGTTAGAAGAATTGACACACTTGGAAAATATTTTTAGACAAAAAAATTAAATAACTAATTACCGTATTTTTCGGAGTATAAGTCGCACCGGAGTATAAGTCGCACCTGCCGAAAATGCATAATACAGGAGGAAAAAAATACGGAAAATACGGTACTTGTTTTAATATCAATGAAATCACTATCCGTAACAAAATAGTATGTTTTTCATTGTTGCTCTACAGTTGACTCCATTGATCCCCACTGCCCATATTTGACCTGTATCTGATTTTTCTTTGTATGTCACTGTAAAAAGTTTCGGATTTTTTCCAAATCCAACCCAGGCCAATAAAACGATCAGGTCAAGTTAATCCGACCAATACGCAATCGAAAGGTGACAATTACGTCAAAACTCTTAGCCAAAACAGACAGGAGCAGAAGACAGTCAGTGGCAAAAAGAAGTGATTAAAATATAGGAGGACTTACATCAATGCACTACCGCTCTGCCTCCTTACCCACACATTCCTCGGTTCAGATGTTGCAACAAGTGGGCCGCAGCCCCGCAAACTATCATAGCTAAAATTCATGCCCTCTGAACTAACAAATGTTGACTCTAGTTGCACAAACTCCTTGAACAACAATAACTCCTAACAGTAGCTCCCTAGAATTCCTTCTAAGTCTATAACAAGATCTGATTGCTCAGTTTCAGCTCTTGTTATTACCAAATCTGTGTTATATGTGTTTTATGTTGCACGACTGCACCAAGAAAAATTCCTAGTTTGTGAACCCGTTCTCTAACAATGGCAATAAAACGATTCTGATTCTGATTCTGAAATTGCCATTAGTGTGCCACATACCAAGTTACAGTATATGACTCTAAGGTGTATGGCTGGGGAATTACAGTAAAAAGTGTAAAATTAGTAAAAAAGAATTGCAAAAAATGCTTACAGTTAACAAGTGTCACATACCAAGTTATGTGACTCTAGTGTAAACAGTTGCAAAATTAGCTCACATGACTGACGCCAACACCAATCGGGGCCCGGTTCACATCTGTGAAAACAGGGCACCGATGTGATGTGTTGTGCGCATTTGTGTCATTTCAAGAACATGCTCCATTCATTAGGTATGCATAGAAGTTCAATATTTTTTTGGTAATGGGAATGACAACATAAAAAGATACGATTGACCAAAAAACACGAATTGGGCATCATACCCTGCAGTGTGAACATCACAAGTATTTGTGAGTGACAAGAAGAAAAGCTCTGACTTGATGGCAAGTTGTTTGGCATCGCCCATTGGTATGATACATGAAATAACCCACCCAATTTTTTCCAACCCTTTTTTTGCTAAGGAAAAAATACCATCTCATTGTTGGGTTACTACGATAGTTTGTTTTCACACAATGTCTTATTCTTTGATTGATAAGCACAACTACAAAAACTGTTTGGTAGAACAAACATTCTGTCACAGCTAATCGGGATCATTCATTGTTTCATAAAATTACCTTTCCAATTGTGATTAAAGTGCTGGTATAGACAGCATCGGTGCTAATATTGTGGAGTGCAACCCTTATGTGCAAGCTTGTGGTTTACTTAGTTTCCAATACAGTAGAATCAAAACAAAACCTCGCTCTGTTGTCATTTGTTGAATCAGTTAAAGATAATGGTTTGGCGATGTGGATTTCCAAG
Organism: Nerophis lumbriciformis; assembly: GCF_033978685.3. Lineage (NCBI taxonomy): Eukaryota > Metazoa > Chordata > Actinopteri > Syngnathiformes > Syngnathidae > Nerophis > Nerophis lumbriciformis. Next base: position 24,734,165 of record NC_084549.2, read on the forward strand.
CTAACGATACAATACCAACTCAAAAGCACCGATGCTCCCAAGTTTAATACCACACCTTTGCCTCCCAATTAATGTATGGAGAAAGTTAATGCAGGTGCTTAAGTGACCCCCAATGAAAAATGTCTGTGGCCCAAGGACATCGGCATTTTACATACAACTGTCGTATCTCCACCAGTAACCGAGGGACACCAATTAGTTAAATTGACTCACTTTTTTTCCACTAACATGCCAAAAACGTGGAAAGCCAGCGGGGCTGGAGAAGCTTATCACTGGCTAAGCCCTCTGTGATTTGATCATACTGCAGCAAATTGAATGCTTCTCCTGGTTGAGAAATCCACATCGGAATAAGGAGGCTTATTTGGCCTATTTGGGAGAGTAGGCATAGGGAAAGTAGTAGAGATCAAGAATAAACCCATAAACTCCAATGCCATGTGCTTCTTTGCCAATGCAGACAAAAAATGATATTGCCCTAATTGTTAGTGAAGAAAGAACACCTACCATGCACAGCACTAGAAAACAGTAAGAAGCCCTTTTCCCCCTGGGGTTTTATCTTTTAAACTCTTATGCAGTGATTTATGCAGCTTTCCACGTATCATAAATAATCCCCTCATGTCCTTTTTCTCAGCTGCAGTGCTGCTAAGGAATGGCCATTGGCAGGTTGAGGTTAATCATGTCCACTTTCCTCTCCTCTTTCTCTGCACTTGTCTACAAGCACTCTGCTACAACGACTAATGTGGTTGACATTTATTTTAATAGATAGCATTTCAGGAAAGGGAAACAACATACAGTATCTCACAAAAGTGAAGCACCTGGCCCATTTCAGCAACCGTTTTTATGGCAGTGTCATGTCAAGGGCCAATACTGTACCATAGAAATTAAATTGGAGTTTTACAGTAGTCTCTGTACAAAGCCTGTATAGCAGTATAGTTTTACTATCCACTGAAAAGAAAACTCAACACGCAGCCATCATCGTCTAAATATCGAGCGACTTAAGTGATTAGAATGATGATTGTGTCTTCGGGTGGTAACATTATGGTCTGGAGCTGCACAAGGGCTGCTGGAACTTCAGAGCTGACATGAATTCCAGCATATACAGTCGTGGTCAAAAGTTTACATTCACTTGTAAAGAACATAATGTCATGGCTGTCTTGAGTTTCCAATCATTTCTACAACTCCTATTTTTTTGTGATAGAGTGATTGGAGCACATACTTGTTGGTCGCAAAAAAACATTCATGAAGGTTGGTTCTTTTATGAATTTATTATGTGTCTACTGAAAATGTGACCAAATCTGCTGGGTCAAAAGTATACATACAGCAATTTTAATATTTGGTAACATGTTCCTTGGCAAGTTTCACTGCAATAAGGCGCTTTTGGTAGCCATCCACAAGCTTCTGGCAAGCTTCTAGTTGAATTTTTGACCACTCTTCTTGACAAAATTGGTGAAGTTCAGCTAAATGTGTCCACACGTTTAAGTCAGGACTTTGGGAAGGTCATTCTAAAACTTTAATTCTAGCCTGATTTAGCTATTCCTTTACCACTTTTGACCTGTGTTTGGGGTCATTGTCCTGTTAGAACACCCAACTGCACCCAAGACCCAACCTCCGGGCTGATGATTTTAGGTTGTCCTGAAGAATTTGGAGGTAATCCTTCTTTTTCATTGTCCCATTTACTCTCTGTAAAGCACCAGTTCCACTGGCAGCAAAACAGGCCCAGAGCATAATACTACCACCACCATGCTTGACGGTAGGAATGGTGATCCTGGGATTAAAGGCCTCACCTTTTCTCCTCCAAAATATATTGCTGGGTATTGAGGCCAAACAGCTAAATTTTTGTTTCATCTGACCAAATAACTTTCCTCCAGAAGGTCTTATCTTTGTCCATGTGATGTCAGATGAAACACAAATTGAGCTGTTTGGCTAATGTATGTGCTCCAATCACTCGATCACAAAAGAATAAGAGTTGTAGAAATTATTGGAAACTCAAGACAGCCATGGCATTATGTTCTTTACAAGTGTATGTAAACTTTTGACCACGACTGTACATGCCTATTCTGAAGCAGAGCATGATCTCCTTTTTCGGAAACGTTACCAAAATGAAAAAGGGTCCAAACAAACACACATTCACGATGACGAGTGCTTTGCTGAGGAAGCTGAAGGTGATGGAATATCTAAGTTTGTGACCAGTGATGTCATCATGGGGGAGTGGAAGAGTATTCCAGTAACAAGCCGTCAATTCGGGTGAATGCCCCCAGGCCCGAGAGGATTAAGGCAGTGCGAGATAATAATAGTGCTCACTAAATATTCAAACTTTTGACACAATTTTAGATGACATGCAAACTGTGCGATCATGTGTACACGTGTGTTGACAGCTATTTTGACAATGATGGCTGTGTTGATTTATTTTCAAGAGACAGAACCTCTACTGCATCAAATTGTACACTGACAACTACTCTATCCGAGTTTCATTTCTACAGTACTTTCCCTTGAGAAGATATAATCAAGAATGGTTGCTGAAATGTAAGTGGTGTACACTTTGGTGAGATACTGTACTGGTGTAAACTAATAAATCAAGTGACAAATGACAACAAGTCAGCTGCGTTGACGTTACAACATTGTTGTTTTTTTTTAAAGTAGCTTTATTTCAGACAGTCTTGTGTGCAATTTTGGTATTTTTCCCAGCATTTTTTTCATTGAAGATTATGCCATCCCAAGCTTCATCCTGTGTGTTCTGAAAGAAAACAGGATTTCACACTCACTGTCAGGCTTTCTCTTTGCTGATCCCCCCCATATTTATATTTTCAATTATTTTCTTTTTTTTTTTTTAAACACTTATCCTTAGGATGTGCTGACGTTGATGCTTACACAATATGTCCGTTTATAAATCTAAGTAGGGCACAGAAGACTTTGCTTATCTCAGAGAATATGTACAGCCAAAGTTGATATTAATGTGAAACTCACATTTAACTAATGAGGGATACGGCTATTGATGGTTCACTACCATGTAAATAATATGGATGGGTATATTAATATATGTATATGAATTTATATATATATATATATATATATATATATATATATATATATATATATATATATATATATATATATATATTTGTACAAATATACAAATATTTGTGTAATAATGTTGCCGCTCTCAGGAGCTCAGTGATTTTCAACGTGGAACTGTCATAGGATGCCACCTGTGCAACAAATACAGTCGTGAAATTTCCTCGCTCCTAAATATTCCAAAGTCAACTGTCGGCTTTATTATAAGAAAATGGAAGAGTTTGGGAACAACAGCAACTCTGCCACGAAGTGGTTGGACACGTAAACTGACAGAGAGGGGTCAGCGGATGCTGAAGCGCATAGTGCGAAGAGGTCGCCGACTTTCTGCCGATATCCGATATTCCGATATTGTCCAACTCTTTAATTACAGATACCGATATCAACCGATACCGATATCAACCGATATATACAGTCGTGGTATTAACACATTATAATGCCTAATTTGGACAACCAGGTATGGTGAAGATAAGGTACTTTTTAAAAAAATGTATAAAATAAAATAAGATAAATAAATTTTAAACATTTTCTTGAATAAAAAAGACAGTAAAACAATATAAAAACAGTTACATTGAAACTAGTAATTAATAAAAATTTGTCAAATTAACTGTTAAAGGTTAGTACTATTAGTGGACCAGCAGCACGCACAATCATGTGTGCTTACGGACTGTATCCCTTGCAGACTGTATTGAAATACATTGATATATAATGTAGGAACCAGAAATATTAATAACAGAAAGAAACAACCCTTTTGTGTGAATGAGTGTAAATGGGCTAGGGAGGTTTTTTGGGTTGGTGCACTAATTGTAAGTGTATCTTGTGTTTTTTATGTTAATTTAAAAAAAAACAAAAAAAAACGCGATACCAATAATTTCCGATATTACATTTTAACGCATTTATCGGCCGATAATATTATCGGACATCTCTAATATATGTATATATATATATATATATATATATATACGTATATATACATATATGTATATATATATGTATATATATATATATATATATATATATATATATATATATATATATATATATATATATATATATTTATATACCATATATATATATATATATATATATATATATATATATATATACGGTATATAAATATATATATATATATATATATATATATATATATATATATATATATATATATATATATATATATATATATATATATATATTTATATATCAAACAGTTTTCTTCTGAGGATTCTGCTCATGTATTTATAGATCCTTCTCAGACCTAGTGCCACTGGTAGGGCTTACTCATAGATACGAAAACGTATATTCAGGCTTGTCAGGCATGTCAACACGGCCGCCATCTTGAGTAGGGGTTTTCGTCAGACCGTTGTGTGTCTGACTGGCACCGACATTTGAATCACTGATTGACCTCTGTCTCAGTTGACTAACGCAGAAAGAGACACGGCATCCCCCTGCTCAAGATGGCAGTCGCGCTGAGTCACCGTTCCAATGGACAGCAGCTTCAGAGGCGGCATGTACGCATTCCTCCTTTTTCCCCGTATTGCATGTGTTTGGACATTGTTGCACATACTCTTGTGTGTTGTGTTTTTTTTAATTAAAATCGTTTTGGACGTTGCTGTGTGTCTCGAGTTGCATGTGTTTTGGACATTTCTTCGCGTTTGTCCGTGTCGGGCACTGTAAAAATGAAAAATGTAAAAATGTAAAATGTAAAAATGAAAAATTTAAAAATGAAAAATTAAAAAATGAGCACATTTTGTGTCAAACGTTGAAGTAACCCAAACTACCCTGCCCCTTTGCTGCACCGGACCATCTTATTACCTCACTCCTCACCACCTCAATAATTGTGCTCTGGACATTGCATTGCTGCAACATCAACGTAGCACCCATCAGACATCTGACTGTCCCCAACCCCACACCTCTCTATTCGCCATCTTTTTGACAATGCTAAACTGTAGACTATGGTCAACCTGCACTTCAATGCAGTTTCTATGCCGCTAGACAAAGCTCAAACAAAATCTCGTTGACATGTATGACTTAAAGGCCTACTGAAATGTGATTTTCTTATTTAAACGGGGATAGCAGGTCCATTCTATGTGTCATACTTGATCATTTCGCGATATTGCCATATTTTTGCTGAAAGGATTTAGTAGAGGATATCGACGATAAAGTTCGCAACTTTTGGTCGCTGATAAAAAAGCTTTGCCTGTACCGGAAGTAGCAGACGATATGTGCGTGACGTCACAGGTTGTGGATCTCTTCACATCTGCACATTGTTTACAATCATGGCCACCAGCAGCTAGAGCGATTCGGACCGAGAAAGCGACGATTTTCCCATTAATTTGAGCGAGAATGAAAGATTTGTGGATGAGGAAAGTGAGAGTGAAGGACTAGAGGGCAGTGGGAGCGATTCAGATAGGGAAGATGCTGTGAGAGGCGGGTGGGACCTGATATTCAGCTGGGAATGACTAAAACAGTAAATAAACACAAGACATATATATACTCTGTTAGCCACAACACAACCAGGCTTATATTTAATATGCCACAAATTAATCCCGCATAACAAACACCTCCCTCCTCCCGTCCATATAACCCGCCAATAAACCTCAAACACCTGCACAACACACTCAATCCCACAGCCCAAAGTACCGTTCACCTCCCCAAAGTTCATAAAGCACATATATTTCCCCAGAGTCCCCAAAGTACGGGCAAGCGATCAAATGTTTGGAAGCCGCAGCTGAATGCATACTCACGGTACCGCGTCTGCGTATCCAACTCAAAGTCTTCCTGGTAAGAGTCTCTGTTGTCCCAGTTCTCCACAGGCCAATGGTAAAGCTTGACTGTCATCTTTCGGGAATGTAAACAATGAAACACCGGCTGTGTTTGTGTTGCTTCATGCCGCCTGCAATACACCGCTTCCCACCTACAGCTTTCTTCTTTGCTGTCTCCATTGTTCATTGAACAAATTGCAAAAGATTCACCAACACAGATGTCCAGAATACTGTGGAATTTTGCGATGAAAACAGACGACTTAATAGCTGGCCACCATGCTGTCCCAAAATGTCCTCTACAATCCGTGACGTCACGTGCCGGCGTCATCATACCGAGATGTTTTCAGCAGGATATTTCGCGCAAAATTTAAAATTGCACTTTAGTAAGCTAACCCGGCCGTATTGGCATGTGTTGCAATGTTAAGATTTCATCATTGATATATAAACTATCAGACTGGTAGTAGTGGGTTTCAGTAGGCCTTTAAGTGTTATTATGACAATGACAATAAAGGAATTGATTGATTGATTGATTGATTGATTGAACTAGACTGGTTTAGTTGCTCTGTCCAAGGAGACTATTTTGTCACTATTGTTTGACTCTGAATGTAGTCTTGAAAGAACATAAGAACGATGTAAAGACAAGAAAATCTCATCTCGAGTAAAAGTAATCAGGTATCCATTCGTTCACCAGTCTCCTGCTATGAACTCCAAATAAATCATCCACTTGTGGAGGCTCCTCCGGGCCGATGCTGAAATGACACCCCACCTTTTAACCAGGCTAAATGAAACACCTTTAAGTAATTCCTTCAAGGGCCTCATTTCATGCTCGCTCAGCTGCCCGTTCATCATTCGCCATTAGCATGAGTCCAACCACTTCTGACTCACGCGCCATCATCGGGCGCACCGCCAGCATGTCACAAGTACACTTCTCGAGGACACTGATAATTAAAGAGGGATTTAATAAGTGTTTTGGCTGCACTACAGATGATACAGTGACCTGTCAGCAGATTGAGCCCCAAACTCGACTACGGAATGACTCCGACAGCTCGTGATTATGACAGGAGATGAGAAGTCGGAAGATGATATGACACTAATCTGACTAAATGACACCGATGTAACGAAGAAGCTGCAGATCAAGCGTGCTCAAAGGTGTCATGCTCCCTCTTCTCCCTAAGCCAGGCCTAGCCAACTACCTGTGGTCCCCCAAAGCTTTTCATTTGGCCCGCCGAACATCACCCAAATAGGCTTGATGAAACCATTTAAACTAGAGTTACTCTTGTATGCAGTACTCCCTCCACCCCACAGGGGGCAACAGTGAGGCATATGTGTCACAATGAAGCAGCTGTGAGGTGAGTAGAAGAAGACTCATTCAAACCACTGGCACTAAAGCTAAAGTTAAAGTACCACTGATAGTCACACACACACACACACTAGGTGTGGAGAAATTACCCTCTGCATTTGACCCATGCCCTTGTTCACCCCCTGGGAGGTGAGAGGAGCAGTGAGCAGCAGTGGTGGCCACGCTCGGGATTCATTTTGGTGATTTAACCCCCCAATTCCAACCCTTGATGCTGAGTGCCAAGCAGGGAGGTCATGGGTCCTATTTTTATAGTCTTTGGTATGACTCGGCCGGGGTTTGAACTCACAACCTACCGATCTCAGGGCGGACACTCTAGCCACAAGGCCACTGAGAAGGTTGAGCAGCGCTATCAAGCCGGAAAAAAATCGAAATAAATTGCAAAAATCTGACTTTTAACAGCGACTGGACAAAGTATGAATGTTCTGCCCGAGCCAAATCCCGAGTAATTGTTTCCTGTGGGACCTTTTGAAATACGGACACATTGTTGCAGACAAGCAGCAACAATCCCAGCGTGTAAACTTCATCACGAAACTTGGTCAGATCTTCACAAGTAGATATTGTGCATAAATATAATTAGTTTGTTTGGTATTGAAAATCCTGACTTTGTGATGTCTTTTTTATGTGTCGTTTTTTTGTCTGAGTAATTCTCTGGCGATGTAGCGCTAAATTTCACCAGTCGAGGGCAATAATGCTACACCTTAGGTCAGGGGTGTCAAACTCATTTTAGATGGGGGGGCCACATGGAGAAACATCTACTCCCAAGTGGGCCGGACTGGTAAAATCACGGCACGATAACTTAAAAATAAAGACAACTTCAGATTGTTTTCTTTGTTTAGAAATAGAACAAGCACATTCTGAAAATGGACAAATCCTAATGTTGTTGGGGGGTTTTTGTACACTTAAATGCTGTGATTAATAGTATTTTATCTTTGTTTGTCGTTATTTATACTTTCTGAATAAATTATGTGATAATGTTCATCAATCAACTTACTGATGTTAATTTTCAATCTATCAAGATAAAAGAATAATATCAAAATCAAATTACAGGATGTTATTTATGTAGTTTGCTCATTTTCCTCGACTGGTGCACTAACATCATGTGGTTTATTTTTTTAACGTATGTAGCATCATCTACAAAGATACAAACAATTGCTATTGCGACTTTTAGTGGACACATTTAGAACAGCAGTTTCTTTCATTCCAAAATTGGGCCTAATTTTTTATACTTAGCAAACTCATCCCGTGGGCCAGGGGCCGTATGTTTGACACCCCTGCCTTAGGTTTAAATGTGATGAGACACGTTCGTTGTGTGTGTAAACAAGTGTAGTTTATTGTGTGAATGTATTAACTGTAAACCTTCCATTTTATTAATGTAAAATACACAATGGACATTATTCTTTTGTAATGTTGATTGTATGTTTATATTTGTTTTCTTATAAACATAAATGAAGGAAGAAGTGTAAAGAAATAAAACTGGGAAAGAAAAATTGTTCAAAAGAAGGAACATCAATCCTGAACAAAACTTCTGGAGCTTCTGTTAACTGTCTGTCTAGCTGCACACGCTGGAAACGAGGAGCGAGGGGAGAATAATGAATTCATTGACAGTGCAGTGTGAAAACCGATGTTTACCATGCAATTAAGTATACGCAGTGTCAATGGAATATAACCTGCTGAGGCACTTTTTGACAAAACATCCAAATTTAATTGTCTGGCCCCTGAGCCCTTGGGCTCTTGAAACTGCGGCCCTCTTCATTATGTAGTTGAATAGCTCTTCTCTAAGCTCTCTGAAGACCCTTTCGCACGGACTATTCTATTTGAGCAGCACCAACACGTAATGGGTGGTCAAAGGTGGTCATTTTTCGGATTTGGTGGCAGTATGAGAGGCTGGATGGTACAGTAGCTGTGTGAAAGGGAATCAAAGATTAAGTTTAGCACCAGACACTCACACCCCGCTGAAAGTGATTGTCCTGCAAATATATTATATGTTAAAAGCCACACTGCGCGCCGGCTCGGACATGAAATTATCCGATTGCGGTAAGTTACTGTGTGAACATTCACAGAACAAAGTCTTGCATTGCTGGGTTCTGTGTAAAATGCACAGATGTGAATTAGAGAATGTACAGTTGGGAAGGCATTCATATGGACTCATTCCTGGGTGGATCTCTCGTGAGAGGAAGGGGAGGGGGGCGGGTAATCATTTTGAAATGCAGTCTGTTGAAAATGATGGAAAAGCACCACTCTACATTGCAACTGATGCTGTGGTCGAAGTTGGAATTGCCACAAAGCACATTTCAAGATGTTCAACAGTCTACTGCCTTTTGGCAGTTAAAGGGGATAGTACCCCCACACACCCCACCAATGCGTCCTGTTTCATATGTCAGGTAAATCGTGGGGGCCATATGAATCCCCTTCCTTCTGTAAAAAAAAAACCATGTGAATGCTGTAAAGAAGTGAAGGGAATTTATGGCTCAGCTCTTTTTGTCGCTCCGAATTATATTTACAAATGAATTTCATATGTAAAAAAATAGTTATAGCAAATATTTATTATTTAAATGTCTTAAAAGCCTACTGAAATGCGATGTTCTTATTCAAACGGGGATAGCAGGTCCATTCTATGTGTCATACTTGATCATTTCGCGATATTGCCATATTTTTGCTGAAAGGATTTAGTAGAGAACATCGATGATAAAGTTTGCAACTTTTGGTCGCTGATAAAAAAGCCTTGCCTGTACCGGAAGTAGCAGACGATATGCGCGTGACGTCACAGGTTGTGGAGCTCCTGACACCTGCACATTGTTTACAATCATGGCCACCAGCAGCGAGAGCGATTCGGACCCAAAGTACCGTTCACCTACCCAAAGTTCATACAGCACATATATTTCCCCAAAGTTACGTACGTGACATGCACATAGCGGCACGCACGTACGGGCAAGCGATCAAATGTTTGGAAGCCGCAGCTGCATGCGTACTCACGGTACCGGGTCTGCGTATCCAACTCAAAGTCCTCCTGGTAAGAGTCTCTGTAGTCCCAGTTCTCCACAGGCCAATGGTAAAGCTTGACTGTCATCTTCCGGGAATGTAAACAATGAAACACCGGCTGTGTTATCCGGCACAACAGTCAGGGGGGGCATTCTACGGCGGGGGTGCGTTATCCGGCACAACACCTGCCGCAATACACCGCTTCCCACCTACAGCTTTCTTCTTTGCTGTCTCCATTGTTCATTGAACAAATTACAAAAGATTCACCAACACAGATGTACAGAATACTGTGGAATTTTGCGATGAAAACAGACGACTTAATAGCTGGCCACCATGCTGTCCCAAAATGTCCTCTACAATCCGTGACGTCACGCGCAGGCGTCATCATACCGAGACGTTTTCAGCAGGATATGTCGCGCGAAATTTAAAATTGCACTTTAGTAAGCGTATTGGCATGTGTTGCAATGTTAAGATTTCATCATTGATATATAAACATATAAACTATCAGACTACGTGGTCGGTAGTAGTGGGTTTCAGTAGGCCTTTAATACTCAGCGTGAGACAGATTGCTACAAAAAATAAATAAAATTTTAAGTAGACAAAAAGGTTCAATCTGTTTGTATTATTTGTAAGTTTCCAAGTAATTACAGTGAAATAAATAACACAACATCAACAAAACATTACACAGCTGGTAGTTGGAAATATTTGGACACGTGACCTAGTTAGTAAACAGACCACAATATGGGGGAGCTTTACCAATCAATTGTATATACTGTAAGGTACAGAGCCGGATCATTCCTGCCGACACACAGGACACAGCTCGTTCATTTCTAAGAGCCCGATCGTTTGCAAACAACCCATTTCTACTATAGCAATGTATTGTTTGTATAAGTTTTGAATGATAAATGATACTCCTTTTTTAGCATAATGCGATAGAGACTGGTGTTCCTCCAGGGTGTGATATGCCCTAACTGTATACTATTGTAACACATCCGTGCATCAATATAGTAATATATAGAATTACATGTACAGTGACATACACATGCAATTTAAAAATGAGAGCAGACTTACATTATGTTATTAAAAAAGGTCTAAAACATGAGATAAAGGTGCACATTGATTAACGTGTACGAGACAGCTGTGATTAACAGATTGATGGGTGGGATTTATTTATTTTAAATTAGCTGCAGCAGAGGAAGTTCATCATTCAATATTTATTGACCAGAAAAAAATTATATTTTCAACATTTTACACCTAATATTTTATTTTGATAAATAAAAAAAACTGCATTTGTTAAAAAAAATAACTTTATAAAGCCACTTTCTTTGGTTTTATATGTATACATCTATCTTTTACAATAATGTAATACTGTACATTTATCAAAAATACCTCAAGTTGAGAGCTTTTTTTGTATGATTTTTTTAGGTGATATTAAAAGTACATGAATTAATTTAATTAATTACAAATCATAATTAATTGATCGCTCCTTTTTTAACCGTTTACAGCGCTAGTATCAGTTTGTAGCTTGGAATTGATTGAATCGGTTAAGAAATGTGGAACTGGCAAATCTCACAGAAAATGTGGAATTATGGTAAAGTGAATAGCCAATGTGTGAAAATGAATGATCTGAAATTTTTTTTATATCAGAATAGGTCTAATTGCTCGGCAAATGTGAAACTGTAATAACTCCCACTTCAATTGGAATTTATTTCACGAAAAATGTGCATTAATAGAAGAACTAGGACATTTTGGAATGGCTTCAATTGTTGGTACCAGTTACTTATTTCTTAATTTCAAATTTGAATGGGAATTTATGTCACATAAAACGTGGAAACGGTTTAAAATTCTTAATTAAAAAGAAAGCCTAGAAAGCCTAAACTCTTTGCTTCCTATCTGTGGAAATTGTGTCATGGAAAGTGTGGAATCACAGTAAAAGTGACACTTTTTGAAAGGTATGGTAAAATAGCCAACATGTGCAGAATGAGCTAAACAGTTTGAATGGTTTGAATCTCTTGAGAAATGTGAAAGCATCATAATTAAACAATTAATGCTGGTGCATAATAACACTTTCTTCATCATTCATCAGCTCTTGATTGCAATTTCAAATCCATGAGCTCAGACCTTGAAATTTCATATAATTGTCCAATTGTGTTGCTTGCACTTGTTCAGCCCATTTTCACTCTAACTTGATGGAGGGCTCTCGCCAAACCTGACTGTTCAATAAATCTGAAATAGTCTTGGCTGCATCATTACCCCGCAACAAAGCTCCACGCAGACCTGAAATTAACCTTTGTGTTTTTCCGTCATCCAGCTTTGTCACCCAATTGTACTCTTGCAAAGAATGTGCTTGATATGAATGAGGAAAACATGTCTTTATTGAGATACATCTGTTTAAAATATTAAAACTCTTGGAGCGAACTGCCAAAATAGTTTATCTGAAATAGGGGAAACCTTAGAAATGTTTTAGGACTTAAAGTTATAGTATTTGAGTGTGGTAAAGTAATGCAACTACTAATGTTGTCCCGATACCAACATTTTTGTACCGGTACCGGTACCAAAATGTATTTCGGTACTTTTGTAAATAGAGGGGACCACAAAAAATGTCATTATTGGCTTATTTTAACAAAAAATCTTAGGGTACATTAAGCATATGTTTATTATTGCAAGTTTGTCCTTAAATAAAATAGTGAACATACTAGACAACTTGTCTTTTAGTAGTAAGCAAACAAACAAAGGCTCCTAATTTGTCTGCTGACGTATGCAGTAACATATTGTCATTTATCATTCTATTATTTTGTCAAAATTATTAAGGACAAGTGGTAGAAAATGAATTATTAATCTACTTGTTCATTAACTGTTGATATGTGCTTATTTTCTGTAGTAACATGTTCTATCTACACTTCTGTTAAAATGTAATAATCACTTATTCTTCTGTTGTTAGATACTTTACATTAGTTTTGGATGACACCACAAATTTGTATAGTACCGAATATGATTCATTAGTATCACGGTACAACCCTAGCAACTACAGATAAATATATATAGATATATACATTTCTGTTACCAATTATTAAGAGCAAGATTTTCAACATTTTGCTTTGCAATGACATGTCAGTGCTTTAGTGGAATACACTATATTGCCAAAAGTATTTAGCCACCCATCCAAATGATGAGAATCAGGTGCCCTAATCACTTGGCCCGGTGTATAAAATCAAGCACTTAGGCATGGAGACTGTTTCTACAAACATTTGTGAAAGAATGGGCCGCTCTCAGTGATTTCCAGCGTGGAACTGTCATAGCATGCTACCTGTGCAACAAATCCAGTCGTGAAATTTCCTCGCTCCTAAATATTTCAAAGTCAACTTTATTATAAGAAAAGTGAAAAGTTTGGGAACAACAGCAACTCAGCCACCAAGTGGTAGGCCAGGTAAACTGACAGAGAGGGGTCAGCGGATGCTGAAGCGCATAGTGCAAAGACTTTCTGCACAGTCAGTTGCTACAGAGCTCCAAACTTCATGTGACCTTCCTATTAGCCCACGTACAGTACGCAGAGAGCTTCATGGAATGGGTTTCCATGGCCGAGCAGCTGCATCTAGGCCATACATCACCAAGTCCGATGCAAAGCGTTGGATGCAGTGGTGTAAAGCACGTCGCCACCGGACTCTAGAGCAGTGGAGACGCCTTCTCTGGACTGATGAGTCACGCTTTTCCATCTGGCAATCTGATGGACCAGTCTGGGTTTGGATTTTGCCAGGAGAACGCTACATTTTGGACTGCATTGTGCCGAATGTGAAATTTGGTGGAGGAGGAATTATGGTGTGGGGCTGTTTTTCAGGAGTTGGGCATGGCCCCTTAGTTCCAGTGAAAGGAACTTTGAATGCTCCAGGATACCAAAACATTTTGGCAGTTCCGGCCCAAGCCTCCATGGGGCCCTAAGCAAAATTTGATTTTGGGGCCCTCTATTTCTGCCAATAATATTGATTGATCATTCACACCTACTATAAACTCATTGCGGCTCTGGCAGTGTTGTTTACATTATCCTATTGTCAGCCTGGCATGTCTTTACAAATGACATGTCATTTATAAAGATATGGGGGTGGCCCAGTTAAGAACATAAATAATACCAATGAATGAACGAATGATGTCCAGAGTGCCACATATGGTTCCTAATCTTAAAATGTAGAAAACATTCAGCTACAAGAGTGGCCTGGGGTTGAACAGTCCAAGCTTTGTATTTACAGTAAAAGTGTCATCTTGTCTCATCAGTCTTGTACATATTAGTCTTTAATTACTAGTTTATATTTTTAGTTAATTGTTCATATTTAATGTTTACTTTGTACAAAGAGAGCGCAGTCTACTGAAGTTAAATTCCATGTGTGTTAAACATAACTGGACAATAAAGCTGATTCTGATTCACTTTATTATTTTTGGTAACAAAAACCTGAAACAGCAATGTGCAAAAATGTTGACCTAAAATTGTGTTTTTGTACAATAATATATCTTTGATCATTTAGAAATCATCAGTCAGACTCGTACATGCAAAAAATAAAAAATAATAATTTTTTGTTAATTGCTTTTGGGGGCCTCCTGGTGGCCGCGGGGCCCTAAGCCAGCGCTTCGTACGCTTATGCCTTGGGCCGGCCCTGCATTTTGGACAATTCCATGGGATGGCACTTCAAGTTCATATGTGAGTAAAGGCAGGTGGCCAAATACTTTTGGCAATATAGTGTATCTTGCTGTTTTATGCCAACTAATTGAATCTCAGCTTAGCCGTGATGGAATGACTGAAACATGTCCTCGCCAGGACTTAAGGTGATATCGTCAGTGTGATACTTTAATTTATATCTGGCATGAGACTGAGAGAATAAAGTTGGTAAGGAAGCTTTTTCTCAACATTCAACTCCCCTTTGAGTTTACTTTGAGTGCTGCCACAAAGCTCGGCACTTTTAAGGTCATTCGCTTCGTGTTTCATTTTACCCCTGGGTGAGTTTGAGTTGAGGTGGCTGCCCCATCATTTATAAATGGAGTCAATATTAGAGCGCTGATGAACCAACAGTCAGATGTACTTTGACTGAAGTTTTGGGAGAGTGTCTCAAAGGCCTCGTAGAAAGCAAGTCCGAGCTGCACTGCCAAGCACGCGCTCTCCAAAATCAGCCCCAGCCCTCATATGCGCGATTGATCTGAGAGACTATGAATGATATCCGCTGATGCCTTCAGGTGGCTCGATACACAAGGCTGAGAGTAAATGTCTACTAATGAGCTGTAATGAATGCTAATCTTTTGGCACAGAACTTAGCTCACTGCACTGCATTTAATGTGGTATTAATCCATTTAATTACTTGGCTCAACATAGCTTTCTTGTTTAAGATATGTTAAATAGCAGAACGTGATTGATAATCTGACTGTCATACCGTTTAATTACGTGTTAATAGACGTTTTCACACCTGCGCCGACTGGATTGAAAGGGAAATGAAGAGGAGTCTTTCACAATCCTTAAGAAGAGGCCACAAACT
Organism: Nerophis lumbriciformis; assembly: GCF_033978685.3. Lineage (NCBI taxonomy): Eukaryota > Metazoa > Chordata > Actinopteri > Syngnathiformes > Syngnathidae > Nerophis > Nerophis lumbriciformis. Next base: position 24,749,845 of record NC_084549.2, read on the forward strand.
CTATTGAGCATATGACATTAGCCATGTTTACAAGGACACAAACAATGGGAACAAAGACCCAATCAGATTAAAAATGATTCATATAAACACGTCAATCGGAAGATCGTAATTCAATGCAATCCATTTGGAAAGAAATATAATTTGGAATGAAAGGGTTGGTTCATGCCGATCGTTATTGTGAACGGCATCCATGTGCATACCCATTCGAAGCCTGTCTTCGTGGTTGGGGTAAAATCACTTTCACTGTGCATCAGTGTGACAAGTCATTGCCTTTGACTACGTTTATACTGCAAGTCAAAGTTTACTCAATCAGATTTTTTCCAGCTGACTTTTTAGTTTACTTGCCAACCCTCCCGGATTTTCCGGGAGACTCCCGAAATTCAGCGCCTCTCCCGAAAACCTCCCGGGACAAATTTTCTCCCGAAAATCTCCCGAAATTCAGGCGGACCTGAGTGACGTGTCGACAGCCTGTTTTCACGTCCGCTTTCCCACAATATAAACAGCGTGCCTGTCCAATCATGTTATAACTGTTGAATGATGGAGGGCGAGTTCTTGGTTTCTTATGTGGGTTTATTGTTAGGCAGTTTCATTAACGTCCTCCCAGCGCGATAACAACACACAACAACAGCAGTCACGTTTTCGTCTACCGTAAAGCAGTTCGTCTGCCGTAAACAGCAATGTTGTGACACTCTTAAACAGGACAATACTGCCATCTACTGTACATGCATATGTGACAATAACATGTAGGGCTTTTAGAGAGTGCAGTGCACAACTGTGCACACAACAAGGAGACAAAGCAGAATGCATCATCAGAGAGGGTGTTTAGCATGGTTAGAAAAATAGTGACAGAGAATAGAACAAGGATGGACAATTCAACCCTTAACTCAACAATGAGTAGATGAGTGTTATGTGTGTGTATATGTGTAAATAAATGAACATTGAAATTCAAGTATTTCTCTTATTTTTATTTATATATATATAATAAAATAAAAAATAAATATATGTATATATATATATATATATATATATATTTATGTATAAATATATATATATATGTATATATATATATATATATATTTATATATATATATATATATATATATATATATATATATATATATATATACAGCCAGAATTTACTGAAAGTCAAGTATTTCTTATATATATATATGAAATACTTGACTTGGTGAATTCTAGCTGTAAATATACTCCTCCCCTCTTAACCACGCCCCCCCCCCCCCCCCCCCACCTCCCGAAATCAGAGGTCTCAAGGTTGGCAAGTATGCTCTAATATGGCCTCAACTTCACTTGCATGCGCAGTTCGATAAAGTGAAAACAAAGGAAGGATTCTGTAAATGAACAAGGTAGTCGCTATTACACAAGAAAACATAGGCGCCACAGATCAGCATGTTGATGGGGTTGTGCCGTGGCCATTGTCTAAAGAAAGTAGGCAGATGATAAAAAAAATATTCCTGCGCACATGAACGATGTAGCTCGACCAAACGTAAAAGTCGCAAAAAGGTTGCGTTGCCGTTTAGACTGCAGTCACATTTGAAAAGATCAGATTCCAAATGGATTCGGACTACCTCCTGATGTGGCCCGAATTGAATGCAAAAATATCAGATTTAAAGTACTTTGGAGCGCTTAGATTGGCGAAAAATATCCGATCTGTGTCTTATTTGCTTTCCAGTGTAAACAGTACCTTAGGCCAGTGTTTTTCAACCTTTTTTGAGGCAAGGCACGTTTTTTTCATAAAAAAATTCCGGAGGCACACCACCAGGTTGTCGTGCCTTTTTTTGAGTTTGTTGGTGTTTTCCTGTGTAGTGCTTTAGTTTTTGTCTTGCGCTGTTATTTTGGTGGCCTTTCCTGTTTTGTTGGTGTTTTCCTGTAGCAGTTTCATGTCTTCCTTTGAGCGCTATTCCCCGCACCTGCTTTGTGTTAGCAAGCAAGGCTATTTAAGTTGTTGCTATCCTTCTTTGTGTGGACATTGTTGATTGTCATGTCATGTACGGATGTACTTTGTGGACGCCGTAAGTTTTTGCTGTCGTCCAGCATTCTGTTTCTGTTCACTCGGTAACCAGTTCAGTTTTACTTGTGTTTTTGCATAGCCATTCGTATGCTTCATTGCCTTTTCCTTATGTTCATTTTTGGTTTAAGCAAAATATACATTTTTACCTGCATATTGTGGTCACAACAAACCATCCTCGTCTCACCCGACACATTCCGACTTTTACAAAGCAATTAATTACCAGCTGCCACCTACTGGCATGGAGTATTACGTGGTTTACCCTGCCGAGTTCTACACAGCACAGACACTAAGCAACGGCACATTATTTACGGATTATAATTATTGATTTGAAAAAAATATTTTTGGGACCAATTAGGTGAAGTTGCATAATTTCCCACGGCACACTAGACAATATGTCACGGCACACTAGAGTGCCGCGGCACAGTAGTTGAAAATGACTGCCTTAGGCTACATTCACACTGCATGGTCGGATGTCCAATTGGTATTTTTGGTCAAATTTGATATTTTTAGTGGCTGCCACCTTACAAAAAATATATATATTTTTGATGTCAATGCAATCTGACCTGCATGCGGACACAATTGCATTACATTGCACGCACTGCCATGTTTACATAAGTAAAGTCCACTCAAGACGGTCTCAGTATTGGCGCATTTGTGGCAATTTCAAGGATTTTGTGCAATCAAACTCATTTTTTTAACCACGTTGTATTCTGCGTGGAGGATTAAGAAGGAGGAGGGCAGGTATTTTGGCTCTGGCAGTTTTACGAGATAATTTGCTTCGATGTCTGCTTGAAGAGCGTGTCTGTGGGCGAGCAGTCGGAGACAGGAGTGGTGGAGATTTCACGTGAGTTCCTAAAATACATTATTTTGACCTTTTTTCTGCTCCATTATCAACTATTTTATTTCTAACCGTCTATTTTTTCGAATAATTATGACTTGGCTTTTAGATTACATTCTGATCGGATGAATGCGACCTCACATTTATATCTGATTTATATCGACACACGAAAGAGGCCTGGGTCGGATATGAAAATTTCGGAATTGCACTGTTCACACGGACACGAAAAAATCAGATGCAGGTCGCATTTGGGCAAAAAAAATCAAAATTGACCTGCAGTGTGAACAGGGCCTTAGTGGCAGCCGGATGTTACACCGAGCAGGTTTATTTTTTGTAACCTTAAAAGGGCCCTATTGTGCAAAAACAACTTTTCTTGCCTATTGGTACCTGCTGTTGTGTATTTGGGATCTGCATGAGTCCCGAAAATGTTAAACTAAACCGTGGAGGCATTTCGTACATATTTATAAATAATCTTGCCTTCCTTTCTACTTCCGCCAAACAAGCTGTTTGGAATTTGCACAATTGGTGACATCACAAATTGGGAAAACCAACAGCGGATTATCCATATATAGTATAAATGGACCCAGAGTGCCTTGGGTGCGTCCGTCATAGTAGTCCTGTAGTCAATAAGCTCCTTCTTTTTCTCTATCTTCTTGTTCTTCTTCTGTCGTATGTCTTTAGACTTTCAGCTCTGTTAAGGCGAGCCAGGTCAACGTGTCATCGTCCAGGTCAATCAGACCTTGTTCGCCATTCGGTAGCCGGTGTTTGGGGCAACTAGTGACTATGTGCTCTACTGTCTGGACTGGGTCCCCACACTCGCAGGAAGCACTATCCGCAAGTCCCCACCTCTTCATCGCTGCTCCGTAGCGTCCGACGCCGGTCCTCAAGCGGTTGAGGGTTGTCCGCTGCTTCTGGGGAAGTTCCTGGCCGGAGACGTCTGTGGGGTCATCGATGTAGTGGTGCAGCCTAGATGGTTCTGCTAACTTCCATTGTTCTCTCAATCTCGTCTTGACCCAGGTGGCCTTGGAAGTATCAGCTGATGTTGTACTGAGCAGCTCGTGGGCTTGCATGACAAAGGGGCGCCTTGACTTTAGGCGCACACGTCGTGGTGTTTCTGTGACGATCTTATGGAGCAGGTGGGATTCGCTGGTCTGAGCCTTTCGGGAGAGGGCCTGTGTGGCTGCTTCTCGTCTGATGTTTGCCGGGACGATGCCAGCGAGGACGGGCAGTTGGTTTACTGGGGTCCCTCGCAGGCACCCGGAGACGGTCCGCAGGGCGCTGTTGAGGGCGACATCCAATTTCTTTACATAGGGGCTACGGCACGAAACCGGGGCACAGTACTCGGCGGCTGAGAACACCAGGGCCAGCGTGGACATGTGCAGTGTCTTCGTCGTGGCTCCCCATGTGGTGCCGACTAGGCGCCGTATTAGGGCGGCATGGGCACTTGTCTTTGCCTTGGCACTGTACAGGTGTTGTTTGAATGTCAGTGTTCTGTCAAGCTTCACACCGAGGTACGTGGCAACGGGCTGGGACTGTAACCGGGCATTATCCACCATGATGTTCATCTCACGGGCTGCTTCCATCTCCATATCCTCTTGTTGTTGGCCAGACTTCCTAATACATGCACATCTCAATCAATCAATCAATCAAAGTGTATTTATATAGCCCTTAATTACAAGTGTTTCAAAGAGTTGCACAAGCCAAAACGACATCCTCGGCTTAGATCCCACATCAGGGCAAGAAAAAACTCAAAAAACTCATGTGCCAATGGGACATGCATCCTCTATTGTTGCCATTTCTAATACAAAGTTGCGTATGATTCAAACTTATATCCGTCAGTAGACTCGCTATAGAAGCATTAAAAACTACAACACAGTGGGCAGGGAGAAGACGCAGTCAAAGTGGAGGCACGTAAATAAGACCGCCCACAAAACGGCGCAATCTGAAGAGACGATCTGGAAGCAATCATCAATCAATCAATGTTTATTTATATAGCCCTAAATCAGAAGTGTCTCAAAGGGCTGCACAAGCCACAACAACATCCTCGGTTCAGAGCCCACATAAGGGCAAGGAAAAACTCACAACCCAGTGGGATTGTCAATGAGAATGACTATGAGAAACCTTGGAGAGGACCGCAGATGTGGGTACCCCCCGCCCTTCTACGGGAGACCGGATGGATGTCGAGTGGGTCTAGCATAATATTGTGAAAGTCCAGTCCATAGTGGATCTAACATAATAGTGAGGGTCCAGTCCATAGTGGGGCCAGCAGGAGACCATCCCGAGCATGGACGGGTCAGCAGCGCAGAGATATCCCCAACTGACCGGGTCCCGACACTTGAATACAGTCCGTAAAACATAATCCCTGCAACATTTTGACCCAAGAACCATGATTACATGTAATGTAGTCAACAAGGAAGTGTTTTAAATGCAGAAAAAAAGTATAATATAACTCCTTTAAGAGAACTCAGGATCGAAGGGCTCGAAACACCGAGTTATACAATACAAGTTCATAAAAACGGAATTCACCAAACCATCGACCAAATCAAAAATTGCTGGACAAGTTTGAAAGCTTCGTAGTACAAAGCTAAAGGTAAAAACAGTAAAAGTGGAGTACTTTATGGGAGATCGTTCTTTGTCAATATGTCTTGCATTGGCGTGAATAGTTATTTGGAGGAGGAAAATGTTAATACAATGGCAACAACTCCAAGGTTTATCAGGAAGATAGCACCATGACCAGTAAGCTGATGTACATAAACATACATAAACTGACACGGCACCAGAGAGGAGACAATTAAATGTGTGGAGTACAAAGAGCCCACAATGGAAACAAGCCTTTTGGCTTTGTGTGCCTTTTTAAAGCATTACATGGATTCAATTCTTTAAGATGTCAATAAACTTCTCAATCAATCAAACAAAGCCAATGAGCTGAGGCCGTGTAGTCAACACGGCGTACAGCAAAAGATAAGATAGGATGCTTTATTTGTCATTGCACATTAAGTACGACAACATTAGTTTAGGGTCAGCCCATCCAAGAATCAAAGATACAATTTGACAAAGTGTAGACAGGGCAGGAGGGCTGAAGGGTCTCTAAATGGCACGTAAAAGATAGGAGGAGGGAGGACAAAAAGCCACTCCCAAACTATGCTCCTGTGGGGGGCATAGTGTGGTACTAGGAAAAAAAACCTCAGCAACCATAAGCAGATAAATAAACACACATTACGACATAGAAATTTGGATAGGCGGAAGTAGTTTATTCTAATATTTCAGGAAAAAAGAAAACTCTGCACATGCTCAGATGGTTTGTTCTGATTAAATGCTTGCCGCGTTAATACGCGAGTCATGATCGGATCAACTTATTTAGTGTTTGTGTAAACCATGGTATTGGAATGCCAATCCACCGAGTTTTAGATCAAAGTACATAAATGCGCCGCATGTAAACATAGATATTATCTGCCAAAATGCAGACAGGGAACATTCACAGCTGTCTTTGACTAGATATTGAACTTCCTGTGGAGTAGAGAATACAACATCTTGATCATTGGCGTTCAGCGACAACAATCTTTTTTTTTTTAAATCTACATGTTGCTCTGTAACCAGAGGAAATGAAGCTCGCTTAGGTGGGCTGTGCGACCCCTGAATAAGTTGAAGAGGGGCACGGGCAAATATGTCCAGTAACACTTGTTCGACTGCAAAACACACTAAGTAATTATCTACAGAGTGTGTATAGCTACTAAGCACACAATGCAATCAACAGTTTGCATGTAAATGTTCTGCACTGTTGCAGTCTTCCAAACAACCTATTGTGCATTCAATTCATTAAAACTTTCGGTCACCTGTGCATGGGGACCATCCTCAGCAAAAAGGTCGGCCGAAAGGGATCGCACTGGGGAGGATCATAACACTTTGGCATGTTTAAGCCTTGACACTAACCTAACATGTATGTGATTGGGTTTGAAAAATATAATTTACAAAAAATCTAACTGAAGTGTGCATGTAATTTGTATTTGCAAAGGAATTACATGTGAATATTTGATTAGAGACTTAGACTTCGACTTCCTTTTTATTGTCATTCAAATTTTAACTTTACAGCACGGATAAGAACGAAATTTCGTTACATAAGCTCATGGTAGTGCAGGATAAAAAAGGATAAAGGTGCATATATAAATAAATAAATATATATAAATAATATATCAATCAATCAATCAATCAATTCCTTTATTGTCATTGTCATAATAACACTTAAGTCATACATGAACAACGAGATTTTGTTTGAGCTTTGTCCAGCGGCATAGAAACTGCATTGATGTGCAGGTTGACAATAGTTTACATTTTAACATTTTAGCAAAAAAAAAATAAAAAATTAAAAAATTAAAAAAATAAAAAAAAAAATAAAAATATATATATATATATATATATATATATATATATATATATATATATATATATATATATATATATATATATATATATATATATAAAATAAATATATATAAATAAATAAATAGATTACTGTACAGATAAATATATTGCACTTTTTCACATGCGTCCACATTTATGGATGTATGTTATATTGTCTTTTATATTCCAGCGAGTTAATCCATTTTGGGGGGAGTTGAGGGGATGATTTAATTATGATGCGTTCAAGAGTCTTACGGCTTGAGGGAAGAAGCTGTTACAGAACCTGGAGATTCTGCTTCGGAGGCTGCAGAACCTCTTTCTAGAGTCCAGCAGTGAAAACAGTCCTTGGTGGGGGTGGGAGGAGTCTTTGCAGATTTTCTGAGCCCTGGTCAGGCAGCGGCTTTTTGCGATCTCCTGTATAGGAGGAAGAGGAGTCCTGATGATCTTTTCCGCCGTCCTCACCACTCTCTGGAGAGACTTCCAGTCTGAGGCACTGCAGGCTCCAGTCCAGACAGAGATGCTGTTGGTCAGCAGGCTCTCTATAGTGCCTCTGTAGAATGTGCTGAGAATGGGGGGAGGGAGCTGTGCTCTTTTCATCCGACGCAAAAAGTGCATGCGCTGCTGAGCTCTTTTTACAAGAGCTCCGGTGTGTAGGGACCAGGTTATATTGTCAGTTATCTGCACCCCCAGGAACTTGGTGCTGATTATATTTTAATGCTGCTGAACACATTTGTTGGGAAGCTGGCCAAGTGAATTAGTTCAATTTGTTTACTGTATCGTATTGACCGGAATATACCGTATTTTTCGGACTATAAGTCGCAGTTTTTTTCATAGTTTGGCCAGGCTCCAGTGCGACTTATATATGTTTTTTTCCTATTTTATTATGTATTTTCGGCAGGTGCAACTTATGCTCCGAAAAATACGGTAAGACAAGCCCTCCTTTTCAAGAAGGAAAAAATTACTTTTTTTATTTTTTTATCACGTGTCAATTCTAGTGAAATCCTACTTGAATTCATTAGATTTTAATAATCATCCAGTATTTCTTACCTGTATAACATTTTTTGATGACTCCACTTCAATAATAACCATTATCTTAAAATATGCATCATAATTCCTTTAACTAATTTGCCAAACCTTTGAGACACTTTTTTTCCAGGGTGTCGGGGCTGGCTGCTTCTTTCTGTGTCACTGGTGTGTGTGTGTGTGTGTGTGTGTGTGTGTGTGTGTGTGTGTGTGTGTGTGTGTGTGTGTGTGTGTGTGTGTGTGTGAGTGAGTGACTGGAAGAAAAGCTCTGACTCTATGTGGTGAAGTCCCTTGGCACCTCAGATATAAGACACACTTTTTATTCAGACTGTTTTCTAGGGCAAAATTCTGTCTTTTATTGCGAATAACTTGGCTTTTGAACACATTGATTATTGGACAAAATGTATTTTAAAAATGCTGAGACCGGCAAATGTGGGATATTGTGCCGAATTAAAGATGTAACACTCAGGTTTACAAAGACATGAAGAATACCACCTATATCAAAAAGTAAAGGGATCCTCGCTGTCGAGCTTGGCTAAGAATAGGAACAAAGACAAACATAGAAGAAAGAAGCACTTGTCCAGACAAAAGACCCCATTAATTGATTTAGGATCCAAGAGAGTGAAAAAAGCAGTCTGCTGCAAGCCAGTTGCCAGATTTAGAAGGATGGACAAAACTGAGACTTGAGCAACTATCCTCCTCTATCTGCAGTCCTGCAAAAGTCTCAGATACAACAGTGGTAGGTTACAATGTTGTTTTAGCCACAATTTTTTTTTAGGCGAAAAAGTATTTCAGCTTGAAATTGATTTAGTTTTAATTGGCAAAATGGCAAAATCTTTTAGTCAACTGAAGTGTAAAGTATAAACGACAAGACCACATTTATTTAGGCTACTTACAAAGCATCTGAACAAAATTCGTAACAAAAAGCCGACCTGCATGTATGATATACGTTGATATTAAAATCACATATCAATTTCTGCACAAGGTAATCATCTCTGCATGATGTCATTTCATATACAGGTGCATCTCAATAAATAAGAGTATCCTACAAAAGGTATTTTATTCCAATTTGGATTAAAATACCAACAAAAGGCTTAGTCTCAAATAATTTGGCTCAAAATCGGATTTCTTTAACACATTAAACCCCTTAATCTGATCATGTTTTGGCTTTTGAATAATCAGATTAACACACCTAGATTATGTGATTGGAAACCAGGTATGTAGGCCGAGATAGGCACCAGCACCCACCGGGACCCCGAACGGGACAAGCGGTAGGAAATGAATGGATGTAGGCGTTGTCAATTCGACAATCTCCGTGGCGGTCCAACACGTCGCTCTTTACTACATTATTTACAGAAGAAGAACACACAGGCGGGTTGGTGGGGGGTACAAGCATACATATTAAATATATAGAATCTGAAATAAGTCAATATTTTTAAATATATAACATAAGCTACCCGTTTGATAAGTGCCAGGATGTTCTTGAAGAAGTCACTTTAAAGGCCCACTGAAATGTGATTTTCTTATTTAAACGGGGATAGCAGGTCCATTCTATGTGTCTTGATCATTTCGCGATATTGCCATATTTTTGCTGAAAGGATTTAGTAGAGAACATCGACGATAAAGTTCGCAACTTTTGGTCGCTGATAAATAAACCTTGCCTGTACCGGAAGTAGCAGATGAGTAGCGTGACGTCACAGGTTGTGGAGCTCCTCACATCTGCACATTGTTACAATCATGGCCACCAGCAGCGAGAGCGATTCGGACCGAGAAAGCAATGATTTCCCCATTAATTTGAGCGAGGATGAAAGATTTGTGGATGAGGAAAGGGAGAGTGAAGGACTAGAGGGCAGTGGGAGCGATTCTGATAGGGAAGATGCTGTGAGAGGCGGGTGGGACCTGATATTCAGCTGGGAATGACTAAAACAGTAAATAAACCCAAGACATATATATACTCTATTAGCCACAACACAACCAGGCTTATATTTAATATGCCACAAATGAATCCCGCATAACAAACACCTCCCCCCTCCCGTCCATATAACCCCCCAATACAACTCAAACACCTGCACAACACACTCAATCCCACAGCCCAAAGTACCGTTCACCTCCCCAAAGTTCATACAGCACATATATTTCCCCAAAGTCCCCAAAGTTACGTACGTGACATGCACATAGCGGCACACACGTTCGGCCAAGCGATCAAATGTTTGGAAGCGTACTCACGGTAACGCGTCTGCGCATCCAACTCAAAGTCCTCCCGGTAAGAGTCTCTGTTGTCCCAGTTCTCCACAGGCCAATGGTAAAGCTTGACTGTCATCTTCCGGGAATGTAAACTGTGTTTGTGTTGTTGCCGCAGCCGGCCGCAATACACCGCTTCCCACCTACAGCTTTCTTCTTTGCTGTCTCCATTGTTCATTGAGCAAATTGCAAAAGATTCACCAACACAGATGTCCAGAATACTGTGGAATTTTGCGATGAAAACAGACGACTTAATAGCTCGCCACCATGCTGTCCCAAAATGTCCTCTACAATCCGTGACGTCACGCGCTGACGTCATCATACCAAGACGTTTTCAGCAGGATACTTCGCGCGAATGTTAAGATTGCACCTTAGTAAGCTAACCCGGCCGTATTGGCATGTGTTGCAATGTTAAGATTTCATCCTTGTTATATAAACCATCAGACTGCGTGGTCGGTAGTAGTGGGTTTCAGTAGGCCTTTAAATACGTGACATGATGCTAGCACAAACTGGTGGAGGAAAAACCTCCAGGGACCCGTATTTTGACACAATTGTATTTTTTTGTATACACAATGGCATTAATACAAAATGAAAATATCATGTGTATTCGTAGACAACGAAAATTAATAGCGGTAGATCACATGACTCCCAAACAACATTAATCTAATTCAGGTGTGTCATATGTACGGCCTGAGGGCCTGAACAGGTTGTATCCGGCCCGCAGGATGAGTTTGCTGAGTATAAAAATAAGCCTGAAATTTTAGAATGAAAGAAACTGCTGTTCTTAATGTGTCCACTGGATGTCGCAATAGCAATTCTTTGTATCTTTGTAGATGATGCTACATATGTACAAAATAAACCACATGATGTTAGTACATTAATCGAGGAAAATGATCAAACTACATAAATAACATACTGTAATTTGATTTTGATATCATTTTATCTTGATAGATTTAAAATTAACAACATTGAGTTGACTGATGAATATTATCACATCATTTATTCAGAAAATATAAATAACGACAAATAAAGATAGAATACTATTAACCACAACAGGTCATTGTAATATGTACAATTTCAGAATGTGCTTGTTCTATTTTCAAACAAAGAAAAACATTTCAAGTTGTCTTTATTTTTAAGTTACCGTGCCGTGATTTTACCAATCCAATACATTTTTCTTTAGTAGGCCATGTCTGCGCTTACCCACTGCTCATATACGTCATATGTCGGCAGCCAAGAGGAAATTTTACAACCTGTGACCTGTTTTGAAAAAGTTGTATTATAATTTTTGTACCAAACAATATATTGCAAGAATCTTTTTCAATCAAGGATCATGCTCAATCAACTCTGAATTGGATCGTCACCCCAAGAATTGGAATCGAATCGTGAATTGTTGTGAGATTCCCATCCCTGCTGGCTTTGTCAAGCAGTGGCTTTTGCCCGCAAACTGCGAGCATTCTTCACACCTGTCCCCGGGGATAAGTGGGCATGTCAAAAGCAGAACTAATCTGTTTCAACGCTCAGTCACACTCTATCCCCCGGAGGATCTCGCCGCTCGTCCTTGAATGTCTTCTGGCATGGGAAGATTACTTTGACCACTGATCAGACTAACCATTGTGGAAAACATGTCAATGAACAAGGGAGGCAGCTCCACTCCCCACAGACAACCTGAGAGACCCTATATGTCCTTTTACAGTTTTCACTTTAGCAGAGATGAGCGCTGCCTAAAATAGACGCGTCCGTCCTCTGTGTCTGTCATTAGATAATATTGCACCAGTCAAAGCGATGTTTGCCTCAACACTCAAACTGAGAGACTTTAATTTGGTCAACAGCAGAGCTGTTTACGATGGATGACTAATTAAAGCGAAACGGTTGACATACAGTAAGTCTTGCTATTGTGTGAACACCATGAAATAATGACATTCCACACATGTTGATTTGTTTCTCTCGGAGATGATATTAACTTGACTGTCACTCTGAAGGAAAAAAAATAAAATATTTGCATTTGCACCAAATAGGACACCTTCATACTGGAGATAACCTCCTACATGTTTGGCTCTATACCCATGACAATATATCATGACTCCCCAAACTTTTTAACTCAGGGGTGAAAACATTTCGGCCTGGGGCCAGGCTTTATATATATATATATATATATATATATATATATATATATATATATCAATATATACGTCAGGTCAGGAAAAAGCACAAGAGGCTATATCATCCCTGCAAGGCTGTTTCGCAGGTTTCCCTGCTATAAAATCCACTGAAGGCACAGGGAAACCTGCGAAACCGGCTTGCAGGGATGATACAGCCTCTTGTGTTTTTTCCTGACCTAACGTATATTTCGCTCTACTATTGTGCACTGTATAACGGATGAACCACAGAAAGGTTGACTATATATATATATATATATATATATATATATATATATATATATATATATATATATATATATATATATGTATACATATATATATATGTATGTATGTATATGTATACATATATATATATATATATATATATATATATATATGTATGTTTGTATGTATGTATATGTATATATATATATATATATATATATATATATTTTCCGAGCGCGATGATATCACATTATCGATGGGAAAATGCATTTTTAGGCAATATGATTTGCCTGAGCGGCTAGGAGACACCGAGAGTAACAAGTGGTAGAAAATGGATTAAAAAAAACAAATTTTTAAAAATTATAATAAAAAAACAAAAACATAAAATATATATATGTATACATATATATATATATATTTTTTTTTATATATATATAAAAATTAATATATATATATATATATATTTTTTTTTTTTTTTTCCCCAAGTTAAAACAAACAAAACATATTATATATATATATATATATGTGTGTATATATATATATATATATATATATATATATATATATATATATATATATATATATATATATACACAGTATATATATATTTTTTTTTTTTTTTTTTTTACTTGGGACTTCCCGCGGGCCGGATTTTGGATGCTGGTGGGCCAGATCCTGCCCGCGGGCCGTAGTTCGGGGATCCCTGCATTATACCCATGAGAATTTCTCGAAAAAAATGCCCAATATTGCAATTGCAATTTTTTTATTAGGAATGTGCCGATCGATCGGCCAATTTGCATGAAATATACATAATTGCCATTGCCGAAGAATGTATTTTAATGCCGGCCTAAAACGCGGATCCCCTCTCTCTGGCAATTATTTGTTTTTAGTCTCTTGACTGACAAGCTGCTTGCCGCTAATTATGTGTCTCCATACACAGTGTTGTAGCCGCTCCCCTAATAATCGTCTCCATTACAGCAAATCGAGTACATTTCTCAGTATTTCAAATATTATCACTGGGGGACGAAGCACAACACGTTACATACCAAGAGCAAGCATGCTAATAGCTAAGCTAACCAAAATGAAGTGAATTACATTTATATAGCGCTTTTTCTCTAGAGACTCAAAGCGCTTTACATAGTGAAACCCATTATTTACATCTTTAAGTTACATTTGAACCAGTGTGGGTGGAACTGGGAGCAGGTGGGTAAAGTGTCTTGCCTAAGGACACAATGGCAGTAAGGATGGCGGAAGCGGGAATCGAACCCAGAACCCTCATTTTGCAGGCCCGGCCTCTCTACCAGCTGAGCCACGCCACCCTAGGCTAGTTTGAAACAACGCCAAAAAGTAAGTGCTTCGTAAAGTTAAAGAAGTGTAGGTGGAAGCGCTTTACAGCAGAAAGTAAGCAGCTGTCAACAGGAAATTAACAAGTAGATAAAGAGGATAATATAACAACTGTTGATGTGTCAGCATTGTCACAGTCAGTACCCGACCCGTAGAGGATAGATCCATCCATAAATTGGTAGAGTCAATACCAATTATTACCAGTTATTTAGCTGATTTTTTTTTAATTGTATTTTTATTTGTTGTTAATAGTTACAAACCCAGAGTAATTCCATGGACATAGGAGGACTTTAGACTTAGACTTAGACAAACGTTATTGATCCACAAGGGAAATTGTTCCACACAGTACCTCAGTTACAAAGGATGGAAAGGGTAAGGATGGAAAGGATAATGCAGGTATAAAGTAGACTAAAATTGTACCATAGTAGCAATACAAAATATAACATATATGTAATATTGACATATTATATACAGTATATAATACATACTGATATATTATATTATATAAGATCTTTATATAATGTATACAATATATAACAAATCCCAATTACCATGTACAATATTACAGTATATGTAACAGCTGCAGCAAAAAAAAAGGGCAGCATCCTATAGAGAGTGAGGGCAAAGTGTTTAAAAAAGTAATTGATAGTAGTTTTTGCTTTTGTTTATTTATTGTGTACTACTAACTTTGTTTTGTATGCTAAAAGAGAATAGGGAAGTAGTTTAAATATTGTGTTGATGGTTTTTAAATTGTAAATAGCACTAACCATAAATCAATTGAAAAATTTAATACAAGTAATCAGTAGTGATATTTCCGATCTCATTCATGAGTGATCAAAATTTAATAAAACCTTACTCGGAAAACCTTTAGTTTTACACAAATACCACACGGATATAATATAACAACGTATTTAATCTGAAGTGAGAATGAATAAGAAAGGTTTGGAAAGTAGATATGGTTGTTGAATAGTTTAAAAAAAATAAATTTGATAATAAATAGCAAATAGCTTTTTAAAAATAATAACAATGAACAAATAATGTTTTTGTGCAATTATTCAACATATTTTAAATAAAAAAATCCAGAAATGCTGATAATAATGTTTTGAAAACACCAATGCTAAATAATTTAGTACCATCTAAATTCACACTCCTTGAATAAAAAATGTGTCACTTCTTATATACATTTAAAATAATATAACTCGGATTCCACAGTGAAATTATACACATGATATCGCAGTATAGTACATGATCAAATGTGAATAATATTGTTATGTACAGTTGGGAAAGGAGACGGCACAGAGGCGGCGACGTCGTTAGCTCTAGGCGTATTTGTTAATGCAAATGTGTATTTAAACCAAAATATGTATGGTGTGACTATGTGTAGTCATTATCTGAGGAGTGTTACCAGGAGTTGTTGAAGATGCGTGTAGAGCGAGGTGCAGAAGTCCAGGGAGGGCAAGGCAAGCTCGGAGGTTCAGGGACAGGCAGGAGGTCAGGGGCAGGAGCGAGGCGTCAAGGTCTGTGTCCAGGCGAGAGGTGGAGATCCAGGAAGGCAGCCAAGGAACCAGAGGGAATTCGGGGAGACGAGACACACAGCTCGAAACCAGGAAACGGAGGAACGCTGCTGTATGGTGACACACGACACAAGACGATGAGCACAGAGGGCGACGATGAAAGGCCGGTGTGCGGGTTATTGTTAATAAACTTACAATATTATGCGGAGGTATAGTTATAGCAATTTTATCGACAAAGTTTACTAATTATAGTCACGGTGAGAAGTATTTTCTTTTTATGAGGGTTGAGAAGCACTGCCGTAACTGAATAATTCCGACTGGCAGTTCGAGGGTTTCCGACTGGTTTGTGTACATCATTGTAACTACAACCTGAACTCAAGACGTCAATCCCTCAATTATAGCCCAATCCTGCAGAACCAGGCTGCTTTCATTTCCAAATGTGGTGTGTTTGGATTCCTCCGATGCAACAAAGACGGACTTAAGCAGAACTGATGACTGCAACAAAACACGCAGTGAGATGTGCCAGGAGCGCTGAATAATATCAGGGGGGCTGACATGTTTTCAAAATATGCCTCATTGAGCGGCAACGTTTCAAAAGGGAAGCGGACAGCCTTTTCGGCAAACAAACAAAAAAAATCTGCTGAGTCTATTGACGAATTGTTTTCCTCATTGAGTCATCCTGCTTACATTTATAGCAGATGTTGGAAATAAACGCTGCTCATGTCTGCTCATTCATGACGGTGCTGTAAAACTCCTAATGAGCTGTGAGCTTATACTGGGCTTCCTTCTCAATCATTAACACATCATTCTTGCCAGCTTTTTCGACTAAATTTAACACATCTCATTCTCCTTCCCCAGTATCTCACCTTCATGCTGCCATTTGTGAACATTTCCATTCAACATAATTATCTGGATAATGTACTGCAGGAATATACTGTAGATTAGAAAGGGAAGTTGGCATGCACATTCCTTTCATGGAGAATATATTTATAAAATAATACCTTAGTGAACGTTAACATGCTATTCAGTTATGTACGTCATGTATCAAGTTTAATGACTCTGAGATGTACTAAGGCATAATTGGAAGAAAAAAAAGTTAGCATGCTGATGTTAGCATACTAGAATGCTATCATTAACATGCTATTAGTTAGCATGTAGCATGTACCAAGTTTAATGACTAAAGGTGAACAGGAGCAAAATTGGCACACAAAAAAAAGTTAGCAAGCTAACTGTTGTTTATGATAAACGGTTGAAAAATGTGTGAAAAAAGTGAAGACGCTAATGTTAGCATGCTAACAGTCAGCATATGTCATGTACCAAATTTAATGACTCTGAGATGTACAAAGGCAAAATTGGGGGGGAAAAAAGTTAGTATGCTAATATTAGCAAGCTACAATGCTAAAATTAACATGCTAACAGTTAGCATATGGCACATACCACGTTTAATTACTCTGAGGTGTACAGGGGCAAATTTGGCACACACAAAAAAAAAGGTTAGCATGCTAACAGTTGGCATGGGTCACATACCAAGTTGTATGATTCTGGGATAAACGGTTGCAAAATTAGTGGAAAAAAGTTAAGACGCTAATGTTAGCATGGCAACATGCTAACAGTCTGCATACGTCATGTACTAAGTTTAATGACTGAGGTATACAAAGGCAAAATTGGGACAAAAAAAAGTAAGCAATGCTACTCGGAAACAACATTGTGTGACATTCCCTTGTCGTTTAGTAATAAGTAACGTACGATTTTATGGCTGCCCAAGGGTTTAAAACATAGTTTGCAAGAGGTTTCTATTAGGGATGTCCCGATCCAGGTTTTTGCACTTCCGATCCGATACCGATATTGTTTTTGCACTTCCAATCCGATACCGATACTGACCGATACCGATACTAACCGATAATGGCCTATCCGAGCATGTATTAAAGTTTAAAGTTATTTAGCCTACTTAGTTGTCAGAATCATGTTGAAAAGGGTTTTAGTACTCTTGATAACAACTAGCCAGCTGAATTAGGTGAGTTTGAATAATAAACAATGGTTGATAACAAGAAACTGACCTGTTTATTCAAGGATAAACACAAAATAGACAAAATTATACATGACAAACAGAAATGGCATCATTGAAACAAGGGCTGGGGGATATGGCCTTTTTTTAATATTGCAATATTTTAAGGCCATATTGCAATACACGATATATATCTCGATATTTTGCCTTAGCCTTGAATGAACACTTTGATGCATATAATCACAGCAGTATGATGATTCTATGTGTTTTGATTGATTGATTGAGACTTTTATTAGTAGGTTGCACAGTGAAGTACATATTCCGTACAATTGACCACTAAATGGTAACACCCCAATAAGTTTTTCAACTTGTTTAAGTCGGGGTCCACTTAAATTGATTCATTATACAGATATATACTATCAGATATATACTATCATCATAATACAGTCATCACACAAGATAATCACATTGAATTATTTACATTATTTATAATCCAGGGTGTGGAGGGGGGCACCGGATGTAAGTGTCAAAAAGACAGCCAAAAGAGTTTGATATGAGAATAAATCTAAAGTTAAAATATAGGGTAGAAATGCACCCATTTGCAGGAAATGTAGTCTTTCAAGGCTTGCATGTCTACATTAAAACATTCTTCTTCATACTGCACTAATATATGCTACTTTTAAACTTTCATGCAGAGAAGGAAATCACAACTAAAAAAATCACTAATTTTTTCATACGGTGTTGATGTGGAAATTTTTGCCTCGGCATTTTGATGGTGTGGACGTGTGGCACCGAACGGAGATAAGCGTCTCGACAGATGTTATAATATTTGAACAATGACGACGAAAACTGTTTTCTCTGTCGTGTCCGTGTGTCGAAAATTGTTATGCGCTTATTTTTTTATTTGATTTTGTGCGTGGCATATAATTGCTATGCGCAGAGGACGTTTAAACAGTGCGCAATTGCACAGGCGCGCACCTTTAGAGAGAACGTTGGTCACACGGCTGCGCTAGCATCACAGCTAACGTTAGCCATGCTGCTACCTCTCTGCTCGGGGAGGACGTATACGTATGTGACGTATGACGTGACAGTATGTGACGTGTGTAAGAAGGTGCGCTTGCTGTCTGTGAGAAGCACAGACACAGAAAAGAGTGAGAAGAGCCTGTCGTGTAATGCCAGCAGCTAAAAGCAACTGCGTGAGAGTCCACAGACCTGTGGATGTGTTGAAGGTGTGCTGGAAAATGCGGAACGGAAATTAGGGCGCAGCAGAGAAGTGGAATGTACTATTTAAATAGGTGCGTTGATCTTGATATAAACAAAACATACCTCCTTATAAATGCGTTAGGCATCGCCAAGAAAACTATTCTCATAAATTGGAAATCAAAAAATAATTTATGTATAAACCTTTACAAAAACATTTTATTAGATTATGTAGTTATGGAAAGAATGTCTGCTGAATCAAACCAACAACTGACAGAATTCCGATCTCTTTGGGCACCGCTAATTAATTTTCTGACCTGACTCCCTTGGGGGCCGGGGCTGGGGCTCTGTCCCGGGGGTCTTGCTCCGTGGGTGGGGGGTCCTGGGTGCCGGGGGGGCCGTGTGCCGCGGGGTCGGGTGGGCCTGGGGTGTGTTTCCTGGTTCCGGCCTGGCGGGCCGATCCGTGGGTGGTCTGGTGGCTGGGGGTGGGTGGAGGTGCCTGGGCGGGTGTTGGGGTGCGGGTGGGGCTGTGGGCGGCCGCCTTGGGTTGGTTGGGGGGGCTGTCCCTCCCGTGGGTGGTTGGGCGGGGGGTTGCGCCCGTGGGGCTGGGGTCTTGCCGCTGTCGGGCGGGGGTCGGCTCGTGCCCCTCTGGCTCCGGGTGTCCGTGGGCTTCCTCCTTCCCCTGGGGCGCGGGGCGGGGTCTGCCCGGGGTCGCCCTGCGCTGCGGCTGTGCGGGCCTGCCTGGTGCCGGGTTGGGGGGACTGCTTGCCTCCCTTGTTGGGGCCCCGGCGGTGCTGCCCGACTGCCCTGCGGGAGTCCCCCTCCTGTGTTTTACTCTGCCCTTATTTTTTTATTAATTTTATTTATTTATTTTAATTTATTTTATGTGTATATATATATATATATATATATATATGTATGTATGTGTATGTATGTGTATGTATGTATATGTATGTATGTATATATGTATGTATGTATGTATGTGTATGTATGTGTATGTATATATATGTATGTGTGTATGTATATATATATATATATATTATTATTATTATTATTATTATTATTATTATTATTTTATTTTTTTTAATCTATTTAATATATTTAACTTATTCTGTTAAATTATATATGGGTACGCGTGTATGTGGGTGTGTGTACGTTTGTATATATGTATGGTGAAATCTGTGTGTATGTATGTAGGTACATATGTATGTGTCGCTGCCCCGGTGTGCATTGCTGATCGCGGCGCCGGGTCTGCTGAGGTGCCGTGGCATGCCGGCTGTGGGCGCAGGGCTGGGCCCTTATGGCTTTTTGCCGGATGGGATGCCTGGTGGGTGGTGGGCGGGGGGGGCCTGGACGTACGGGAGGGGCTGCGGGGTTTGGTGGCGTTGGGCACTGTTGGCGACCAGGCCTCTTGTTTATTTTTATTTATTTTATTTTATTTAAAGGGTTTATTTTTATTTTATTTTTATTTTTTTTCTTTTCTTTCTATTTTTTTTTTAAATTTTGTATTTATTTTTTTATTTTTTTATTTTTTGTGTGTGTGTGTTGTGTATGTATGTGTTTGTGTATATGTGGGCTTATGTATATGTGTGTGGGTGTATTAATGTGTATATATGTGTGGATGTGTATGTTTATATGTATATGCATGCGTGTGTATGTGTATGTATATGTATATGCATATATGTATGTGTGTATGTATGTGTATATGAATGTGTAGGTGTGTGCATGGGTGTGGATGTCCGGTGGCTCAATTGGCCTGGCTGTGGATGAGTTGGGGTAGGTGGGTTGGTGGCCTCGGTGGTAGCCGGGGGTGTGCGTTGTTGTGGTTTACGGGGTCGGTCGCTTTTTTGTTTTGGTGTCGGCGGCCGCGGGTGTTTACGCTGCGGACTGGCGGTGGTGGTGATGGTTGCTGCGGTGATACCAGCGGTTGGCATCGCTGGGTTGGGTTGGAGTGGTTGGGGGACTGTGGCTGGTGTCTGTGCGCTTGTGGGGTTGTGGGGCTGGCTGGCGTTGGCTTGCCGGCTGGTTTGGGGGCTGGCGGGCGGACGGGATGCATTGGCTTCTTGCCCCGTTGGGGGGCTCCTTCCCCTGGCCGGGACTCGTATGGGCACGTTGCTGTGTGGATGGCCGGGATGCGGTGTTTGCATTGGGCGTGGGGGCTGTGCGGTTTCTCTGCGTTTGGTTGCCGGTATGGGCTCTGCAGGGTTGGGTTGGGGCGGGCGGGGGCTGGCTTTGTTTGGCGGGGGGAGGGGCTCGCGTGGCGTCACGTTAAAGTGGTCTGGTGTGGGTCACGGGCTGTGGCGGGGGGTGGCGGCCTCCTGGCCGTAGTTCCTGGTTGTCGGCCGCGTGGACTGGGGGGGATGTCTGGGCCCTCTACTCCTCCTACTTATAGCGCACACAGTCACACATATATAGGACTTTGGGGATTGTCCTGCGGGGAGGCATGGCGGGGGGTTGAGGATGCCTCCAATGGGGCTCCAGTCCTCCTGTCTTGTCCCCTGCTCGTCCATCCCTCAATCTTAGCTGCATATTAGACACTTAGGATTTGGGGGGCTTGGTTTGGTTGGGACCCACCATGACCTTGATGTCCCCCAATTTTAATCGCATTATTAGTTCCCACAAGCATACATATCTCACTCACGCTACAGTACACACATCAATAGGGACTGGAGGTCGGCTGTAACGGCTGACCTCCTAATTTTAACTACACAGTAGACACTCTGGGGGCCTTGTACACATGCATGGGGGGTTTGGGGTTCGGCGCACCCCTCATTGCCTCGTCGGCCGGCGGGGACTGCGGTCTGGTGGCCTGCCAGGCTTTTATTCATTTATTATTGTTATATATTTTTTTTTTTTTTAATGTATTTATTATTTTTATTTTTATTATTTACTTATTTTTATTTTATTTTATTTTTTAAATTTTATTTTTTATTTTATTTTATTTTTTTATTTTTTATTTTTTTAATCTTATTATTTATTTGTGTGTGGCGTCGCGCGGGTCTCACTTCCTGTTGGATGGGGTCCGTGCCCGTGTGGCCCGACCTTGCGCTGTGGGGTCTCTGTTGGTGACTTGGTGTGGTGGCGGCGCAGCCCCCGTGTCTGGTCTGGATGCTGTGTCTCGGTTGTTTGGGCGGTGGTGTGTTTGTGCGGGTTTGGGTTGGGGTGGGGGGCCTTTTGGTTGGGGGGGTTGTTGGTGTCTCTTGTTTGCGTGTTGGCGTTCGGGCTGACCGGCGGGCTGGCGCCGGCTGGTCTCCGTGGCCCTGGTGGCGTGTGGTTGCTGGTCGCAGTTTTTTTTTGATCGCTTTGATTTGATTGGCTGGTGCTGGCTGTCTGGGGTTATTGCGGCTGCTGTTTCTGCTGCCGTTTGTTTGTGGTGTGGGCGCCCGTGGCTGCTGGGTCTGGTGCAGGGGTGTGGCTGATGTTGTGACTGGTGGCAGCGCGCGCGCGTGATGGCTGTCGGGGCTGACGAACTGTGTATGTGTACATATGTGTATGTATATGTATATATGTGTATGTGTGGGTATGTATACGTGTACGTGTGTATGTGTATGTATATATGTATGTATGTATGTATATTTCTGGGGGTACGCTCTGGGCCTGCCTGTCAGACGGGGGTCGACGCCTCAGGCTACTGCATCCGAACTGCGTGTCTGGAGCTCCTGGGTCCCGCTGTCCATCCCTTCCGGGTGCCCGTCTTGGTTGGGGCCTGTTGGGCCTAGTCCCTGCGTCTATTGTGGTAGCTTGGTGCTGCAAGGTATTCCGAGGTGCTGCGAGTCGGCCAGTTGCTGGGGTAGTGACCTTGTTTGTCAGCATGTCTGTGATCTTCTTTTAATTCTTTTTTTTATTTATTAATTAATTAATTTATTTATTTATTTATTTATTTTTTAATATATTTTATTAATATTATTTTTTAATTTTCCCCTCCCTCAGGGGGGGGGGCTCGGCGGGGCGGTTGCTGGTTGTTCCATCTCCATCGTTGGGGTCCCTGCGGGTGGGGTGGGTGGTTCCCGTGGCCCTGTGCCTGGGTGGTCCTGCGGCGGCCGGTTTGGGTGGGGTGGCCGGGGGATGGCCTCGCCGCGCTCTCCGGGGGTGGGGGGTGGGCTCGTGGGGGCCCGGTTGCCAGTGGGGCAGGGGCGGTCTTCCCGTCCGGTTGCGGGGAGTCTCTGGGTCCCTCGGGCGGGGCGTCTCGCCTTTCTGCCCGTGTGGGGTGTGGTCTCTCGCTGGCTTGGGGTCTGGCTGTCCCCTGCTTTTCTCGTGCCCTGTCCTCTGCCGGGTGCGTCTGTCTGCGGCCTGCTGCTGGCCCTTGTGGGCGGTACGGTGGGTCGGGCTCTGGGGTTCCTGTCGCTGGCCGGCTTGGCTGCGTGGGGGCGGTGGTCCCTGGTTCCCTGGGCACCACGCCTCCTGTTTGTGGGTTGGGCTCTCGGGGGTGATGGGGCCGTGCTCTGGCTCCCACGCACTCTGGGAGTCGAATGTATTGTACATGCAAATTCACATATGCTCACATACGTACATAGGTACCTACGCTCCCACATACATACACAAATACAGTACATATTTACCTACCTAATGTTCGTACATCCACACGCACATTCAATATACAAACATACACATACACATACTGTACATATACATTCACTGTACAAACACATATACACATTCTGTACATATACATTCATTGTACAAACACATATACACATTCTGTACATATACAAGTACATATGCATACTTACACTCATGCACATAATCACGTTTCATCAAACATATATTAACGTTGTTGCCCTAGGGTAAACTGGGTGTAACACATGGCACACTGACAAAGCTTAACCTATTGTGACTATAACAATCTACAAGGTTAATGTAGGTTGCTTCTCTTTCTCCCCCTCCATTTTTCTGCATTCTTTCGTATCTCAAGTTATCATTACGTATATGTATTGTTGCATTTAAACAACTGTATTGTTGATAATAAAGGTAAATTATTGGTATTGTTCATTATCAATAGCGCTATTTCTATTGGTATTTGTATTGATCCATTTGTAGTGTAATAATGCTCATTGTCATTTCTGTATTATTTTTTATTTTTCGCTAACTGCTTATTTGCTATTACTTTTACCATCATATTTGTACATGTCATATTTGCTGATGTTGCTCTATTGTTGTTGTTGTTGTTGTTTGCTGTTGTTGTTTTTGTCTCTCTGTCTAATCCCCCTCTTGTCCCCACAATTTCCCCCTCTGTCTTCTTTTTTTTTCTCTTTCTATCCCCTCCTGCTCCGGCCCGGCTGCACTAAATGATAATATAAATACATTTAATAAAGTCAAATACAAATAAGGCAACAAGAGAAGTATCCTACACTTCTCTTTTGTAAAGTAAATCTGAACAGCCGACATGGGCACCTACATCAACTATATGATTTGCCTGAGAAGCTGGACAGGACAAAAAATAAAAAAATAAAAATAAAATAAAAATAAAAAAAATAAAAATAAATAAATAAATAAATAGGTGCGTTGGAAAACACGGAGCGGAGTTTTTTTTTTTAACTGGATCTGGATCGGCATTTTCCCCTGCCTTGCCGATACGCATTTTTTTGCAAATATCGGCGGCCGATCCGATCCAAATATCGGATCGGGACATCCCTAGTTTCTATAAAGGTTGTATGGAGTGTCTGATTTAAAAGGGGACATTTTGGCTTTCTAGCCTACACAAAAACACATTTGTTTAAGATAGAAAAGAGCCATTAAACAATTTCAAATGGCAGTGTAGTAACGATACAGTTCAGACAAACCTTGATCTTTCTTGCATTTCTACTGCATCGTTTTCCCTATTGACAATATTTCTATTATACCTAACTCCGGATGCTAAGGATTGAAAAGTATATGTATGGAATTGAATGGGGGTGTCCCGAACAGATATTGATATTGGATATTAGTCCAAAATCAGCAAAACAATTGTCGGTTTGCAGGGAGGCGCACCGCACTGCGATGCATTCATGCTGTCTGAAATGATCCAAACGCAAGAAAATGTACATTGCAAGACATTATTTCAAATAGTAAAGTATACACTTATTTCAAAGCAGTGCCAACCACATGCCAGCCATCTCGTGTCAGATATTTGCAATACGGATGATATCCTGAGCCATGTAGTCATTCTATCTTTGTCTCCCATACAGCCAATCCCACGGGCGCTGGACCAAAGGGTTTCCCGGACTCCTCCGAGGTCTTCCGGGAGTCCAGCAGCACCACAGGCATGGTGGTGGGCATCGTAGCAGCGGCGGCTCTGTGCATCCTCATCCTGCTCTATGCCATGTACAAGTACCGGAATCGAGACGAGGGTTCCTACCACGTGGACGAGAGCCGCAACTACATCAGCAACTCTGCTCAGTCAAACGGTTCTATCGTCAAAGAGAAAGCGGTGAACAACGCAAAGACTTCAACAAAGAACAAGAAGAACAAGGACAAGGAATACTACGTGTGATTGTCAAAGTGCTGGTCTTTGGCAGACCATCTGGAACATTTAAAGAAAAGACAGCTATTGTGTACAGTATGATAACAAAATTGAACCTTATTTAGTCTTTTTTTTTTTTTCAAAAAAGACAATGCTCTGAAAAGTAAAAAGAAAAAAAATCGGAAAATATTTCTGCAGACGCAAGACTGCCTGGAACGAGACTATGGATGGAAAATTGTCTGTAAACTGAAGACAACCAAATAACATAATCCATCTGTGATTTGACTCCAAGAACCAAGAACGGAATGATCCGACTTCTTCGTTTGTGGCCGCCAGAGGAGGGCAGATGCACTTTGCCAACCGAGGTTCCCGAACTAATGGTTTCATTTTAAATTGCCTGTGTTTGTGGTGTTTAGACTTTTGCTTCTAAAGAATATGGCACCATGCAAAAGAAACATTTGATTTGAAGGAGAGACTAAACCATCTGACAGCAAACCCCACAAGGGGAAGCGGGGGCCGGGGAACAGTGTGCTTGACGGATGTCCACAGAATCGGCTAAAGTGTCTCAGTTGAGCAGAAGGGACTGTGAGCGGATCAAGTAGACTGCAGTGTCATTTACAAGAACAAAATGTCCATTGTGCCAGTAAGACAAGAGGAGGCCTTTGATTTTTGATTTTTTTTTTTTTTTTTGCATCTTGTGAAGTCTAAAGGCGAGCGCTTGCTCAGAAGTGACAGTGTGGGAGCCATGCACGCGCACACCGATCCTATTCTGTGTTTATATACAGTACAACCCCATCTTAATGTGCTTTCTGAACTGTGACAATGTGGTGTTTTATAGCCTGTTGTATAGATGATGCAAAATATAACAGCTCCTAAATCTTTTTTTTTTTTTTTTTTTTTATAAAAACATTAAAAGGACACAAAAAGACGTAATTGTTAAGTGTTGCTAGACATAGATTTTATGAACAAATCTGCATCTTTTTCTTTTTTGCCACCCCCCTCTCCCCCTTCCTGTTTTTACATGTGTTCCTTTATAGTTTTTTTTTATACAAAGGCTGAGTAGCCCACCTTGACCCAAAACTGCACAAAGGAGCAGAATGGTTGGAGAATCACTGCCTTCCCCTTCCAATATGACTGGAGTGAGTGCGGCAAACAAGAAGTCTATACAGGCGGATGACAACAGTGATGAAGATACATTCATGTGTTGTGTGTTTACAAGTTGCATTATCGAATAGTCCAATGGTCCAGTACTGATACAAAGATCGGACGATTCCACCAGAGTTCATTTCAACAGTTCTGTGTTTGTTCTGTCATGCTGTCCGTCAGTTCTGCTCTCCAGAGACCTGTACTTGGAATGAGTATGAGGAAAATGAACATGAACTATAAATGATGATTATAACTTAGCCATGTCTACTCCTCTTTTGTCCCTTTTCTACTGTTGATTGTGTCCCACACTCACGACAAAATGAATGCAAAATCTAACGGATTAACCTTTCAACAAAATATGAAACTTTATCGTACTAAGTTTTGAACAGTGGTGTGCGCTCAGGGCCAGCAAGGCCTTCTCTGCTGTCTAGCATAACCAGAAATAATGATCATAATTAAAGATAAAAGTAATTTTAAATTTATATGTAAGAAGGACCATCAAGACAGAATAGCAATATTACCAAGTTTTACTAAATATCTAAAAGTATTCATATTCTCTTCATGTCATATTATGCTCCTTCCAGTGTTGTTGTTTTTAGGTTAAAGTTTGTATCCAATCAGAATTCAGCTAGCTTATGTTGCCATTCTATACCAAATCTGCCCAGGGGCCTTCAGAATCGACAATGCAGGCGTCTTTGCACTGTAAGTGAACGGGCACATACAGTTGATAGACAATTGCAATAGCATTGTTGCATCCGACCAGTTTTCCTCTCAGGCAATAAAAGTCACTGGTCAATCTCAAGTTCTTTCGGATGACATATATGTAAGAAGGACCATCAAGACAGAATAGTAATATTACCAAGTTTTACTAAAGCTTTAGGAGACCAGTCTTACAATGCGTTAATAGCGGCATCAAGAAGAGGTCTAAAAATCAAACGGAAAGAGACAGCTTATTTAGTACGAAAACAGCCCCCACCCCGCCCAAAAAGGAATACAGCCTCATTGGTCTAATAGTTTTCATATCACAAGGAAAAGGTGTGTTATTGATTGTGCTATTGCGCCATCTTTTGGACAAATTGCTCATTGCAGGTGCTATGGGCTGAAAATGTTATCCATGTTTCGTGCTTTGAACTGGAAGTAAAACTGGCCAGGGTTTCCCATTAATGTTTAACTGTCACTACACGATCTGTACGGGAAGAAACAATCGGTCCACGCATGCGCAAAGACTACCATATTTTTCGGACTATAAGTCGCAGTTTTTTTCATAGTTGCGACTTATATATGTTTTTTTCCTTTTTTATTATGCATTTTCGGCAGGTGCGACTTATACTCCGGTGCGACTTATACTCCAAAAAATACGGTACGTCATTTCCTGGACTTGCAATTTTTTATGACGGACTCTTGTCCTGTGATATTTGAATGTTTAATAATGTTTTGCATAATGAAAATAGTTTACTCAGGAGTAAAAGCGAACAAGAATATAAACATGAACTTAGACTGAGACAAACTTTACTGATCCACAAGGGAAATTGTTCCACACAGTTGCTCAGTTACAAAGGATGGAAAGGGTAAAGATGGAAAGGATAATGCAGGTATAAAGTAGACTAAAAATTTACCATAGTAGCAATATAAAATATAACATATATGTCATATTTACATATTATATATACAGTATATAATGTATACTGATATATTATATTGTATTATATGTTTATATAATATATGCAATATATAACAAATCCCAATTACCATGTACAATATTACAGTATATGTAACAGCTGCAGCAAAAAAAAGGGTAGCATAAAGTAAAGAGTAAATCCAGCAGAAAATATACATAATAAAGAAAGAGAGGTAGCAAACATAGAAGCGGTCAGGTAATAGACAGATATCTAATGCTGTACGGCGAGTGATTATACAGCTGGATGGAGTGCGGAATGAAGGAGTTCTTGAATCGAACACTGTGGGAACGAAGCTGAAGGAGCCTGTTGGAGTATGAGTGCTGCTGATTTTTTTTTTATAAACAGCGAGTTTTATCCCCACATTTTCAGCAACTTTCACTCTTCTGTCATTGGAATGAATGACACACAAGGGCGTGGCTGACTCCCATCATTATAGGTTTGTTTCATATACTTTGAATGTTTTTTTTTAAATGTAGATTTTTTGTTTTGTATTTTTAAACGAGGCACTTAGTGTAACTTAAATTTATATCTATGGCCTAACATATAGTAGACTTTAAAATAATCACTATTGTTAATTGATGGAAATGAAGTAGTAAAAAAAGATAGATTTCTTTGCCATTTAAGGCTGCTGAGCACGTCGTTTAGGCTTCAAAATAAATAATGTATTCATAAGCAATGTTTGTTTTGTTTTGTATTTGATCTTTTATACGATATTGTTATTCAAATTAAAATGACAAAAAAGAATAACATGGTAACAGTGGCGGCGTGCACAAAAATAACTGCCGTAAAACAAGTTGACGGAAATGACGTAGTCTTCGCCCATGCGTGGACCTATCATATCTTCCCCTACCGATTGTGTAGTGACAGTGACTAAACGTGGCGCACCACTACGGCAAAGTCATGGCCGCCAACCTAAAAATAAAAAACTAAAGTTAAAACTAATTAAATTAATAGCATGCATCGTAGCCTCCGGAAGAAGTCACAAGTCAGACGCTCGCTATTTTTAACTTTTATTGAGAATCTTAGGATAACAGCCAATTCTAACAGGTTTTGCCTCCTGTGCAAACACATTTGTCTCTGTGCATCCCCGGACATACAACAACACTTCCTCATTCTCTGCCAATCCGCTTTCAGGCATGGACGTTGTGTTTGTGATCATGGGAAAAATAAACATCAAATCAAAACATTACATAAAAAATAAAACATTACCACCAGCAGGCTGTTAAAGTACGAATGGATTTATATAGCATGTTATTTGTGCACTATTGACAAGTGATGCACCGAAATTTGGCCGCCGAAAAAAGACATTGATCACCGAAAATAGCACTCCTGAAATCGGATGTGATGAAGTAATCAAGACGCACACCATTGTCTGGAGTGTTGTCAGCATGTCTGTGATGTGGACGTAACTTTAATATATCCCAGATATACCCGTGGACAGTCGTTTACAAAACTTGCAAATACTAAGAGGACAATGGCAGCTTTCAATTAAGGAGGAAAAGTCAGACTCGATCAGCAGCGCGAAGCAAGTGGGACGTCATGCACGCTGCAGCTCGCCTTTTTGTCAGGTACATCGAGGAAAAGGAGAAGTAGAGTCTCTAAACACATGCAGAGACCCTGAATTGTTGAACAACTTAAGCTGTACATCAAGCAAGAATGGGAAAGAATTCCACCTGAAAAGCTTCAAAAATTGGTCTCCTCACTCAGTTCCCAAACATTTACTGAGTGTTGTTAAAAGGAAAGGCCATGTAACACAGTGGTAAAAATGCCCCTGTGCCATTAAGTTCTAAGTTACCGTATTTTCCGCACTATTAGCCGCACCTAAAAACCACAAATTTACTCAAAAGCTGACAGTGCGGCTTATAACCCGGTGCGCTTTATATATGGATTAATATTAAGATTCATTTTCATAAAGTTTAGGTCTCGCAACTGTGAATTATATTTAGTGAATTATATTTATATAGCGCTTTTCTCTAGTGACTCAAAGCGCTTTACATAGTGAAACCCAATATCTAAGTTACATTTAAACCAGTGTGGGTGGCACTGGGAGCAGGTGGGTAAAGTGTCTTGCCCAAGGACACAACGGCAGTGACTAGGATGGCGGAAGCGGGGATCGAACCTGCAACCCTCAAGTTGCTGGCACGGCCGCTCTACCAACCGAGCTATACCGCCCCACAACTACGGTAAACAGCCGCCATCTTTTTTCCCGGTAGAAGAGGAAGCGCTTCTTCTTCTACGGCAAGCAACCGCCAAGGTAAGCACCCGCCCCCATAGAAGAGGAAGCGCTTCTTCTTCTACTGTAAGCAACCACCCGCCCCCGTAGAAGAAGAAGAAGCGCGCGGATATTACGTTTCATTTCCTTTGTGTGTTTACATCTGTAAAGACCACAAAATGGCTCCTACTAAGCGACAGGTTTCCGGTTCATGAAAAGACGCAATCTCTCCATCCGCACACGGACTACTATTTCACAGCAACTGCCTAAAGACTTTCAAGAAAAGCTGGCTACTTTCCGTGCATATTGTAAAAACAAGATAGCTGAAAAAAAGATCCGGCCAGAGAACATTATCAACATGGACGAGGTTCCACTGACTTTTGATATTCCTGTGAACCGCACCGTGGATACAACGGGAGCACGTACGGTGAATATTCGCACCACAGGGAATGAGAAGTCATCCTTCACTGTGGTTCTAGCTTGCCATGCTAATGGCCAGAAACTTCCACCCATGGTGATATTCAAAAGGAAGACCTTGCCAAAAGAGACCTTTCCAGCCGGCGTCATCATAAAAGCTAACTCGAAGGGATGGATGGATGAAGAAAAGATGAGCGAGTGGTTAAGGGAAGTTTACGCGAAGAGGCCGGGTGGCTTTTTTCACGCAGCTCCGTCCATGTTGATATACGACTCCATGCGCGCCCACATCACGCTGGTTTTTAATATATTATTAAAGTTTGACTGACCTATCTGACTGTTTTTTTGACATTCCCTTTAGCGCAGTTAGATGCGGCTTATAACACGGGGCGGCTTATAGGTGGACAAAGTTTTGAAATATGCCGTTCATTGAAGGCGCGGCTTATTACCCAGGGCGGCTTATAGTGCGGAAAATACGGTAATGATTATTTGCAAATAAAAATTAAGTTTCTCAGTTCGAACATTAAATATCTTGTCTTTGCAGTCTATTCCATTGAATATAAGTTGAAAAGGATTTGCAAATCATTGTATTCTGTTTTTATTTACCAATTACACAACATGCCAATTTCACTGGTTGTGGGGTTTGTACAAATGACTGTACAAACCTTCAAGTTGCTATATTTCACCCAGGTTGTCATGTATGATTTACTAACACTACAATCTGCCAAAAATCTATAAATTGTCAACAGTCCAGTACAGCGCTTGCTTCACCACTTCAGTTTAACCAGTCCTTAAAGTCCTGGCAGCCTTGTTTCCATAATATTCTTCTTAAAGCACCCAGTCTTAGACCAAATGTCACACGCTAAAATGACCGGAGTGGAACTAAAGAAGATTTCATCATTCATCCAAGAGGCGTATGGATATAAAGGGCATGAAGAAAACCTATTTAACCTGTGCAGGCCATTGACACACACAATTAGTTAAAGTCACATTGAAATCATGTGACCCTCATTATATCGAACATTAATTCAAGCGTTATGGTGTCATTTGGGAAGAAATCAGGGCAGCAGACCCAGGTGCGTTAAGGAACACTAATCCAGTTTTATGGCTTTCTTTCTTACAAAACATCAACATTGTCACTAGGATGTGTAATTTAGGAGTTAACGACGGTTAGATTTTTCAGCCCCATTTTCAAGGACTTTTGTGACCAGCAAATCGTTTACTTTTAATCCTGATAATCGGTATTGTTCCACTCAAAAGACTAGTATATTTTTCCAATGCCATAAAATTGGCCTTACTGTGTGATCGTGAGTGTGAATGTTGTTGTGGAGGGGGGCGTGGCCCGCGGGCCTGCCGCGGAACGGGGTGTGTGAGGACCGGCCTCGAAGACAGCGACAGATGCGTTGATGGCCCAGGTGGGCCTTGTTATCTAATCACCTGTCGCCTTATTAGCAGCAGCCGTGAGGAAACGGGTTGGGGTAGTTGGAGGTGCTGCTGAGAGACACTGTGCTGAAAAGCAAAAGACTTTGGACCATTGGAAAAATAAAACAGTGTTATAACCTGAATTCCCGGCCGTCTGTGGTGGTCTGAAGAACCCACTAGAGGGCAACGTCTACAATTGCAATTGTAGACGTTTTAGGTGATTAGATAACAAGTCCCACCTGAGCCATTTACGCACCCGTCGCTGTCTTCGAGGCCGGTCCTGACACACCCCGTCCTGCGGCAGGCCCGCAGGCCACGCCCCCCTCCACAGTTGTCTATCTGTGTTGGCCCCGCGATGAGGTGGCGACTTGTCCAGAGTGTATCCCGCCTTCCGCCCATGTGCAGCTGGGATAGGCTCCAGTACCCCTCGCGACCCTGTAAGGGACAAGCAGTAGAAAATGGATGGATGGGATGAGTACAGAATTTCCTACTTTTTTGTGCACTTTGCCATATTCCGTCGGTACTACTGAGTATTGATTCACGTAAAAACGGTGCCATATTTCAATACCTTTGTTGCACGTGACGTCATGTCCGGTTGCAGATGCTGCCGTCTCAAATACTTGGAGGGGAAACAATCACTCAAGCAGCACTCCAGTTAATGTTGCAATTTTTCAGGCCAAGTGTTGCTGAAATGGCTGAAAGGCTCAACCGTAAAGTAAGGCTCCACTTTTCAAAATGCTAGGTAGCTTGATGCTAATTTGCATTGGTTTTGCCACATACATGATTAGCATTAGTCATTTTACAAGGTGATTTCAACACCTCCAAATTTGGTAGTCAAACTACAACTAAGACGCATGTTACAGTCAAACAGCTGGTGTGAAACAAGTACTATACTTGCAGTACGAACACGCTTTAGGGCGCAAGAAAAAACAAGAGTCAGTTCAATGACTCTAGTTAGGAAAATCTATTCCCAAGTGGGCCGTAATGGTAAAATCATGGCATGATAACTTAAAAATAAAGACAACGCCAGGTCGTTGTTTTTTGTTTTACTTTGGCCAAAAACAGAACAAGCACATTATGAAAACGTACAAATCACAAATAAACAAAACACTTTAAGTTTATCGAAAATTCTGAGGAAATCGGTGCAGCTTCAAGAACACAATGAGCTTAGACTTTGTCTCAGTGTATCTACAAAGCCAGGATTGAACTTTAAGTCACAGTCTTTCTGGGATTGAACAAAAAACACAACATGTAAACTCTTCGGGGTGTCATGTCCACATATCAATCCGGTGCTAACTCAACAAACCGTAAGAAACTGAGGTTAAAAACTATTCAAAAGGGTTAAGTTCACTTTTCTTGTGTTTGACAGAGTTACATTTTAGGGCAAGGAGGGTGCCAAATGACGATGTGTTCGAAGCAGAAGACATAAATGTGGGTCGAGGAGGAGGAGCCACAGTCACCCTTTTACTGTGTACTTGCCTAACAGAATTGCTATTGTGACACCCAGTGGACACATTTAGAACAGCAGTTTATTTCGTTAAAAAACAAAACAGCTATTTTGTATATTTGGCAAACTCATCACGCGGGCCGGAAAAAAACCTGTTCGCCTGTACGTTTGACGCCCCTGTCCTAGCCTATACAATACTGCCATCTATTGTTTTGGAATTGCAACTGCATGCAAAACCTACAATATTATACTTGCAAATTACACTCAAAAAAGTAATAACGCGCAAAATATACAGTAGGGAAGGGATTCATACAGCCCCATTCCTGGGTGGATGTTATGCGAGAAGAATGCGGGGTGCGTTGATCATTTTGCAATGCAGTCTGCTGAAAATAATGGAAAGTGTCACTGTACACAACAACTTACGTTGTGGTCAAAGTTGTCACAAAACGCATTTTAAGAGATTCAAAACTCTACTGCCAGAGTGGATAGTGCACCCTCGCCCCCGATTGGTCACGTTTCATGTGTCAGGTAAACCATGACAAACGTGGCCATATGAATTCCGCCCTTAAATGTTACATCAAACAATTCCATTTCGTGATTAAACCATTACATTGTCTTAATAAAATTCCTCGCCCGCAAAAGGGTGGAGTGCCATCTCCGGGTTGGGGAGGAGATCTTGCCCCAAGTGGAGGAGTTCAAGTACCTCAGAGTCTTGTTCACGAGTGAGGGAAGAGTGGATCGTGAGATCGACAGGCGGATCGGTGCGGCGTCTTCAGTAATGCGGACGCTGTATCGATCCGTTGTGGTGAAGAAGGAGCTGAGCCGGAAGGCAAAGCTCTCAATTTACCGGTCGATCTACGTTCCCATCCTCACCTATGGTCATGAGCTTTGGGTTATGACCGAAAGGACAAGATCACGGGTACAAGCGTCCGAAATGAGTTTCCACCGCCGGGTGGCGGGGCTCTCCCTTAGAGATAGGGTGAGAAGCTCTGTCATCCGGGAGGAACTCAAAGTAAAGCCGCTGCTCCTCCACATCGAGAGGAGCCAGATGAGGTGGTTCGGGCATCTGGTCAGGATGCCACCCGAACGCCTCCCTAGGGAGGTGTTTAGGGCACGTCCGACCGGTAGGAGGCCGCGGGGAAGACCCAGGACACGTTGGGAAGACTATGTCTCCCGGCTGGCCTGGGAACGCCTCGGGGTCCCACAGGAAGAGCTGGACAAAGTGGCTGGGAAGAGGGAAGTCTGGGCTTCCCTACTTAGGCTGCTGCCCCCGCGACCCGACCTCGGATAAGCGGAAGAAGATGGATGGATGGATGGATGGCATTGTCTTAATACACACAAAAGTGAAATGATACTGTTGAGTACCAGTATAGATTCCCAGGTACCGGGAATTGGTACCGTTGTGGAAAGGCAAAATAAAGAGTTCATGTGGCGTTTAATGGGCTGTTGTTTTTGACTGAAATTGGACAAAACAACATGTTTCCTGCCTTTAGGTGGCTGTCGACGCAATCAGCCAAACATCTCCTCACCTCCCCTGCTGTGTGCTTGTGATTAGTCTGACTCTATTGTTTAGTCAGCTCTTTTGCTTCCGTGTCAATCTTGTTGCTGCTAATGTGGTTATTGTATTCCGACATCGTCCTGCCCGCTGAGACTTTCCATTTAAAAAAGAAAATCATGACTTCCTGTCATTTTTCTGCATTTATGTCCATTTGCCACAAATATGACATCCTGGGTTTTATGGGCTGTCACGGCCTCCCGGGTTGTCGGGCTGCAACGGCGGTGTTGCTCCGCGGAGTGGCCACAAACTCACTGTTGGCTTGATCTCTGCAGAAAAGATTTTCACCAGCTTTGTTGAAAAGAGATCTGTCTGCATGATAGCCCATCGTTTATTTTTGCACCAGCCATCCAAGATTGTTAATGATACAATTCTGCGCGTTGTTCTACTTGATTTGCTCTCAGCGGGTTGATTGTTCGCTTGAGTTCTTTTCCAGTAGCCACCATCTCGCGCCACTCCATCGCCGCCTCCCTCCTGGGGTACGCCAAACGCAGGCAATGATGAAATGACAATAGGAGTCTCTCGGCCTTCTTTCAGCCAATAGATGAACACTCGTCGGGTGGGGAGGTATTTTTAGCAAAATGCTTATCCTCCCTCCGATGCGTCTTTCCCCCTCTTCTCGCCAAGCATCTTTGTCCCTGTCTTTTGCATTATTTTACGCCATTTCCCACTCAGGCTTCTATCTCAGCAGGATATAGTAGACGTCCCTTTCATTGGACACACCAGTGTAATTCGCCCTCTCTATAATCATCCATTTTCCAATTTTCATGCCCTCTCCCCGAACTTGAGACACGTATTGTGGATTCTATTTCACAGCGGCACACCAGAGCACATTGGTTTCCATTCCATTTGTTTAGGAATCCCACGCTAGTCGGCTGCGAAGCCTAATCGACGCTACTCCGGCTGACCAGGTTAAAGAAGGGGATGATTATGCATGGATTTGAATGCACAATTTCATATTAGCGTTCTGAATTAAATGAAAGCAAATTCAGGTTCATGCACTCTTCACTGCTCACCACGTCTGCCAGCAGAAATACAACAAAACAAAAAAAACGGTCTTATTACTCATATTGCTCATTTGAAACCGCTGATCTTTTAATTATTTTATAGCCACTGACCAAATTCCGTTGGTACAACTGAATATCAATTCACGTAAAATCAAAAGGTGACATACACTATATTGCCAAAAGTATCTGGCCACCTGCTTTGACTCACATATGAACTTGAAGTGCCATCCCATTCCTAACCCATAGGGTTCAATATGATGTCAGTCCACCTTTTGCAGCTATTACAGCTTCAACTCTACCCGGAAGGCTGTCCACAAGGTTGCGAAGTGTGTTTATAGGAATTTTCGACCATTCTTCCAAAAACGCATTGGTGAGGTCACACACTGATGTTGGTCGAGAAGGCCTGGCTCTCAGTGTCACGGCACGGGCTCGAACCCGTGTTTCCCCGGCAGCTGGGTCTGACGGCAACTCTGCTGGCAGCGCGCCCAAACACGCCCCTGCTCGCGCTGAGCGCAGCACGCCCACGCAGTGACAAGGCTGCAGACAATCGCGGATCAACGCACCTGGACCTAATGAGAGGGAGCGACATAAAGACCAGCGGACCCGAGGAACCTTTGCCAGAACGTCTCTCATCTTCCCAGTAAGCATCAAGGGTCCACTGGTTTTTATGCTGCAGTCTTGATTAACACCAGGTGCGCTGATTACTGATAGTCTACAGCTTCGTCTTTGCGTGGGCGTGAAGCGCCTGGCGCATGCAGGGGCGTGTCCTGGCATACTGCAAACATGGTTGCTGGAAGAACTTGCTGCGGGAGAATTGTGGGTTCGAGAGCGTGCCGTGATCATAAAATGGTCTTTTTTTTGGCGCATTTAACATTCAATAAACCAGCTTCAGCAATTAAAATGTTTCTTACGCGGTACTGTCAAAATTAAAAGAATTGTATAAAAAAAAAAAATGAAGCATGAAAAATAAAATATTTGAACTCACAATTTATAGCACCTATCCGGACGCCGTATAAATCGTGTAAAAGTGGCTGATAAACCATTTCGCCGCTGGTGTTGTGCCAAAATGTGATTGCCTGCCAAAAATGTATTTCCTTTCCTAAACCTGCATTGTTTGACTTCATCTGTCCGCAGCGGAATACTAGGTATAAACTTTTTAATTAATAACAATCTTGTAGAAAGGGTCAAGCATTTCAAATTCTTAGGGATGAACATAACAGAAGATCTATGCTGGGACATGAACACTGCTTCTACAGTCGGAAAGGCCCAACAACGTCTTTTTTTGTTGTTGAGGAAACTAAATGCGCAAACATTCCGCAGAAATCAATGGTAAACTTTTACAACTGAGTCATCAGCAGTGTCCTCACTTACGGCTTTTTAGTGTGATTTGCTAGCTGCACTAAAGCGAACCAACAGGCCCTCCAGCGAGTGGTTAAAGCGGCGGGGAAAATTACAAGGACGATACTCCCAGAGATGAGTGCCATGTACACAACTCGCTGCCTAAAACGAGTACACAACATCCTGAAGGACAGATACCACCCAGCACATGGCCTCTTCAACCTGTTACCCTCTGGAAGGAGGTATAGATCGAATCGCGCCAGACCAGAATGTCTCACAGTCTGTATCCCCAGGCTGTGAGACTGCTAAATGAACGGCCTGCCCCTTTGCTGCCCCGGACCATCTTATTACCTCACTCTTCACCACCTCAATAATTGTGCTCTGGACATTGCATTGCTGCAACATCAACGTAACACCCATCAGACATCCGACTGTTCCCACCCCCACGTCCCTCTATTCCAGGGATGCTCACACTTTTTCTGCAGGCGAGCTACTTTTCAATTGATCAAGTCTTGGGGATCTACCTCATTCATATATATATATATAATTTATATTTACTTATTTATGAAATATATGTTTTTGTTAACAAGTTAAAGGTGTTAATGATAATGCAAGCATGTTTAACACATATAGTTAATATTGTTAAAAAATTAAAGGTGTTTAATGATAATACAAGTATGTTTAATACATATAGTTAATATTGTTAACAAGTTAAAGGTGTTTAAAGATAATGCAAGCATGTTTAACACATATAGTTAATATTGTTAACAAGTTAAAGGTGTTTAAAGATAATCCAAGCATGTTTAACACATATAGTTAATATTGTTAACAACTTAAAGGTGGTTAAAGATAATACAAGCATGTTTAACACATATAGTTAATATTGTTAACAACTTAAAGGTGTTTAAAGATAATACAAGCATGTTTAACACATATAGTTAATATTGTTAACAAGTTAAAGGTGTTTAAAGATAATACAAGCATGTTTAACACATATAGTTAATATTGTTAACAAGTTAAAGATGTTTAAATATAATACAAGCATGTTTAACACATATAGTTAATATTGTTTATAAGTTAAAGGTGTTTAAAGATAATACAAGCATGTTTAACACATATAGTTAATATTGTTAACAAGCTAAAGGTGTTTAAAGATAATACAAGCATGTTTAACACATATAGTTAATATTGTTAACAAGTTAAAGGTGTTTAATGATAATACAAGCATGTTTAACACATATAGTTAATATTGTTAACAAGTTAAAGATGTTTAAATATAATACAAGCATGTTTAACACATATAGTTAATATTGTTTATAAGTTAAAGGTGTTTAAAGATAATACAAGCATGTTTAACACATATAGATTCCTTTCTTTCATGAAGACGTTGGTGTATTACCTGATTCTGATGACTTGCATTGATTGTAATCAGACAGTGGTGATGATAACGTCCGCATTTTCGAATGGAGGAGAAAAAAAGTCCTCCTTTCTGTCCAATACCACATGAAAGTGGTTGGTTTTTGGCATCTTATTTGTCCAGCTTCCGTACTCCTTTGTATACACTTTACAAGAAATACATTGTCGGCAAACTACGTAGCTTGCTAGCTTGTGCACGCCAGCTTTCTGAGACTCTTATTTTGTTAGCGCAACTGTGCAACTGTGCAGTCGGTCTTTGGAGTTTTGACGACAGGTACGGCGCCAGAGTCTGTTGAAATAAAGTGTTTCTCGCCTTCCAGTCGGTAATTTTAATGAGCTGGCAGCAGCCAGCGTCATCTCAGAAGACCCTCGGGTGCCGTGTCATGTCAACCAAGTGACGAAAGTGACGTCATAGTGAAGATTTATGATCGCTCATTTTTAGGACTATTTTTTTAATGCCTGGCTGGTGATCGACTGACACACCCTCCGCGATCGACCGGTAGCTCGCGATCGACGTAATGAGCACCCCTGCTCTATTCGCTATCTTCCTAACAATGCTAAACTGTAAACTATGGTCAACCTGCACTTCAATGCAGTTTCTATGCCGCTGGACAAAGCTCAAACAAAATCTCGTTGACATGTATGACTTAAGTGTTATTATGACAATGACAATAAAGGAATTGATTGATTGATTGATTGACAAACACTTTATCTTTGTGGTTATTGTACCGGTGAGTTTTCTATGGCTTTCAATGGCTCGTATAGTTCCGGTGCCACTTCCTGTTTTCGCAATCTGTGATTGGATACTCACTTGAGACTCCCAAGTGAGTATCCAATCACAGCGTTAGGCCAGTTAGAAGGCCTTACTGACAACGTCATTGCACTTACAGTGCAATGACGCCTGCATTGTTGATTCTGAAGGCCTCTGGCAGATTTGGTACAGCATGGCAACATAAGATAGCTGAATTCTGATGAGATACCAACTCTAAACTAAAAACATCAGTTCTGCAAGGAGCATAATATGACATGAAGAGAATATGAATAATTTTAGATATTTAGGGAAAGTCATTTAAAAATTACTTTCATCTATAATTATGATCATGATTTCTGGTTATGTTAGGCCAGCAGAGAAGGCCTTGCTGGCCCTGACTGCACACCACTGGATAGTTGGTACCATATTGATTTAAATGTGATAGCTATTTCTATTACTTAAAGGGGAACATTATCACAATTTCAGAAGGGTTAAAACCATTAAAAATCAGTTCCCAGTGGCTTATTTTATTTTAGAAGTTTTTTTCAAAATTTTACCCATCATGCAATATCCCTAAAAAAGCTTCAAAGTGCCTGATTTTAACCATCGTTATATACACCCGTCCATTTTCCTGTGACGTCACACAGTGATGCCCATACAAACAAACATGGCGGATAGAACAGCAAGTTTATTGCGACATTAGCTCGGATTCAGACTCGGATTTCAGCGGCTTAAGCGATTCAACAGATTACGCATGTATTGAAACGGATGGTTGTAGTGTGGAGGCAGGTAGCGAAAACAAAATTGAAGAAGAAACTGAAGCTATTGAGCCATATCGGTTTAAACCGTATGCGAGCAAAACCGACGAAAACGACACGACAGCCAGCGACACGGGAGAAAGCGAGGACGAATTCGGCGATCGCCTTCTAACCAACGATTGGTATGTGTTTGTTTGGCATTAAAGGAAACTAACAACTATGAACTAGGTTTACAGCATATGAAATACATTTGGCAACAACATGCACTTTGAGAGTGCAGACAGCCCAGTTTTCATCAATTAATATATTCTGTAGACATACCCTCATCCGCTCTCTTTTCCTGAAAGCTGATCCGTTCAGTCCAGTTGGAAATGCATCTGCTTTGAGTGTCGCAGGATATCCACACATTCTTGCCATCTCTGTCGTAGCATAGCTTTCGTCGGTAAAATGTGCGGAACAAACGTCCAATTTCTTGCCACTTTCGCATCTTTGGGCCACTGGTGCAACCTGAATCCGTCCCTGTTCGTGTTGTTACACCCTCCGACAACCAGTGTTGGGACTAACGCGTTACAAAGTAACGCGTTACTGTAACGCCGTTAGTTTCGGCGGTAACTAGTAATCTAACGCGTTATTTTTTTATATTCAGTAACTCAGTTACCGTTACTACATGATGCGTTACTGCGTTATTTTACGTTACTTTTTATGTAGTATAAAGTGTGTTTTATCGGAGCGCTGCTGTGTCATCGTTCTGATTCTTCTTGTGTCACAAGCCGCAGAAGAGAGAGAGACATATGCGCTCTGTGTGGGTGTGTCTGAGTGTGAGTGTGGGGAGCGAGGGGGGGGGGGGGGGGGCGTGTCTGATCATGGCGGAGCCAGAAGTCGAGTTTGCTAACATGGAGATATTTTCACTACTTTTCTTTTGTCGAGCACAAAGAAAATAACATTTTAGTTAAATGTAAATTGTGCTTTGGATCAAAGATGCCATCTACTGCCCAAAACAGCAATTCAAATCTGCTGAAACAAGTTACATAGCAACATGCTTCGACGAAGCTAGTAAAGAGAGACAGAGACTCTGATGCCACTTCACCTCCACCACCACCACCATTCACCGCTGAAGGTACACACTCTGTCAATCAATGTTCCCTCTAATTGTTCATGTGTGAGCAAATGCAAAAAGTCCCTGAGCATTGAGTGGAGTCCATGTGAGCAACATCACACATGCACACTGTGGCTACACCAGCAGCACACCTGTCCCAAACCTCACTAAATAACAACTTACATCTCCATCCATCCATTTTCTACCGCTTGTCCCTTTCGGGGTCGCTGGAGCCTATCTCAGCTGCATTCGGGCGGAAGGCAGGGTACACCCTGGACAAGTCCCCACCTCATCACAGGGCCAACACAGATAGACAGACAACATTCTCTTATTATTATAATCAAATGACAGCAGTCATTTCCATTTCTAATATAAGTGTTTAGGCCCACTTATAATGACAATAACAAAAAATATTGTTTTTCATGAACTGTGTACTTGTATTGTTTGTCTGGGTGGAGGTCCTGCTTTGGAAATAATTTGTACCCCTTTCAGACATTGCATTTATTTCCCATTAAAACATTCACATGTTGCACAATGAGATGTAAGCAGGGGATCATGTGTACATTCCTGCAACTTCCTGTTTGTAAAAAATATATTTTTATTAGTATTTATTTAATATACTAACAGCATTTAATGATTCATATTTATAAATTAAGATTCCTAATAAATGACACTAGAATAAGCACACATTTGATTGGTAAATCATAGTGTAACGACCTGGAATGACACTTTATGTGTGGTGTTGGAGTTGTCCGACTTTTTGTGTGGCTGTAAACGCATCACTGGCTAAGTGCCATATGTGCAAGTGTTGGCGCACGTGAGAGAGCGAGCGGCTGCTGTTGATATAACAAAGTTGCTTTTGGTCTGGTTTGTACTGCAGAAAATGACCAGTTTTGCTAGATATCATTTTTTTTTACTAATGTTTTGGTGATGTGTTTATGGCCGACAGTAAAGAGTTTTGCTCAGTAAAGTGATGGATGGAATTCATGTCCTCAAAGCGTCTCGACAGACGTTACAATATTTGAACAATGATGACGAAAACGGTTTTCTCTGTCGTGTCCGTGTCGTGTCGAAAATTGTTATGCGCTTATTTTTTTATTTGATTTTGTGCATGGCATAGATTTGCCGTGCGCAGAGGACGCTTGAGCAGTGCGCAATTGCACATGCGCGCTCCTGAGAGGGAACGTTGCTGTCAATTCTCTTATATACTCTTTCATTCTAGACTTCTAGAGTGTTTGATTATCACATCACTCTAAATGTATAGACTATAAAGTTCACAAACATAAAGAGGGATCCTAGTGGGCCAGGCCAATCTTTCCTTATCTCTAAACTAAAACTGGGGAAATGTGTAGTGTTCTGGGTTTCAGACATGATTTTGTATAAGAATTACTTGAGGAAGAAAATGCCTGGTTAGACTTTGTGTATGTAGTGTGTGCCT
Source organism: Nerophis lumbriciformis (assembly GCF_033978685.3). Taxonomy (NCBI): domain Eukaryota; kingdom Metazoa; phylum Chordata; class Actinopteri; order Syngnathiformes; family Syngnathidae; genus Nerophis; species Nerophis lumbriciformis. The sequence goes on from NC_084549.2 coordinate 24,792,921, forward strand.
TTCTTGGTTTACATCTATGCTGTTATTATGCTGTTTGTTACTTATGTATGTTATGTTGCAGCTATTTAAAATAGTTTTGTCAATTTGTTCTGGCCAGAAACAAATTGGCCTTTGTAACATATCTTTGTCTTTGTGTGTTGTATGTCGACCACATTGCTTAGCAGAGTTCAGTGATACAAATGCATGTCAAGTTGATCAACAGATTGTATTATTCTCCAGTGCAATAACAGTACTGAAATGAAGGCTAAAAGGGCATTAATTGGAGCTTTAAAAAAAAAAGAAAAAAGAAGTAACTAAATAGTTACTTTTCACAGTAACGCATTACTTTTTGGTGTAAGTAACTGAGTTAGTAGCTGAGTTACTTTTGAAATGAAGTAACTAGTAACTGTAACTAGTTACTGCTTTTCAGTAAATAACCCAACACTGCCGACAACACACCGACGAGGCATGATGTCTCCAAGGTACGGAAAACAGTCGAAAAAACGGAAAATAACAGAGCTGATTTGACTCGGTGTTTGTAATGTGTTTGAGAAAATGGCGGATTGCTTCCCGATGTGACGTCACAACGTGAATATTAGAAAGGTGTTTAATTCGCCAAAATTCACCCATTTCGAGTTCGGAAATCGGTTAAAAACATATATAATCACCTTCCTTTTATAAATATAAATATATGGTCTTTTTTCTGCTTACATAGGTCTGGTGATAATGTTCCCCTTTAATGTAAGACGCAGGATAACATTGTCAAAAGTGATAATTGTAACTACAGAAAGGCATGCTGGAAAACGCGTCCCCACTTATATTTGCTCACTTTCCCCCTTGTCTAACAACATCCCGACGGCAGTTACAAGTCTCTCCTATTCTGATATTTTTGTGTGTATGTAAGATATTGTAGCTTTTGGACAATTGTTGAAAGGATGACGAGGAGGCGGTCGATCAACAATAATTTTATTTAGACGAACAAACACGTCAAAATTAACATCTATAGATGTCCCGTCTTAAAACAAGCATACACAGCGCTCATCCAATCACCAATCAGAATGCATTTAAATGACTCTTAGACTGTCTGAAAATAGTGCGTTGAATAAGTGTTTATCCTGCTAAAGTGGGCTTTGAAGTTTGAATTTTGGCTCCGTATGCAAAATGAGTTTTACACATATCCGTTTTAATTCTTAACTGTTATACAATTGTAAAAAGTTAATTGTATGAAATACGAAATCAAACTAACATAAAAGGAAGGTGATTGCAAAACAATATTGTCATCTATTGGCAGATTGTTTGTGTTTGACTTCTTAGGTATTCTTTATTTGAACCCTAAATTGTCAGACTATTAGGGGACTTTATATTTGGGAAATTGCATTGCATTACAATTTATTTGATCTAAAACCCCCATCTTCACAGTATGAAAACATCCTGGCCAAAAAGGTGAATGGTATATATAGTAGTACTTGTATATTACGAGGCCGGGGGTCAGCAACCCGCGGCTCTCGAGCCGCATGCGGCTCTTTAGCGTCGCCCTAGTGGCTCCCTGGAGCATTTATTAAAAAATGATTGAAAATGGAAAAAGATGGGGGGAAATATAATTTTTTTGTATTAGTAGGTTTTTTGTTTGAGGACACACACGACACAAACCTTCCCAATTGTTATAAAGCTCACTGTTTAATATGTTTGTGTGTATGCTTCACTGATGAGAGTGTTTGGTGAACATCCTTTTGTCCTACTAATTTCAGCGGTTCTTGAACTCACCATAGAGTGGGCTGTGACGCAACAGTTTGTTTACATGTAAAATCTTCCACGCCTTCATTGTCGCATTTTGTCCACCAAACGTTGTATGCTGTGCGTAAATGCACAAAGGTGCGCTTTGTTGATGTTGTTGACTTGTTGGAGTGCTAATCAGGCATATTTGGTCAGTGCATGACTGCAAGCTAAACAATGCTAACATGCTATTTAGGCTAGCTTTATGTACGTATTGCATCATTATGCCTCATTTGTAGGTATCCATCCATCCATTTTCTACCGCTTATTCCCTTTGGGGTCGCGGGGGGTGCTGGAGCCTATCTCAGCTACAATCGGGTGGAAGGCGGGGTACACCCTGGACAAGTCGCCACCTCATCGCAAGGCCTCATTTGTAGGTATATTTGAGCTAATTTAATATCCTTTACTTTTATCCTCTTTGTATATAATTTAGTTTTGCATGTCTCATGACATATTATCTGTATGTAATATTAGCTGCATTTCAGATTTTTGTTTGTGCGCCATGTTGTTCCAGACCACAGCAAACATTACCTAGCTTGCCAAAGATTGTAATAAATATATCAAAAGAAGACAGCCTGCCGTTTCCTTTAACTTAGACACACACATCTTTACCTTTGGCCATTAAAAACCAGTAATTTCCAGGAGTTATCTCACCTTCTGAATTGCCTCTGATTTACAAATGGTTTCTAATGTTGTAAAAATGTGTAGAATAAATATTAAATTTCAACATTTCTGTCAACGAAGATTTGCCTGTGACACATAGTCATTTTGATAGTAGGCTAATATAGCTAATATAGACACTTTCGTCATCTGTTGCCTTCATTATAACCATACGCCTCTCCCGAAAACCTCCCGGAACAAATATTCTCCCGAAAATCTCCCGATTTTCTGCCGGAGCTGGAAGCCATGCCCCCTCCAGCTCCATGGGGACCTGAGTGAGGACAGCCTTTTTTCATGACGGGAGGACAACAGGGTGACAAGAACTAAATCATCCAGACTAGAGATAAATTGTATTATTATGTTTATCTTACCTAAAAATAAATATATTTATTAATTAAAAAAATAAAAATAAATAAATAAATTTTTACTATATTTTGCTAAAAACATCAATATTAATTGTATTTTTATTTGTATTTTTTCGTGACTCCTTATTACATCCAGCCATAGAATGATACATTAAAATAGACATATTTGAAATAATTGATTTTAAATTATCATAATAATTCATTTAAAATGACCATATTTAATTATCAAAATAATTGCTTGTTTATCAACAACTTTAGCATTTTATTCATTACATTTTGAAACTCTCAGAAGCCAATATTTATTTATGCAAGTTTGAAGTATCAATTATCTAAACACAGTTTGTTTGCATATTTTCAGGATATATATATATATATATATATATATATATATATATATGTATGAAATACTTGACTTGGTGAATCTGTTGGCCCTGCGATGAGGTGGCGACTTGTCCAGGGTGTACCCCGCCTTCCGCCCGATTGTAGCTGAGATAGGCTCCAGCGCCCCCCGGGAATAAGCGGTAGAAAATGGATGGATGGATACTTGACTTGGTGAATTCTAGCTGTCAATATACTCCTCCCCTCTTAACCACGCCCCCAACCACGCCCCGCCCCACCCCCGACCACGCCCCCACGCCCCACCTCCCGGAGGTCTCAAGGTTGACAAGTATGATTATAACACATATATATGGCTTTTCATTTTTTGCAGCTCCAGACAGATTTGTTATTATTTGTATTTTTGGTCCAATATAGCTTTTCAACGTTTTTGGTTGCCGACCCCTGTACTAGTCGAAACATCCATGATGTTACACATCTAAAGAAGTATGTTGTACAATACCTCGATATAAGGTGTGATGTGTCATAATGTACCCGTAAGAGACAGAAACGTCATATTTTCATGAAAAATAGGAGACAGAATTGTGTCGGATGGCGGTATAGCTCGGTTAGTAGAGTGGCCGTGCCAGCAACTTGAGGGTTGCAGGTTCGATCCCCGCTTCCGCCATCCTAGTCACTGCCGTTGTGTCCTTGGGCAAGACACTTTACCCACCTGCTCCCAGTCCAATAACACCCACACTGGTTTAAATGTAACCTAGATATTGAGTTTCACTATGTAAAGCGCTTTGAGTCACTTGAGAAAAAGCGCTATATAAATGTAATTCACTTCACTTCACTTGTTTGTCTAATCTGCAGGGTGTCAATTATAAAACTATGTAATGTGAAGCATCATCTCATAACATGTATGTTGTCAGTTGATCATGACAGATTAATGATAAAGAAATGTAAACTTAAATTTGAGACGCAGATGAACATTTAAAAAAGAAAATGTTGTGTTTGTTACAAAATGTGAGTTGTGGAAAGCAAAATAATTTCATGCTCTGACAAAACAAGATCATTCAGTTTCTTCGGATTGAACTAATCTATAAAAAAATAATAATAATAATAGCTGTCTGCCATTTTTATTTTGTAAAAGTAGCAGTCGCAAGAAAAAATGTTGGAGACCTTTGCTCTAAAAGCTTCTACTCATGGCCGTCACTACCATTGAGGACACTGAGGTAATGTCCTTGGTGTTTTAGGAAGTGACAAAAAGAAAATAATCATATGACTGACTGTAAAAATACTTTGTGTAGAACATCGTGTGCTCTGTACATCACCATGTGGTAGATCATCCTCTCTCAAAAGACAACCTTTTGTCATGCACAGCCCGCTCAAACTCCCAGACCACAATGTAAAGCAATGAAGTCCACTTTTACTTTAAACGTCGTCAGATCTGAAATGTGCTGTCGACACAACATTAACATTAAAGTATACTGACGCCACTAATGTGGGTTTCACCTGAAGGAAATTGGTGTGAAACGCTGACGGCATAGGACCGTTGTCATGTCAGTCAGGTGCCGCCCCGCCCTAAACGCAAAACACGCACTGTGCGCAGCCCCAGATTTCCCCTGAATGCGAAACAGCCGCGGAACGGCCCATGCAAGGCGGCGGACTCTTTCCGTTTTTGTATTCAAGTAAATGAGTCCACTTTCACCGCCTATTCTGGCACTAAATATACACAGAGCTTCTATATTTGCCGGATGTCACAACAAATTCATTCAATTGTGTTGGACAGGAAGTCATGCACAAACACAAAATAAAGTACCCGGTTTACTTTCAAGATAAAATACTTTGTTTTGAAGGTTGAATTCAAATTCACTCAATTGTGTTGGATAGAAAGTCATGCAAAAACACAAAATAAAGTACCCGGTTTACTTTCAAGATAAAATACTTCGTTTTGAAGGTTGAATTCAAATTCACTCAATTGTTTTGGACAGGAAGTCATGCACAAACACAAAATAAAGTACCCGGTTTACTTTCAAGATAAAATACTTAGTTTTGAAGGTTGAATTCAAATTCACTCAATTGTGTTAGACAGGAAGTCATGCACAAACACAAAATAAAATACCCGGTTTACTTTCAAAATAAAATACTTTGTTTTGCAGGTGGGTCGTATTTTACACTTTGAAACGTCGTAATGGGCGGCGACGGACATGGAGTGAACTTGTCAAAAATGTTCAGACGTAATTTCACCTCGTTGACACATTTGGATGAGGACATGCTGATTCTAGAGGTCCAAAATGAAAGAATGATATACAGCAGGCCTTTTCAACTGGCGGCCTACAGGTCACATCCGGCTTGCCAAAGTTTTTTTATGGCCTACCCAGATAGCATCACTCAGATAGGCCCAGTGGCCTTGTGGTTAAAGTGTCCGCCCTGAGATCGGTAGGTCGTGAGTTCAAACCCCGGCCGAGTCATACCAAAGACCATAAAAATGGGACCCATTAGCTCCCTGCTTGGCACTCAGCATCAAGGGTTGGAATTGAGGGTTAAATTACCAAAATGATTCCCGGGCGCACCTACCGCTGCTGCTCACTGCCATACTTGCCAACCTTAAGACGTTGAGGGTTAAGAGTTCAGTACTAAAAAAAAAAAAGATTGTGGCTTAAGTACAGTTTTTTAATTGAGCTGCTGCATTTTTTGGTTGGGTTGTTTATTTCTTTTGAGTAACTTCTACAATTCTTAAAGGGGAGGAATGTAATGGAGTGATCTATGTTTGTCTGTTGCCATCTCCTGGTGAATGTTGGCTATAGCGTACTGGGGTTACTTTTTGGTTGGCCAACGATTTACGTGGTGTTGCGCACCTGACGTCAAGTGTGTGATTCTGTTCTGAAGTCTACAGTAAAGAGACGTACTTAATCCCCTCGCCGTTTATTGCCTCCAACTCAATATATTACAACAACATTGCTCCATGCGGACCTGGAGGGTCCGCATGGAGCTGGAGGGGGCGTGGACTCCAGGTCCGCCTGAATTTCGGGAGATTTTCGGGAGAAAATTTGTCCCGGGAGGTTTTCGGGAGAGGCGCTGAATTTCGGGAGTCTCCCGGAAAATCCGGGAGGGTTGGCAAGTATGCTCACTGCTCCCCTCACCTCCCAGAGGGTGGAACGAGGGGATGGGTTAAATGCAGAGCATAATTTCACCACACCTAGTGTGTGTGTGAATATCAGTGGTACTTTAACTTTTAACTTTAAAACTAGGTTTGCCCTTGTATGCAGTTCTCACGCCACCCCAAAGGGGGCAACAGCGAGTCATATGTGTCACAGTGAAGCAGCAGTGGGGTGAGTAGAAGAAGACTTCTCATTCAACCCTAGGAAAAATATCTAAAGAAATGGCAAAAATATGACTTTTAACTACGACTGGACAACAAAGTAGGAATGTTCTGCCCCGAGCAAGTGCGTGAGTCATTGTTTTCTTTCGGACCTTTTAAGCGACGGACACATTGATCCAGACAAGCAGCAACAATGGTAGAAATCCCAGCGTGTAAACTTCATCACAAAACTTTTGTAAGTAGATATCATTTGTGCATTAAGATATTTGGTTTGTTTTGTATTTAAATTGCTGACTTTCTGATGTCTTTCGTATTCATGGTTGTGTTGTTTTTTTGCCTATTTCTTTTAATACACATAGTGCTGAATTTGACCAGTAGAGAGCGACAACACTAACAGTGATAAGTCGCATATAATGTGTGGTGTGTGAATGTTGTTTAATTTCTATATGTGTACATATTAGTTTATTGTAAGAATATATAAGCACTAAACCTTCTATTTTATTCATATAAAATATACAATGGACGGTAAACTTTTATGTTTATATTATGTTTGTATTTTCAAAATATAAATGAAGGAAGAAGTGTAAAGAAATAAAACAAAGAAAGAAAAATAGTTCAAAAGAAGGAGCGTCAATTCAACATCAATGCAACAAAAACCGGAGCTTCTTTTTCTTAACTATCTGCACACGCTGGAAACGAGTAACGTGGGCACGACAATGCATTTATTGACAGTGCAGTGTGAAAGCTGATGTGTTTATTTTTGCAATAAAGTAAATGCAGTTTCAAAGAAATATAACCTGCAGAGAAATTTTCTAGCAAAACATCCACATTTCGATGTCCGGCCCCTCAGCCCCTCTTCATTATGTAGGTGAATAGCCCTGATATACAGGCATAGCCCGGGCAGCTAAATCCCAGCAGGCACAAGACATTAACACAACATTGTCTGTACATACATGTCCTTTAAAACTGACTTTGAAACAATGTTGCAAAATAATTGTGACAATGTTGATGTCTAACGTTGTTGGTTGGGAAATGACCAAATTTCAATGGTCAATTGAACGCCACAAACGGACATTGAATAAACGTTGTCAAAAAGCATGTTGTTTCAGCGTTGTATTTGTGTTGTAAAATATTGGTTGGAAAATGACCAAAATTCAATGGTCAACACAACGCCAGAACCCAACATTGATTAAACGTCGTCAAAAAACATGTTGTTCCAATGTTAGGTTTGAGTTGCTCAATGTCAGGACTGGAGATGCCCAATAATGGCTTTTTTGCCGATATCCGATATTTCGATATTGTCCAACTCTTAATTACCGAGTCCGATATCAACCGATACCGATATATATACAGTCGTGGAATTAACACATTATTATGCCTAATTTTGTTGTGATGCCCCACTGGATGCATTAAACAATGTAACAAGGTTTTCCAAAATAAATCAACTCAAGTTATGGAAAAAAAATGCCAACATGGCACTGCCATATTTATTATTGAAGTCACAAAATGCATTATTTTTTTCAACATGCCTCAAAACAGCTGCTTGGAATTTGGGACATGCTCTCCCTGAGAGAGCATGAGGAAGTTGAGGTGGGCGGGGTTGGGGTTGGGGAGGGGGGCGGTGTTGAGGTGGGGATGGGGGTAGCGGGGGGTGTATATTGTAGCGTCCCGGAAGAGTTAGTGCTGCAAGGGCTTCTGGGTATTTGTTCTGTTGTGTTTATGTTGTGTTTATGTTGTGTTACGGTGCGGATGTTCTCCCGAAACGTGTTTGTCATTCTTGTTTGGTGTGGGTTCACAGTGTGGCGCATATTTGTAACAATGTTAAAGTTGTTTATACGGCCACCCTCAGTGTGACCTGTATGGCTGTTGACCAAGTATGCTTGCATTCACTTGTGTGTGTGAAAAGCCGTAGATATTATGTGATTGGGCTGGCACGCAAAAGTAGCGCCTTTAAGGTTTATTGCCGCTCTGTACTTCTCCCTACGTCCGTGTACCACTCCGTACAGCGGCCTTTTAAAAAGTCATACATTTTACTTTTTGAAACCGATACCGATAATTTCCGATATTACATTTTAAAGCATTTATCGGCCGATAATATCGGCAGTCCGATATTATCGGACATCTCTAGTCAGGACCTAATTCAACAAGTTATCAAATTTAATGTCTTGTGCCTGCTAGGATGGGGGTATGGAGACTTGTGTCAAACACCAGCTGATACGGGGACCGGGAAAGAAGCGGAGTGGTTGTTGTGACATGCTCGCCAGGGATGATGTTACTTTTGTTTGAACTCTCGTCGGTGTTGCAGTTCAGTACCTGTTATTAATGGCAGGACCCAGTTTATTTGCTTCTGCTCCTCTGGAAGGATAGAATAAACTGTTTGTGCTTCGCTTTACTACATCTTCCCTTATCATGTGATTACTCGGGGATTCACAAGATCTCGTGAAAGTCCGCGCTATTTCGCTGCAAGACAGAATGGCGGTGGGGATTGCCGGGTAGTGGATGGCGGCGCTCTAGAGTGGTGACGCCGTCCACCGGCCGTTTCAGATCCAGTGGAAATCCGGGGTGGGGCTTCATGATCCTTGTGGGGGGACCCATTTTGCGTTAAGAAGCGCGTGTCGATTGTAAATTATTAAATGATGCTTTATGGTGCTTCATATATAATTTTACCCCAAATGTAGTCCTGGCCACATCATGCTCTGTCACTGATTAAAAAATGGGCGACACATTTCCCCCTGGTGCCTCATGGTGCGCCTCACTAGTACTTGCAAATCAATGCACAAGGCCTTCAATTCAAATCCATTTCGGAGTTGAACTCGAAATAAAGTTTTTAAACTTGTGTTTTAATGATGTTAACATTATTTAAGACCTGCTCAGTGGCCTTGTGGTTGAGCGTCCGCCCTGACGTCGTGAGTTCAAACCGCGGCAGAGTCATACCAAAGACCATAAAAATGGGACCCATTACCTCCCTGCTTGGCACTCAGCATCAAGGGATGGAATTGGGGGTTGAATCACCAAAATGATTCCCGAGCGCGGCCACCGCTGCTGCTCACTGCTCCCCTCACCTCCCAGGGGGTGGGACAAGGGGATGGGTCAAATGCAGAGAGTAATTTCACCACACCTAGTGTGTGTGTGACTATCAGTGGTACTTTAACTTTAACTTAATACAAGGGATGTCCGATAATGGCTTTTTGCCGATATCCGATATTCCGGTATTGTCCAACTCTTTAATTACCGATACCGATATCAACCGATACCGATATCAACCGATACTGATGTATACAGTCGTGGAATTAACACATTATTATGCCTAATTTAGACAACCAGGTATGGTGAAGATAAGGTCCTTTTTTAAAATATTAATACAATAAAATAAGATAAATAAATTAAAAACATTTTCTTGAATAAAAAAGAAAGTAAAATAATATAAAAATAGTTACATAGAAACTAGTAATTAATGAAAATTAGTAAAATTAACTGTTAAATGTTAGTACTATTAGTGGACCAGCAGCACGCACAATCATGTGTGCTTACGGACCTTGCAGACTGTATTGATATATATTGATATATAATGTAGGAACCAGAATATTAATAACAGAAAGAAACAACCCTTTTGTGTGAATGAGTGTAAATGGGGCAGGAAGGTTTTTTGGGTTGGTGCACTAACTGTAAGTGTATCTTGTGCTTTTTATGTTGATTTAATAACAAACAAAAAAAACAAAAAACGATACAGATAATAAAAAAAACCATACCGATAATTTCCGATATTACATTTTAAAGCATTTATCGGACATCTCTACTTAATACGCTAAATTTCCGCATCTTAATAAAAAAGTGGATTGTTAGTTGTGTTGCTCATGATTTTAAAGCTCCTCTTGGACCAAATTTTGATCTAGGTATTTCTCGAGTCCTCCTCACGGCCCTGCTTCTACTATTCCCTTTCCTAATACATCTGAGTTTATTCAATGCTTGTCCATTTCTTGCTGGGAAAGTGACCAAGCTACAGGTGACATAGAGCCTCATACGGTCGTATGATTAAACTATATAATGCACCATTTTTTACAGTTTTATTGTTCAGTAAAACTTAACTAGACAGACCTCAAATTAAGTGGCAGTATGTGGTAATTTTATGAAGAGTGCACAATTTACGTGTGTGATCGTTTGCATAATTGACTCGGACAAGATTTGGCGAGAAGGACACAGGAGGCGGTATATGATGAGGCCAAGCAATAACATCAAATAAACAGTTTAATAAACACATATATTCAGTCTGGAGCCGCAAAAAATTAAAAGCCGTATATAAGTGTTATAATGAAGGCAACACATGATGTACGTGTCTATATTAGCTATATTAGCCTACTATCTTCGTTGACAGAAATGTTGTATTTTATTTTTTATTCTACACATTTTTACAACATTGGAAAACATTAATAAAGTGGAGGCTTCTCACAGGATGAGATAACTTCTGGAAATTACTGGCTCAGACTGGCCAAAGGTATAGATGTGTGTGTCCAAATTAAAGAAAACGGCAGGATGTCTTCTATTAATGGATTTGTTATAATCTTTGCAAGCTGAGTAATGTTTGCTGTGGTCTGGAACAACATGGCACACAAACAACTATCAGAAATGCAGCCAATATTACATACAGATAACGTATCATGAGACATGCAAATATAAATTAAATACACAGATGACATAAGTTAAGGAAATTAAATGAGCTCAAATATACCTACAAACGAGGCATAATGATGCAATATGTACATACAGCTAGCCTCAATAGCATGTTAGCATCGATTAGCTTGCAGTCATGGATTGACCAAATATGCCTGATAAGCACTCCAGCAAATCAATACAATCAACAAAGCTCACCTTTGTGCATTCACACACAGCATACAATATTTGGTGGACAAAATGAGACAAAGAAAGAGTGGCATAAAACACGTCTTTCTGTGGCAGCGTCGGAGAAAGTTGTACATGTAAACAAACTACGACGAGTTCAAGGATCGCTGACATTAGCAGGACAAAACGGTGCTTGCCAAATACTCTCAACAGTGAAGCATGTATAACATAAACAGTGGGATTTTTAACAATTAGGATGGTTTGTGTCATGTTTGTTCTCCCACAGAAAATATAATAAAACAAAAAATATATTTTTTTCTTCATCTTTTTCCTTTTTCACACATCTCTGAAAGAGGTCCAGGGAGCCGCGGGTTGCTGACCCCCGGCCTAAACCCTTGATGGGCACGCCAAAGCCTTACTTTAACAGCGACTGCGTTTTTGTTTGATATCGTCACGCATCACGGCATTATTGTGTTGATTTTGAAACAGCAATAACGCGGTACCTTTAAGACCGTTTAATACCTCCCTACATGGTGTTGTCCCGATACCAATATTTTGGTACCGGTACCAAAATCATTTCGATACTTTTCGGTACTTTTTTAAATAAAGGGGACCACAACAAATTGCATTATTGGCTTTAGTTTAACAAAAAATCTTAGGGTACATTAAACATATGTTTCTTATTGCAAGTTTGTCCTTAAATAAAATAGTGAACGTACAAGACAACTTGTCTTCTATTAGCAAGTAAACAAACAAAGGCTCCTTATTAGTTTACAGACATATGCAGAAACATATTGTGTCATTTTCCATTCTATTGTTTTGACAACATTATTAAGGCATAAAACAAGTGGTAGAAAATGAATTATTAATCTACTTGTTCATTTACTGTTAATATCTGCTTACTTTCTATTTTAACATGTTCTATATACACTTCTGTTAAAATGTAATAATCACTTATTCTTCTGTTGTTTAATACTTTACATTAGTTTTGGATGATACCACAAATTTGGGAATCAATCCGATACCAAGTAGTTACAGGATCATACATTGGTCATATTCAAAGTCCTTATGTGTCCAGGGACATATTTCCTGAGTTTATAAAGATAATATAAAAAATAAAAAAAATGAAAGCAGATGCTGTGATGCCAAAATATATCGATAATCATAGTAGTATCGACTAGATACGCTACTGTACTTGGTATCATTACAGTGGATGTTAGGTGTCGATCCACCAATGGCGTTTGTTTACATTTTGACGCCGGTGAGCTACGGTGTGTAGTGAAGCATGTTTAGCTATTCCTCGTCCTGCAGGGATGATACTTGTAAGAAACTTACTTTATTTGTTGCCATGGAGGCGACGATTATTGATTCAGAGGAGGGGGGTGGGTGGACCAGTACATTTCAGAGGCGGTATAGTACCAAATATGATTAATTATTATCGCGTAACTATACTAATACCGGTATACCCTACAATCCTACTCCCTACACAATATTCATATTTAATTTATGATTTTTTTTCCTTTTCTTTTTTTATTAAAGCAAATGAAGTCATGTCGATGGTAACTTAGTGTGTTTTTTTTTTTTTTTATTATTTTTTTAACTTTACTTGTTCGTGCTCTAAATAGAAGAGAATAATCCACTTCACATAAAAATGTTGTTTTTCAATCATTCTTAGTCCAATGTATTTATTTATTTTCAAACTGAAGACCATTTGTGTTCTTACCTTTATTTCTATACGAAGTACACGCACTTATACTTCTCCTTGAAATATCTCACTTGATTGTAAAAGTTTGATTCCCTTCTGTTTTCCCGAAAAGTCAATTTTGGAGATTGTGACGTTTTTTGGAGCTTGGCTATACTGCACAATCCTCCATCTTGTCAGTCAGATTCATTAGAGCAAAATTACGTCCAAAATCCAGCCCGCCAAAAGTCACAAGTTTTTTTTGTTTTTTTTAAATATTATTTAAAAAAAATCTGTCCTTTCTAATTCAATTTCTACCGCTTGTTACTCTGGGTGTCTCCTAGCCACTCAGGCAAATCATGTTGTCTAAAAATGCATTTTTTCCATCAATAATGTTACATCAAGTGCGCACTCTTTCAGTCAATTAGTATATATATATATATATATATATATATAGACCTACTGACTCAAGCACTAGACTTCGCCTCAGACTACGACTCAATCACAGGCAACGAAAGAAACATCATCATCCACGCAAAAAACTCCATTCTCATCCACAACAGTACACCATGGCAAAAAAAGAACAATGCAACATTTGACGTCACTATGGGAAGTTTTGACGGAGCAGAAACGTGTGAACTCGTTGGGAGTTTCCTCCTCTCCCAGCTCGCTAGCCTCAATCTGAACCTTGGTATTTACCGTGATGACGGACTGGCAGTGTGTCGCGCCTCGCCAAGGAGCAGCGAGAATACCAAGAAGCGCATATGCCAAATTTTCAAAGAGAACGGCCTACGGATCACGATTGAAGCCAACAAGCAAACCGTCAACTTCCTTGACGTCACTTTCAACCTGAGAAATAACAGCTACCAACCATTCACGAAACCCAACACAACACTCCAATACGTGCACCATGACAGCAACCACCCACCCACCACCACGAAAAGAATACCTACCGGAGTTAATAAAAGGCTATCGATGCTGTCATCTAGCAAAGCTGAATTTGACCAAGCAACCCCCCCGTACCAAAAAGCCCTTGATGAAAGCGGATACAATTTCACCCTCACCTATGAACCCACGCCAGGAAACCAGCCAAAAAAGAACAGAAAACGAAACGACATCATCTGGTACAACCCCCCATACAGCAAAAACGTCTCAACTAACATTGGACACAAATTCCTCAATCTGATTGACAAACACTTTCCCAAAGACAACACCCTAAGAAAAGTATTCAACAAGAACAACATCAAATTGAGCTACAGCTGTATGAACAATATACGACAAATTATCTCAAACCACAACAAAACAATTGCAAATGAGCCGTCGGCCCCCGGACAGAGCGACTCCAAAACCAACAAAGGCTGCAACTGTCGAAAGAAACCTGATTGCCCTCTCAACGGGGGGTGCTTACAAACATCAGTTGTCTACCAATCTAAGGTAACACGCAAGGACATTAACACATCCGACACATATGTAGGATTAACCGAGGGAGAGTTCAAAACCAGATGGAACAATCACAAGGCTTCTTTCAGGAACCAAAACCTGCGGAATACCACAGAACTCAGCAAACACATTTGGGACCTCAAAGACAATAATGTTGAATATTCAATAACATGGCAAATTCTTGCATCCAGCACACCTTACAATAGTGGTAATAAAAGATGCAACCTATGCTTGAAAGAGAAACTGTTTATTATTTACCGTCCAGACCTGTCATCCCTCAACAAGCGCAGCGAAATTGTAACAGCATGCCGCCACAGACGGAAACACCTCCTAGGTAACACATGAGCCAATCACCACGCCCCTACGCCAGCCTGTACCCACCCACTCTGTGCCCTATACAAACCATGGTATGTGAATGCTCCCATTAAAATCTCCTGATGATTGAGGGAACCCCCCCTCATGAAACAGGCCTGTAGAGATGAAATAGTCTTGTGATTTTTTTCCCACACATACATATATATATATATATATATATATATATATATATATATATATATATATATATATATATATATATATATATATATATATATATATATACACGGCCCCCGGCCTAATTGTTTTAACCCAATGCGGCCCCCGAGTCAAAAAGTTTGGGGACCCTGCATTAGAACATATAAATAAATAAATCAGCGTATTGTATTTGACTTGTTGCTGACTTTAGCGAACATGTTGGCGTCACATTGAAGGATAGCAGCAACAAGCACCTGGCAACTCAAGTACGCCCCCGTCACGGTGGACCGGAGTACTACATGCAGATTATATATTTTTAAAAATTGTTTTTGCCCTTATTTTTATAAGGATACAATCTAGCACACATAGCATCAGCCGAGAAAAATCCTAGCCCCCGAATAAATGTAGTTGAAGACCCCTGTTCGAAAGGGAAGGTTTAGTGATGGCGCTCCAGGCCCCCCTTTGGAAGGGGCGGAGTCAACGTGGCAAGGGCACCAAACACATTCGGGGTGCACGGGTGCCATTTATCATGTTTGACAAGTGCACCTCTCAGTGCCATTTGGCTTTATTGCAGGTACATTTCTCCCCCACATAATGATGTTTTCCTTCTCTCTCTTTCTCTGAGGCCATGAAAAACCGCAGTGGGGGGGAATCAAGGTTTTTTTTTTCATTTTCATTTGCTCTTAAAATGAACTTTGCTCTGTAAGTAATCTCGTAATATGAGAATAAATCAATGGAAATGTTGGTGATTTAAAAATTATAAGACGTAAGAAAGTTAAAGTACCCATGATTGTCACACACACACTAGGTGTGGCGAAATTATTCTCTGCATTTGACCCATCACCCTTGATCACCCCCTGGGAGGTGAGGGGAGCAGTGAGCAGCAGCGGTCGCCACGCCCGGGAATAATTTTTGGTGATTTAACCCCCAATTCCAACCCTTGATGCTGAGTGCCAAGCAGGGAGGTAATGTGTCCCGTTTTTATAGTCTTTGGTATGACTCGGCCGGGATTTGAACTTACAACCTAATGATCTCAGGGCGGACACTCTAACCACTAGGCCACTGAGCAGGTTATCTTGTACTTTTTGGTATTACACCACTTACAGTTGGTTGGCAAATTGGATATTTTCCCATATTTTTGCCAGGGTTAAATTTTCATCATAAAACATGTATCACCTGTCAGTTGTATGATATTTATAACTGTCAGGCAGATATAAAATAGTGTTGATCTCTGTGTAATAAGACAAAAGCTACTTCCAACCGTGTAAGGACAAACAGTAGTTAGAAAAGGGTGGGTGTTGGCCCAGCAATACTGTAATCCGAGTGGTGTTTTAGAGTTATTACAAGAAGGAATAAGTAGTACGTCGTTCGAAAAAACGAATAACAAAGCAGAACAAACTAAGGATCAAATACTAAGTGCTGAAAAGCGTGTGCACATTATAAAATGGCATGTAGTGTCAGTGGGCGGGTTATCAAGTACAAAAGTGGTGCAGCCGGCCCTATTTAAATAGGAATTATGCGTGTATACCAGCTGTCACCATGAAGACACTCAATTCCCTCCAGATTCATGGCATCATATGCTCCAACTTGTGGCGTTTTGTTATTTTGTTGACACCCAGCACACACATATAATATGTAGCGCCTTTTCTGGGCTATATCGAAACAGGATCGAGCCACTAGGCACTATGGTACTATGTTGTGATAGTACATCTGGATAAATGCATATTTTAGTATATGAGCTATATTATAATTAATATGTCTGTTATGATCCCACACACACGTTGTTCTTTATTTTCCTGTGTTTGGTATCCTTTCCTGTCCTGGTGCTTTTGTTTTGGTAGCCGTTGCTAGTTGGTGTCTGTGTTTTGCAGCACCTTTACTTCCTGTTACTTGTCCTGTCGGCACACCTGTTCCCCATTGGTAATTAGTTCTATTTATTTCCACCTTGTTCCCCCCTTTCGGTGCTGGTTTACTATCTTATGTACAGTATGCCAAAGTGTTAGGTTGCTTTCTGAGCTTGTGTTCGACTTGTGTTACTTTTATTCTACCTTTGCTAGCGTTACTCTTCTGCCTGCACGTAGCTTGTATTCTCTGCTTCCTGGGATCGCGCCAAAAGACGTAAATATCTCCTATATGAGAAACCGAATGCCATCAAAAAAAACAAAACGCCAGCAGACACATGAACAAGTCAATTAAAATTTTTTGTGTCATCAGTCAGCTACACAATTATATATTGGCTTTGCTGAATACACGATATGTATATTTTTATTTCTGATAGTCCAAATATGTTGACACCCACACAGACAGCACAGTCTCTGTCTGATTTGTCTCCTTTCTCACAGCCGTTTGTGCGTAACTGTGCCAGTTTGCACCAGCATCCCAGGTTTGTTTACGCAAAATAGCAGTTGAATCACAATTTCAGTCTTGATCAATCACATTACAACTTTTTACAAGTGCATCTCTTCCTACAATTGTGGGCATCCTGCGTATATTCTGCATATAGATGACGTCAGGCACGCTAAATGGATTTTGCTCGCTGTTTTGCACCAGTTTAGTAAAGCCACTTTGCGTGCGCTCTCAAGTTTGCACATGTTTTAATTCACACAAACCTTTAGAAGCTATGTCGGATTATGGCTCTAATTCCAACTTTAGAACTTTAGAAGTACCGGTATATATATATATATATATATATATATATATATATATATATATATATATATATATATGTATATATATGTATATATATATATATATATATATATATATTTTTTTTTGTCTCTTTGGTCCAGCTGGCCGGGGACGTTTTTTCTGGTTATCTGGGTAAGCACTCCATTTATGTCAAAATGGCTTTGCTTCAAGTTCCACATTTTGCAGCTCCGAGTCACGCCGACCTCACTCTCTCGGCTTTCGTCTGCTCCAACGTCTCACTCTTCCTTCGTGCAGCAGTTCATCCTCAGTATATTCAGCTTCAAAAAGCCTAAGGTTGTGAATCCTAATCGTCTTCGTTGTTTGTTACCGATTATGCCATGATTAGATCACACTCGCGTTTGTTTCCGAGAGTAGGACATACACTTGTTGCCAGAAGTTGGAAGTGCGCTGCTATGTATATCTATATATCTATATCTATATCTATATCTATATATATATATATATATATATATATATATATATATATATATATATATATATATTACCTTGCATTACTCAGCATCAAGGGTTGGAATTGGGGGTTAAATCACCAACAATTATTCCCGAGCGCGGCCACCGCTGGTGCTCACTGCTCCCCTCACCTCCCAGGGGGTGCAACAAGAGGATGTGTCAAATTTAGAGAGTAATTTCACCACACCTAGTGTGTGTGTGACTATCAGTGTCAATTTGATTTTAATTTAATATATGAATAGTTAGGTTGAACTCCAAATTAAACCATTTACTTCAGATGTTCCACAATTTAATTTAAGTATAGCGAACACTTAGGCCAGTTGCAATAGCATATTTGCTTCCTTTGCCTATTTGACTTGTGTCATTCTTTATATTTTCTCAGCATTTTACAGTCTTCGTACTATAAATACTTTTTGTGTTCATCTGAATCTGGGTTACACAATAATTGAAGCATATGTCACATCCTGATTTATTTGATATTCCAAAACCAGATAGTGCAGAAGACAGACAATAATAACTAATATTAGCCCTGCAGGGAAGCTCAAATCAACGCAGCACATGCCAGTTGTCGTGTCTGCGTGTCATGAAACTTGTCATCGTCGATGCCACTGTGTGTTGTGTCGTCGTGATGAAGATGATGAGCAGCTGCGCCAGCATGGGGGGGCTCTTCAAAGAATTAAATATTCTCGTTTTTTTTAATGAAATTCATTTTCTGCTTCTGGGATTCATCGTGAAATCAATATTTCATAACCTTGGATCAATGGGTGTGTGAGTCTTTGCTTTGCATTGGTTCAGTGAGCAGTCAAGGTAATAAAGCACCGACCATGAAGGGACTGTTCTGTCATGGGATGACTTTACTTAGAAAAATGATGATTGGACCTGTTTTTTGTATAATAATGCATATTCAAATATACTCACTGGCCTCTTTATTGGGCACATGTCCATTAAGGTCATGGAGGCACTCATAACATTTGTGGATTTGTAGCACCCATTGTAAGTCAAGATCACAATATGCTCATACTGTACACATAAATATAGAAACGTACTTAGATGCAGCATAAAGTAAAAGTGCCACTGGGTAATGGAAGACTTCAAGTGGAATATTTTACTCTTTGTACTTTTTATTATACATTAAAGTGCCATTTTATTTGATTGTTTTTTTGTCCTGAGAAGCAAGACAATTCTCGAGGCTGTTGTCTTCATAAATGATTCATGGCTGCCTGACTACACAGAAGCAAGGCTCATTTCTGTCTATGCCTTGAAAATAAGCAGAGTATGGACACCATTCAATACTTGAATTATTGCAAGGTTTCACTTTTTGTGTCATCTTTTACCGCTGTTAAAGGGGAACTGCCTTTTGTCTGGAATTTCGTTCACAATCATTATGAGAGACAAGAACACAGGTCTTCTTTTTTATTATTTTTTTTACGATTTTAAAGATGATAAAAAATGCTTGGAAGATGCAGCTAATGGGAGTCACCAATGTAGCCTTCAAAACCCTCCATAAATATTGTTTTATATATGTTTTAAAGACTACTATATATATATATATATATATATATATATATATATATATATATATATATATATATATATATATATATATGTCTTAATAAGGTTATCCAAAAAATAGTGCTCGATACCGTAGTAGAGCGCAATATATGTATGTGTGGGAAAAAAAATCACAAGACTACTTCATCTCTACAGGCCTGTTTCATGAGGGGGTTCCCTCAATCATCAGGAGATTTTAATGGGAGCATTCACATACCATGGTTTATATAGGGCACAGAGTGGGTGGGTACAGGCTGGTGTAGGGGCGTGGTGATTGGCTCATGTGTTACCTAGGAGGTGTTTCCGTCTGTGGCGGCATGCTGATACAATTTCGCTGCGCTTGTTGAGGGATGACATGTCTGGACGGTATATGATAAACAGTTTCTCTTTCAAGCATAGGTTGCATCTTTTATTACCACTATTGTAAGGTGTGCTGGATGCAAGAATTTGCCATGTTATTGAATATTCAACATTATTGTCTTTGAGGTCCCAAATGTGTTTGCTAAGTTCTGTGGTATTCCGCAGGTTTTGGTTCCTGAAAGAAGCCTTGTGATTGTTCCATCTGGTTTTAAACTCTCCCTCGGTTAATCCTACATATGTGTCGGATGTGTTAATGTCCTTGCGTGTTACCTTAGATTGGTAGACAACTGATGTTTGTAAGCACCCCCCGTTGAGAGGGCAATCAGGTTTCTTGCGGCAGTTACAGCCTTTGTTGGTTTTGGGGTCGCTCTGTCTGGGGGCCGACGGCTCATTTGCAATTGTTTTGTTTGTGTGTATATATATATATATATATATATATATATATATATATATATATATATATATATATATATATATATATATATATATATATATATATATGTGTGTATACATATATATATATATATGTATATATATATATATATATATATATATATATATATATATATATATATATATATATATATATATATATATATATGTGTATATATATATGTATATATATATATATATATATATTTATATAGCAGCGCACTTCCAACTTCTGGCAACAAGTGTATGTCCTACTCTCGGAAACAAACGCGAGTGTGTTCTAATCATGGCAGAATCGGTAACAAACAACAAAGACGACTAGGATTCACAACCTTAGGCTTTTTGAAGCTGAATATACTGAGGATGAACTGCTGCACGAAGGAAGGGTGAGACGCTGGAGCAGACGACAGTCGAGAGAGTGAGGTCGCAGTGACTCGGAGCTGCAAATTGTGGAACTTGAAGCAAAGCCATTTCGACATAAATGGAGTGCTTACCCAAATAACCTAGAGAAAAGTTCCCCGGCCAGCTGGACCAAAGAGACAAAAAAAAAGGTTAAAGTACCAATGATTGTCACACACACACTAAGTGCGGTGAAATTATTATCTGCATTTGACCCATCACCCTTTATCACCCCCTGGGAGGTGAGGGGAGCAGTGAGCAGCAGCGGTGGCCACGCCCGGGAATCATTTTTGGTGATTTAACCCCCAATTTCCCCCAGGGAGGTCCCATTTTTATAGTCTTTGGTATGACTCGGCCGGGGTTTGAACTCACACTACCGCCCTGAACTACCGATCTCAGGGCGGACTCCCTAACCACAAAGCCACTGAGCAGGTTACAACTGTCCATCGAGTGAGCCACTGTGAATACGCTGTCTGGCTAGCTGTGTAATAAAACATGAAATAATACTTAATAGATACTGTAATTCGATTGGTCAGTCAGCACAGGTTGGTGTCCTATCACATTGTTTTTTGCATTACAAACTCAAACGCGTTTCGTGTTGTTGTAGAAGCTAGCTTATCTCTTTCCGTAGCTAGCTGATGCGGCTAATACCATAACCAGAAAAATATTTTCTCAGTGTTTTACAGTTTGGTTATTATACAGGTCACGGAACGTAAATGAAGTATTTTTGACATTTTTTGAATGCATTTTTAAAGTAATTTAGAGGTAGAATTGATTGCTCCAATTAGCTGCATTGCTAACTACCGAGAACGAGACAATTTAAAAAAATTTGAATACAAAAAAAACAAAACTTTTGACTTCTTGTCTCTCATGAGGTTTGTGAACGATAGGCAAAATTCCAAAATAAGTGCAGTTCCCCTTTAAAATCTTGAATACTTATCATATTGTAAGATTAATAATTTCCATAGCTGAAATTGAGCATTATCATCTTTGTCAAGGTAGTATTTTTCTTACAGCATATGATTTAGCAGCTGTACCTAATGTTGCAGCCAGTGAGGAAAACCACAAAATGTGCACATCATTTGAACTTCGTGTAACCTTGGCAACCTCACTGTCTCACCTTTGGGTGCCCCCCCTACCCCCCATCAACAAGGGACCTCTGACCTTGACCTTTAGTAGGTAACTGCACACACTTCCAGTGTGGAGCATTAACTCGTTCTGTTGGTCCTTTGGGAAGCATACAGCAGTGTGTGTGTGTGTGTGGTTCTGTAATTGTGTACGTGCGTGTAGGTGTTGGGTTGTGTTATTTTAAAGAAAGTCATATGCTATAAAAAAAACAAAAAACAGATGGATGTCAACAATGCTGACAATTGTTTGTTCGGCAGATCCACAAGAGCAAGAAGTGAGGACATCTTATCTTGCAGTCAACATTGCATTTGTCACTTTTGTGTGTAAAGATGAACACTTTCTTCTCTATTCTCAAAAACAACTTTCTGCAATTGGCAGTGTACGCTGTGAGAAAAACGAGACAGTTGATATCCTGTGAAACCACGCTCATAAACAGCAAAGATAATACATTAACTGTGTGTGTGTGTGTGTGTGTGTGTGTGTGTGTGTGTGTGTGTGTGTGTGTGTGTGTGTGTGTGTGGACCGTGAACAGGTTAGGACCGAAATCCTGGTCCCGATACGGAAAACCATTGCATCTAATAGAGAGCCAAATACTAGAGTCCGTGAACATTGCTCCAAAGTCAGGATTTTTTGTTGATTCAATGTGCATACAAAAGTGAACACGTGCAAAGGCGGCAATACTTCCTTATTCATCCCCGAAAAAACCCGTCAGGTGAACAGCTGATTTTACGACTTCCGGTGCTGACGTAAGACAAACCGCGTCCCATATGTGACCATAGGATGAACAAATACACTACAGTACTAACACTATAGTGGCCATCAACAGTAAGCTTCTACAGCTGGGTTGCCCAAAGTGCGGCACAGGGGCCATCTGTGGTACGTGACTCGTTTGTCATCGGCCTTAAGCACATTACAAAAAACAAAAAATAGAGATCTAATTTCTCTGGTGGTGAAATCTATCAAAATTCGGGTGGTACCAAAAAGGAGGGATTTTTCAAATTGACTGTGTGTCAGTTTTAAAAGTGCTCCCCCTCTGGTCAACATATGAAACAACAAGTGTCCGTAAGAAATTGAAATGCGCACCCTTTGGCCAAAAATAAATGAAAATAAGTAAATAAATATGTATATAGAGACATATTGTAATAACGAAATAAATAATGAAGATTAAAACCAATTACAAACAAAACATTTTTTTTAAATTAATTAACTAAAAGCAGTCTTTTTCTCACACTGTGTCGACTTTTTTTTCTAATAAAATTGGAAACAATTTCTCATATTCTTTCTGTATGTATGTGTGTAAATGAACTTTTTCTAACAGTTTCAACAGTGACATAAGTGGGTTGTAGGCGCCGACGAGTGGTGAGCATAGGCGGAGGATTGGGGGAGTTATAGGCACTTTTTTTCTAGACGTTGACATTGCTGCACGCACACACAAATCACAGTGTAGCAAAAGTCACTTGTAAAAAGACGACCAATCAAAGGTTCACACAAATCGGAACACAGATACACCAATTGTTCCTACACGCACACAAATCTAAATACAGACACATACATCTGAACACAGATAGAGATTTTTTTTGTACACACACACACACACACACACACACCCACACACATTAAACCCTTTTCCACCGCTTGAACACAGTTGGGGGCATTCCTGAAACGTATTTTTCAAACACACGACCGCCATTGGAATATGCACGGTGAGTTGTTTATGTCAGAAATCCAGTGGTGAAATTTCCTCGCTCATAAATATTCCAAAGTCAACTTTATAATAAGAAAAGTGAAGAGTTTGGGAACAACAGCAAGTCAGCCACCAAGTGGTAGTCCAGGTAAACTGACAGAGAGGGGTCAGCGGATGCTGAAGCGCATAGTGCAAAGACTTTCTGCACAGTCAGTTGCTACAGAGCTCCGAACTTCATGTGACCTTCCTATTAGCCCACGTACAGTACGCAGAGAGCTTCATGGAATGAGTTTCCATGGCTGAGCAGCTGCATCTAAGCCATACATCACCAAGTCCAATGCAAAGGGTGGGATGCAGTGGTGTAAAGCACGTCGCCACTGGACTCTAGAGCAGTGGAGACACCTTCTTTGGAGTGATGAACCACGCTTTTCCATCTGGCAATCTGATGGACCAGTCTGGGTTTGGAGGTTGCCAGGAGAACGCTACAATTTGGTGAAGGAGGAATTATGGTGTGGGGTTGTTTTTCAGGAGTTGGGCTTGGCCCCTTAGTTCGAGTGAAAGGAACTTTTAATGCTCCAGGATACCAAAACATTTTGGACAATTCCATGCTCCCAACCTTGTGGGAACAGTTTGGAGCGGGCCCCTTCCTCTTCCAACATGACTGTGCACCAGTGCACAAAGTAAGGTCCATAAAGACATGGATGACATAGTCTGGTGTGGATGAACTTGACTGGCCTGCACAGAGTCCTGACCTGAACCCGATAGAACACCTTTGGGATGAATTAGAACGGAGACTGCGAGCCAGGCCTTCTCGACCAACATCAGTGTGTGACCTCACCAATGCGCTTTTGGAAGAATGGTGGAAAATTCCTATAAACACACTCCGCAACCTTGTGGACAGCCTTCCCAGAAGAGTTGAAGCTGTAATAGTTGCAAAAGGTGGACCAACATCATATTGATGGGTTAGGAATGGGATGGAACTTCAACTTCATATGTGAGTCAAGGCAGGTGGCCAAATACTTTTGGCAATATAGTGTACCTCGATATATTTTCCGGTGAAAATATACATATAAAGATATACATTTTTGAGTGATATTCAGTGAAATTGAAGTGAATGACAACTGTACTGTAAACAGTCAGTGGCACTTGTATTAACGCAGTTAGTCAAAATGGGTATTAACAGCACAGAAAAGAAACTGTTTAAGTAGCACAGAATTAAATAACATAAATAAAATAGAAAAATATTCTATATACGTAAAATAAATAACATAGCAGTGCAAATAATACAAAAATGTATCAAACAAATACATTTGCAGGCAGGCACTTTGTGATTTCCTTTCCTGGTTTAATGACCCGCCCTATCTTGCCTCTGATTGGCCTGTCCCTAACCAATCATGACTCATCATAGTAAACAACCAACCAATCATGGATGTTCTTGTGCGTGCAAACACGTCTTGGAAGAAGGAAGGGGAGGGGTTTAGTAGCACGTCAAATCTTCAGTAAAATGTTATTTTTTTGTTAGACTTATCCCCCTTTTCATCAACAACCATAACATACATTTTAGTCCCAAGGAGAGGCAAGACTCAGACTTAGACTTTGACATTAGACAAACTTTATTGATCCACAAGGGAATTGTTCCACACAGTAGCTCCTCAGTTACAAGGATGGAAGGGATAAGGATGGAAAGAATAAGGCACACAAGGGCACAAAAAGAGGGCGAAAACAAAAGGTATGAAGTAGACTAAAAATGTACCATAGTAGCAATATAGTAAAAAACAAAACGGTACAGATGTGAACAAGTTAAAGTCTAAGTTTTTCTCTAATTTATTATCAATTTTACGTTAGACTGTGACGATTTTATCTGTCATTTGATAATCCATCCTTGTTTTGAGGGATTTTGAGTACATTTATAATCTTATCAAGCGTTTTGAATTCCTGTGGTATGGTACGTATTTTATGGTATGACTGAGGTTTCAGTTTTTCTAGTATGTTAAAAATCTAATGATGTGCTGGTCTTCCAGGCTGGAAAACAAATGTACCTCCAGGTTCTAATAAAGTAACCTAACCTGTTGACTTACAGCTTATTATAGAGAGCAGTGCATCAGTAATGGAAGCTAATGCTGGAAGATAACATTTTAGGTCAATGACGCACAAAGCAGGTCATGCTAGGAAAAAATGTGATGTGATGGGGCGGAATTATATTATATTAATACAACTATGGAGATTTCCCCCCAAACATAGGCAGACCAATTGTTTCCTGTTCTGTAACTATCTGATGTAGCACAACTGTGGTTAGAGTGTCCGTCGTGAGTTCAAACCCCGGCCGAGTCATACCAAAGACTATAAAAATGGGACCCATTACGTCCCTGCTTGGCACTCAGCATCAAGGGTTGGAATTGGGGGTTAAATCACCAAAAATGATTCCCGGGCGCAGCCACCGCTGCTGCCCACTGCTCCCCTCACCTCCTAGGGGGTGAACAAGGGGATGGGTCAAAAGCAGAGGACAAATGTCACCACACCTAGTGTGTGTGTGACAATCATTGGTACTTTAACTCAAAAAGCATACAATGATAATCCCTGCTAGTCACTGCTGAAGAGTCCTTTTTTAACATCATCAACATTACTCAATGAGTTAATTCTGTGCAAAAAGCACAAAGAGGAACTGAGATGTCAAACAGCAACGCTTGCACAATTTGGAGTTCAACTAAATATTTTAAGAAAAATCTGCATCAAATATACAAAAAAAAAAAATCAGCTCTTTGAAACAGCCCAATTCAGCCGTCTCCCTATATATATATATATATATATATATATATATATATATATATATATATATATATATATATATATATATATATATGCTGGCTTTTGAACTTTGCGTCAATAACAGTCTGGATGGTTCGCTTCCCCTTTGGTCCGGATGACACGATGTCGAATATTTCCGAAAACAATTTGAAATGTGGACTCGTCAGACCACAGAACACTTTTCCACTTTGCATGAGTCCATCTTAGATGATCTCGGGCCCAGAGAAGCCGGCGGCGTTTCTGGATGTTGTTGATAAATGGCTTTCGCTTTGCATAGTAGAGCTTTAACTTGCACTTACAGATGTAGCGACAAACTGTATTTAGTGACAGTGGTTTTCTGAAGTGTTCTTGAGCCCATGTGGTGATATCCTTTAGAGATTGATGTCGGTTTTTGATACAGTGCCGTCTGAGGGATCGAAGGGCACGGTCATTCAATGTTGCCGCTTACGTGGAGTGATTTCTCCAGATTCTCTGAACCTTTTGATGATATTATGGACCGTAGATGTTGAAATCCCTAAATTTCTTGCAATTGCACTTTGAGAAACGTTGTTCTTAAACTGTTTGACTATTTGCTCACGCAGTTGTGGACAAAGGGGTGTACCTCGCCCCATCCTTTCTTGTGAAAGACCGAGCATTTTTTGGGAAGCTGTTTTTATACCCAATCATGGCACCCACCTGTTCCCAATTAGCTTGCACACCTGTGGGATGTTCCAAATAAGTGTTTGATGAGCATTCCTCAACTTTATCAGTATTTATTGCCACCTTTCTCAACTTCTTTGTCACGTGTTACTGGCATCAAATTGTAAAGTTAATGATTATTTGCAAAAAAAAAATTGTTTTATCAGTTTGAACATCAAATATGTTGTCTTTGTAGCATATTCAACTGAATATGGGTTGAAAATGGTTTGCAAATCATTGTATTCCGTTTATATTTACATCTAACACTATTTCCCAACTCATATGGAAACGGGGTTTTTATATTAATATGCTTCCTTGTTGTAGATTATATTACATATTATTGAAGGTATTTCTTCGTTATCTTTTAATTTATATTATTGGAGTATTCAAATGATTAACTATTAACTAAAGGCGCTCTTTTTAAACAAAGTTTGCATGTTTTTCATTTTTTAAATACCAGTTCAAGAACGTATTTAAAAGTATCTTATTCGTTCAAATGTACATGATACCAAACCCTAGTACAGGAGTCGGCAACCCAAAACGTTGAAAGAGCCACAGTGGACCAAAAATACAAATAAAAACAAATCTGTCTGGAGCCGCAAAAAATTTAAAGACGTCTATAAGTGTTACAATGAAGGCAACACATGACGTAAGTGTCTATATTGGCTATAATAGCCTACTATCAAAATGACTGTGTGTCGCAGGCTGAAGCAAATCTTCGTTGACATTTAATATTTATTCTACACATTTTTACAACATTAGAAAACACTAGTAAATCAAAGGCTACTCAGAGGGTGAGATAATTCCTGGAAATGACTGGCTTTTAATGGCCAAAAGGTATAGATGTGTGTGTCCAAGTTAAAGGAAACGGTAGGCTGTCTTCTTCTAATGGATGTATTGCAATCTTTGGCAAGCTAGGTAATGTTTGCTGTGGTCTGGAACAACATGGCACACAAACAACTATCTGAAATGTAGCCAATACTACATTCAGACCATGTGTCATGAGACATGCAAAACTAAATTATGTACAAAGAGGATAAAAGTAAAGGATATTAAACGTTCTCAAATATAGCTACAAATGAGGCATAATGATGCAATATGCACATACAGCTTGCCTAAATAGCATGTGAGCATTGATTAGCTTGCAGTCATGCTCTGACCAAATATGCCTGATTAGCACTCCAACAAGTCAATAACATCATCAAAGCTCACCTTTGTGTATTCACGCACAGCATAAAAATGTTGGTGGACAAAATGAGACAAAGAAGGAATGGAAGATTTTACATGTAAACAAACTATTGCGTTTGTTTGTATTTATCCCCCATCTTTTTCCATTTTCAATCCTTTTTTAAAACTGCTCCAGGGAGTCACTAAAGAGGAGCATGCGGCTCGAGAGAGCTTAGACTTAGACTTAGACAAACTTTTTTGATCCACTAGGGAAATTGTTCCACACAGTTACCTTGATAGACTTGTTCAATAATGAATGAGTATGAATGAACTTTCACTTCTATGTGTAACAATGGGAATAGGCCAAATCAAAAACCATTAACGGGTGTAAATAATTTGGATTAAGGTGCAGATACAGGAATTTTGACATTGTTCTTAGGTCCCATGTGAATATTGCATGAGTCTTGTGGGGGGAAAAAATGTTGATTATTCCACAAAGGTGAACAATTTGGTGCTGATTCACATTCAGGCCATGTGATGTTGTCATTCACGGGAATACAAAGAAACATCCACCAGGGCAAATCAATAAGGAAATTAAGCTTTTAAGTATGTGACCTCATTACTGCTCATTCGGTCATCACCTTGAAAGACGTGGTGCTGATTGAGCTAATGGTCCTCATAGATGTTAGACAGCAGAATGAGTTGGGATCTACTGAGTAATGAAGTCAAATGCGTACCCAGTGTTCTAATTAAAGCCCATGGTCATTCATCTAACTAATTGATAGAATGCCTTGCAGTAGAATTCTGCCCCAAATGCAGCATTTTAGTCTGTGTTCATGGGACTTATTTGGAGCTATGACACATAATATCAGATTTTACTGAACTCCTCTACCATGCATCATTTAAACTTGAAGCAGGCCGGACTTATTAGCCAAGTAGACTGTTCAAATGAGTTGCTCACATTATGACTACACTGTAAAAAAAAAAAAAAGTATCATTAAGTTCTCTTCACAGGCAGGCTTTTGTTTTGTTAAAATTCAAAACTGCTCCTGTGCCTTCTTAAAAAGTCGACGAATAAGCAAAAAATGTCCGCAGAGAAACCAGAGCACTGAAACAGGTGCAACCCTTCTATGGAAGATGCATCAACATGCATGTAATGTTAATGGAGACATGTACAGTGCAGCCTGAACATGGTGAAATGGGTTCATGCACTTTCTATGAACCCTCAACTCAGACATGACAAGTAAAATCCCCCCTCTCTGAACTCTGGGGAGAATACTAAGTCAATTTTAGCAATGACATATGTATTTTTTATAAACTATAATAAACTAACGCCGATTGAGGATTGTGCGGGAGGCCCGTGATGTTGGCAAGGAGATGACACCTTAAGTAATATTTTGTGTCTGGGCGCTGATTAAGTATTCAGTGTTCCACTCTTGTCTGTGGGAGTCTTCCGTGCTTATTTTGAGGCCTTTTGCACTTTTGGTGGAGAGTAATAGTAATATTGTAGTACCTTGTAAACCATACTTGCCAACCTTGAGACCTCCAATTTCGGGAGGTGGGTGTGGGGGGCGTGGTTGGGGCGGGGTCGTGGTTGGGGGCGTGGTTAAGAGGGGAGGAGTATATTTACAGCTAGAATTCACCAAGTCAAGTATTTCATATATATATATATATACATATATATATATATATATATATATATATATATATATATATATATATATATATATATATATATATATATATATATATATATATATATATATATATATATATATATATATATATATATCCCCGCGACCCCGAAGGGAATAAGCGGTAGAAGATGGATGGATGGATGGATGGATGGATGGATATATATATATATATATATATATATATATATATATATATATATATATATATATATATATATATATATAAGATAAATACTTGAATTTCAGTGTTCATTTATTTACACATATACACACACATAACATTCATCTACTCATTGTTGAGTTAAGGGTTGAATTGTCCATCCTTGTTCTATTCTCTGTCACTATCTTTCTAATCATGCTGAACACCCTCTCTGATTATGCATTGCTGTGTGGCACGCACAAAAGTGCTTTCATCAAATTCACTAGATGGCAGTATTGTCCTGTTTAAGAGTGTCACAACATTGCTGTTTACGGCAGACGGACTGCTTTACTGTAGACGTTCTTTATATTGTAGGAAAGCGGACTCAGGTCCGCCTGAATTTCGGGAGATTTTCGGGAGAAAATTTGTCCTGGGAGGTTTTCGGGAGAGGCACTGAATTTCGGGAGTCTCCCGGAAAATCCGGGAGGGTTGGCAAGTATGTTGTAAACACTGCAAGACCTGCAATAGTTGATGATGCTTAAACTGTAAGTCATTTGTTTCTCTTGAGAAACAGAATTATTTGTGATTATTAAACCATGGTATTTTTGCAGAATATATGTTATCATAAAATAAACTGTCTGTAAAAATACCAATGCTGTAACAAATAACCAATCCATCCATCCATCCATTTTCTACCGCTTATTCCCTTTGGGGTCGCGGGGGGCGCTGGAGCCTATCTCAGCTACAATCGGGCGGAAGGCGGGGTACACCCTGGACAAGTCGCCACCTCAAAAATCGGTTTTACTTTAAAAAAGAAAATGTGAGTGCATTGTGTACACGTGTCCAAGGATCAATCCAAATCAGACGGCCTGATTACAAAGTTTTGAATCGATTCGATTTAAAATCTATATGCTACTGTGTACAGGTATATATCCTTCTCTCCTCCTCGTGAAACTCTCAATAGACTTGTCACACTCGGACTATAAGGCGCACTTCAAATTCTTTCAGTTTCTCAAAAATTGACAGTGTGCCTTAATACCCAGTGCGCCTAATGTACACATTCATTCTGGTTGTGCTTACCAACCTCGAAGCAATTTTGTTTAGTACATGGTGTAAAGAAAAGTGTGACCAGTAGATGTCAGCCACCCATAAGAGATAGGTGTGGATTACAGGTTGAAGCCCCGTGTTCATAGAAGTACAGGTTAGTAAGTAAGCCCAAAACGTAGATTTTTCATTGAGAACATAGACCATTACACACAGCTCTGAAAAATATATCAAAATATTTTAGTACGACTTTGGTAAGCTACGAAGTTGCACCACTTGATGGACTGTCGGGGCATTACAGCTACCATAGTCAGACGTACTGTACTTCTACATACGGATATTATTACGGTGTGTTTACATGGACCCCAAAATGGCATCTATTAGAAGACATTAACTGGTGTTTTGTTTTGACCGATTATGCAAAACCAAGTTTTCTTACCAATTGGTACCTGCTGATATGTATTTGGGATCTGTATAAGTCCTGAAAATTTGCGCACATGCACGCTGACCCCATAATCAATAAGCTCCTTCTTATTCTCTATCCTCTTGTCGGGCATTCATCGCCAGCTGTAGCCATTTCTAATATAAAGTAGCATACAGTTTTTAACTTGTGTTTGTCAGTAGACTTGCTATGGAAGCACTAAAAACTACTGGTACAACAAAGATGACAGGGAGAAGACGTTGTCGAAGTGGAGGCACGTAAATAAGACCGTGCACAAAACGACGCATTCTGAAAAGACGCTCAGAAAGCGACTTGAAGATAGCCGGTAAAACATAATCTATGCAACAATTTGACAAAAAATTTCATGTTATGTAGACCACAAGAGAGTGTGTAGAAAAAAATCATAACATGAACCCTTTAATGCGCCTTGTTATCCGGTGCACTTTTTTGAATGAAAATAGACCTAAATAGATCCGCTCATTGGCAGTGCGCCTTATAATCCAGTGTGCCCTATGGTCCGGAAAATACCGTAAACAAACAAGTAGACACATATTCAAGCTTCTTTCAGGTAAAACTTGGTCATAACTCAGTTCGAGCAAAGTATTCAATAACCGCATTTATTGTTAAAGACTTGAGACTAGGGATGTCCGATAATGGCTTTTTGCTGATATCCGATATTCCGATATTGTCCAACTCTTTAATTACCAATACCGATATCAACCGGTACCGATATCAACCGATATATGCAGTCGTGGAATTAACACATTATTATGCCTAATTTGGACAACCAGGTATGGTGAAGATAAGGTACTTTAAAAAAATAATAATAAAATAAGATAAATAAATTAAAAACATTTTCTTGAATAAAAAAGAAAGTAAAACAATAGGAAGACCCAGGACACGTTGGGAAGACTGTCTCCCGGCTGGCCTGGGAACGCCTCGGGATCCCCCGGGAGGAGCTGGACGAAGTGGCTGGGGAGAGGGAAGTCTGGGCTTCCCTGCTTAGGCTGCTGCCCCCGCGACCCGACCTCGGATAAGCGGAAGAAGATGGATGGATGGATGGTAAAACAATATAAAAACAGTTACATAGAAACTAGTAATTAATGAAAATTAGTAAAATTAACTGTTAAAGGTTAGTACTATTAATGGACCAGCAGCACGCACAATCATGTGTGCTTACGGACTGTATTCCTTGCAGACTGTATCGATATATATTGATATATAATGTAAGAACCAGAATATTAATAACAGAAAGAAACAACCCTTTTGTGTGAATGAGTGTAAATGGGGGAGGAAGGTTTATTGGGTTGGTGCACTAATTGTAAGTGTATCTTGTGTTT
The DNA here is from genome assembly GCF_033978685.3 of Nerophis lumbriciformis. Classification (NCBI taxonomy): domain Eukaryota; kingdom Metazoa; phylum Chordata; class Actinopteri; order Syngnathiformes; family Syngnathidae; genus Nerophis; species Nerophis lumbriciformis. The sequence goes on from NC_084549.2 coordinate 24,825,836, forward strand.
TTTATGTTGATTTAATTAAAAAAATAAAAATAAAAAATAAAAAAAACGATACAGATAATAAAAAAACCCAATACCGATAATTTCCGATATTACATTTTAACGCATTTATCGGCCGATATTATCAGACATCTCTACTTGAGACCGTACAATGTTCTGGAGAATGCCGTGGTGGGCCGTCAGGGTCAGCAAGGCCTTCTCTGCTGGCCTAACATAACCAGAAATCATGATCATAATTAAAGATACAAATATTTCTTTATTTACTTTCCCTAAATATCTAAAAGTATTCATATTCTCTTAATGTTATATTATGCTCCTTCCAGTGCTGTTGTTTTTAGTTTTAGTTTGTATCCAATCAGAATTCAGCTAGCTTATGTTGCCATGCTGTACCAAATCTGCCGGAGTCCTTCAGAATCAGCAATGCAGGCGTCTGTGCACTGTCAGTGAACAGGGACATACGAGTGATAGACAAATGCGATAGCCAATCAGATCAGGAGTTGTTGTCAGTAAGGCCTTCTAGGTGGCCTCACGTTGAACGTGATATTTACGCGTCCTGTGATTGGATACTCATCCGGACTGTTTGCGTGTGAATTTGAGAACACGTAAAGTTGAGAGACAGTTGCGATCAGATCACAAGTTGTTGACAGTAGCCTATCTAAGTAGCCTGATGTTAACGAGACTGTGATTGGTTACTCACTTGTCACTCCAAAGTGAGTATCCAATCACCAGTGTTGGGTTAGTTACTGAAAACCAGTAACTAGTTACAGTTACTAGTTACTTTATTTCAAAAGTAACTCAGTTACTAACTCAGTTACTTACACCAAAAAGTAATGCGTTACTGTGAAAAGTAACTATTTAGTTACTTCTTTTTTTCTTCTTTTTTTTTTAAAGCTCCCATTAATGCCCTTTTTGCCTTCATTTCAGTACTGTTATTGCACTGGAGAATAATACAATCTGTTGATCAACTTGACATGCATTTTTATTTTCCTTTTAACATAATTAATGAAAAACAGTGCAACATAAAAAGGCATTCCTCCTTTCTTTAAACTTGGACCAATGACCATTAATAAAAAACAAGTTTAAGTGCAACATAAGAAGAAACATCATCTTCCTTGAAACATAGGTAGTGAAATAAAGCCTGACATCTGGAGTGATGCTGCTGTCTTCCACACTTGGAGCCATGGATTGTAGAATCCTTGTTTTCAGTGGCAGGATCATTGACACAGATGGTGAAGTTTCAGTGCTCAGTAGAGATGTAACACTTTTGAGGGGTTTAAGCACCTAGAGGACCTCATCTGCCACTCTCACATCATCATCAGACAGGGTGACATTTGTCTTCAGGGTGTTGTGGGTCAATGCAGAGTATATAGCTGCCTGCTGCTTCAACATATCATAAGTGGAGTTCCACCTCGTTGGGACATCATGTATGAGCAGGCAGCTTTAGCATTTCTTGCTTTGTCTTAAGCACATGAGCAGCTGTTGTGCTTGGGTGGAAGTAAGAAACCTTCCTGATCCTCCCAAAGAGGCGCTCCATCCTATTGACTGAGATTCCCTTCTGTGATGCCAAATTCACTACATGTGCAAAGCACCTATCTGTGGTCCCAGTCCTGCCTCATTCTCTGTAATTATTTGATTTTTGGCATTATCACGTGTGACTTATCTTCCATTCCTCCACTGCTTGTGTCAGTACCTGCGCAAGGTGACTCTCATAGAGGGGGCGTGTCTTCTCATCTCCCAGTCTGCTGTGATGAAGTGAGCGCTTATAGTTCCGCTGGACCTCCAGCCGTCTGTCATGATGCTCGGGATAGTTCATCCACAACTTTTTTCTTCTCCTGCTCATAAAGATCTGGCACAATCTTATTGCTAAAGTGGGCGCGCGACGGGATGTCGTAACGTGGTTCAAGCACGTTATCAGCATGTGTTTAAAACCCTCGTTTTGCACAACCGAATCTGCACTTATAAACACACCGATTCAATGGCGGGGGCGTTCAAGCTCCTCCGTTATTGCGCTCGCCATGACCACGCTGTGTGTGGACTGAACGTGCCAACAACTGTTTTTTTTTGTTTCATATATCAAACCGCGGATCAAACCCCCCCCCCCCCCCCCCCACACACACACACACATAGACCGCGCCTCTTTTCTTCTCTCCGGCTTGTGACAGAGGAAGATTCAGAAGAACGCGACACCGCAGCGCTTCTGTTTCTAGCCGATACTACATCAAAAGTAACGTAAAATAACGCAGTAACGCATCATGTAGTAACGGTAACTAAATTACTGAATTAAAAAAAATAACGCGTTAGATTACTAGTTACCGCCGAAACTAACGGCGTTACGGTAACGCGTTAGTCCCAACACTGCCAATCACAAGTTTCAATTTAGCAGGAAGCGGGAAGTGTTGCGCCGTAGCCAGAGAAGGAGATCAAAACGTTGATTAGGTGGCAGATATACCATACCATACCATACCATACCAACTTTATTTATAAAGCCCTTTAAAAACAACCACAGTTGAAGCGCAAAGGGCTGTACACCACAAAGAAATAGAGGCAAAGGACAGACTAAAAAATAACATTTAAAACAGAAGTAAAATACACATTGAAAAAGCAAATACTAATTACCCTAAGAACAATTTGTTGGATAAAAAGCAGTTAAAAAGTTAAAAACAGTTAAAAAAGTTAAAAGTTAAAAACAGTTTAAAGTCTCATGCTGGGTTAAAAGCCAGTGAATAAAAATGGGTTTTAAGAAGGGTCTTAAAAATAGCCAAAGAAAGGGCCTGTCTCACATGGAGAGGGAGATGGTTCCAGAGTTTGGGATATATTGTAGCGTCCCGGATGCTGCAGGGAATTCTGGGAATTTGTTCTGTTGTGTTTATGTTGTGTTGCGGTGCAAATATTCTCCCGAAATGTGTTTGTCATTGTTGTTTAGTGTGGTTTCACTATTCGGCACATTATTTATGACAGTGTTGTCGTTGTTCATACGGCCACCCTTTGTGTGACATGTATGGCTGTTGACTAAGTATGCATTTCATTCACATGTGTGTTCAAAATCAACAGGATCATTAAAATGGCAATGATTGGACAGAGTGAAATCTTGTCTTGACAACTTCAATTAAAGACGATTATTACCACATCAAACGCTACAATATAGTTGCAAGGCCATTTACAAGTAGGAGGTTTAAAGAGAAACTACACTTTGTGACAGGACGTCAGCCAACCCCAAAGGCTACCTCAGCTGTTTTGGTGATCAAGTGGGGAAATGCTCGCCATTTCCACTCAAAATCAGCCGACGATGAGGGGTACCACTGGCTTATACGGCGTCGAATAGTGAGTTCAAATATTATTTTTTTTCACTTTTATTATGTTTTTTGCTATTTTAATTTTGACAGTACCACATGAGATATGTTGTAATTGCTGATGTGTTTTAATTCTTTTTAAATGCGGCAGAAAATAACCTGTTTTTGTATACTGTTGAGGTGATTCAATTCACAGTGGTGCGTAAATGTGTTTCTGTATAGTATTTCTCCAGCAATGGTCATGTGGTGACATCAATTATGGTATTTTGAGTGGTAATCATTGAAGTCGGATATCAGTAAAGGCCGAGGTGGGAAACGCACGGCCCGCCACTGGGAGAATGAGATATCAAGTTGTCAGCATTTTACCGACAAATGTGTGCTAGAGCTGTTTAATAAGGTAAAGGATGAAGTCAATTTGTACCAGTGATGAACACTGAATATCAAGTCTGATTTTATTGTAAGAGAGAATTTCCAAAGTGCTTTAAGTATATATAATGTGTTAGAGTACATGATTTAATATTCCACCATCATGGTGTGGTAATAATTATTTCTGGTTTAGATGTCCTGATCCCGATAATGGCATTCTTTTTTAACTGATCATCTTATGAGCTGCCGAGTCCAGCTAAACTGTTGTTTTTTGTGTTTTTTTTTGTCCTGTCCAGCTACTCAGGCAAATCATATAGTTGATGTAGATGCCCATATCGGCTGTTCAGATTTAATTTACAAAAGAGAAGTGTGGGATACTTGTTGCCTTATTTGTATTTGACTTTATTAAATGTATTTATATTATTATTTGGTGCAGCCGGGCCGGAGCAGGAGGGGAAGGAAAGAGAAAAAAAAGGAAGACAGAGGGGGAAATTGCGGGCACAAGAGGGGGATAAGACAGAGAGACAACAACAACAGCAAACACAACAAAAACAACAACAGAACAACATCAACAAATAGGATATGTACAAATATGATGGTAAAAGTGATAGCAAAGAAGCAGTTAGTGAAATAAATAATAATACAGAAATGACAATGAACATTATTACACTACAAATGGAGCAATGCAAATACCAATAGAAATAGCACTATTGATAATGAATAATAACAATAATTACCTCTATTATCAACAATACAGTTGTTCAAATGCAACAATAACTATATGTAATGATAACTTGAAATACAAAGGAAAGCAGATACATGGAGGGGAAGAAAGAGAATCCAACTATATTAACCTTGTAGATTGTTATAGTATATATGTTAAGCTTTGTCAGTGTGCCATGTGTTACCCAGTTTCCCCTACGGCAATAACGTTAATATATGTTTGATGAAACGTGATTATGTGCATGAGTGTATGTATGCATATGTACTTGTATATGTACAGTATGTGTATATGTATGTTTGTACAGTGAATGTATATGTACAGTATGTGTATATGTATCTTTGTAGAGTGAATGTATATGTACAGTATGTGTATATGTATGTTTGTACAGTGAATGTATATGTACAGTATGTGTATATGTATCTTTGTAGAGTGAATGTATATGTACAGTATGTGTATATGTATCTTTGTAGAGTGAATGTATATGCACAGTCTGTGTATATGTATGTTTGTACAGTGAATGTATCTGTACAGTATGTGTATATGTATGTCTGTACAGTGAATGTGCATGTGGATGTACGAACTTTGAGTGTGTAGCTATGTACTGTATTTGTGTGCGCGTATGTACGTACATATGTATGAATAATTCCAGCTAAACTAAACCGCAGCTGTGTCCCAGTGTTTACATGCGAAAGTTTTTACTCTCGTAAAAGATTCCTTTTTAAAAAGGGATGCACGTTTAGGGAGGCACAATTACATTTTGAGATTCCTTGATGCATAAATTTGAGGAGGGCGCATGTCTTGCCAGAACACCCACTTAAATTCGAGAGCAAGCTGCGACAAAAACGTTACCTCGAAGGCCGCATCTTAAATGCTTTAGTCCTTACCACCGTGACAGAAAATAAACTAAGTTTCTTTGAAGTATACCATTATCAAATGGTAAATGGATTATACTTGTATCGCGCTTTTCTACCTTCAAGGTCCTTTGATTGATTGATTGAGAAGTTTATTGACATCTTAAAGAATTGAATGCATGTAATGCTTTAAAAAGGCAAATGGATGGCACAAAAAGCCAAAAGGCTTGTTTCCATTGTTGTCCATTAAATATTCATCACATTTGATATATTCAATAATAAAAGATATATAACCTGCAACATATATATAAAAAATTACGTAAAAAAAATTGAAAAATTATATACATATACACAGTATACACAGTAGTGATTTGAAAAACAATATATACAAAAAAATGGTGGGGGGAGGGTGTTATATACATACATGACTATGCACATGTTGACTCCAAGAGTGTGCAAAACAGAATGAGAATATATATATATATATATACACTCTAACCACATATAAACCTGTTTGATGCTTCGAAGAGTTGCTGAGGATTAATTTTGGTTCAGATCAGGTAGAGGTTGAGCTGAGCCATGATTTGCAGTTTTAACATTTAGTAGGGAAGTTCGAATTTTAAGGTCTGTTGCAGTGACGTGCAGTCACTAGAGGCAGGTGAGGCGGGGCCTCACCTGCCATCATGGAAAGAAAAAAAATGTAAAAAGAAAAAAAAAATTATTAAATTGTTATATGTATCCAGTGATTATACTATAGAGTTATTTTCCATTTAACTTCACCAGTTTTGGATTATTTTTATTCAATATCGCTGAATTTTCACATTTGCCGTTCAAATACTGAGAAGAGACGGTGCGGTGAACAGCAGCCAGTTGAGGCACGTCACTCAGTGCCTCAACATGGATTCCGGACTCGGCTAACTGCTGGCCTGCTGTGCAGTGAGACTGTATTGCTATATGAACTATATTATACATTTCCATAGTTTAATTAGCTGAGGTATATAATGTACAGTGTATTTTGTCAACAACTGTATGTGTGTAACGTATTTCTTGTGCTGAGCGATCATAAAACGGCTGCAAAAGACGCACTGGCTGAGGCTTCAGTAGCCCCGCCTCCTGCACCCCCGCCGTAGAATTGTTATATCAACTAAAGCCCACACTTAAACTTTCCACGTGCAAGATTGAATCTATTTAAAAAAGTTATTTCATAAGAAGCCAAAAAGTGCAAAAACATTCACAACTCCTCCAAAAACATTCACAACTCCTCCAACACGAACATTATTGTTTTTGCACTTTTTGGCTTCTTATTAAATAACTTTTGTAACCTATTTTCATGGGCTTTTCTCTTTGTGATATTAATTTACTGTTATGAGCTGTTATACAGTATATGCCTTGAGCTCTTATTTTGAAGGCGCTAAGAGCGGAAGTGATGTGACACGGAGTGGAGCGGAGGTTTTTGAAAGAAGGTAAATAAAGTGGTCCTCGTGTAAACTGGACCCTCCGTGTTTGTTATTTTGTAGTTTCATACAGTATAGGCGACATTTATAAACCCTCGGTTACACTTTTTTAAATAGATTCAATCTTGCACGTGGAAAGTTTAAGTGAGGGCTTTAGTTGTGGACTTCATTTATAAGTAAAGGTAAGACCATAATAAGGTTTTTTTTTTAATTAAATGTGCTTTTTTGTGTGCTACAGTTTGTATGTGTAAAGTTAAAGTTAAGTTAAAGTACCAATGATTGTCACACACACACTAGGTGTAATGAAATGTGTCCTCTGCATTTGACCCATCCCCTTGTTCACCCCCTGGGAGGTGAGGGGAGCAGTGGGCAGCAGCGGCGCCGCGCCCGGGAATCATTTTTGGTGATTTAACCCCCAATTCCAACCCTTGATGCTGAGTGCCAAGCAGGGAAGAATGCTGGTATGAGCTTTTAAACATAACCCGTTAACTGCTGCCAATCAAATGGTGAATAAGATACTCTTTAGGGTTCATATGTTTGTAAATCTGACTGTGATGAAGTCAGTGCCTCACCAGCCATGAACCTCACCGCACGTCACTGGTCTGTTGGTAGTGCATTCCACTGTATGGTGGCAAAATAGTAGAGTGCATTTTTTCCCATGAAAGTCTTGAATTTGAGGGAAACGAGGTCTGAGGAACTCCTTCTCGTGTAGTACCTGTGAGCATCACTTACTCTGGTGAAATAGTTTGACAGGTACTTGGGGACTCAAAGCGCTTTGACACTATTTCCACATTCACCTTATTCACACACACATTCACACACTGATGGCGGGAGCTGCCATGCAAGGCGCGAACCACGACCCATCAGGAGCGAGGGTGAAGTGTCTTTTGCGTGATTAGGTTGGTAGAAGCTGGGGATCGAACCAGGAACTCTCAGGTTGCTGGCACGGCCACTCTCCCAACCCTGCCACGCCGTCCCCACTGGAGGACTAGAAGAAAATGAATGGCTAGAGCCAATGCCGGAGCCAATGCCCCCACAAACGGAAGTCAACTGGTTAAACTAAACCTATGAATCATACAGCACTTTAAAAAGTTGAGGTCATGCATTCTATGCACTAAATATGGATGTTGACTGTTCATACTGTCCTGCTCATTGCCACTGTTTTTATATGGTAATTGTGGCAGTCCTTACTGCCGTGCGGGTTCTCAGGACCATTCCAGGGAAGACATTGTCGTGAGATGGTTTAGACTTCTTTATTTTTTTCGGGAACAGAGTCTTTGGCGTGATTTTCAGCCGCTGCCTTTTCTTATGTGAGCACACGAATGGTTTCCTTCCGTCCGCCGTCTGCTTTTCAGCAACACCTCGCCGTCGTTCGCCGTCTACTTTTCAGCAGCACGTCGCCGTCATTCGCGTGGTAGCAGAGGATGGTTTCCTCCCATCCGCCGTCTGCTTTCCAGCAGCACGTAGCCGTCGTTCGCCGTCGTTCGCTGTCGTTCGCCGTCGTTCGCCGTCGTTCGCCGTCTACTTTTCAGCAGCACGTCGCCGTCGTTTGCGTGGTAGCAGAGGATGGTTTCCTCCCGTCCGCCGTCTGCTTTTCAGCAGCACCTTTTCTCCGTCTCCTCTCGTCTCTCTCGGCTGTCACCCTTTTATACACGGACAGATTATCTGATTGTGCCAAGCTGCCCGACCCACGCACCTGTAGTCCATTTGGACGCGGGTCCGCAGGCCACGCCCCCTCGCCGCCATTTTGGAGCAGGCCCCGTTGTCGGACTGCCGGCCCCGCCTCTCCACAGTAATGATTTAATAAAGGTTGGAATTTGATATGTCTTGATTTTTTGTATTATTATTCTAAGTAATTATTTTTAAGCAGTTTCCATTTTCAAAACAAAGAAAGGGTAAGTTGGTCAAAATTAATAAAATGGAGTACAAAAATTACTTTTTCATTTAAATGTTACTTGTTTTAATTAAGTATTGTGTGTTTAATATTCTGATGTTTTTTTTACATTGATTTTACTCAATTTCTTGGCTTTTTCTGTAAACGCAACTTAATCTTTTTGCATGAATCGAAATGCATATTATTAAGGTCTCCTTACTCAAAATACCAATTAGTTGACTAAACTAACAAAAATTGCTTGGAAAATGTTGCCTTATTTTTATTGAGTTAGATCTACGCAACAGTTTTTACAGTGCAGTAAACATGTCTTCTCCTAAGTGATTCCATTTGCATGAGACAAAACTCCAGCTCTCCAGGTGGACTTTTTGATTTTCCACCACCTGGGAAGCTCAGGATGGCCCAGTATCTATTTGCAACCGTACTGGTACCACTTCCCCCCCTTTGCCCCACCCCCTGGAGTCAAGCAGCTATGAATAATGAGTTACAGCCCCATGCATTAATGTAACAGCGCGGCCCCTGAAGGAGTGTGCAGTAGCAGGTGATTGTTCGTAGCCTCTGTGGGACTGTCAGTAAACATGTGCCCCCTGCAGCGTGGACCGTTTGAGCAGGAACAAAACCTCTCCTGCTTGCATCCCCCCCTGCACTGCATCCTGGGAAATTACCAACAAGTGTATCCCTAACCCCAAAGCTGAACAGTAGCTTTTAGGGCACCTCTGTCTTCCAGTGATTTATGAGCATGCATCAACTCTTCGCTTCGCCTTGACTAATAGAGTCATTTCTTGAAGGATATGAGCTATGAGATCATGCGGGGGATATCTCCAGGTAACATGTACTATCAGGCTTGAATTGCCTGGCAGATGTTACTCTCCACCCAATAAACATTTGTCTGTCCCCTAAGATAGCAAACATGGATAAACAATGGAGATGAATGGCGTGATGGCATAAAATGCGCTTTATTGATCGCTAAAACACAAGCTGCTGGCTGTGTCGGCCTTCATGATGATTCAGTGTTCCGTAACAAATAGACGCTAATAAATCATAAGCGATGCCACTTTACGTTAGGCGTTGAAGTGCTAGGTTTATTATTGCTATTGATTATGACTGCGGTTGTCATCATATTTTTAACACAGAGACAATTTATCGATCAAACAGCCTTTAGAAGATAGATCGTAACAGGAACTCCTCCCCTCGTTTTTTGCTAGCAAATGAAACTGTGCAGCACTTACTTTGTAACATTAGCTTTAATGGGTGTTGTTTTTGCTTTGAGTAATGTTATAGCAGCATTGTTTTCTTGACCAATCGTGTGATTTTTTTTTTTTTTTAAATATACTGTCATTCTGTTAAAATGACACAAAGACAGAAATGAGTTGAAGACTAATTGGTTAATATAAGAGGTAAGTAGAGTAGCTCTTTAAACAGCACATTCATCATACAAAACCCAAAACCAGTGAAGTTGGCACATTGTGTAATTTGTAAATAAAAACAGAATACAATGATTTGCAAATCCTTTTCAACTTATATTCCTTTTATTATTTATTTTTGTCCTAACCACCTTTAAGGCAAATCCTATAGTTGATGTAGATGCCCATATCGGCCGTACAAATTTACTTTACAAAAAAGAAGTGTGGGATACTTCTCTTGTTGCCTTATTTGTATTTGACTTTATTAAATGGATTTATATTATCATTTGGTGCAGCCGGGCCGGAGCAGGAGCGGATTGAAAGAGGAAAAAAAAGGAAGACAGAGGGGGAAATTGTGGGGACAAGAGGGGGATAAGACAGAGAGACAAAAACAACAACAACAACAACAACAATAGAGCAACATCAGCAAATACGATATGTACAAATATGATGCCCGGAAAAGGGTGGAGTGCCATCTCCGGGTTGGGGAGGAGACCCTGCCCCAAGTGGAGGAGTCCAAGTACCTAGGAGTCTTGTTCACGAGTGAGGGAAGAGTGGATCGTGAGATCGACAGGCGGATCGGTGCGGCGTCTTCAGTAATGCGGACGCTGTATCGATCCGTTGTGGTGAAGAAGGAGCTGAGCCGGAAGGCAAAGCTCTCAATTTACCGGTCGATCTACGTTCCCATCCTCACCTATGGTCATGAGCTTTGGGTTATGATCGAAAAGGACAAGATCACGGGTACAAGCGGTCGAAATGAGCTTCCTCCGCCGGGTGGCGGGTCTCTCCCTTAGAGATAGGGTGAGAAGCTCTGTCATCCGGGAGGAGCTCAAAGTAAAGCCGCTGCTCCTCCACATCAAGAGGAGCCAGATGAGGTGGTTTGGGCATCTGGTCAGGATGCCACCCGAACGCCTCTCTAGGTAGGTGTTTCGGGCACATCCGACCGGTAGGAGGCCACGGGGAAGACCCAGGACACGTTGGGAAGACTATCTCTCCCGGCTGGCCTGGGAACGCCTCAGGATCCCCCAGGAGGAGCTGGACAAAGTGGCTGGGGAGAGGGAAGTCTGGGCTTCCCTGCTTAGGCTGCTGCCCCCGCGACCCAACCTCGGATAAGCGGAAGAAGATGGATGGATGGATGAAATATGATGGTAAAAGTGATAGCAATGAAGCAGTTAGTGAAATAAATAATATACAGAAATGACAATGAACATTATTACACTACAAATGGAGCAATACAAATACCAATAGAAATAGCACTATTAAATGATAAATGATAAATGGGTTGTACTTGTATAGCGCTTTTCTACCTTCAAGGTACTCAAAGCGCTTTGACACTACTTCCACATTTACCCATTCACACACACATTCACACACTGATGGAGGGAGCTGCCATGCAAGGCGCTAACCAGCACCCATCAGGAGCAAGGGTGAAGTGTCTTGCTCAGGACACAACGGACATGACGAGGTTGGTACTAGGTGGGGATTGAACCAGGGACCCTCGGGTCGCGCACGGCCATTCTTCCACTGCGCCACGCCGTCCCTATTGATAATGTTGTCCCCTGGTCATGTTGCCATGTGGACGACAAATGCTGTGACTCAAAATAAAAATGGCAGACTTACATAGCAGCTGGATTTTTATATATATATATATATATATATATTTTTTTTTGTCATAAAGAAATACAGTCATGTGTGCTTACGGACTGTATTCCTGCAGACTGTATTGATCTATATTGATATATAATGTATATATTGTGTTTTTTATGTTGATTTAATACAAATAATAATAATAATTATTATTATTATTATTTTTTTATTTATTTATTTTTTTTTAATTTCTTGTGCGGCCCGGAACCAATCGGTCCACGGACCGAAAATAAAGATATTCGCTAACGTCTCAACTGGGAAAAAATATCACCAGCGTATAGTCTGGTGCGGCTAATATATGTTATGTAAATATATTTACTTCTTCTAAAATTTGGTGGGTGCAGCTTATACTCTATATATGCTCTGCAGCCCGGAAAATACGGTAAGACTGTAACAACGAGGTCGCATTTTACTGTGTGGATCGTTCTCTGCAGATGCAGACAGAACTCCGGAGGCAAGGTGCAGGTAAGGAAATGATTTATTGTCCATAAATCATGCAGGATATGCAGATAAACAAAACAAACATGCTGATAGCACGGGAAGCAAAGCTAAGGAAAAGGCTAGCGTGAAAGCTTAGCATACAAACAGGCATAGGAATCAAAAAGTAGACGTCGTAACAAGAAAGCCAGGCTGAGCGTGGCGAAAAACGGGAATAAGTAGCTCTCTGATTAGTGCCCGGCAGCAGGTGAGCGTCCCGAACACTAATCAGAGGCAGGTGAAACTAGTCAGCGACCATGGTAACCAAAACTCACAAACAAGGGTGCTGTAAACAGAACTGAAGGAGTCAAAACCAAATGACACATGCTCCGGGTGTCACGACAGGGTTTTCGCAGCTTACTGCGGGGTCGTTCTCCCAGGAATGCAGACGGACTACTCCAGACAAGGCGTGCAGGTAAAAACATGACTTATTCCTCAAAATCAAAGTATTACAAAAAAAAACAGAAAACGAGCCGACAGAACCACGTGCCTGATCGCACTCGAAGCTAAAGCAGATGAACTGTACAGTGCCAGGTGCCTCAAAAAGGCCCAAAACATCATAAGGGACCCATCTCACCCTGGACATAAACTTTTTGAACTGCTGCCCTCGGGCAGGAGATACAGGACAAAAAAAAATCACGGACAAACAGACTGAAGAACACTTTTTACCCGAGAGCAATAGTGTCGCTGAACACAAGACGACAATAATGACTGTGCATGTGAGCTGTGTGCTTGCTATTTTTATGTATTTTTATCTATTTATCTATGTTCTTATGGTTTTATGTGTTATGAATTTAATAATAATAATAACTGGGATTTATATAGCGCTTTTCTAAGTACCCAAAGTCGCTTTACATGTAGAACCCATCAATCATTCACACCTGGTGGTGGTAAGCTACTTTCATAGCCACAGCTACCCTGGGGTAGACTGACGGAAGCGTGGCTGCAATTTGCGCCAACGGCCCCTCCGACCACCACCTATCATTCATCATTCAATTCACCGGTGTGAGTGGCACCGGGGGCAAAGGGTGAAGTGTCCCGCCCAAGGACACAACGGCAGCGATTTTTTTTTGGATGGTAAGAGGTAATTTGCACTAAATTAATTAGTTTTGCTTACAATTTCGTTGTACAATGTACAAACCCCGTTTCCATATGAGTTGGGAAATTGTGTTAGATGTAAATATAAACGGAATACAATGATTTGCAAATCATTTTCAACCTATATTCAGTTGAATATGCTACTAAGACAACATATTTGATGTTCAAACTGATAAACATTTTTGTTTTGCAAATAATCATTAACTTTAGAATATGATGCCAGCAACACGTGACAAAGAAGTTGGGAAAGGTGGCAATAAATACTGATTAAGTTGAGGAATGCTCAACAAACACTTATTTGGAACATCCCACAGGTGAACAGGCAAATTGGGAACAGGTGGGTGCCATGATTGGGTATAAAAGTAGATTCCATGAAATGCTCAGTCATTCACAAACAAGGATGGGGCGAGAGTCACCACTTTGTCAACAAATGCGTGAGCAAATTGTTGAACAGTTTAAGAAAAACCTTTCTCAACCAGCTACTGCAAAGAATTGGGGGATTTCACCATCTATGGTCCGTAATATCATCAAAGGGTTCAGAAAATCTGGAGAAATCAGTGCATGTAAGCAGCTAAGCCCGTGACCTTCGATCCCTCAGGCTGTACTGCATCAACAAGCGACATCAGTGTGTAAAGGATATCACCACATGGGCTCAGGAACACTTCAGAAACCCACTGTCAGTAACTACAGTTGGTCGCTACATCTGTAAGTGTAAGTTAAAACTCTCCTATGCAAGGCGAAAACCGTTTATCAACAACACCCAGAAACGCCGTCGGCTTCGCTGGGCCTGAGCTCATCTAAGATGGACTGATACAAAGTGGAAAAGTGTTCTGTGGTCTGACGAGTCCACATTTCAAATTGTTTTTGGAAACTGTGGACGTCGTGTCCTCCGGACCAAAGAGAAAAAGAACCATCCGGATTGTTATAGGCGCAAAGTTGAAAAGCCAGCATCTGTGATGGTATGGGGGTGTATTAGTGCCCAAGACATGGGTAACTTGCACATCTGTGAAGGCACCATTAATGCTGAAAGGTACATACAGGTTTTGGAGCAACATATGTTGCCATCCAAGCAACGTTACCATGGACGCCCCTGCTTATTTCAGCAAGACAATGCCAAGCCACATGTTACATCAACATGGCTTCATCGTAAAAGAGTGCGGGTACTAGACTGGCCTGCCTGTAGTCCAGACCTGTCTTCCATTGAAAATGTGTGGCGCATTATGAAGCCTAAAATACCACAACGGAGACCCCCGGACTGTTGAACAACTTAAGCTGTACATCAAGCAAGAATGGGAAAGAATTCCACCTGAGAAGCTTAAAAAATGTGTCTCCTCAGTTCCTAAACGTTTACTGAGTGTTGTTAAAAGAAAAGGTGATGTAACACAGTGGTGAACATGCCCTTTCCCAACTACTTTGGCACGTGTTGCAGCCATGAAATTCTAAGTTAATGATTATTTGCAAAAAAAAAAAAGTTTATGAGTTTGAACATCAAATATCTTGTCTTTGTAGTGCATTCAACTGAATATGGGTTGAAAAGGATTTGCAAATCATTGTATTCCGTTTATTTTTACATCTAACACAATTTCCCAACTCATATGGAAATGGGGTTTGTACAATGACAATAAAGATATATTCTATTCTATTGTATTCTATTTTATTCAAATACTTAGCATAGACTATGGACAAGGCAAAACTCACATACTGTGGCATGAACAAGCAAAACTTACATAACAGGTGCATGTAGCAAACACTTAGCATAAACTCGAAACAAGACATGAACCTACGTGACTGTTGCATACAGCAAACAATGACGCCAGACTGAGCGTGGCGAGCAAGGTGAATAAATAGCTCTCTGATTAATGGTTGACAGCAGCTGAGCGTTGGACCACTAACCAGAGGCAGGTGAACCCAATTAATCCCCATGGTGACCAAAATAAACCCAGGAGTGCACAAACAGGAACTAAGTGAGTCCAAAACTAACAGAACATAACAAAACATGATCCGGGCCACGGATCATGACACCGAGCAACGGATCATAACAAAGACGTGTTTTTGTTACTGATTTAAAATGGTCTTTCATTTGTAAACATCTTTTCAACATGTTTAATTTAATGCAATCAAATACATGTATACGCCACAAGGTGAACAATCTGTTTTTTTAAGTTCAATCTGTAACTTAGGCGTAATTAATGTGTTGAGTATATTTTTTGGCATTTACACAAAAGTCAGAAATAATGTTTGGATAATAAGTTAGATTTTGTATCTGGAATAGTCCCATATTGTCATAAAAGCTCAATGAATCCATGGACAGATACTGTAGCTGCACTCATGCTGGATGCTGCCGCCAATATTGTGTGCACTAAAGCTGAGCCTTAAGCGATGTGTGCAAACACAGTGGTGGATTTCATTCCTTTGTAGAAGGTTTTCAAATATTTATAACTTTTTGACACCAAAAGAGAAAGGCATGGAAACTGTGTAACACCTGCTATTCGTCAAAGGGTGGTGGAAAGAAGAAGATAAAAAAATCCCAGCAGTACGTCAAGAAAATTTGAAGACTGCATTGTAAAAATATGTAAGCTAAATATTTTTGATATGCTATCAGAAGACACTCATTTTTCTGTTCATGAAGCAATTCATTATTACAAAGCACAAAGGAAACTCAGAGGTCAAACACCAGATACAGTTTACATGCACTTGTAAAGAACATTTTCAATCATTTCTATTTTTTGATAGAGTGATTGGAGCACATACTTGTTTGTCACAAAAAACATTCATGAAGTTTGGTTATTTTATGAGTTTATTATGGGTCTACTGAAAATGTAATCATATCTGCTGGGTCAAAAGTATACATACAGCAATGTTAATATTTGGTTACATGTCCCTTGGCAAGTTCCACTGCAATAAGGTGCTTTTGGTAGCCATCCACAAGCTTCTGGCAAGCTTCTGGTGGAATTTTTGACCACTCCTCGGTTGGTGCAGTTCAGCTAAATGTGTTGGTTTTCTGACATGGACTTGTTTCTTCAGCATTGTCCACATGTTTAAGTCAGGACTTTGGGAAGGCCATTCTAAAACCTTAATTCTAGCCTGATTTAGCCATTCCTTTACCACTTTTGACGTGTGTTTGGGGTCATTGTACTGTTGGGACCATGCATACTTGCCAACCCTCCCGGACTTTCCGGGAGACTCCCGAAATTCAGCGCCTCTCCCGAAAACCTCCCGGAAGAAATTTTCTCCCGAAAATCTCCCGGAATTCAGCCGGAGCTGGAGGCCACGCCCCCTCCAGCTCCATGCGGACCTGAGTCCAGTGTGCGCACACAAGGAGACGAAGCAGAAGAACGAGACCGTAGTCGAAGAGCGCAGGGGAGACACTTCTCCAGGGCTGATGTATGCTCGGGGCAACACCCTTCACCTTACCCGGCAGTGGGTCTACACAGCGGACGACTTTAGGGTGAATGATGAGTCCAGCGATTAGTTGCAAATCTTGCTTTATTGATTGCTTGCACACAGCCAATCCAACACAAAACGAACTAGTCCCTCCCCGCATTTACGCTACCGCTCCCTCTCTTCTCTTGCCCACTCACTCAGTGACGTCACTCACCTCACATGCTGTCACCTATTAAAGGGCCACACACACACACATACTCTATTCTCATAACACACAGTACAGTTAGTAGAACAACTGTGTTTTCATTACTGTGTATTTGATAGGTGCCATTGCCCCGGAATTGTATTGCATTGTACTTTCAAGTACAACATTGAGTAGATGAGTGTTATGTGTGTGTATATGTGTAAATAAATTAACACTGAAATTCAAGTATTTCTTTTATTTATATATATAATAAAATAAAAATAAAAATATATAGCTAGAATTCACTGAAAGTCAAGTATTTCATATATATATATATATATATATATATATATATATATATAATACTCGAGTTGGTGAATTCTAGCTGTAAATATACTCCTCCCCTCTTAACCACGCCCCCAACCACGCCCCCCACCCCAACCACGCCCCGCCTCACCCCCGACCACGCCCCCCATCCCCCACCTCCCGTAATCGGAGGTCTCAAGGTTGGCAAGTATGGTTGGGACCCCCAACTGCGCCCAAAACCCAACCTACAGGCTGATGATTTTAGGTTGTCCTGAAGAATTTGGAGGTAATCTTCCTTTTTCATTGCCCCATTTACACTCTGTAAAGCACCAGTTCCATTGGCAGCAAAACAGGCCCAGAGCATAATACTGCCACCACAATGATTGACGGTTCCTGGGATTAAAGGCCTCACCTTTTCTCCTCCAAACATATTGCTGGGTACTGTGGCCAAACAGCTCAATTTTTGTTTCATCTGACATCACATGGACAAAGATAAGACCTTCTGGAGGAAAGTTCTGTGGTCAGATAAAACAAAAATGGAGCTGTTGGGCCACAATTCCCAGCAGTATGTTTGGAGGAGAAAAGGTGAGGCCTTTAATCCCAGGAACACCATGTCAGGCAGCAGAGGAGATTTTCATTATTTGTGTCTGCAGTACTCATGTTAGAACGATACATAAACCCGCTGCAAGGTGGCAGCAGTGCTTAATCCAACCAACAGGCCTACCCTGTAGAGATCGCACAGACACAGCAACACACCTGTACAAAGATAACAGCGGCAGAGAGATGGAGACGTTTGTGATAGGATGGAAGAGAAGACGAATGTACTGTAACTCACACAGTGTGTTGTACAGATACATAGGTACGTACTAGTGTTGTCCCGATACCAATATTTTGCTACTAGTACCAAAATTTACTTTTTGGTACTTTTCTAAATAAAGGGGACCACAAAAAATAGCATTATTGGCTTTATTTTAACAAAAAATCTTATGGTACATTAAATATATGTTTATTATTGCAAGTTTGTCCTTAAATAAAATAAAAACAAGACAACTTGTCTTTTAGTAGTAAGTAAGCAAACAAAGACTACTAATTAGTTTGCTGACGTATGCAGTAACATATTGTGTCATTTATCAATCTATTATTTTGTCAACATTATTAAGGACAAGTGGTAGAAAATGAATTATTAATCTACTTGTTCATTTACTGTTAATATCAGTTTACCGTATTTTCCGCACTATAAAGCGCACCAGATTATAAGGCGCACCTTCAATGAAAGGCCTATTTTAGAACTTTGTTCATATATAAGGCGCACCGCATTATAAGGCGCACCGCATTATAAGGCGCACAGAATAGACGCTACAGTAGAGGCTGGGGTTACTTTATGCATCCGGTAGTTGCGAGACCTGTTGTGGCTCAATATTGGTCCATATATAAGGCACACCGGATTACAAGGCGTACTGTCAGCTTTTGAGAAAATTGGAGGTTTTTAGGTGCGCCTTATAGTGCGGAAAATACGGTACTTTCTCTTTTAACATGTTCTATCTACACTTCTGTTAAAATGTAATAATCACTTATTCTTCTGTTGTTTGGATACTTTACGTTAGTTGTGGATGATACCACAAATGTGGGTATCAATCCGATACCAAGTCGTTACAGGATCATACATTGGTCATATTCAAAGTCTTCATGTGTCCAGTGACATATTTCCTGAGTTTATAAACATAATTAGAATTTTAAAAAACGATAGAAGATGTTGTGATGCCAAAAAATATCGACAAAATCATAGTAGTATCGACCAGATACGCTACTGTACTTGGTATCATTACAGTGGATGTTAGGTGTAGATCCACCAATGGCGTTTGTTTACATTTTGACGCGGGTGAGCTACGGTGTGTAGTGAAGCATGTTTATCTATTCCTCGTCCTGCAGGGATGATACTTGTAAGAAACTGACTTTATTTGTCGCCATGGAGGCAAGGATTAGTGATTTAGAAGTAGATAAAACACTGCCGACTGCGGCTGGACATTAGCCGCTAACTAGCTAGCCATGTCTTAAAACACCTCTTCCTGTGAGCGTTTCAGTGTTATAACTTCACCTTTATCTTTACTTTTTAAGCCAAAATGCTTCCATTCTCTCTTTTCTGTCTACACACTGTGTCTGTTTGTAAGTACTCCGTGATTGTGCGCTGCCGAACATGCTCCTCTGCTCATAAACCAGCAATGACATGACGTGACGACAGAGGTGCGGAGCATGGGGTACCGGTACTTTTCAGAGGCGGTATAGTACTGAATATGATTCATTAGTATCACGGTACTATACTAATACTGGTATATCATACAACCCTAGTACACAGTATATTAAAAAAACATGCTTGCACACTTTCCTTCACAGGGCTCTGTCTAAAAGGAAAAGACAGGTTAGCCCCATGCTTAATTGGGGCCCTAAGCAGAATTGTATTTTGAAGCCCTCTCACTCACTTTTTTTTTAATATGTTAAACGATTTGTAAACATTATTACAATTATAAAAATCTAACACTTTATGTTTAATTTTGTGCCTGTTATGTTCGAAAATTAATTAATGGAAAATAAATGGTTCAATAAAGTGCAAAATAACATCCATGCATTTCTTGTCCCTTTCGGGCACGTGGGGTGGCTGGAGCCTATCCCAGCTGCACTCCAGCGGAAGCCAGGGTACACCCTTGGACAAGTCGCCACCTCATCGCAGGGCCAACACAGATAGACAGAAAACATTCACACTCACATTCACACACTGGGGACAATTTAGTGTTGCCAATCCCCAGGTGACTGTCTTTTGGGGAGCGAGGAAGCCGAGCGTTCTCGCTGTGAGGCACGAGCACTACCCACTGCGTCTCTGTGCTGCGCAAAATAACATATTTATCATAATGAAAACAGAGGATTTGAGCCCCGTTCATAAAATTACCAGCCCAGCACTAACAATGTGCGCCACAGGGGACAATTAATCATTTTCCATTATATACTTATCATTGCCGGAGCAGGAAGCGACTGGGAATATGTGTGCAGTAAAATTTCCTATTAAGCACTCTTTCATTCATTCATTAATTTTTACATGCGCTTCTTGAATGAATTATATTTTTGTAGAGCGTTTTCATTATTGTTATGAATATGACTGTTTCAACATTAAATGTACACTGTGTAAGCAGTGTGTATATAAAATGTTGATGTAGGGTTTTGAAGTTGTATTAGAGGCTTTGAAAGCTACAATGGTGACACCCATCAGCCGCATCCTCCAAGCATTTTTTTTTTATCATCTTTAAAATCATAACCAAAAAAAAAAACCCATTTCTTTTCTTGTCTCTCATAGTGATTGTGAACGATAGGCAAAATTCCCCAAAAAAGTGCAGCTACCTTTTAAGCTTGGTGGTAATAAGCTACATTATTACCAATGTGGGTGGCACCGAGAGCAAGGTGGGTGAATTGTCTTGGGCATGCTGGAAGTGAACCAGGAACCCTGAAGTTTCTGGAAGGCCACTCTACCGACTGAGCCATGCCACCCATGTGAAGGCAATTGATACTACTTGTAATTTGTATCTGTATTATACACCAGAAAACATTATTTAAGAGAACTTAAAAAAGATGTTGGTTTAATTCCATCCCATCCATCCATCCATCTTCTTCCGCTTATCCGAGGTCGGGTCGCGGGGGCAGCAGCATACCTGCCAACTACTCCGGTTTTCCCGTAATTAGTACGGTTTTCATCAACCTATTCCGGGTTACGGTTGCAGTGATAAAAAATACGGTTTTTCATTAATTAAAAACAATTTTTTTTTTTTTAAGTTTTATTCACGAAATCGCGTAACAACAATGACAATCAACACTGCTTCCCGTAACTTCCTATCGAGCCATTCCGAATGCCATGCGCGAGGCTATTTATAGCACCGCTGCCAAGCACGAGGCACCAGTTGCCATTGTTTCAAACAAGCGAACGATCATGGAATCAGCCGGAGAAAAATCGCAAACGAGTCTTAAACCGAAAAGAAAACTGCAGTCATTCCGTGAAGAATATTCAAAAGCCTATCCGGGAATAACTATCCGTTCCAAAAAGGGTGAAAACTACGCGAATTGCACCTTGTGCAGACAAGATTTTTCGATCGGACACGGAGGAATTAGCGATGTAAAAGACCACGTTGGGACAAAAAAACACAAGTCTAATGCCGTTGCTAGCGATACAATTTGGATTTTAGCCACAAAAAGGTAATGACACCAATGTTATCTATTGGAATTGTTTAGTACTGTTATACTGTTAAAAGTGTTTATACTATTTATGCTTTCAAGTCCAAGTTGAAGAAATCTTGTTAAATGTTGACAGCATAACTACCAAAATACAGAAGTATGTCCTTAATATTTTTGCAGTGCTATTTCTGTTGAAAAGTTAAAATGATTACATTAGAGATGTGATGTGCCACTTTTCAAGTGTCTGATGGCTTAAATTAATTTTCATTAATTTTTCATATTTTGAATTCTTTTGAAAGGCTTACAAAAAAACTACATTTGAATTGTAATTCCATGCTATTGACAGGACTATTAATTTTAATGAAGTTAGCTTACCATGTTTACAGTATGATCATTGTGATAGAAATGTGAATTTTAGGCACAGAATATTTTTTACAATTGAACAAGGCAGTAGATTATACAAGCTTGGACAGAAAGTTAATAATGACACCAATTTTTTTTTTAATGGAATTGTTTAGTACTGTTTTACCATTTGTTTACTGTAAAAAGTGTTTATACTGTTTATACTTTCAATTAAAAAATTGAAGTCTTGTGAAAGGTGTACAGGATAACTGGCATTAACTGTCAAAATAATTTCAAACTATTGAAGTTAGCTTACAGAATAAACATGTCAATCAACCCATATGATTTTTGCTGTAATATTTTTGTTTTGAAAAGTCACTGTGACTGATAGAAAAGTGATGGTTTTAGCAACATTTTAACCTGTCTGAATGCTAATAATCATTTTGCGTCGGGGGGCGAATCCTGAACCCCCCACCAGGACTTTGTCCTGGACCTACCATGGCCTGTGGCCCCTGGACCCTGGCTACTAGGTTTTTCTGATTTCAAAAGTTGGCAGGTATGCAGCAGCCTAAGCAGGGAAGCCCAGACTTCCCTCTTCCCAGCCATTTCGTCCAGCTCCTCTTGGGGGATCCCGAGGCGTTCCCAGGTCAGCTGGGAGACATAGTCTTCCCAACGTGTCCTGGGTCTTCCCCGTGGCCTCCTACCGTGCCCGAAACACCTCCCTAAAGAGGCGTTCGGGTGGCATCCTGACCAGATGCCCGAACCACCTCATCTGGCTCCTCTCGATGTGGAGGAGCAGCGGCTTTAGTTTGAGCTCCTCCCGGATGACAGAGCTTCTCACCCTATCTCTAAGGGAGAGCCCCGCCACCCGGCGGAGGAAACTCATTTAGGCCGCTTGTACCCGTGATCTTGTCCTTTTGGTCATAACCCAAAGCTCATGACCATAGGTGAGGATGGGAACGTAGATCGACCGGTAAATTGAGAGCTTTGCCTTCCGGCTCAGCTCCTTCTTCACCACAACGGATCGATACAGCGTCCGCAATACTGAAGACGCCGCACTGATCCGCCTGTCGATTTCACGATCCACTCTTCCCTCACTCGTGAACAAGACTCCGAGGTACTTGAACTCCTCCACTTGGGGCAAGATCTCCTCCCCAACCCGGAGATGGCACTCCACCCTTTTCTGGGCGAGAACCATGGACTCGGACTTGGAGGTGCTGATTCCCATCCCAGTCGCTTCACACTCGGCTGGGAACCGATCCAGCGAGAGCTGAAGATCTTGGCCAGATGAAGCCATCAGGACCACATCATCTGCAAAAAGCAGAGACCTAATCCTGCAGCCACCAAACCGGATACCCTCAACGCCTTGACTGCGCCTAGAAATTCTGTCCATAAAAGTTATGAACAGAATCGGTGACAAAGGGCAGCCTTGGCGGAGTCCAACCCTCACTGGAAACGTGTCCGACTTACTGCCGGCAATGCGGACCAAGCTCTGACACTGATTATACAGGGAGCGGACCGCCAAAATCAGACAGTCCGATACCCCATACTCTCTGAGCACTCCCCACAGAACTTCCCGGGGTACACCGTCGAATGCCTTCTCCAAGTCCACAAAGCACATGTAGACTGGTTGGGCAAACTCCCATGAACCCTCAAGGACCCTGCCGAGAGTATAGAGCTGGTCCACAGTTCCACGACCAGGACAAAAACCACACTGTTCCTCCTGAATCCGAGGTTCGACTCATCAGGACCACATCATCTGCAAAAAGCAGAGACCTAATCCTGCATCCTGACTGCGCCTAGAAGTTCTGTCCATAAAAGTTATGAACAGAATCGGTGACAAAGGGCAGCCTTGGCGGAGTCCGACTCTCACTTGAAACAGGTCCGACTTACTGTTTGATAAAATTATCAAGGTTTAACCCTGGCGCATGCGTGTTGGTTGAACGGCCCACCTTGACTTACTTTCTATACTTAACTCAACGTATTATGGGTTTTCAATTGCAATTTGTTTTTCTGGTTGGCCCAATAAAAGACTCCTTATTACTTGTATTGTTAGCCGCCTCTTGCTAGCAGTTTTTCACTATTTAGTACACAAAGAAAAGAGAAAGGTGTGTGCTTATGTCTCACATAGGGATTAAAGGAAGACGTTTATTTTCTTTTTAAAGGACGGTTAAGACAAAATGTGGCAGAAAGAAAAGCCCTCCTAAAAAGGAACCAAATGAATATGTGTACCTGTGTCACTCATGACCCATTTAGGAATTCATGAACACCTGGTCGGTGTCAAAAGGAAGAATCTACATTATGTTAATGGTTAAACCTGGCACACACTGCATCTTCATCCGTCTGTAGCACGACATTATGTCTTCTTGTAGTCCTCTGAAACAACAAAAGCCTTTCAGCATACTTGCCAACCCTCCCGGAAAATTTTCCGGGAGACTCCCGAAATTCAGCGCCTCTCCCGAAAACATCCCGGGACAAATTTTCTCCTGAAAATCTCCCGAAATTCAGGCGGACTTGAGTGACGTGTCGACAGCCTGTTTTCACGTCCGCTTTCCCACAATATAAACATCGTGCCTGCCCAATCACGTTATAACTGTAGAATGATCGAGGGCGAGTTCTTGGTTTCTTATGTGGGTTTATTGTTAGGCAGTTTCATTAACGTCCTTCCAGCGCGGCAACAACACACAACAACAGCAGTCACGTTTTCGTCTACCGTAAAGCAGTTTGTCTGCCGTAAACAGCAATGTTGTGACACTCTTAAACATGACAATACTGCCATATACTGTACATGCATATGTGACAATAACATCTACGGCTTTTAGAGAGTGCAGTGCACAACTGCGCGCACACAACAAGGAGACGAAGCAGAATGCATCATCAGAGAGGGTGTTCAGCATGGTTAGAAAAATAGTGACAGATATTAGAACAAGGATGGACAATTCAACCCTGAACTCAACAATGAGTAGATGAGTGTTATGTGTGTGTATATGTGTAAATAAATGAACACTAAAATTCAAGTATTTCTATTATTTATATGTATATATATAGCTAGAATTCACTGAAAGTCAAGTATTTCTTATATATATATATATATATATATATATATGAAATCCTTACTTGGTGAATTCTAGCTGTAAATATACTCCTACCCTCTTAACCACGCCCCCAACCACGCCCCCCCCTCCACACCTCCCGAAATCGGAGGTCTCAAGGTTGGCAAGTATGCCTTTCAGTCATGTACTGTGATCCAGGTGTGCTCCTCAGGTCACATTATGAACTGAACGTTCATTTATCAGGCATAACGTGCCCGCCGTGAGGCTGTTTGCTTTAAATATGCAGCGCTTACAGCAAGTGGCTCAGTGTCGCCACAAGAGACTTTGCAATGCGAGGTAAAACAAAATGCCACAAGCGGTCTTTTTACGTGTTAATATTTGTGATCAGGGTCTTGGGCTAAACGTGGTGTTGCTTTTCTTCCCCAAAACGCCTCACTACTTTGAAGTTGTTATGAAATATGTCTTGTCTCTTGTAGGAATTTGCAAGAATGAGCTTTATAGGACAAGCGGTCAGGGTAGGCAGGTGGGACGGAGCCTCACTTGTCATGATGGGGACAAAAAAAGAATAATAAATCCATACAATAAATATTAATATTAAATATTAAACTATGTTATACATTTATTTTCTGTTTAGTTAACATTAACAATTTCTTGAGTAAAAATCACAACATTTTCTTCAGTGTGTTACTTAAAGGGGAACTGCACTGTTTTTCGTTCACAATACTTACACTATATTGCCAAAAGTATTTGGCCACCTGCCTTTACTCACATATGAACTTTTGAAGTGCCATCCCATGGAATTGTCCAAAATGTTTTGGTATCCTGGAGCATTCAAAGTTACTTTCACTGGAACTAAGGGGCCAAGCCCAACTCCTGAAAAAACAACCCCACACCATAATACCTCCTCCACCAAATTTCACACTCGGCACAATGCAGTCCGAAATGTAGCGTTCTCCTGGCAACCTCCAAACCCAGACTGGTCCATCAGATTGCTAGATGGAAAAGTGTGATTCATCAGTCCAGAGAAGGCGTCTCCACTGCTCTAGAGTCCAGTGGCGACGTGCTTTACACCACTGCATCCCACGCTTGGCATTGGACTTGGTGATGTATGGCTTAGATGCAGCTGCTCAGCCATGGAAACCCATTCAATGAAGCTCTCTGAAGTTCGGAGCTCTGTAGCAACTGACTGTGCAAAAAGTCTTTGCACTATGCGCTTCAGCATCCGCTGACCCTTCTCTGTCAGTTTACGTGGCCTACCACTTGGTGGCTGACTTGCTGTTGTTCCCAAACTCTTCACTTTTCTTATTATAAAGTTGTCTTTGGAATATTTAGGAGTGAGGAAATTTCACGACTGGATTTGTTGGACAGGTGGCATCCTATGACAGTTCCACGCTGGAAATCACTGAGAGCGGACGATTCTTTCACAAATGTTTGTAGAAACAGTCTTCATGCCTACGTGCTTGATTTTATACACCGGGCCAAGTGATTAGGACACCTGATTCTCATCATTTGGATGGGTGGCCAAATACTTTTGGCAATATAGTGTATGAGAGACCCTTTTTTTTTTTGCAATCCAACAAAGAAATGGCTCGTTCTTGATGGCGAGCAATGCAGCGAATGGGAGCAATCATTTCTACTTCTAAATCATTTAAAAAATGCATTCAAAAACCGCCAATATTACTTCATTTATGTTCCGTAACCCGTATAATAACCAAGCTGTAGCGACATTGTTACTGTAAGAGCGAACACTGAGGAACTCGTTTTCTAGCGTAGCAACACGTCGGAAAACAAAGATAAAGAAACCAAGACAGAGTCACCTCATCAGGGCAACTTACCAGTACTGATGCAACACAAGCTTGGAAGTAATGTTCAAATAGAAACATTATGTTTACATGTTTTTCTTTGTCCATCCATCCATCCATGTTCTACCGCTTATTCCCTTCGGGGTCGCGGGGGGCGCTGTAGCCTATCTCAGCTACAATCGGGCGGAAGGCGGGGTACACCCTGGACAAGTCGCCACCTCATCGCAGGGCCAACACAGATAGACGGACAACATTCACACTCACATTCACACACTAGGGCCAATTTAGTGTTGCCAATCAACCTATCCCCAGGTGCATGTTTTTGGAGGTGGGAGAAAGCCAGAGTACCCGGAGGGAACCCACGCAGTCACGGGGAGAACATGCAAACTCCACACAGAAAGATCCCGAGCCTGGGATTGAACTCAAGACTACTCAGGACCTTCATATTGTGAGGCAGATGCACTAACCCCTCTGCCACCGTGCTGCCCATATGCATGCCCTAGTAAGCAAAAAAAAAAGTCATATTTATTTTGATTGTTACATTTTGAAGTACATTTGTGCAGGTGGGTGCGAATGTACCCATTTCCAGAGCTGTACACACGTACATTTTTATGAGTTCCTTACGGTATATTTAATTAGTATTTATTTTTCTAATCGGCCGGACCTAAACCTTGATGATAATCTCTGTGTTCAACACATGGTTTCATTATATTTGACAAGGTTTATCCTGTTAAACTGTTCGTAGGTTAGATATAATTAAAATCAAGCATCATATTACTAATTCAGTGTTAATATTTGGGGCCTTCAGTAGTGGAAAAGTTGGGCCCCGAGATTAGAAAGGTTAAGAACTACTGGATTAGAGAGAAAAAAACATCTGTGCCTCACCTGGTATGAAGTTCACCACACAGCACAGCTTTTTAGAGTGGGTGTTGTATTCAAACTTACGAGATCATTATAGTATGGAAGAAAACAGGTGTGTAATGTAATATGCAAAGTTTGCACAAAGTTCACCGAGCCATAACAAAAACAAAAAGGATGACTAACATTTTTTTTAGAATTCTGTAATAAACAATATTCCCTTTGAACGTTTATTTATGTAACTGTTATTCGATGCGGTTTGAAGCAGCAGTTCACTGCAGGGTTTGAATCCTGAGTGTATTTGGTAGAATTGGGAAGTTGTTGAGTTTCCAAAAAAACCTAAATTGAGATATTTCAAACTGTACAAGATAGTCGCACAAATATCTTCTGGAAATTCCACCTGAGGAGCAACCAAAAAAAAAAAAAGTTTCTGGTTTTCATGTTCAACCTCGCAGCGAGCAAATGGCAGCGCTGACCTTTTAGTGTGAAGTTGGCTTTTTCCCACCTTGCTATTGAAGCCTTACTTCCATTTTCTTCCATGGTCCAAAAACACGATCTGTTTGATTGGCGACCAGCTGGGATTGACTTCAAATCACCTGGTACCCACCCTGAACAGAAAAAAGTAAAAAAAATAATGAACTTGTGTTTCATTCATCCATCCATTTTCTACTGCTTGTCCCTCTCGTGTTTACTTTTTGTATGTATGTTTAAGTAACCCCAAAATTTTTGTACAAAATACTACTAAATTGTAATAATAAACAATTACCAGTTTGGTGAGAAGCATGTGGTATTTTTCTAAATTAAAACCACATAGCAACTGTGGAGGGGCGTGGCCTGCGGGCCTGCGGCAAAGCGGGATGTGCCAGGACCGGCTTCGAGATCAGCGACAGGTGAGTAGATGGCCCACCTGGGCGCGTTTATCTAATCACCTGTCGCTCTGTTAAAGGCAGCAGCCGGGAAGGAGCGAGAGAGTTGTTGTTGATGGTGGCTGGAGTTGGAGCACGAGAGAGAACGAGAGCGAGAGCAGGATTGGCACGGACGAAAGACAATTGCTGAAAAGTACGAAAGAGACTTAATTTGTAAAATAAAACAGTGTCTGAAAGCCCTGAAAAGGAGCGGTGATGTCTGTGCTTGGTGGCCCGAAGAAAGCGACTTCCACAGCAACATCCAAACCTACGCTTTTCATTATACTTTTTTAAATATACCATTTCATAAAATAAAAAACCATTAAAATAACAGAAAATATTATTTAACATAAATACATTAAGAGGTCATTATATTATAGTACCACTGGTAGTCACACACACTAGGTGTGGTGAAATTACCCTCTGCATGTGACCCATCCCCTTGTTCCACCTCCTGGGAGGTGAGGGGAGGAGTGAGCGGCAGCGGTGGCTGCGCTCGGGAATCATTTTGGTGATTTAACCCCTAATTCCAACCCTCGACGTTGAGTTTTTATAGTCTTTGGTATGACTCGGCCGGGGTTTGAACTCACAACCTACCGGTCTCAGGGCGGACACTCTAACCACAAGGCCACTGAGCAGGTCTTAATTAAATATATGTGTTTTTAATAGTCACGATCGTACAAGAGAATTTTGAAGCGTGACCCCGGGATGCAGAGACAGCAGGTGTAGCGCAGGTAAAAAATGTATTTAATGACAATAAACAAGGACTGCAGCATGGTGGATGAAAGCAGAAACACTTGGAAGATAGAACACAGACGAGCAAAAGATGGCGAAGGTGTAAAAAAAGAGCTGACAAAATAAAAGATAAAAAAAAAGACTAGATGTTAGGAAAAAGATACTAAAAACTAGTGAAATTATCTATCTGCGAAGTTAGTTCATTTGTATATCTACAAATTAGCAGGACTTTTATTTAGTATTAGTATTTTATTCTAAAAACAAGCATTATTAAACTTGCAATTCTTAAATTAAGCATCGGTGAAGAATCTTTAAACATATAATAAATAAAATATCTTATTTGAATAAATGTTTCCTCAATTTTAACATGTTTCAACAAGAATAGACAACATATTCATGCTAAAATTAGGATTATGATGGACCGTATTTTTCGGAGTATAAATCGCACCGGAGTATAAGTCGCACCTGCCCAAAATGCATAATAAAAAAGGAAAAAAACATATATAAGTCGCACAAACTATGAAAAAAAACTGCGACTTATAGTCCGGAAAATACGGTAAATTAAATGACTTAAAGTAAGTAAATAGTTCTTAAAGCTAGGGACATTTCTAGAAAAAAATGTTTTTAAATCTTGGCAAGTGGCAAAAAAAATTGCAGTGCATAATAAGCCTCCTGATTAGAGATTGGCAGCAGGTGAGTCTCCTAATAACAACCTGGGGACAGGTGACTGGGAAACAAAGTTAGACAGGAATTTGAATATAAAACACTGGTCAGGAAATGAAACAAAACGGTGTGTAAATATTGCTTGTTTATAATGTTTAGCTTATGAACCTCATATTATGAGTTATCTTAATCCAGGGATGGTCATTATGTATTATTAGTTATTGCTAACTTTGTCAGTGTTCCCAAGTAATGTCAACAGTGCATGGTATCACTTGTATTCAGTTTTGCGAGCCAAAGAAGAACAAAGCTTGTTTATTAGACTTTATCTTTCTTGGCTGAACTTCTTTGTGTTTTAGATTGATAGTGGAAATTAATAGAGTATAATGAAACTAAGTTCTTGGGAATAATTTTTGATCATAAATTATGTTGGAAACCGCAGATTGAATATATAAAGGAAAAAATATCCAAATCCATTGCTATTCTTTATTAAATAAAGCTGAATAAGAAATGTCTGCATATGTTATATTATTGTTTTATTTTTCCATATTTAACATATTGTGTTGAAGTTTGGGGGAATGTTTATAGAACAAACATAGACCCAATAATTAAACTTCAAAAAAGGGTCATTAGAATTATACACAAAGTGTGCTACTATGAACCAACCAATCCATTATTCATAGGTTTTAATGTTTTAAAATGTTCAGATATTGTGTTTTTAAAAACAATGGAAATGTTATTCCGAGTAAAGAACAACAGCCTTCCAGCTTGTATTCTTAGGTTATTTAAATTAAGAGTAGAAAACTATAATTTACGGGGATATTGATTTTTGAAAAATGTAAAGTAAGAACGATTATAAAACACAAATGTATTTCAGTTTTAGGAGTTAAAATGTGGAACAAGCTCAGTGATGAGTTGAAGACATGTAGTTCTTTGTTAAGGTTTAAGAAAGCCTTGAAAGGTGAAATAATGGAAAATTATAAAATATAGCAACGATTACTTTCATCCCATTGATTTTTTGAACGTTGATGTTCCAGGCAATCTATATTTCAGTGAATGTATAGGATAGGTAAATATAAGCCTTCGCTTCAGCCTATTCCTTTTTCTGTATTTTTTTTAATTTTTTTGTGTGTATGTGTATGATTGTCAATATGTATAATCTGTGCTGTTAAATTGATCACACAACACAGTTGATTATATGACCGAAATAAACTAATTTCATTAATTCAATATTAAAAAGTTAAAAATGTGGTTTTTTTTGTGCATTATTTGTGGGGGGGTTTTCGACGTCAGAAGCTGTTACTTAAGAAGATAGTTAGTTTATTTTTGAAAGTTTTGCAGTTTTATCAATTCATCACATTTCTTAAACTACTTAGGGCCTGATTTACTAAGATCCAAATACCCTGTGCTAAACAACGTGTGCAATCTATAAAATTGTGTGTACTATTAGTGGACATGTTTTTTTTTGTTTTTGTTTTTTTATTGTCTGTCCTGTCCAGCCACTCAGGCAAATCATATTGTTGATGTATATGTCGATATCTGCTGTACAGATTTAATTTAGAAAAGAGAAGTGTGGGATACTTCTCTTGTTGCCTTATGTGTATTTGACTTTATTAAATGTTATATTAAACAAAACCAGCTTTATTTTAAGAAATACAAAAATGTATTAAAGTTGTTTGTCTATTTCATGTAGGATTGTAGTGAATCATAGAACTGGCACCCAATGTTGTTAAAAAAAGTATTGATTTTGAATCGAGAAATGTTTTGAATTGACAATCGATTCTAAATTAAATTGTTACCCCTAACAATGGAATTGTGTGGTGCCCAAAAATTCACAGAATCTACAGACCGCCTTACTTAAATGAGGATTTAGCATGTACTGTACGGGGAATCACCACAAAGACACTAAATTACTGCACATTCATGTTATCATGCTCCTTCCTGCGGGGTTATGCTATGTTTTCAAACAGGCAGGAGACATGTACCACTTTTTATAGGCATTTTAGCAGTGCATCTACCATGAAACTACCATTAATTTAATTTTTTTTTACGGCCGAAGGTCCGCTAATTGGAGATAGACTGCACTTTACTCAGGTCAAGGCGCAAAACAATGCATACTTAGATACGTTTTTTCATGCAAGAAATATTTTCGTAATATTTTTTCTATATGGAAATAAATGAACGTCAATTTAAAAAAAAAATACACTAAAGGACACCAACGCGCTTAAATATAATTTGTTGTATTAATCATCCTCTAAAATCCTCAAGCCGCTCAAAAAAATTTAAATAACGCTGCTGAATAGACGATATTAATGTTTCTTAAAAAAATAACAATAATAATAATATGTTTCTTTATTTCTGACTGTCCAAAATGTAGACACACACACGTAGGACGGAGGATTGTCATATGTCCACCGTCGGTCTGAGCAGGGCGAGCACTGATCCTGCAGCAATGGAGAACTGTCAGTATGCAGATCCTTCTGACACATGCTAAATAAAACGCAAAGTAGTGCTCGCAAAAATGTGAGGAGTGTTGATAGATCACATTGCATGTGCTAAATAGTTATATTTGCATCTTCTCCTCCCAGTACTGCGGACGTTCTGACGACCAGCATACATTTTGCAGATTAATGAAGAGAGAGACACAAAATGGATGACACGCCTCGTTCTGCTCACTTAACAGATGCAAACCACTTTGCACACGTTTAGTAGATCAGCTTTGCATGTGCTATCAGGTTTGCACGTGTACACGCCTCTGTCAGGTTTCCGATATGTGCACCCCCAATAATAATAATAATAATAATAATTTCAAGACACAGCGTACATACATACATACATATATGCATACATACAGACATACAGGCATACATACACACATACACACAACACACATACACACATACATACACATATTCATACATATATACACACATACATACACATATTCATACATATATATACACACATACATACACACATGCATACATACATACATACACACATACATGCATACATACACGCATGCATACACGCATGCATACATACATACACGAATACATACACGCATACATACATACATACATACATACATGCATACATGCATGCATGCATACCAGTGACATGCAGTCACTGGTATGCATGATGGCATGTATGATGGCATGAATGATGGCAGGTGAGGCGGGGCCTCACCTGCCATCATGGAAAGAAAAAAAATGTAAAAAGAAAAAAATATATATTAAATTATTAAATGTATCCAGTGATTATACTATAAAGTTACTTTCCATTTAACATCACCAGTTTTAGATTTTTTTTATTCAAAATCGCTGAATTTTCACATTTGCCGTTCAAATACTGAGAAGAGACGGTGCGGTGAACAGCAGCCAGTCGAGGCACGTCACTCAGTGCCTCAACATGGATTCCGGACTCGGCTAACTGCTGGCCTGCTGTGCAGTGAGACCGTATTGCTATATGAACTATATTATACATTTCCATAGTTTAGTTAGCTGAGGTATATAATGTACAGTGTATTTTGTCAACAACTGTATGTGTGTAACGTATTTCTTGTGCTGAGCGATCATAAAACGGCTGCAAAAGACGCACTGGTTGAGGCTCACCTCCTGCACCCCCGCTGTAGAATTTGCACCCCCTGACGGGAGTGTTATATCAACTAAAGCCCACACTTAAACTTTCCACGTGCAAGATTGAATCCATTTAAAAAAGTTATTTCATAAGAAGCCAAAAAGTGCAAAAACAATAATGTTTGTGTTGGAGGAGTTGTGAATGACTGCAAGGCCACAACATTAGGTACACCTGCAGACTGCAGGTGTACCTAATTCACAACTCCTCCAACACGAACATTATTGTTTTTGCACTTTTTGGCTTCTTATTAAATAACTTTTGTAACCTATTTTTATGGGCTTTCCTCTTTGTGATGTTAAGTTCCTGTTATGCGCTGTTATACAGTATATGCCTTGAGCTCTTATTTTGAAGGCGCTAAGAGCGGAATTTTGACACGTTGGAGTGGAGCGGAAGTTTTTGAAAGAAGGTAAATAAAGTGGTCCTCGTGTAAACTGGAGCCTCCGTGTTTGTTATTTTGTAGTTTCATGCAGTATAGGCGACATTTATAAACCCTCGGTTACACTTTTTTAAATAGATTCAATCTTGCACGTGGAAAGTTGAAGTGAGGGCTTTAGTTGATATAACACTCCCAGTTGATATAACACTAATCCAGCACAACAGCGGCGCATTTATAAGTAAAGGTAAGACCATAATAACGTTTTTTTATTAAATGTGCTTTTTTGTGTGCTACAGTTTGTATGTGTAAAGTTAAAGTTAAGTTAAAGTACCAATGATTGTCACACACACACTAGGTGTGGTGAAATGTGTCTTCTGCATTTGACCCATCCCCTTGTTCACCCCCTGGGAGGTGAGGGGAGCAGTGGGCAGCAGCGGCACCACGCCCGGGAATAATTTTTGGTGATTTAACCCCCAATTCCAACCCTTGATGCTGAGTGCCAAGCAGGGAAGAATGCTGGTATGAGCTTTTAAACATAACCCGTTAACTGCTGCCAATCAAATGGTGAATAAGATACTCTGTAGGGTTCAAATGTTTGTAAATCTGACTGTGATGAAGTCAGTGCCTCACCAGCCATCAACCTCACCGCACGTCACCGATGCATACAGGCATATATACGTTTTTACATACATAAATACATGCATACATGCATACAGGCATATATACATGCATACATACTGTACATACATACATACATGCATAAATGCATACATACATACATACATACATACATACATACATACATACATACATACAGTTCATCCGACAATACAGTGACGACAGTGAACAGTGCGCAGGTATATCAGCTCCCCCCGTATTGCACACCTCCCATAATGCACTATCCCAATATTGCACTCCTTATTATTGCATCCGATTATTACAGTAGTTTTCTGTTGTTAAGTGCTGTGATTGCCAGTGGGGCAAAGGAAAATCTATACCTGTTGAGTTTGTATGTTGCTGTTCTGTACCATTTACCATTTGGCATCAACACAATTTCACTATGAAGCGTGTGGTGTGGGTCACGGGTGATTTTAAGACCCTGCTCCCTCAATAATAAACTCATTCCCAAGCTTTGCTTGTTATATTTTCAGTTTTGGAAAATACAACTTGGAGTAAGTTTCAAACAACACCTTTAATGAACCTTCTCTGTGCACAAGTTCAAAAGGCTGACAGGAGAGAGTTTCTTTTTAGAGCACGTCATCCAAATCTGGATGTTTTAAAAGCTGAAATGAGCTGAATTTATTGTGTTGTGTACAATATGCACAAAATGAAGGTAATGATTGCTTTGTTTTTTTTATCAGCTCCACATCATGAGGCGTGTAGACACTGTGGATGTGAAAATGAGCTGAATGCGATCACTACGTCGTTCGGCAATCTCCTTCTTGTTTGGGTCTTTGTAATTTGAGGTCTTTCTCGGTTACCTTTTAAAAGCAAATTTCCCAGATGCAGTACATGTATTGATCAATTAATACATCAATGCTCCTTTTCTTGTCATCTTATGGTTGATTATGGTAGAGGTGGATTTCACTTTAACGCTCCAGCAGGACAAAATACACAACATGGGATCACTGATAACAGTTTCCTGCTGTTATCTCACAGATTACAAAGAGTTTCCTTCAAATGTGTACCTGTTGCATTGCCTCAAATGTTTCCTTTATTATTTTGTTACATGATATATGTGTAGGGCAGTACGATGGAACAGGGGTTAGTGCGTGTGCCTCACAATATGCAGGTCCTGAGTTCAATCCCGGGCTCGGGATCTTTCTGTGTGGAGTTTGCATGTTCTCCCCGTGACTGCGTGGGTTCCCTCCAGGTTCTCCGGCTTCCTCCCACCTCCAAAGACATGCACCTGGGGATAGGTTGATTGGCAAAACTAAATTGGCCCTAGTGTGTGAATGTGAGTGTGAATGTTGTCTATCTATCTGTGTTGGCCCTGCGATGAGGTGGCGACTTGTCCAGGGTGTACCCCGCATTCCGCCTGAATGCAGCTGAGATAGACTCCAGCACCCCCTGCGACCCGACAAGGGGTAGAAAATGGATGGATGGATGGGATGGAAACTTTGTATTAATCATTTATCCTCATTATTGGTACACCATCTGCTCTCATTTTATTCCCTTTACAAATTCATTTAGCTTGGCACAACCCATTTATCACTTTATTTTAGTCTGTTTTTATCAAAAACCCCGCCCTTACATTATTTTTTCAGATCGACAAACAAATCAACACAATTTGGAGATGCTTGCTTTTTGTTGTTCAACAGTGGGGACGGCGTGGCGCAATTGGGAGAGTGGCCGTGTCAGCAACCTGAGGGTTCCTGGTTCAATCCCCATCTTCTACCAACCTCGTCATGTCCCTTGTGTCCTTGAGCAAGACACTTCACCCTTGCTCCTGATGGGTCATGGTTAGGACCTTGCATGGCAGCTCCCGCCATCAGTGTGTGAATGGGTGAATGTGGAAATAGTGTCAAAGCGCTTTGAGTACCTTGAAGGTAAAAATACGCTATATAAGTATAACCCATTTACCTTTTACCATTTAAAGGGGAACATTATCACAATTTCAGAAGGGTTAAAACCATTAAAAATCAGTTCCCAGTTGCTTATTTTATTTTTCGAAGTTTTTTTCAAAATTTTACCCATCACGCAATATCCCTAAAAAAAGCTTCAAAGTGCCTGATTTTAACCATCGTTATATACACCCGTCCATTTTCCTGTGACGTCACATAGTGATGCCGATACAAACAAACATGGCGGCTAGAACAGCAATGTATAGCGACATTAGCTCGGATTCAGACTCGGATTTCAGCGGCTTAAGCGATTCAACAGATTACGCATGTATTGAAACGGATGGTTGTAGTGTGGAGGCAGGTAGCGAAAACGAAATTGAAGAAGAAACTGAAGCTATTGAGCCATATCGGTTTGAACCGTATGCAAGCGAAACCGACGAAAACGACACGACAGCCAGCGACACGGGAGAAAGCGAGGACGAATTCGGCGATCGCCTTCTAACCAACGATTGGTATGTGTTTGTTTGGCATTAAAGGAAACTAACAACTATGAACTAGGTTTACAGCATATGAAATACATTTGGCAACAACATGCACTTTGAGAGTGCAGACAGCCCAGTTTTCATCAATTAATATATTCTGTAGACATACCCTCATCCGCTCTCTTTTCCTGGGGGTCTGGCGGCAGATTTCTTTGACTTTATCATTGGAAATGCATCTGCTTTGAGTGTCGCATATCCACACATTCTTGCCATCTCTGTTGTAGCATAGCTTTCGTAGGTAAAGTGTGCGGAACAAACGTCCAATTTCTTGCCACTTTCGCATCTTTGGGCCACTGGTGCAACTTGAATCCGTCCCTGTTCGTGTTGTTACACCCTCCGACAACACACCGACGAGGCATGATGTCTCCAAGGTACGGAAAACAGTCGAAAAAACGGAAAATAACAGAGCTGATTTGACTGGGTGTTTGAGAAAATGGCGGATTGCTTCCCGATGTGACGTCACGTTGTGACGTCATCGCTCCGAGAGCGAATAATAGAAAGGCGTTTAATTCGCCAAACTTTACCCATTTAGAGTTCGGAAATCGGTTAAAAAAATATATGGTCTTTTTTCTGCAGCATCAAGGTATATATAGACGCTTACATAGGTCTTGTGATAATGTTCCCCTTTAACAAAATGTTGCCGACTTCTACGTGTTGTCCGGACTTCAATTAGGGTTGTTGTTGTGCAACACCCTTGGGCAAACTAAAAAGAGTTTAATTTCACATGGACAGATATTGCTTTTTCTGTAAAATTAAAAAATTAAAAAACTTTTAAACATTTATAAGATGTGTTACATATTGCGGCTCTGTTACGTTCCATGTAGTGGTGGTTTGTTTTTTGTTTTTTCCCCTATTGTTTCTACAGGTCACACTCATTCACTGCATCTGCTGCCAATCAACCAGTTCCTGTTCCCAGCTGCTCCTCATTTCACCTGTTAATCAGCCAGCCAATCCCGGTCCACCATTCATCCTCCCATCTTGCTTAAAACCACCTGCTCACCACTGGATCAGGGTGATTGTCTTCCTGCCATGCTGTGTGTAGCCTTGATAGACTCTACTTTGTCTTTGATGTTTTGTACTTATTTTTGTAAAACTCTTTGCTTAAATTGTGCCACCCGTTTTTTTGTCTTCATTTTTTTTTTACCTTTCAACTGTCTTTGTTTTGTAAGTATCTGTTTAGTGTGTAGCCTAGTCTTGGGAAAGGTTGGACAGAGGCCTCTATACACTACACACTTGTTTGTGTATAGAGACACCAGGCTTAGTGGTGGCTGTCACCCTTGTAGGTTTTGGACCCCTTCTTTGGATAGAGTAGTATAAGTAAGTTTTTGGTTTATCCATCCATCCATCCATCCATCCATCTTCTTCCGCGTATCCGAGGTCGGGTCGCGGGGGAAGCAGCCTAAGCAGGGAAGCCCAGACTTCCCTCTCCCCAGCCACTTCGCCCAGCTCCTCCCGGGGGATCCCGAGGCGTTCCCAGGCCAGCCGGGATATATAGTCTTCCCAACGTGTCCTGGGTCTTCCCCGTGGCCTCCTACTGGTCGGACGTGCCCTAAACACCTCCTTAGGGAGGCGTTCGGGTGGCATCCTGACCAGATGCCCGAACCACCTCATCTGGCTCCTCTCGATGTGGAGGAGCAGCGGCTTTACTTTGAGCTTCCCCCAGATGGCAGAGCTTCTCACCCTATCTCTAAGGGAGAGCCCCGCCACCCGGCGGAAGAAACTAATTTCGGCCGCTTGTACCCGTGATCTTGTCCTTTCGGTCATGACCCAAAGCTCATGACCATAGGTGAGGATGGGAACGTAGATCGACCGGTAAATCGAGAGCTTTGCCTTCCGGCTCAGCTCCTTCTTCACCACAACGGATCGATACAGCGTCCGCATTACTGAAGATGCCGCACCGATCCGCCTGTCGATCTCACGATCCACTCTTCCCTCACTCGTGAACAATACCCCGAGGTACTTGAACTCCACCACTTGGGGCAAGATCTCCTCCCCAACCCGGAGATGGCACTCCACCCTTTTCCGGGCGAGAACCATGGACTCGGACTTGGAGGTGCTGATTCCCATCCCAGTCGCTTCACACTCGGCTGCGAACCGATCCAGTGAGAGCTGAAGATCTTGGCCAGATGAAGCCATCAGGACCACATCATCTGCAAAAAGCAGAGACCTAATCCTGCAGCCACCAAACCAGATACCCTCAACGCCCTGACTGCACCTAGAAATTCTGTCCATAAAGGTTATGAACAGAATCGGTGACAATGGGCAGCCCTGGCGGAGACCAACCCTCACTGGAAACGGGTCCAACTTGGTTTATGCTAATTAAATAGCTTTAGTTAGTAACCTTACCTTATTTTTTCAGAGGTGTCTTTTGGTATGTTTTGTTCATTCCTTTTGACAGCACCTATATTCCCAAGCTAGGCTAGTGTTGTGTCTTGTTGTAACCACACCCCATGATTACCTTTCCATAACACTAGTTTTGTTTTCATGTATTGGCTCCGTTGTCTTTAATATACACATAATTTAGTTTATACACTTTTATGTTGGGCAGCACGGTGGAAGAGGGGTTAGTGCGTCTGCCTCACAGTACGAAGATCCTGTTGGACCCTGTGCTCGGGATCTTTCTGTGTGGAGTTTGCATGTTCTCCCCGTGACTGCGTGGGTTCCCTCCGGGTCCTCCGGCTTCCTCCCACCTCCAAAGACATGCACCTGGGGATAGGTTGATTGGCAACACTAAATTGGCTCTAGTGTGTGAATGTGAGTGTGAATGTTGTCTATCTATCTGTGTTGGCCCTGTGATGAGGTGACGACTTGTCCAGGGTGTACCCCGCCTTCCGCCCGATTGTAGCTGAGATAGGCCCCAGAGACCCCGAAAGGGATAAGCGGTAGAAAATGGATGGGCACTTTTATGTTGCGTTCTCCTACGATCCCTAAAATCAGAGCCTACTGGGAACGTAACAGGCTCTATACTATTTTTCTTCAGTGGAAGAGGCGCCAAAATGTCACTTTTGATAGTAAAGGTTGCAGACCACTGTGCTAGCCACTTGTCAGCTGGGACATTAAAATTAAATACAATGTCAGCCAGAGGGGATTAGAGTTTATGATCGGCATTAAAAACACTAATCGGCAATGGGGATCTTATAGTTTTCCGTGAAAACCGGTTGATACTGATCTGCCTATCAATCTGCACATCTGTCCTCTCGGTGTAGATCAATAAGTTCTGCCTGACTATCCCTTGTGATGGCAATTTCCACTGGAATGGACTTAGAAAACGTGAACAGAGCAGAAGTCTTCAAAAGCCATTGATGTGGGGACATGAAGAAATAACTAAGTATGTTGCCATAGCAGCGGTTTTATCAGAACCTGACATCATTCTTCATTCAAGAGGAGAAAAGAACAGTACTGTTTTTTATTTCTTTGCAAGTGAACCAGCTGCTTGTCTATAAAGCTATACGTAACCTGTCATTGCCACTACAGTGGATGTTATACTGTATATAAACCAGTGTTTGTATTTCTAGCCTATACATGTGAAGGCCACCCTTGTTTATCTGACTGTTTATTGGTGTGGATAAAGCACAAAAAAACCTCTCAGGTTGGAAGGTGATAAGGTAGATGG
This sequence comes from Nerophis lumbriciformis, assembly GCF_033978685.3. Classification (NCBI taxonomy): domain Eukaryota; kingdom Metazoa; phylum Chordata; class Actinopteri; order Syngnathiformes; family Syngnathidae; genus Nerophis; species Nerophis lumbriciformis. The sequence continues at coordinate 24,866,209 of NC_084549.2, forward strand.
AGTTGTCCTCCCAGAGTGCATTGCTCCTACTCAAGAGGCATTGTTTGGGATAGGATCAATCGCAATCCTCTTTGCCCTCGGCCTCCTTGCTCCACTCTGACGTGAGCTTAGTCCTTCAAAGAAGACAAGTGCCTTTCCAGGATAAGCTTCAGAGTACTGCGGAGGAATGTTTCCTTCAGCAGGAGGACGGGGAAAGACACAAGAAAAACTGTCAGGAATGCCTTCAGTTGTGTATAGTCTTGCTTTTAGCATGCTGTTAAAGTTACAGCTGCCCCCTGCGTGTTCAAAGAGCAAGTGCACAACACAATTATTTTTATAACAGCCATAAAATGTTTATGTCTTTTTAACATAGGTCACATTTTTAATTGAGGTGATGCGATCACTGGCTGAGGGCATCTGTTTTAGAGCCAAACACACAAGGAGGTTGTGTATAAACAGAACACTTTCACAATTTGGTGACAAACATTGGAACACGTTTGGAGAACAAAATCACTTAATTCACCAAATAATATATATTTATATATTTTTAAGATCAGATTATCATGTGTTTCTATTTTTTGTTTGTTATTATGTTGACATTACTTTTCATTTTCATTTTCTTTATCACCCCCGTTTTAATAAATGGCCTGATTGTGAAGGCTTTGTTTTTTTTTGTATCAGTAACCCGTTCCAAAAGATCGGACAAAGACCAAAACTGTCACGGCCTGGGCGCATGCCAATGCGCACTCTTCAGTGAGCCCCGCGGAGCACACCTCGGGACACGCCCACAGCCGCTCATCTCCTGCACGCGTCACTCCGGCGGCAGCAAGCAGCTGCTTTCCATTAGCACTCAACGCACCTGTCGCTAATCAGAGGACTGCCTTCAAAAGCCTGCACAACCTGCTATCCGGTGCCAGAACGTAATCATCTGTTGGAGTATCTCTGCCTTCGTTCAAGCTGTGCGTCTCATCTTCTTTGTTGTTCCCCTCTGGAATCCGGACTGCCTCCCTCGATCCTCCACCCCTGCTTGGACATAGACCTGTTGACGCCCCTTTATATTCCCCGACTACCTGCCTGTCTCACAAACATTCGAGCCTGCCTTTCCCCTCCGGGACTACCGCCTCTCGCTCAACACTCCCGGTAACACATAACAGCTAATCTCCACACATAGTCACACACCATACACCCTTTTGGATTTAGTCACACTCCATACCCTTGTTTAATTAATATTATTGTTTATTATATATATATATATATATATATATATATATATATATATATATATATATATATATATATATATATATATATATATACATATATACACATATATATATATATATATATATATGTATATATATATATATATATATATATATATATATATATGTATATATATATATATACATATACATATATATATATATATATATATATATATATGTATGTGTATATATATATATATATATATATATATATATATATATATATTAGTGTATATATATAATAAAACATGGAGCTTAAAACCACACCCCTTTGTCTGTGCCGTCTACTCCTTTTACCACAAACAATGTTTCCCATAGGAATCCATGGAAATCCAATTAATCAGTTTCAGAGAATCAAAAACATTCACACAAAATATTTTATACAGAATAATTGTAGTTTTTCATAAAGAAAACAATGCAGAATACAATGACAAATAAAATTGATTAATGAACTTATAATATCACTTTTACTTGTATTCCACTACTATATGTTTTCTATGATAAGTCAGGGAATGCCTACCTCAGTTATTGACTATCTTAACTTATTGTTGCCATTCAAATACCGTTTTTTTTCCGGACCATAGGGCGCACCGGATTATAAGGCGCACTGCTGATGAGCGGGTCTCTTTAGGTCAATTTTCACACAAAAGGCGCACCAGATTGAAAGGCGCAATAAAGGTTTCATACAATTATTTTTTTTTCTACATTTAAAACACTTCCTTGTGGTCTACATCAGTGTTTTTCAACCTTTTTTGAGCCGAGGCACATTTTTTGCATTAAAAAAATGCGGAGACACACCACCAGCAGAAATCAATAAAAAGCGAAACTCAGTTGATAGTAAAAAGTCGTAGGATATGACTTTAAACCATAACCAAGCATGCATCACTATAGCCCTTGTCTCAAAGTAGGTGTACTGTCACGACCTGTCACATCACACCCTGACTTATTTGGAGTTTTTTGCTGTTTTCCTGTGTGTAGTGTTTTACTTCTAGTCTTGCGCTCCTATTTTGGTGGATTTTCCTGTTTTGTTGGTGTTTTCCTGTATCAGTTTCATGTTGTCCTTTAAACGCTATTACCTGCGTCTGCTTTGTTTTAGCAATCAAGAATATTTCAGTTGTTTTTATCCTTCTTTGTGGGGACATTGTTGATTGTCATGTCATGTTCGGATGTACATTGTGGACGCCGTCTTTGCTCCACATTAAGTCTTTGCTGTCGTCCAGCATTCTGTTTTTGTTTACTTTGTAGCCAGTTCAGTTTTAGTTCCGTTCTGCATAGCCTTCCCTAAGCTTTAATGCCTTTTTCTTAGGGGCACTCACCTTTTATTTTTTTATTATAACCTGCACGCTGCCTCCCGCCGTTTCCGACATCCACAAAGCAATTAGCTACCTGCTGCCACCTACTGATATGGAAGAGTATTACACGGTTACTTTGCCTAGCTCGAGACAGCACCGACACTCAACAACAACACATCATTTGCAGACTATAATTGCTGGTTTGCAAAAAATATTTTGAACCCAAATAGGTGAAATTAGATAATCTGCCACGGCATACCAGACTGTATCTCACGGCACACTAGTGTGCCGCGGCACAGTGGTTGAAAAACACTGGTCTACATAACATGTAATGGTTGTTCTTGGGTCAAACTGTTGCATAGATTATGTTTTACAGACCATCTTCAAACCGCTTTATTCAAGATTCGAGATTCAAGATTGTTTATTGTCATATGCACAGTTAAACAGACAGTTTGAAATACAATGAAAATCTTACTTTGCTAGTCCATCCTTCAACAACTCACACGGTACTTAGCTAAAATAAAAATAAAAATAAAAATAAAAATGTATATACAAGGCACAGTAAGTAACATTACATTATTACACATTCTGATTGACAGTCAACAGCAGTGACGCGCGGTCACTGGAGGCAGGTGAAAATGTAAAAAGAAAAAAAAATAATTAAATTTGTTATATGTATTCAGTGATTATACTATAAAGGTATTTTCCATTTAACTTCACCAGTTTTAGATTATTTTTATTCAAAATAGCTGAATTTTCACATTTGCCGTTCAAATACTGAGAAGAGACGGTGCGGTGATCAGCAGCCAGTTGAGGCACGTCACTGAGTTGTGCCTCAACATGGATTGCGCAATGACTCGGCTAACTGCTGGCCTGCTGTGCAGTGAGACTGTATTGCCATATGAATTATATTATACATTTCCATAGTTTAGTTAGCTGAGGTATATAATCTACAGTGTATTTTGTCAACAACTGTATGTGTGTAAAGTATTTCTTGTGCTGAGCAATCATAAAACTGCTGCGAAGACGCACTGTGTGAGGCTCGCAGTAATCCCGCCTCCTGGTGCCGGTTAATGCACCCCCGCCGCAGAATGCACCCCCCGACGGGAGCGCCACACCTACTAAAGCCCACACCCAAACCCTCCACGTGCAAGACCGAATCCACCCAAAAAAAGTCACTTAACAAGAAGCCAAAAAGTGCAAAAACAACAATGCTCGCGCCGGAGGAGCCGTGAACGACTGCAGGGACACAACATTAGGTACACTTGCAGACTGCAGCACGGATTTCATATTTCATTCATTCACAACTCCTCCAACACGAACACCACTGTTCCCGCACTTATAAGTAAAGGTAAGACCATAATAAGTTTTTTTTAATTAAATGTGCTTTTTTGTGTGCTACAGTTTGTATGTGTTAAGTTAAAGTTAAGTTAAAGTACCAATGATTGTCACACACACACTAGGTGTGGTGAAATTTATCCTCTGCATTTGACCCATCCCCTTGATCACCCTCTGGGAGGTGAGGGGAGCAGTGGGCAGCAGCGGTACCGCGCCTGGGAATCATTTTTGGTGATTTAACCCCCAATTCCAACCCTTGATGCTAAGTGTCAAGCAGGGAAGAATGCTGGTATGAGCTTTTAAACATAACCCGTTAACTGCTGCCAATCAAATGGTGAATAAGATACTCTTTAGGGTTCATATGTTTGTAAATCTGACTGTGATGAAGTCAGTGCCTCACCGTATAAATATGGAGGTGACCTTGGGTCACAGCAGCAGTTAAAGTGTCTTTAGTGATCAAAGGTGAAAAGTGTCTACAGTGATGGTTCACAGTTGGTGGTCATGGTAGTCTTTTGTTCAAAAAGATAAAAGTAAAACTTTATGACCGTCTCTTAAGGATGCACCGTTTTGTGGGCGGTCTTATTTACGTGTCTACACTTTGACTGCGTCGTCCCCCTGTGTTCATTACACCATGTACCAAAGAAAATTGTCTCGAGGTCGGTAAGCGCAACCAGATTTAATCTGTAAATTAGTCAGAATTTGAGAAAATTAAAGGATTTCAAATGCACCTTTTAGGACGGAAAATACGGTAATTAGCAGTTTCTTACCAATATGCAAATATGTGTTTGCTGGACTAGATCCCAGCAGCCACCCAATTGCTCTCCTTGATGTGGATCACATTTATGTATTTGCATAGTGATTTTATGGTCATAAGTCTCACCTCCATAGCTGCAATTTTGTCTTTGTCACAAAAAAGAAAATTGCTCCCGCAGCAGGGACAACTGTATGACATTATGCAATCCAATACACAAGCATAGCAATAACTACTGCGTGGGTGAGGCCCATAATGCTCGATGTATGTCGACAGGCCTTTGTACGATGCTGAGAAATTGAGAAGGATGCTTAGGAGAGCTGGTATTGACTGAGGGATCATTGTATTAGGCTGCATGTATTGTTTAGCTATTCATTTTAGCTGCTTGTGCATCACAATATGTTTCATAGATACAGGACTCATAGCTAGTCAAGTAATATGACAGGGTATTTTGTTAGTGTCAAACATATATTCCAGTTTTACTATACGGACAGTACAGTGTAAAAGTCTTGAGCCACCATTAATTATGTTGTTTTAATTATTGAGAGACTGAACTTATAACTAAATAAAACATATATATAATTTAGTGTACATGTGTTTGTTTGTCTCTGTTTGTTAGTTTGTTCCCAAAGCTAACATTGGCATTAGAATAAATCTGTTAATTAGTCTGCCGGTAAAAAAAAGTAGTGTTCACACTTTAGAGAGCTGTTGCACGAGGTGGATTGACATGAATCATGGCTCCAACACGAGAGATGTCAATTGAAACAAAGGAGAGGATTATCAAACTCCTAGAAGAAGGTAAATGTTGAAAAAGATGCTGCTTGTTCACAGTCAGCTGTGTTTAAAATCTGTGATCAAGTCCAAAAAACACGGGAAGGTTGCAAAAGGCAGGAATACTGGTAGACCACGGAAAAACTTCAAAGCGTCGAGACAGAACACTTAGACTTAGACTTAGACTTCCTTTTTATTGTCATTCAAATTTGAACTTTACAGCACAGATAAGAACAAAATTTCGTTACATAAGCTCATGGTAGTGCAGGATAAAAAAGCAATAAGGTGCATATATAAATAAATAAATATATATAAATATATATATATAAAATAAATAAATATATATAAATAAATAAATAGATTACTGTACAGATAAATATATTGCACTTTTTCACATGCGTCCACGTTTATGGATGTATGTTATATTGTCTTTTTTATTCCAGCGAGTTAATCCATTTTGGGGAGCTTCAATTTTTGTATCCCTTATGTGAGATAAGCATGTGTATTTGTTTCTCTATTAATGTATTCTAACTAGTAAGTAAACGCTAGCAAGAATCAGCTAACAATGCAGGTGATTGGGATTAGATCGAGTCCGCCTATAAAGCGTTGTAAAACCTAAAAGAAATATCTAAAAACTTCCATTAACGTTTTAAATGCATGCTGTAAGTATATATTGTATGTAATGTAGTAACAGGCACATTCATAAAAACATATAATATTTACGTATTTTGGTCATTTTAAGCATACGGAGTCGCATTATCTTCACAGATGCATCACACATCACAACATTCGCAATTTCCTCTAACATGAACTACTACTACTAATCATGGCAGACTTCATGTGAGCCAAAAACGACTACTTTGGGACAAATAATGATCCAAAACCTTATATTTTTGAGCCTGAATATTCTGAGGCTGAACTGCAAGTTTTAGAAGATGAGTGATAAACGGATCCAGTTCTAATGAAACACTAAGCATCATGTAGTAGTACTGTGCTAAAGTGCTAAATAGGGTTGTACAGTATACCGGTACTAATAAAGTACTGCGGTACTAATTAATTAAAAATGGTATCATATTGCTTTTGAAAAATACCAGTACTTTTTTTTTCCAAATGACATGATGTGCGTCGCAGTGACAATGCTGGTATACAAGCCGTTCGTCAACACATGCACACACACTGTCACACAGCACTTACAAGCAGAAACAGTGTGAAGACCAAAGACGTAGAATTGACGTATTTTGGCTGTAAACCAAACGATAAAGGTGGAGCTATAAACCTGGCGCGCTGCTCTGTAAGCGGTGCTTTAAAACATAGCAGCTAACGTTTCTCCGTAGTGTTTTAGCTCCTTTTTAAATCACTAATCCTCGTCACCATGGCGACAAATAAAGTAAGTTTCTTACAAATATCATCCCCGCAGGACGAGGAATAGCTAAACATGCTTCACTACACACCGTAGGAGGATACAATAGCTAACCGCTAACAGTAAGCTAGCTCTATTCAATGTAAACAAAATACTAACTGGGGGACGGTGTGGCTCGGGTGGTAGAGCGGCCGTGCCAACAACTTGAGGGTTCCTGGTTCGATCCCAGCTTCCGCCATTCTAGTCACACAATAGTGTCAAGTGCTTTGAGTACCTTGAAGGTAAAAAAGTGCTATATAAATGTATTCCGTTTACCATTCACTACACAGCTATTGACTGTAACGATATCTAGTCGATACTACCATGATTAAAAGAAGATTTTTTTTATCACCACAACATTTTTTTATTTTTTTTAAAATTTGTATTATGTTATTATATTATGGAGTCTTGTTCACGAGTGGGGGAAGAGTGGATCGTGAGATCGACAGGCGGATCGGTGCGGCGTCTTCAGTAATGCGGACGCTGTATCGATCCGTTGTGGTGAAGAAGGAGCTGAGCCGGAAGGCAAAGCTCTCGATTTACCGGTCGATCTACGTTCCCATCCTCACCTATGGTCATGAGCTTTGGGTCATGACCGAAAGGACAAGATCACGGGTACAAGCGGCCGAAATGAGTTTCCTCCGCCGAGTGGCGGGGCTCTCCCTTAGAGAGATAGGTGTTTGTGCGGGTTTGGGTTGGGGTGGGGGGCCTTTCGGTTGGGGGGGGGGGGTGTTGGTGTCTCTTGTTTGCGTGTTGACGTTCGGGCTGACTGGCGGGCTAGCGCCGGCTGGTCTCCGTGGTCCTGGTGGCGTGTGGTTGCTGGTCGCAGTTTTTTTTTTGATCGCTTTGATTTGATTGGCTGGTGCTGGCTGTCTGGGGTTATTGCGGCTGCTGTTTCTGCTGCCGTTTGTTTGTGGTGTGGGCGCCCGTGGCTGCTGGGTCTGGTGCAGGGGTGTGGCTGATGTTGTGACTGGTGGCAGCGCGCGCGCGTGATGGCTGTCGGGGCTGACGAACTGTGTATATGTATGTATATGTGTGTGTATGTATGTATGTATATATATGTGTATGTGTACATATGTGTATGTATATGTATATATGTGTATGTGTGGGTATGTATACATGTATGTGTGTATGTGTATGTATATATATATGTATGTATGTATGTATGTATATTTCTGGGGGTACGCTCTGGGCCTGCCTGTCAGACGGGGTCGACGCCTCATGCTACTGCATCCGAACTGCGTGTCTGGAGCTCCTGGGTCCCGCTGTCCATCCCTTCCGGGTGCCCGTCTTGGTTGGGGCCTGTTGGGCCTAGTCCCTGCGTCTATTGTGGTAGCTTGGTGCTGCAAGGTATTCCGAGGTGCTGCGAGTCGGCCAGTTGCTGGGGTAGTGACCTTGTTTGTCAGCATGTCTGTGATCTTCTTTTAATTCTTTTTTTTTTAAATTAATTAATTTATTTATTTTTTAATATATTTTATTAATATTATTTTTTAAATTTTTCCCCTCCTCAGGGGGGGGGGTTCGGCGGGGCGGTTGCTGGTTGTTCCATCTCCATCGTTGGGGTCCCTGCGGGTGGGGTGGGTGGTTCCCGTGGCCCTGTGCCTGGGTGGTCCTGCGGCGGCCGATTTGGGTGGGGTGGCCGGGGGCTGGCCTCGCCGCGCTCTCCGGGGGTGGGGGGTGGGCTCGTGGGGGCCCGGTTGCCGGTGGGGCGGGGGCGGTCTTCCCGTCCGGTTGCGGGGAGTCTCTGGGTCCCTCGGGCGGGGCGTCTCGCCTTTCTGCCCGTGTGGGGTGTGGTCTCTCGCTGGCTTGGGGTCTGGCTGTCCCCTGCTTTTCTCGTGCCCTGTCCTCTGCCGGGTGCGTCTGTCTGCGGCCTGCTGCTGGCCCTTGTGGGCGGTACGGTGGGCCGGGCTCTGGGGTTCCTGTCGCTGGCCGGCTTGGCTGCGTGGGGGCGGTGGTCCCTGGTTCCCTGGGCACCACGCCTCCTGTTTGTGGGTTGGGCTCTCGGGGGTGATGGGGCCGTGCTCTGGCTCCCACGCACTCTGGGAGTCGAATGTATTGTACATGCAAATTCACATATGCTCACATACGTACATAGGTACCTACGCTCCCACATACATACACAAATACAGTACATATTTACCTACCTAATGTTCGTACATCCACACGCACATTCAATATACAAACATACACATACACATACTGTACATATACATTCACTGTACAAACACATATACACATTCTGTACATATACATTCATTGTACAAACACATATACACATTCTGTACATATACAAGTACATATGCATACTTACACTCATGCACATAATCACGTTTCATCAAACATATATTAACGTTGTTGCCCTAGGGTAAACTGGGTGTAACACATGGCACACTGACAAAGCTTAACCTATTGTGACTATAACAATCTACAAGGTTAATGTAGGTTGCTTCTCTTTCTCCCCCTCCATTTTTCTGCATTCTTTCGTATCTCAAGTTATCATTACGTATATGTATTGTTGCATTTAAACAACTGTATTGTTGATAATAAAGGTAAATTATTGGTATTGTTCATTATCAATAGCGCTATTTCTATTGGTATTTGTATTGATCCATTTGTAGTGTAATAATGCTCATTGTCATTTCTGTATTATTTTTTATTTTTCGCTAACTGCTTATTTGCTATTACTTTTACCATCATATTTGTACATGTCATATTTGCTGATGTTGCTCTATTGTTGTTGTTGTTGTTGTTTGCTGTTGTTGTTTTTGTCTCTCTGTCTAATCCCCCTCTTGTCCCCACAATTTCCCCCTCTGTCTTCTTTTTTTTTCTCTTTCTATCCCCTCCTGCTCCGGCCCGGCTGCACTAAATGATAATATAAATACATTTAATAAAGTCAAATACAAATAAGGCAACAAGAGAAGTATCCTACACTCCTCTTTTGTAAAGTAAATCTGAACAGCCGACATGGGCATCTACATCAACTATATGATTTGCCTGAGAAGCTGGACAGGACACAAAAAAAAAAAAAAAAAAAAAAAAAAAAAAAAAAAAAAAGAGATAAGGTGAGAAGCTCTGTCATTCGGGGGGAGCTCAAAGTAAAGCCGCTGCTCCTCCACATCGAGAGGAGCCAGATGAGGTGGTTCGGGCATCTGGTCAGGATGCCACCCGAACGCCTCCCTAGGAAGGTGTTTCGGGCACGTCCGACCGGTAGGAGGCCACGGGGAAGACTCAGGACACGCTGGGAAGACTATCTCTCCCGGCTGGCCTGGGAACGCCTCGGGATCCCCCGGGAGGAGCTGGACGAAGTGGCTGGGGAGAGGGAAGTCTGGGCTCCCCTGCTTAAGCTGCTGCCCCCGCGACCCGACCTCGGATAAGCGGAAGAAGATGGACGGATGGATGGTATTATGTTTATAAACTCAGAAAATACTTCCCTGGATACAGTAGGACTTTAAATATGACCAATGTATGATCCTGTAACGACTTGGTATCGGATCGATACCCAAATTTGTGGTATCACCCAAAATTTATGTAAAGTATCACAAAACAGAAGAATAAGTGCATAATACATTTTAACAGAAGTGTAAATTGAACATGTTAAAACAGAAAATAAGAAGATATTAACAGTAAATTAGCAAATATATTACTAATCCATTTTCTACCGCTTGTCCCACATAATTTTGACAAAATAATAGAATGATAAATGACACACTATGTTACTACATATGTCAGCAGCTAAATTAGGAACCTTTGTTTGTTTACTTAGTACTAAAAGAGAAGTTGTTCATTATCTTATTTTATGCCAAAATTGTTATTTGATTGCAATAAGAAATATATGTTTAATGTAGCATAAGATCTTTTGTTAAAAAGAAGCCAATAATGCAATTTCTTGTGGTCCCTTTTCTTTGGAAAAGTATCGAAAAGTATTGAAATACATTTTGGTACTGGTACAACCCCAGTGCTAAACAAGAAATACAAACTACAAACATAATAAAAAAAATCACTTACTGTACAATGTCTTTTCTCAGCGGGATGCCGATTGATGGATTATTCATATTTTCCTGTTAATATGAAGAAGGTGGGCACAAACTATCGTGTTTTCATGTCTTTCTCGCGATCTCCGGGTTTAATTTGAATATCAAAGTTGACCAACTTCTCGGTTTATGGCCACAACCTTCTGTCCAGGTGAAATGCTTGATATATAATGTAGTACATACGTTCACCAACTCAGAGGCAATATTAAAAAAATATCCGTAATACTTGCTTAATTTTAGGGTCACGGCATGTAAATGCAGTGTTGCTGGCAGTTTAGGATGTTTTTAAAGGCTTTATAGATGACATAATTGTTAGCCACCTTGAACTTTCTAAATTTGACAAACTAAAAAAGCATAAAAAGAGTAAAACATGTGTTGTTGTCTTACATAGGGATTGGGAATGATTGGCCAAGTTCCAAAAAAAAGCAGTTCCCCTTTAAAGCAATGTGTCTTAAAACAGAAAATGTATAAGAAACAAATTAATAACTGAAATTAACTGCCTAAAGGAAATGAGATTTAAATACAGAAAAGCTAAACGAAAGTCATCATTAAAAGTTGAACAAAAAAAACAAGGTTAAGGAAAAGCAATTGCGGACCACGGATGACTGGATGAAAGTCATATTCAGTGATGAACTTTTGTTTGGCGCCGTGCCAATGAAATTTATGAAGACGACTGCCTGAAGAAAACGTGCAAATGTCCACAGTCATTGATGATATGAGGCTGCATGTCAGGTAATGGCACTAAAGATGGCTGTCATTACATCTTCAATGAATACACAAGTTCACATTGACATTTTTGACATTTTTCTTATTGTATCAATGGAAAGGATGTTTGGGGATGATGACATCATGTTTCAAGATGATAATGCTTCTTACCATAGAGCAAAAACTGTAACAAAAAAAAACTTTCCTTGAAGAAAGACATAAAGTCAATGTCATGGTCTTCAAATATTTGGAATTTCAATCCAATGAATAGTCTGTGGTGGAAATGGAAGAAAATAGTCCATGACAAAAGTCCAATATGCAAAGCTGATCTGACAACAGCAATCAGAGAAAGTTGGAGCAAGATCGATGAAGAGTACTTTGTCACTCGTTAACTCCAGAGAATGCAAGCTGTTATAAAAGCCAGAAGCGGTGCAAAAAAAACAAAAAAAACAAAAAAAAAACGCTCCACACAAGTACTACTGGTGTTTTTGTTTGTTTTTCATGATTCCATATTTTCCTCGGAATTAAGTTATAAAAAAAAAGCCAGAAATTTGCCATTTGAAATGACTGTAGTTTGTGTCATGTCTGTATTCAGCTTTTTATTTTTTTTAATTTTTTACAAAAATAAACAACTGAATGAAATGTACCGTATTTTTTGGACTATAAGTCGCAGTTTTTTTCATAGTTTGGCCGGGGGTGCGACTTATACTCAGGAGCGACTTATGTGTGAAATTATTAACACATTAGCGTAAAATATCAAATATTTTATTTTGCTCATTCACGTAAGAGACTAGACGTATAAGATTTCATGGGATTTAGCGATTAGGAGTGACAGATTGTTTGGTAAACGTATAGCATGTTCTATAGGTTATAGTTATTTGAATGACTCTTACCATAATATGCTACGTTAACATACCAGGCACGTTCTCAGTTGGTTATTTATGCCTCATATAACGTACACTTATTCAGCCTGTTGTTCACTATTCTTTATTTATTTTAAATTGCCTTTCAAATGTCTATTCTTGGTGTTGGGTTTTATTTTTCCCCAAAAAATATGACTTATATATGTTTTTTTCCTTCTTTATTATGCATTTTCGGCCGGTGCGACTTATACTCCGGTGCGACTTATACTCCGGTGCGACTTATACTCCGAAAAATACGGTACATCCTCAAAGACTGGTGATTCAATACTTTTTGCCAGAGGTTGAAGTATTCTATGTTCAACTTTTTTTTTTTTTGCAAGCCCTTTGGACCATGTTTGGAGGTTGTGTGAAGGCTGAAGACCTTGAATGCCCAATAAAAGGTGTTTTCACAGGATTTTAGTGGGAAGAAAGTTGTTCAAAGAAAAAAAATGTTTTTCTCATAGATCTTGTAAGAAATACATATCAATGATTATGTTACTTTTAGGGGCATTGGAGTTTTATTATCATTCTTTTTTTTTTTTTTTAACCATTGCTTGTTTTTTAATGACCCAAATGTGACCTATTGTACATATTAGTCCAACCATATTTAACCTTCAGGGGACAAAGACGGACGTTTTTGTTGTTTCTTAATTTTTTGCTGTATTTCTGGCCATAATTCTTGTTGTGTTGGTCCATTATACATGGTTTTGCTCAGGAAGTTTTTTTTATTTATTTTAAATCGTAAAATGTCAATGCCTTGCATACACTGGCAGTTATCCGACAATAGCCCAAAGCCAAACAGGAGCCAACACAGCCCCTTTTTTTTAATGGCATATTAACATTTTTAATTGTTTTTTTTTTTTAATTTTTTACGTTTTTGCTTTCAATTAAATACAAACATCTTATGCCTTAAACAAAAATACCAAACGTGTCATGCTTTTTTAACCCCTTCAAGGCCATTTAATCAAATGATGTCACATTGTCATTTAGTATGTATTTGCATGACATCCATCCATCCATCCATCCATCTTCTTCCGCTTATCCGAGGTCGGGTCGCGGGGGAGCAGCCTAAGCAGGGAAGCCCAGACTTCCCTCTCCCCAGCCACTTCGTCCAGCTCTTCCTGTGGGACCCTGAGGCGTTCCCAGGCCAGCCGGGAGACATAGTCTTCCCAACGTGTCCTGGGTCTTCCCCGTGACCAATGTTCCCTCTAATTGTTCAAACACAAAAACTCCCTGAGCATTGAGTGGAGCACATGTGAGCAACATCACACGTGGCAATACCAGCAGCACACCTGTCTCAAACCAATCGTTTATAATAACACTCAAATGAGAGGAGTCATTTTCATGAGATTACTTTGCAATATTAGTGATTTGGCCCACTTGTAATGAAAATAAAATAAATCTTGTTTTTCATAAGCTATGGATTAGTATTGCACAATATGTCTGGGTGGGGGTCCTGCTTTGGAAATCATTTGTACCCCTTTCAGAGATCACATTTAGTTGCCCTTAAATATCCTCATGTTGCACAATGAAATGTAAGAATAGGATGAAGTGTGCATTCCTGTAACTTTCTCTAGTAACAGCATTCCATGATTAATATCAATAAATTAACGTTAATAATAAATGACAGTAGAATAAGCACACGTATGACTGCGGAGTCATAGTGTAACTTTGTGTGGTGTTTGAGTTGTCCGACTTTTTGTGTGGCCATAAACGCACCAGTGGCTTAGTGGTATGCCTGTTGGTGACAGATGACAAGTAGCTTTTGGCCTGGTTTGTACGGCAGAAAATGACTAGTTTTTCAAGATAGAAGTTTTTTACTCATGTTTTTGGTGTGGTTATGGCCGAATATAAACAGTTTTGCTCAATAAAGTGATCGATATAATTCCTGTCCTCGAAGCATCTCGATAAACCAGTGGTTCTTAACCTGGATTCGATCCAAGGGGTTCGGCAGAGCCTCCGCCGCGGGGGTCAAGACACGCCCGACTCATCGTGTAATAAAAACTTCTCCCTGTTGGCGTATTATGCATACCTCCAAACAATGTTCCCTCTAATTTTCCAGATAAAACGCAAAAACTCCTTGAGCATTCATGTGAGCGACGTCAGATGTGCACATGCACTGTGGTCACACCTGCAGCACACCTGTCCCAAACCTGACTAAATAACAAGTTCAATGTTTTATTATTGTAATCAAATGACAGAGTCATTTCCATTAGATTATTTTCTAATATAAGTGCTTTGGCCCACTTACAATGACTATAACATATTGTTTTTCATGAGCTGTGTACTAGTATTATATGTCTGGGTGGGGGTCCTGCTTTGGAAATAATGTGTACCCCTTTCAGATATCGCATTTAGTGCCCACTAAAACATTCACATGTTGCACAATGAGATGTAAACATGGGATCATGTTTACATGTGTACATTCCTGTAACTTTCTGTTTGTAAAATATAACTTTATTAGTATTTCTTTAATATAACAACATAATTTTATGATTACGGTTCGGGTTCAGTGAATGCGCATATGAAACTGGTGGGGTTTGGTTGCTCCAACAAGGTTAAGAACCACTTCGATAGGCGTTACAATAATTCAACGGTGTTCAATTGAACGGTGTTGACGAACACCGTTAGGGCCGCTTGTTGTCACTGTCACTCAGAGTTGCATTGCAAAATTACACAGAATAAATTTGTTTATTTTGTTTAGAATTCAGATGGGATTTGATTTGGTGCGTGGCATATATTTGCTGTGCGCAGAGGACGCTTGAGCAGTGCGCAATTGCGCAGGTGCGCACCTTAGAGGGAACGTTGCCCGTGACCTCCTACAGGTCGGACGTGCCCTAAACACCTTCCTAGGAAGGCGTTCGGGTGGCATCCTGACCAGATGCCCGAACCACCTCATCTGGCTCCTCTCGATATGGAGGAGCAGCGGCTTTACTTTGAGCTCCTTCCGGATGGCAGAGCTTCTCACCCTATCTCTAAGGGAGATATGGTGAGGAAACTCATTTAGGCCACTTGTACCCGTGATCTTGTCCTTTCGGTCATAACCCAAAGCTCATGACCATAGGTGAGGATGGGAACTTAGATCGACCGATAAATTGAGAGCTTTGCCTTCCGGCTCAGCTTCTTCTTCACCACAACGGAACAATACAGCGTCCACATTACTGAAGACGCCGCACCGATCCGCCTGTCGATCTCACCATCCACTCTTCCCTCACTCGTGAACAAGACTCCGAGGTACTTAAACTCCTCCACTTGGGGCAAGATCTCCTCCCCACCCGAAGATGGCAGTCCACCCTTTTTAAGGACGAGAACCATGGACTCGGACTTGGAGGTGCTGATTCCCATCCCAGTCGCTTCACACTCGGCTGCGAACCGAACCAGTGAGAGCTGAAGATCCTGGCCAGATGAAGCCATCAGGACCACATCATCTGCAAAAAGCAGAGACCTAATCCTGCAGCCACCAAACCGGATCCCCTCAACGCCCTGACTGCGCCTAGAGGTTTAAACCTCCATCCATCCATTTCCTACCGCTTGTCCCTTTTTGGGGTCGCGGGGGATGCTGGAGCCTATCTCAGCTGCATTCGAGCGGAAGGCGGGGTACACCCTGGACAAGTCGCCACCTCATCGCGGGGCCAACACAGATAGACAGACAACATTCACACTCACATTCACACACTAGGGCCAATTTAGTGCTGCCAATCAACCTAAACCTAAAGTTTAAAATAAACATTTGTAAGAACATTACATGTTTGAGGACTGATGTTTATTAAGAGATTTGAGCACAAAAAGAAAGAAAAAAAAAAAAATTCATGTTTTTACGCCCTTTTCAGAAACTTAAGGACTTATATGTCCAGTTCGGCTTTCAAGATAATTGAAATACATACGCTCTCTCTGTTTACTGTTTTACTTTCTTGTTTTCCTTTTTATGTCACTTATTTCACTACCTGTTTAATCCACCACTCTCTTCTTTTCTTTTTATTTTGTGTTTTTTGTTTTGTTTTTCTCTTTCTATTTCTCCACTTGTTGTGTGTCCCCTTGTCAATTCACAGCTAATACATGCACAACTATACACACTCTGCACACCTAAATATATGCATGATAGGCTTACATTTAGATACAGACATGCATTATTAAAGTACACACATACATCCACACACTTACTTACAGTCTAGTTTAGTATGTCCACTATACAGTTTGTCACTTGGAATGTGCGTGGGGTCGGGTCCAAGGAAAAAATATAAAAATTCTTAATCATTTGAAGAGCATGCATGCAGACATTGCTTTACTACAAGAGACTCACCTCTCCAAGTCCGGTACCTCAAAACTGCATTCATCGCATACCCACACACATACTTTGCTAGTTACAACTCCAAACAGAGTGGCGTAGCCATTCTCATTAGTAGAAAGGTAAACTTTACATTCCATAACTCCATTACTGACATAGAGGGACGATACATCATTCTTAATATTTCTGTTGACGGGAGAAACTTATGTATCGCCAACATTTATGGTCCAAATGTTGATGACCCCTCCTTTTTTCATACTTTCTTCTCTTCACTTTCTCCTCACTCAAATCACTGCTTGATTCTAGAAGGGGACCTCAACTTAGTATTTAAAGGCCTACTGAAATTATTTTTTTTATTTAAACGGGGATAGCAGATCCATTTTATGTGTCATACTTGATCATTTCGCGATATTGCCATATTTTTGCTGAAAGGATTTAGTATAGAACAACGACGATAAAGTTCGCAACTTTTGGTCGCTGATAAAAAAAAGCCTTGCCTGTACCGGAAGTAGCGTGACGTCACAAGTTGAAAGTCTCCTCACATTTCCCCATTGTTTACACCAGCAGCGAGAGCGATTGGGACCGAGAAAGCGACAATTACCCCATTAATTTGAGCCAGGATGAAAGATTCGTGGATGAGGAACGTGAGAGTGAAGGACTAGAGTGCAGTGCAGGACGCATCTTTTTTCGCTCTGACCGTAACTTAGGTACAAGGGCTCATTGGATTCCACACTCTCTCCTTTTTCTATTGTGGATCACGGATTTGTATTTTAAAACACCTCGGATACTATATCTTCTTGAAAATGAGAGTCGAGAACGCGAAATGGACATTCACAGTGACTTTTATCTCCACGACAATACATCGGTGAAGCACTTTAGCTATGGAGCTAACGTGATAGCATCGGGCTTAACTGCAGATAGAAACAAAATAAATAAACCCCTGACTGGAGGGATAGACAGAAAATCAACAATACTATTAAACCATGGACCTGTAACTACACGGTTAATGCTTTCCAGCCTGGCGAAGCTTAACAATGCTGTTGCTAACGACGCCATTGAATCTAACTTAGCTACGGACCTCGACAGAGCTATGATAAAAACATTAGCTCTCCACCTACGCCAACCCTCATCTGCTCATCAACACCGAAGCTCACCTGCGTTCCAGCGATCGACGGAGCGACGAAGGACTTCACCCGATCATCAATGCGGTCGGCGGCGAGCGTTGGATAGCGCGTCTGCTATCCAAGTCAAAGTCCTCCTGGTTGTGTTGCTGTAGCCAGACGCTAATACACCGATCGCATCTACAGCTTTCTTCTTTGCAGTCTCCATTGTTCATTAAACAAATTGCAAAAGATTCACCAACACAGATGTCCAGAATACTGTGGAATTTTGCGATGAAAACTGAGCTTTTTGTATTGGATACAATGGCGTCCCAATACCTCCGTTTCAACCATCGACGTCACGCGCATACGTCATCATACCTAGACGTTTTCAACCGGAAGTTTCCCAGGAAATTTAAAATTGCACTTTATAAGTTAACCCGGCTGTATTGGCATGTGTTGCAATGTTAAGATTTCATCATTGATATATAAACTATCAGACTGCGTGGTCGGTAGTAGTGGGTTTCAGTAGGCCTTTAATCCAAATATAGATCGGTCCAGATTGACTGGGAGTCACCGTGAGTCTCAGTCAGTGGTAATACTTAAGCAAAATATGAACGATTATGGTCTTTGCAATGCCTGGCGTTCTTATCACCGCACTCTTAGGTAATACACTTATGTTTCCCCAGTTCACCACTCATTCTCTCGCATTAATTACTTTTTAACTAGTAGCTCAATTTTATCTGACATCTCAAACATTCACATCCATCCTATCATCATCAGTGACCATGCACCTGTCTCACTCTCCCTCACTAACAAAACTATCACTGCACCTATAAAACAATGGAGATTTAATACATCATTACTAAAGGACCCAGACTTCCTAAACTATTTTGAGAAAGAATGGAAAGATTTTTTAGATTTGAATGATCAACCAGAAATCACAGCGTGCGTTCTCTGGGAGACGGCGAAAGTAGTTATGCGAGGAAAAATTATTTCTTATTCATCATACAAGAAAAAAAAGGAACGTTTATTAGAGCAGGAACTTGAAAATGAAATAAAAATATTAGAAATAGCTTATGCGAACTCGCAAAATGAACACACTCTGAACAAACTGAGAAAACTCAAATTAGATTTAAGAGAAATAATTGATAAGAAAAGTCAATTCCTGCTCTAGAGGTTACGCTTAGAAAAATTTGAACATGCAAATATTTGGCTAACCAACTAAAATTAAACAAAGAAAAAAACTCTAAACCATCCATTATGGATTCAGCTGGGAACATTATGCACGTTCCTGTAGAAATTAACTCCATCTTTAGACTTTTACAGAAACTTGTTTTCACCCCAGAGTGACCCATCTCTTTCAGACATTGAGACATTTCTCAATGGTATAGACTTACCTAAATTAAATACAAGGCAGGTATCAAATTTAGATCTTGCTATTTCTGTAGATGAACTTCACGATGCTCTTCAACAGATGCCAAACAATAAAGCACCAGGGCCTGATGGGTTCCCTGTGGAGTTCTACAAAACAATCTGGTCACTGCAAGCTCCGATATTTACAAAATGGCTTTAGAGATTAAAGAAAACTCATTCCTTCCTCCAAATATGAACTCTGCCACGATCAGTCTCTTGCTAAAACTTGGTAAAGACCCAACACTTCCATCCAGTTACCGGCCAATCTCCCTGATTAATGCTGATCTTAAAATTATCTGCTAAGTATTAGCTCAAAGATTAGGAAAAGTCAATCCATATATAGTATATCTTGATCAAACAGGTTTAATCAAAGAGAGACAATCGTCTAACAATGTTTGCCATCGACTCAATGTGATAGACTATTCTGTTATTCATAATCTAAAAACAGCTGTTGTTTCATTAGATGCTGAAAAAGCATTTGATAGAGTGAATTGGAATTTTCCTCTAGCTACTCTACAGAAATTTGGATTTGGAGACTCATTTATAGCATGGATCAAGGTCCTATATAGTTTCCCTACAGCTTCGGTTGTAACGAACAGCCAAATCTCCCTAAGGTTTAATCTTATGAGGGGCACAAGGCAAGGGTGTCCACTTTCTCCGTCACTCTTTGCTGCATTTATTGACCCTCTTGCAACCGCAATTCGACAGCATGCAACTATTAAAGGCATCCATACCGCAACCGTTCATTATAAAATAAGCCGTTATGCTGATGATTGATAACTTTTCAGACAAAATCCACATTCTTCTCTTCAAGATACAATCTCACTCATCAATAAATTCAGTTCTATTTCAGATTACTCCATCAACTGGTCCAAATCTACAAACCCTGTTTCCATATGAGTTGGGAAATTGTGTTAGATATAAATATAAATGGAATGCAATGATTTGCAAATCATTTTCAACCCATATTCAGTTGAATATGCTACAAAGACAACATATTTGATGTTCAAACTGACAAACCTTTTTTTTTTTGCAAATAATCATTAACTTTAGAATTTGATGCCAGCAACACGTGACAAAGAAGTTGGGAAAGGTGACAATAAATACTGATAAAGTTGAGGAATGCTCATCAAACACTTATTTAGAACATCCCACAGGTGAACAGGCAAATTGGGAACAGGTGGGTGCCATGATTGGGTATAAAAGTAGATTCCATGAAATACTCAATCATTCACAAACAAGGATGGGGCGAGGGTCACCACTTTGTCAACAAATGCGTGAGCAAATTGTTGAACAGTTTAAGACAAACCTTTCTCAACCAGCTATTGCAAGGAATTTAGTGATTTCACCATCTACGGTCCGTAATATCATCAAAGGGTTCAGAGAATCTGGAGAAATCACTGCACGTAAGCAGCTAAGCCCGTGACCTTCGATCCCTCAGGCTGTACTGCATCAACAAGCGACATCAGTGTGTCAAGGATATCACCACATCAGCTCAGGAACACTTCAGAAACCCACTGTCAGTAACTACAGTTGGTCGCTACATCTTTAAGTGCAAGTTAAAACTGTCCTATGCAAGGCGGAAGCCGTTTATCAACAACACCCAGAAACGCCGTCGGCTTCGCTGGGCCTGAGCTCATCTAAGATGGACTGATACAAAGTGGAAAAGTGTGCTGTGGTCTGACGAGTCCACATTTCAAATTGTTTTTTGAAACTGTGGACGTCGTGTCCTCTGGACCAAAGGGGAAAAGAACCATCCGGATTGTTATAGGCGCAAAGTTGAAAAGCCAGCATCTGTGATGGTATGGGGGTGTATTAGTGCCCAAGACATGGGTAACTTACACATCTGTGAAGGCGCCATTAATGCTGAAAGGTATATACAGGTTTTGGAGCAACATATGTTGTCATCCAAGCAACGTTACCATGGACGCCCCTGCTTATTTCAGCAAAACAATGCCAAGCCACATGTTACATCAACGTGGTTTCATAGTAAAAGAGTGCGGGTACTAGACTGGCCTGCCTGTAGTCCAGACCTGTCTCCCATTGAAAATGTGTGGCGCATTATGAAGCCTAAAATACCACAACGGAGACCCCCGGACTGTTGAACAATTTAAGCTGTACATCAAGCAAGAATGGGAAAGAATTCCACCTGAGAAGCTTAAAAAGTGTGTCTCCTCAGTTTCCAAACGTTTACTGAGTGTTGTTAAAAGAAAAGGCCATGTAACACAGTGGTGAACACGCCCTTTCCCAACTACTTTGGCACGTGTTGCAGCCATGAAATTCTAAGTTAATTATTATTTGCAAAAAAAAAATAAAGTTTATGAGTTTGAACATCAAATATCTTGTCTTTGTAGTGCATTCAACTGAATATGGGTTGAAAAGGATTTGCAAATCATTGTATTCCGTTTATATTTACATCTAACACAATTTCCCAACTCATATGGAAACGGGGTTTGTACACCGTTACCAATTAATTTTGACTTTCAGAGCACTTCATCGATTCCACTGCATAAAGGGAACTTTAAATACCTGGAATTCAATATTTCCTCCACATTGTCAGATCTGAATGGCTTGAATTACTCCCCAATCTTAAAATCGATTGAGGATGATCTGGTGCGTTGGAAAACACTGCCCATCTCACTTATGGGAAGGGTTTCTACCGTGAAAATGATGGTCTTGCCTAGGGTTAATTATCTCTTTTCAATGATTCCAACCAAACCTTCTCAAATCTGGTTTAAATCGCTAGACCCACACATCAATCAGTTTCTTTGGAAGAGTAAACCAGCACGAATCAGCCTTAAAATTTTACAAAAACCCAAAGAATATGGGGGTCTAGAACTCCCAAACTTTTCCTATTACTTCCTTGCAAATAAACTACAATATGTATTAAAATGGATCAATCCCACTTCATTAGATGATTTATGGTTAGAAATTGAACAATCACTCAGCCAGGAGATCCCAATTTCTAACTTGCCCTTTATTAGCCAAATTTTCCGAAAACACAACTACTTTAAAGTATTAATATACGCACTACCTTAACAGTTTGGTGGGAATTTTTGAAAATAACCGGGTCCCCGCTCACTCCCTGCCAATTTACGCCTATTTGGAAAAATCCAGATTTTTTGTTTAACAAGAAACCATTGAACTTTCCAACATGGTATGATAAGGGAGTCAGATGCTTAGGGGATATCATCAATGGAAACAGTGTTATCTCTTTTAAAAGTTTAATAACACAATATGCAATAAATGCTAACAAATTCCTAGAATATATACAAATCAAATCTGTAATCAGCGCAAGATTCAACAAAACAACATGGGAAAGTAATCTCACGACCGTTAAATTCTTCAAAACATCTGCCCCCGAAGCTTTATCCAAATGATATGCTCTCTTATCAAAAATAGATAACACAATAGGTATCCCAACTTCCAAATGGCACTCAGACGTATCCACAAGCTGTGACCCAGAATTCTGGAAACAAATATGCCTCAATACTTCTCGTTTGGTTAAGAATCCAAATTTACGACTGATTCAGCTCAAAATACTTTACAGAATACATTATACCGGTCTAAGAATGTATAAAAAGGGACTCTAACATTTGTGTACACTGCTCAGATAATAACGTAGATAACTACTTACATTCGATGTGGTCCTGTGCTCCCGTGAATAGCTTTTGGCGTGGAGTGTGCGAGAACCTGTCATTAGCGTTAGAGATTCCTATTCCCATCTCCCCCGCACTCTGCCTGTTGGGTGATCTCTCCGCAACTGATCTTGATACAAACAAAACATACCTCCTTATAAATACATTAGGCATCGCCAAGAAAACTATTCTCATGAATTGGAAATCAAAAAATAATCTATGTATAAACCTTTACTCTAGTTATAGAGAGAATGTCTGCTGAATCAAAACAACAACTGACAGAATTCCGATCTCTTTGGGCACCGCTAATTAATTTCCTGACCTGACTCCCATGGGGGCCAGGGCTGGGGCTCTGCCCCTAGGGTCTTGCTCCGTGGGTGGGGGATCCTGGGTGCCGGGGGAGCCGTATGCCGCGGGGTCGGGTGGGCCTGGGGTGTGTTCCCTGGTTCCGGCCTGGCGGGCCGATCCTTGGGTGGTCTAGCGGTCAGGGGTGGATGGGGGTTCCTGGGCGGGGGTTGGGGTGTGGGTGGGGCTGTGGGCGGCTGCCTTGGGTCGGGTGGGGGGCTGTCCCTCTCGTGGGTGGTTGGGCGGGGGGTTGCGCCCGGGGGAATGGGGGGCTTGCCGCTGTCGGGCGAGGGTCGGCTCGTGCCCCTCTGGCATCGGGTCTCCTTGGGCTTCCTCCTTCCCCTGGGGCGTGGGGCGGGGTCTGCCCTGGGTGGTCCTGCGCTGCGGCTGTGCGGGCCCGCCTGGTGCCGGGTTGGGGGGGCTGCTTTCCTCCCTTGTTGGGGCCCCGGCGGTGCTGCCCAACTTCCCTGCGAAAGCCCCCCTCCTGTGTTTTTCTCCGCCCTTATTTATTTTATTTTTTTTAATGATCTATTTTATAAATGTTATTTTATTTTTATTTTTTTATTATATGTGTGCATATATGGGTGTGCGTGTATGGGTGTGTGTACGTTTATATATATATATATATATATATATACTGTATATATATATATATATATATATATATATATATATATATATATATATATATACTGTATATATATACTGTATATATATATATATATATATATATATATATATATATATATATATATATATATATATATATATATATATATATGTTGAAATCTGTGTGTATGGTAGGTACATATATATGTGTCGCTGCCTCGGTGTGCATTGCCGATCGCAGCACCGGGTCTGCTGAGGTGCTGTGGCATGCCGGCCGTGGGCGCGGGCCTGGGCCCTTGTGGCATTTTGCCTGATGGGATGCCTGGTGGGTGGTGGGCGGGGGGGCCTGGACGTGCGGGATGGGTTGCGAGGTTTGATGGCGCTGGACACTGTTGGCGACCAGGCCTTTTGTTTATTTGTATTAATTGTATTTTTTTTTTTTAAATGTTTTATACGTGCGTATGTATGTGTATGTGTATATGTGTGCATGTGTATATGTATGTATATGTTGGGGGCGGTCGGATTGGTTGCGGGTCTACTGCGCGCCGGGTTGCATGTCGCTCCCTCCCCAGACCAGGGCGGATGCGTACCGCTCGCCTCTCGGCGGCGTTCCCCGGCGCTGTCTTTGGCTGTATGGGGCTGTGGCGCTAGGCGTGGTCGGCGGTGCGTTGGGGTGTTGGGTTGGCCGAGGTGGATGTCCGGTGGCTCGATTGGCCTGGCTGTGAATGAGTTTGGGTCGGTGGGTTGGTGGCCTCGGTGATAGCTGGGGGTGTGCGTTGTTGTGGTTTACGGGGTCGGTTGCTTTTTTGCTTCAGTTTCGGCGACCGCAGGTGTTTGTACTGCAAGCGGGCGGTGGTGGTGATGGTTGCTGTGGTTATGGTTGCTGTGGTGCTATCAGTGGTTGACATTGCTGTGTTGGGTTGGAGTGGTAGGGGGACTTTGATTGGTATCTGTGCGCTTGTGGGGTTGCGGGGGCTGGCTGGCGTTGGTTTGCCAGGTGGTTTGGGTACTGACATGTGGACGGGATGCATTGGCTTCTTCCCCCGTTGAAGGGCTCCATCCCCTGGCCGGGACTCGTATGGGCACGTTGCTGTGTGGATGGTCGGGATGCGGTGTTTGCATTGGGCATGGGGGCTGTGCAGTTTTTCTGCGTTCGGTTGCTGGAATGGACTCTGCAGAGTTGGGTTGGGGCGGGCGGAGGATGGCTTTGTATGGCTGGGGTAAACTTGCGTTACATTAAAGTGGTCTGGTGTGGGTCACGGGCCATGGGGGGGTGGTGGGCGGCGGCCTCCTGGCCGTAGTTCCTGGTTGTCGCCTGCATGGACTGGGGAAGGAGGGGGTATGTCCGGGCCTTCTACTTCTCCTACTTATAGCACACACACTCACACATATATAAGACTTTTGGGGATTGTCCTGCATGGCGGGGGGATGAGGAGGCCTCCTATGGGGCTCCAGTCCTCCGTTCTTGTCCCCTGCTCGTCCATCCCTCAATCTTAGCTGCATATTGGACACTTAGGATTTGGGGGGCTCGGCTTGGTTGGGACCCACCATGACCTTGATGTCCCCCAATTTTAATCGCATTATTAATTCCCACAAGCATACATATCTCACTCATGCTACAGTACACACATCAATAGGGACTGGAGGTCGGCTGTAACGGCTGACCTCCTAATTTTAACGACACAGTAGACACTCTGGGGGCTTTGTACACATGCATGGGGGGGTTGGGGTTCGGGAGTATGGCGCACCCGTCATTGCCTCCTCGGCCGGCACGGGTTGCGGGGACTACGGTCTGGTGGCCTGCCACTCCCGGGCAGAGACCTCGCTGAAGATGTGAGGCTTTTATTCATTTATTATTTTATTTTTTTATTTATATTTTTATTATTATTATTATTAATATATATATATATATATATATATATATATATATATATATATATATATATATATATATATATACAGTCGTGCTCATAAGTTTACATACCCTGGGGGAATTTATGATTTATTGGCCATTGTTCAGAGAATATGAATGATAACACAAAAACCTTTCTTCCACTCATGCTTAATGGTTGTGTGAAGCTATTTATTGGCAAACAACTGTGTTTAATCTTTTTAAATAAAAATGACAAAAGAAAGTACCCAAATGACCCTGATCAAAAGTTTACATACCCCACTGACTTTGATACGATAACATGCACAAAAGTTGACACAAACAGGTTTGAATGGCTAATCAAGGTTCCAATCCTCACCTGTGACCTGTTTGTTTGTAATTAATGTGTGTGTATAAAAGGTCAGTGAGTTTCTGGGCTTCTGACAGACCATTGCATCTTTCATCCAGTGCTGCACAGATGTTTCTGGATTCTGAGTCATGGGGAAGGCAAAAGAATTGTCAAAAGATCTGCGAGAAAAGGTAATTGAACTGCATAAAACAGGAAAGGGGTATAAAAAGATATCCATGGAATTGAGAATGCCAATCAGCAGTGTTCAAACATTGATTAAGAAGTGGAAAATGAGAGATTCAGGTAGACCAGCAAAGATTTCAGCCACAATAGCCAGGAAAATTGTTCGAGATGCAAAGAAAAATCCACAAATAACTTCAGCTGAAATACAGGACTCTCTGAAAAATTGTGGTGTGGCTGTTTCAAGATGCACAATAAGGAGGCACTTGAAGAAAAATGGGCTGCATGGTCGAGTGGCCAAAAAGTTAAATTTTGGTCTCATCACTCCAAATTACTTTGTTCCAGAAGTTTTGAGGCTTGTCTCTGTGCTGTTTGGCGTAATGTAAGCGGGATACTTTGTGACATTTGCGCAGGAATGGCTTTCTTCTGGCGACTCGACCATGCAGCATATTTTTCTTTAAGTGCCTCCTTATTGTGCATCTACAATCATTCAGCTACCTGCCACTTTATACATCATTTGCTATCTACTGTAGCCATTTCAAACAACTGAGAGGGTTAACAATACAATATATTCAAGATGTTAAATTGACTCAGTTTATTTTGAATGCCTCTAAAGGATGCAAATATCATTCTAAGGCCCTGTCTACATTATGCCAGATAACCCCTTAAACAAATAATTATTTAGCCTAAGCCCCGTTTCAGCCACACTAAACCATCGTTTAAGGTTCCCCTCCTTAGATAATTTTTTACACGGGTAAGTGCGCCGTGTATTTCTTGAATCTCCGGCTCTTAGCTTTGTATAGACTTGTTGATCGTTTACAAACTGAGTCCGGAGAGGAAGTGACGCCAGAAAGACCGCACCCCACACAGGAAGTGACTTCAGAAAGAACGCGCCACAGCCAGCTTCATAATAAAGCGGTTTCGTAACTCGGAGCTAACCACTGGAAATATCCAGACATGCCCGTGTTTCTCCTTCTATTTCTCGTTCTCCTATTTGGGATACTACACATCTCAGACGGCAAGAGAATTTTCGAATGTCCAGGTCAGCTGTGATTCTACTTACCGAAAAACTTTGTCCATTTGTCGAAGGAGAGTCAACGAGAATGCGGGCTACCGTGGATGTGATAAAAAAAAAAGGTAGCCTGTTCTTTGTATTACCTGGCCGACGAGGGAAGACTACGGAAAACAGCGAATGCTTTTGGACTGGCAAAGCAGACTGTATCAGTTATTGTCCGCCACGTATGTCGCGGACTCAACGTCGAGGTCCAGAGTATATGAAGTCACCAAAAACGATTAAATGACAGCATTGTGTATGTGTGGATAATGATAAGTTTATGTTTAGGTGGGATTTACCCTGGATAACCTTAGTGTAGAAGAGACCTAAAATGTGTCTTTTTCTAAAATGTTTAGTCAGTCATCCATTTTCGAACACATAGATCATTTGCATTCCTAGTATGATGTTCATTTATTAGTCCATGAATACTTTTAACAAATGTTTTCATTGTATCCTGATGTAATCTCCAGTTTATTGCTATTATAAGGCATATTTTCAGAGAGTATGCATTATTACAGCATGTTCTAAAAAGATAAAATTAAAAAAAATGAATTCTGAATATATTATATTGATTATTTGATTCCTATGTAGGGGGCTTTGTGGGTGAAATAGAGACGATTGCATTGACTCTATTGTTAGAATTAGGATATTTGGGATTTTGTTAACGTTCATTTACGACTTAGAGGGCATTAAAAACATGTGTGTTGCTGTCCTACGTAAGGATTGTGAATGATATGTAAAATAAAAAAAAGTTCAGATCCCTTTTAATATTTTTATTACATCCTGCGAATGTGCTCATGCTGTGGCAACAGTGAGAAAATGCATATTTTGCAAATTTCAGCAAAAGTGGCTGGCTGGCTAACTTTTCAAAACATGGTTAAAGCTTGTCGATTGTAAACCAGGAGAGGCATGTGTATGTTGTAAAATTATGTTAGAATGAGCTTTATTAACTGGGTTTAGGGGCCCCTGTCATGGCTCTGGCTTAATCCACCACTGCCTCACACTGTTATTGTTCAAACTGTGTGTACATGTTCAATAAAACTTGCTTTTTAAGGTATACTTAGGCCTACTATGTTACTGTATTTTAATGTTGGTCATTGTTTTCTGAGGTGGTTCTTGGAAAAATAAGTTTGAGAACCACCGCTAGAGAAGGAAAAGGGTATCATGTTCATACACTCAGCTGAGGCTTTGTAATGTTTTTCTGCCCATTTTTAGTTTTTTTTTCCGTTTGTTTGTTTGTTTTTGCTGACAGCAGCAGGGCGCTGTGGCAGGGAAAACAATGTTATGCAAGCAGTGAATGCAAAGCCAAGCAGAAAACTTGTGGGTTATAAATGCATAAACAGTGAGCAAAGGAAGTTGTGTGCAGAGGAAAATGTTGAGAATGTGATCATTCGGCTCAGATTCATTTCCACAAATGATAACACTCACATTGCCACAACCTAATCCTATTAACTGTTTTTGTTCAAGATCAATGTGTTTCATAATCTATAATAATAGTGTACCACAATATGGACAATTCTAGAAATTATCCTTGATGTGTAAATAATAAGGCAAAAACAGGTTAGAAAAACACACACAAAAAGACTTCTATACAGGGTAACAATGACCAGCACATACAGTATGTTCACTACGAACACAAAATTTTATTAATTATGCACATTATAAACATTTTCCAATTTAGACTCTATCTGTGGGAAATTAAAAAAAATATTTATTGTAATTTTATCTGGGTTGTGTTTTCATTGTCAACGTTCCATAAGGTTGCACCTTATTCTCATGCTCTTTGACAGTGAGATCATTATTTTGAATTTTCTCCCACCGAAGAAACTTTGTGGCACCATAAAAATAACCTCCAAGCAAATCAACTTGAGCAAAATGTTCCACACCAGAGCATTTTAAGAAAACGGGAAACAATATATCTTAAAATAAAAATGATCATAAACTAATAATGCATTGTATTATTAGAGCGCTTTTCCAAAAAATAAATGACGCTTTACAGCAGGGGTGTCAAACTCATTTTAGCTCAGGGGCCACATGATGGAAAATCTATTCCCATGGCCAGTGCCGGCCCAAGCCTCCATGGGGCCCTAAGCAAAATTTGATTTTGGGGCCCTCTATTTCTGCCAATAATATTGATTGTTGATCATTCACACACCTACTATAAACTCATTGCGGATCTGGCAGTGTTGTTTACATTATCCTATTGTCAGCCTGGCATGTCTTTACAAATGACATGTCATTTATAAAGATATGGGGGTGGCCCAGTTAAGAACATAAATAATACCAATGAGTGAACGAATGATGTCCAGAGTGCCACATATGGTTCCTAATCTTAAAATGTAGAAAACATTCAGCTACAAGAGTGGCCTGGGGTTGAACAGTCCAAGTGATAAAGCTTTGTATTTACAGTAAAAGTGTCATCTTGTCTCATCAGTCTTGTACATATTAGTCTTTAATTACTAGTTTATATTTTTAGTTAATTGTACATATTTAATGTTTACTTTGTACAAAGAGAGTGCAGTCTACTGAAGTTAAATTCATCAATAGTTTTCCCCTTTGAAAGACGCAAGGCAAATTCCTTCCATTTCACTATGTTGCTACAATGATCTTCACTGTTTTCATGCTGTTTCAGCAGTGCACCTATGTTGACCCAATCCCGCTGTCCCTCGGCTGCCAGTTTTAAGGACTTTTTGGAAAATAATTTGCAGCAAAAGCAATAGACTGCATCTTTACTTCTTGAATAAGTCAGCCAGCTACGCTTGACTTTTTCCCCATTGACTAGCTATCTGTAGGTATAATGATAATGAAAACTTCGGCCATCATGCCGTTTGGGGAATGAAAAGTTCTCCTTAATAGACAGTGGTCCTCTGATCACCTGCTCAGTCCTGTCTGAATCTGAGAGGAAAGAAGGCCACTCAGCTGGGTCAACTGGCGGAGCTGATGATAGTCCATGGTGTGAAGGGGACGTTGTGGTGGAAGTTGCTGAGGAAGTGACCAAAGAAAGACAATGACTAAAAAAGAAGGACCTATAAGGTTATTAAATTGCACTGTTGGACATAATTATTAATCTCAGAATGTTCTGCAGTACAATGAGCAATTATAAAGGGTGCTTTGCAGTTAACTTACTAGATAAATCAGCTGTGGTTTCAGACATGGAGGGGACAGTGGGCACAGAGGATGGAGGTGTGTGAGAGAGCACTGTA
This sequence comes from Nerophis lumbriciformis, assembly GCF_033978685.3. NCBI lineage: Eukaryota > Metazoa > Chordata > Actinopteri > Syngnathiformes > Syngnathidae > Nerophis > Nerophis lumbriciformis. The sequence goes on from NC_084549.2 coordinate 24,896,691, forward strand.
GAGGATGGAGATGGACCTATGATGAAATACATACATACATACATATATATATAGGCACACATATTAATGAGATACTTTGACTATATTAATTTCCCTTCAGGTGTAATGTTTATAGAAGAGATTAAATGTATACTGTATGGTGACAGTCTTTTCCTCACCTGATTCATCACTCACAGTTGAGCCTGAGGATGTGGACTGGCTCTGGGCTGATTCTGTGCCTCCAAAGTATTTTAACAATGCTCCTGGGGAAGTTTCACATAACTTATGAGTTGATGTAAAAAATAATGTTTATTTTACTCACATAAATTACCGTGCTCTGCTGCAAACAATTTGTGCAAACAACATATCTCACTAGTAACCTGATGCTAAAAACATATTGCTAGCACCGCGCTAGCTAGCTAACGTCACCTAGCTAAAGCTAATTACAGCTACAAATCTCTTTGATAAACTTTTTATTACCAAGTCATGCAAACATACCTTTATCATGGCATTTTTTCTCCTCTTCCACTTTCTTCTTCTTCCTTTTTTCTGCACCTGAAGGATATGTCCTTTTTGGTGACATTGTTTTGCCTCTATCTGCGCTTTTGATGCCCAGTGCGCACTGGCATTGCACGGCAGGCGGCAAACGTCACAGGTGCAGCAGAGGCAGCTTTACATTTAAAGAGAGGCAGGAATAATCACTAGGCCTAGATCATCAGCAGCACTCTGTTGACCTAAAAATTGTGTTTTTGTACAATAATATATCTTTGATCATTTAGAAATCATCAGTCAGACTCGTACATGCAAAAAATAAAAAATAAGAATTTTTTGTTAATTGCTTTTGGGGGCCCCCTGGTGGCCACGGGGCCCTAAGCAAGCGCTTAGTACGCTTATGCCTTGGGCCGGCTCTGCCCATGGCATAATAACTTAAAAGTAAAGACAACTCCAGGTTGTTTTTTTTTGTTTTACTTTGGCCAAAAATAGAACAGGCACATTATGAAAACGTACAAATCACAAATAATTCTCTGGACAAAACACTTCTGAGAAAATTGGTGCAGCTTCAAAAACACAATGAGTTTAGACTTTGGTTCAGTGTATCTACAAAGCCAGGATGAAACTTTAAGTCACAGTCTTTCTGTCATGTCTGTGTTGATCATGTTTTTGTTTGGCCATGTGCTGTTTGGTTTTGGACTTTTTTTAGTTCCTGCTTTTCACTCCCTTGTCTTGTTTCCATGGTTACCCATTAGTTTCACCTGTTCCACGTTTGGACTCATTGTGCACTCTTGTTTGTCACCATAGCAACCCATTAGTTTTCACCTGCCCTCACGACTCACGCACCTGTCTTTAATCATGTCACAATTATTTAAACTGATTGTTGCCAGGAAGTCTCCCTGGCGACATCATACCCCTGACACACACCTGACACTCAGTTCACGCTGCTTTCTTCATAGTCCATGCCAAGTAAGTTTTTGTTTATTAATGCCACAGTTAGTGTTTTTGTTTCATTGTTCATAGTTTCTGCCTTTGTGCAAGTTTTGTGTTTATAGCCAAGATTTGTACCTCCACTGTGAGCGCCTTTTGTTTGTTTCTTTTTTTGAGTGTTAAAAATAAATCATCTACTCCCCTTCACGCCATGTATGGTCCAAATCATTTGCACCACGGGAGAACAAATCACGCCATAGTTCTAGTCATGACACTTTCTGGGATTGAACAAAAAACACAACATGTAAACTCTTCTAGGTATCAAATACCTCCTTTTGTCATGTCCACGTATCAATCCAGTGCTAACTCAACAAACCGTAAGAAACAGAGGTAAAAACTATTCAAAAGGGTTAAGTTGACTTTTCTTGTGTTTGACAGAGTTACATTTTAGGGCAAGGAGGGTGCCAAATGACGATGTGTTCGAAGCAGAAGACATAAAATGGCAGGTTTTAAGTTTCATGTGGGTCGAGGAGGAGGAGCCACAGTCACCCTTTACTGTGTACATCTTGCTTGGCCCCGGTATAAATCGTTTACTTGCCTAACAGAATTGCTATTGTGACATCCAGTGGACACATTTAGAACAGCAGTTTATTTCGTTAAAAAAAAAAAAAAAGCAGCTAATATTTATACTTGGTCAACTCATCACGCGGGCCGGGAAAAAAACCTGTTCACGGGCCTGATACAGCCCGCGGGCCGTACATTTAACACCCCTGCTTTACAGGGTAAAAAACAAATGTGAGTGTATGAAATAGCGAATACAGCGGTACAAAAAATAACCAAAAAGCACAGGAAAGAGAACAAATGCAGTGTAAATTGTAAATAGAAAGCAAGAATTAAAGACTAAAATGTGTAGTGAAGTATAGCCTTGAAAGTGGTAGGGTTAGCAGTGTCACGGATGTATGGGAGAAGTGAGTTACATCCAAAATACTATATGTGTATACAAATATAATTCAAACAAAAATTTGCACAATATAACAAATGTACCAGCTTATTTGGAGAGTGTACACCCTGAACTAGGCTACTTAACAAATCCATAACAAAAAAAATGAACCAGACTTTGACTCTGGCTCATTTTGTCGTTTTTTTTCCCCAGTCAGGTGGCGTGCTTTGCATTCAAAAACATTTCGCAAAAGAATGGCCTGTGACTGAGAGTCGGTTTTTGTCGTTCAATTGAAAGAGCTGTTTAAAAGACTTTAATAAGCGCTTTGCCAAATAGGAATGGAACAAAGAAAATGTATCCTATTGACTGATCCATGGATGTCGAACATAAAAAAACAGGTTCAATCCAGTTTGTTAAGTGTAAAATTGAGCTGCATTTTAAATGATAGAAACTGCTGGTCTAAATGTGACCACTGAATGTCGCAATAGCAATTCTGTTAGGCAAGCAAATACCGTACATTACCAAATAGCAGCCCGGGCGTTTATTTCACAAAATCGATTTTGGAGACAGGCGTTTAAAAGAAGCAGGCGGTTATTTGCACAAGGCTTTTATTTATTTTTGCACCATCCTGCACCAGGTCATTATTTGGTTACAATGGTTACTGTCCAGTATTTTTTTTTTTTGTACAAAAAACTTTAAATGTAAAAGCTATTGTAAACATACAAACAAAAAAACAAGAGATCAACATGAGGTAGGCTATCAAAAGACAAGAGATCAACAAGGCCTCAACATGGCAGTGGTGCAACAATTGTCAAATAGAATACCAATACTAAAAATAAATAAACTTTTTAAATAAAGCAGCCTGACGGGAAAAATAAAATTATGGTACCAAGTACTCAAGTATAAAACCCACCATCAAAACAGAACAATAATACTGTCACTTAAATAAAATAAAGGCTACAGTACTCCAAGTTTTAAATAAAGTAGCATACAGGAAAAATAAAATGATGGTACCAAGTAATCTATAAAACCATCAAAACAATAATACTGCAGCAAACGCAACCCCAGTAGCATTTTAATCTAAATTATGCAAATAACAGCCCATGGGCGACTATTTGGACACAGGCGGTTATTAGGAAGAGGCGGTTAATTCATAAAATGGGGTCGGACCCCGGGCGGCTATTAGGACATGGGCGGTTATTTGTCCAAGGGCGTTTATTTGGTAATATACGGTAGTTCATACCGGGGCAACCAAGTATACCAATCAAGAGGTACACAGTAAAGTGGGGGTGTGACTCCTCCCCCTCGACCCAATGTAAAAAAACAAACAACGTAAAAATAAACAATTGGTAACCTTACTTAAAATGCTGCATGAGACATTGCACATTGATAGAAAGAGGTTCCGCTGCCTCCGTAGCAGAACCTCCAGGTTCTGTAACAGCTTCTTCCCTCAGGCCATAAGACTCTTGAACGCATCGAAATAATCCCCTAAATTAACTTGCTGGAATATAAAGACAATATAACATACATCCATAAACGTGGATGCATATGCAAAAGTGCAATATATGTATCTGTACAGTAATCTATGTATCTATATCTGCACCTTATTGCTCTTTTATCCTGCACTACAACGAGCTAATGCAGCAACATTTCGTTCTTATCTGTACTGTACAGATTTACTCTCCTTCTGGCCCCACTATGGACTGGACTCTCACACTATTAACTAGATCCACTTTGGACTGGACTCTCACAATATTATGCTAGATCAGTGGTCCCCACATCTGCGGTCCCCTCCAAGGTTTCTCATTGTCATCCCATTGGATTGAGTTTTTCTTTTCTTACCCTGATGTGGGATCTGAGCCGAGGATGTCGTTGTGGCTTGTGCAGCCCTTTGAGACACTCGTGATTTAGGGCTGTATAAGTCAACTTTGATTGATTGATTGATTGAAAGTAAGGTATCTTGTACGGCCCAGGTTGCCACTCTGCACATCAATGTAGAACAATAGAACCCTCCTTTACTTAGAAACTTCATTGATTATGAAAAATCCTTTGGCTCTGTGGATAGAGTGACTCTGTGGAAACTGCAGATAGAAGATCATCACCCTGATTTTAAAAAAAAACAACCAAGAAAGCTGTTTTACATGCTGGCCAGCTGTCGGAGAGTTTTGAAGTCAAGACTGGTGTGTATCAGCGATTCCTTCAATCAACCTTTCTGTTGCTTCTGGTCATACACTGGATAATGAAGACCACACTAAAAAAAGGAAAGAAAAACAGCATAGTCGTCCCAATCAACAAGGAATTGACCGCAGATGTTTGCGGCCCGATATAAATATGCAAATCATATTGAAATGATCCATGTGCATGAGATCTGCATACTCTGCCCAATCAGTAGGAGTCAGAAGGAGGTGCTTCTTTCTCATGTTTCCAGTGAACGGAAAAGCTATGAAGTTGGTGGGAGGCACCGCACGTTTCCACCTACAGTTCACTCTTGAGACAAAAGTGGCGATGGAAAGGCCACACTTTAGGGCAGTGGTTCTCAACCTTTTTTCAGTGATGTACCCCCTGTGAAATTGTTTTTAATTCAAGTACCCCCTAATCAGAGCAAAGCATTTTTGGTTGAAAAAAAGAGATGAAGAAGTAAAACACAGCACTATGTCATCAGTTTCTGATTTATTAAATTGTATAACAGTGCAAAATATTGCTCATTTGTAGTGGTCTTTCTTGAACTATTTTGAAAAAAAGATAGGTTTTTATTTATATTTATAAAGGATTTTTGAATTGTTGCTATTTTTAGAATATTTAAAAAAAATCTCACGTACCCTTTGGGGGTATGCGTACCCCCAGGGGTACGCATACCCCCATTTGAGAACCACTGCTTTAGGGAAACCGGCAACCATCAAGTCATACCAAAGACTATAAAAATGAGACCCATTGCCTCCCTGTTTGGCTCTCAGCATCAAGGGTTGGAATTGGGGGTTAAATCACCAAGTGATTCCCGAGCGTGGCCACCGCTGCTGCTCACTGCCCCCCTCACCTCCCAGGGGGGTGAACATGGGGATGGGTCAAATGCAGGGGGATAATTTCACCACACTTAGTGTGTGTGTGACTATTGTTGGGACTTTAACTTTTAACTTGAACTTTAACCAGCACAACACGAGAGGAACTGACCTGAGGAAGTGGAACAGAGGGTGCCTTAAGAGCACCTGGAGGCAGGATAGTGACGCAGCACTCAAGAGGCAGGGAACCAACTGGAGGAAAGAAGGAAAGTCTAAACCAGTGTTTTTCAACCTTTTTTGAGACAAGGCACATTTTTTGCGTTGAAAAAATGCAGAGGCCCACCACCAGCAGAAATCATTAAAAAAATAAACTCAGTTGACAGTAAAAAGTCGCTGTCGCAATTGTTAGATATGAATTTAAACCATAACCAAGCATGCATCAATATAGCTCTTGTCTCAAAGTAGGTGTACTGTCACCACCTGTCACATCACGCCCTGACTTATTTGGAGTTTATTGCTGTTTTTCTGTGTGTAGCGTTTTAGTTCTTGTCTTGCGCTCCTATTTTGGTGGCTTCTTCTCTTTTTTTGGTATTTTCCTGTAGCAGTTTCATGTCTTCCTTTGAGCGATATTTCCCGCATCTACTTTTTTTTTTAGCAATCAAGACTATTTAAGTTGTTTTTATCCTTCTTGTGGGGACATTGTTGATTGTCATGTCATGTTCGGATGTATTTTGTGGACGCTGTCTTTGCTCCACAGTAAGTCTTTGCTGTTGTCCAGCATTCTGTTTTTGTTTACTTTGTAGCCAGTTCAGTTTTACTTTTGTTCTGCATAGCCTTCCTTAAGCTTCAATGCCTTTTCTTAGGGGCACTCACCTTTTGTTTATTTTTGGTTTAAGCATTAGACAACTTTTTACCTTCACTCTGCCTCCCACTAGTTCCCACATCTACAAAGCAATTAGCTACCTGCTGCCACCTACTGATATGGAAGAGTATTACACGGTTACTCTGCCAAGCTCTAGACAGCACCGACACTCAACAACAACACATCATTTGCAGACTATAATTACTGGTTTGCAAAAAATTTTTTTAACCCTATTTTGTGAAATTAGATAATCTCCCACGGCACACCAGACTGTATCTCACGGCACAGTGGTTGAAAAACACTGGTCTAAACCACGGGTCTAATACTCTATTTACCTCATGGCCACTGGAGGCAGAGTCTGGGTGGGGTTGGTATTCCACAAGAAAAGCTTTGTTGAAAAAATGTCTTTATATTTTTTTTGGATACAAAATAAGATGAAAAGTACAAAACCAAATTAGGAATTAATAACAAAATAATTAAATACATGTTTGGGGATGTGGAATATATCTTAATACCACTTGGTGCCACAGTCGTGTTTAGCCGAAGCACGGAGAACGTCCCGATGCATGGAGAACGTCATGTCCGCTTTTTCCTGGTCAGCTCCACGGTGCTGGATAATAGCCTGGTAGCAGTCTCCTTTGATTTTGCGCTCGATGTTGATGTCTTTCATATAATGACACAAACACCATGACATTGGTAGATGGTACAAGTACTGGGATAGCGAGTGCAAAAAGGCGACTGCTCCTAGAGTGTTTTCCGCCGTGCAGAAGCTGAAATGCCACCGTGATGTTGTTGTTGTAAACGTAGTAGTAAAAGACAAATGAAATCAATTAGAAATGTATGTAGTGGTCATCGTGTGAGGCAATACAAATATTAGCGTGATGCAAATACAAAATAATGACCCACAAATAACGATGTGACCCTATAAGTGGTCCGGGTTATCAGGGACTGTTATTGCCGACGGACACTACACTGTAGTTTTTGTTTTTTGAATCACTGACAATGTTTACAATAAAAGACTAGTCGCACTCACTGCTCTTGTCCTCTGTGCTTTTTGAGATCCACCACAGTAAGCACGACATATTTAAGTTAAAGTTAAAATGGTAAACGGGTTATTCTTGTATAGCGCTTGTCTACCTTTTTAAGGAACTCAAAGCGCTTTGACACTATTTCCACATTCACCCATTCACACACTGATGGCGGGAGCTGCCATGCAAGGCGCTAACCAGGACCCATCAGGAGCAAGGGTGAAGTGTCTTGCTCAAGGACACAACGGACGTGACTAGGATGGTAGAAGGTGGAGATTTAACCAGGAACCCTCAGGTTGCTGGCACAGCCACTCTCCCAACTGCGCCATGCCGTCTCCTAAAGTACCAATGAATAATTTTTGGTGATTTAACCCCCAATTCCAACCCTTGATGCTGAGTGCCAAGCAGGGAGGTAATGAGTCCCATTTTTATAGTCTTAGGTGTGACTCACAACCTACCGATTTCAGGGCGGACACTCTAACCACAAGGCCACTGAGTAGGTCCTACTCAGTAATGTAACCTAGTCATGTCCCGCTGGATGTCGTCAAGCTGAAAAAGGAGTCCTATCGGGTCCTTTTGGCTCATGGGACTATGGAGGCAGCGGACAGTTACCAACAGGCTAAGCGGTGTGCGGCTTTGGCGGTTGCAGAGGCAAAAACTCGGACATAGGAGGAGTTTGGAGAAGCCACGGAGAACGACTTTGAAGCGATTCTGAACCACCATCCGCCGCCTCAGGAGGGGGATGCAGTGCACTGTCAACACCGTGTATAGTTGGGACGGTGTGCTGCTGACGTTGACTTGGGATGTTGTGGATCGGTGGAAGAAATACTCCAAAGACTTTCTCAATCTGACCTACACATCTTCCATTGAGAAATCAGTGTCTAGGGAAGGGGTAGGGAACTAAGGTGCTAAATAGCATTTATCGGCCGATATTATCAGCCGATAAATGCGTTAAAATGTAATATCGGAAATTATCGGTATCGTTTTTTTTATTATCGGTATCGTTTTTTTGTTTTTTTTTGTTTTTTTATTAAATCAACATAAAAAACACAAGATACACTTACAATTAGTGCACCAACCCAAAAAACCTCCCTCCCCCATTCACACTCATTCACACTCATTCACACAAAAGGGTTGTTTCTTTCTGTTATTAATATTCTGGTTCCTACATTATATATCAATGTATATCAATACAGTCTGCAAGGGATACAGTCCGTAAGCACACATGATTGTGCGTGCTGCTGGTCCATTAATAGTACTAACCTTTAACAGTTAATTCTACTCATTTTCATTAATTACTAGTTTCTATGTAACTGTTTTTATACTGTTTTACTTTCTTTTTTATTCAGGAGAATGTTTTTAATTTATTTATCTTATTTTATAATTTTTTTTTTTTAAATATCTTATCTTCACCATACCTGGTTGTACAAATTAGGCATAATAATGTGTTCATTCCACGACTGTATATATCGGTTGATATCGGTATCGGTTGATATCGGTATCGGTAATTAAAGAGTTGGACAATATCGGAATATCGGCAAAAAGCCATTATCGGACATCCCTAGTGCTAAACTATAGAATCAGTGCCTATGAGAGTCCACCGTGGTTATGGCTTTACTAACTAGTTGCATTTGCTAAGAAGCAATTCCTTTAGTAGTAAATTACCTTTTTGGGAAGGTAACTCGTAACAATAATCACTTTTCAGAAGAAATTTTCACAAGACTTAATGTACATCTGGGTACAAGTACAAGTACTTGCCAACTCGCACGCAGCACCTGCTGACATCCCCTGTCTCCAGTTGTTCCACGCATGCTGGTTTTTAGTGTTTCGGCACAGTGCTTGCTCTAGAGTTTGTTCTAAGCAAAGGGCGACCGTCTAATGTGCAGTAGCTGCAGGCTGCTCTTAGAGAAAGAAGCTCCCCCACCACGCGACACTTTTCACTGAGTCGACAATGCAGCCTCTCCCTGAGGTGAGCCTGGTGATCTATCTGTCTTTCCTCAACTGTCACCCCCGCACATGCTCCTTTTTGAAAGTACACCGAACCGCACTTTATTCCTTTGATAGCTACATTAAAAAAAAAAAAAAAAAAAAAATAGTGAGGTTTGACTGAACATGAATCCTCTTTTAGCACCAACATTTCCAAAGTTGCACGGCCTAGATCTGCTCTGTAAAATCAAGATTTAAATGTTACAGCAGCTCTGAGGGATTCTTCAAGGCCAATGTTTTTAATAAGTGTTCGCCTGGTGAGAGTTCAAATAAAAGCACTGCGCACTCTCTATTAGTGTTGTCCCGATACCAATATTTTAGTACCGGTACCGGTACCAGAATGTATTTCGATACTTTTCGGTATTTTTCTAAATAAAGGGGACCACAAAAAATTGCATTATTGTCTTTATTTTAACAAAAAATCTTAGGGTACATTAAACATATGTTTCTTATTGCAAGTTTGTCCTTAAATAAAATAGTGAACATACAAGACAACTTGTCTTTTATTAGTAAGTAAACAATCAAAGGACCCTCATAGAGTTGTACAGTATACCGGTATTAGTACAGTACCGCGATACTAATGAATCATATTCGGTACTATACCGCCTCTGAAAAGTACCGGTTCGCCGCCCCCAAAATGTAAACAAATGCCACAGGTGGATCTACACCTAACATCCACTGTGATAATACCAAGTACAGTAGTGTATCTAGTCGATACTACTATGATTATATCGATATTTTTTGGCATCACAACATCTTCTTTCATTTTTTAAAAATGTATATTATGCACTTTAAATATGACCAATGTATGATCCTGTAACGACTTGGTATCGGGTTGATACCCAAATTTGTGATATCATCCAAAACCAATGTAAAGTATCAAACAATAACTGATTATTACATTTTAACAGAAGTGTAGATAGAACATGTTGAAACAGAAAGTAAGCAGATATTAACAGTAAATGAACAAGTAGATTAATAATTAATTTTCTACCACTTGTCCTTAATAATTTTGACAAAATAATAGAATGACAAATGACACAATATGTTACTGCATATGTCAGCAGACTAAATTAGGAGCCTTTGTTTGTTTACTTACTAATAAAAATCAAGTTGTCTAGTATGTTCACTATTTTATTTAAGGACAAACTTGCAATAAGAAACATATGTTTAATGTACCCTAAGATTTTTTGTTCAAATAAAGCCAATAATGCAATTTTTTGTGTTCCCTTTATTTAGAAAAGTACCAAAAAGTATCGAAATAATTTTGGTACCGGTACCAAAATATTGGTATCGGGACAACACTAGTATGAGGGATAAGCCGTAAAAATGGATTATTAATCCACTTGTTCATTTACTGTTAATATCTGGTTACTTTCTCCTTTAACATGTTCTATCTACACTTCTGTTAAAATGTAAGAATCACTTATTCTTCTGTTGTTTGATACTTTACATTAGTTTTGGATGATACCACAAATTTCGGTATCAATCTGATACCAAGTCGTTACAGGATCATACATTGGTCATATTCAAAGTCCTCATGTGTCCAGGGACATATTTACTGAGTTTATAAACATAATATACATTTTAAAAAAAAGGAAAAAAATATTTTGTGACGATAAAAAATATCGATAGTAGTATCGACTAGATACGCTACTGTACTTGGTATCATTACAGTGGATGTCAGGTGTAGATCCACCCATGGAATTTGTCGGTATCTGGGTGCTAGCTGTCTGTTAGCGGTTAGCTATCGTATCCTCCTACAGTGTGCAGTGAAGCATGTTTAGCGATTCCTCGTCCTGCAGGGATGATACTTGTAAGAAACGTACTTTATTTGTCGCCGTGGACGCGAAGATTAGTGATTTAGAAGTAGCTAAAACACTGCCGACTGCAAATGGACGTTCGCCGCTAGCTAGCTAGCCATGTCTTAAAGCATCTCTTCCTGAGGGCGTTTCAGTGTTATAACTTCAGTTAGTTTTTAAGCCAAAATGTGTCCGTTCTCCCTTTTCTGTCTACACACTGTGTCTGCTTGTAAGTACTCCGTGATTGTGTGCTGCCGAACATGCTCCTCTGCACGCAAAATCAGCAATGTCAGGACGTGACGACGCCATCATGCCCGGGAACCGGTACTTTTATAACAAAGTATAGTACCATTTTTGATTCATTAGTACCGCTATACTATACCAGTACCGGTATACCGTACAACCCTACTCTCCATACTGCATACTTGCCAACCCTCCCGGATTATCCGGGAGACTCCCGAAATTCAGCGCCTCTCCCGAAAACCTCCCGGGACAAATTTTCTCCCAAAAAACTCCCGAAATTCAGGCGGACCTGAGTGACGTGTCGACAGCCTGTTTTCACGTCCGCTTTCCCACAATATAAACAGCGTGCCTGCCCAACGACGTTATAACTGTAGAATGATCGAGGGCGAGTTCTTGGTTTCTTATGTGGGTTTATTGTTAGGCAGTTTCATTAACGTCCTCCCAGCGCGGCAACAACACACAACAATAGCAGTCACGTTTTCGTCTACCGTAAAGCAGTTTGTCTGCCGTAAACAGCAATGTTGTGACACTCTTAAACAGGACAATACTGCCATCTACTGTACATGCATATGTGACAATAACATCTAGGGCTTTTAGAGAGTGCAGTGCACAACTGCGCACACAACAAGGAGACAGAGCAGAATGCATCATCAGAGAGGGTGTTCAGCATGGTTAGAAAAATAGTGACAGAGAATAGAACAAGGATGGACAATTCAACCCTTAACAATGAGTAGATGAGTGTTATGTGGGACGGCGTGGCGCAGTGGCAGAGTGGCCGTGCGCAACCCAAGGGTCCCTGGTTCAATCCCCACCTAGTACCAACCTCGTCATGTCCGTTGTGTCCTGAGCAAGACACTTCACCCTTGCTCCTGATGGGTGCTGGTTAGCGCCTTGCATGGCAGCTCCCTCCATCAGTGTGTGTGTGAATGGGTAAATGTGGAAGTAGTGTCAAAGCGCTTTGAGTACCTTGAAGGTAGAAAAGCGCTATACAAGTACAACCCATTCATCATTTATCATTTATGTGTGTATATGTGTAAATAAATGAAAACTGAAATTCAAGTATTTTTCTTATTTATATATATATCTATATATCTATATATATATATATATATATATATATATATATATATATATATATATATATATATATATATATATAAAATAAAATTATATATATATATATATATATATATATATATAGCTAGAATTCATTGAAAGTCAAGTATTTCTTATATATATATATATATATATGTATATATATATATATATATATATATATATGAAATACTTGACTTGGTGAATTCTAGCTGTAAATATACTCCTCCCCTCTTAACCACTCCCCCAACCACCACCACCACACCTCCCGAAATCGGAGGTCTCAAGGTTGGCAAGTATGCCATACTGTAATACCTAAAGACATCATGCCTCACAATTACAAACCATATCAGGGTAACAATTGTTTGTTGTAACTCTTAAAACTAAATAGATGTTTTGTTCAAATTAAATCCGATTATCCACATTTTGAACTACTCAGAACGTGTATTGGCCCAAACTCCAGCCAGCAGGCACCAGACATTAAAACAGTCCTTCTCAAATAGTGGGTATTTGTATTGTCTTGTATTTTCTTCTTCCTAGGGAGGGCCAACAGAAAATAATTGAGAAGCACTGCATTAAAACAACGCTGAGAACTTGTTGATTTAGGTCCTGACGTTGAGCAACTCAAACCCAACGTTGAAACAACATGCTTTTTGACCACGTTTAATCAATGTTGGGTTCTGATGTTGATTTGACCATTGAACTTTGGTCATTAACCAACCAATATTGTACAACACAAATACAACGTTGAAACAACATACTTTTTGACAAGGTTTAATCAATGTCAGGTTGTGATGTTGGTTTGATCTTTGAAGTTTAGGTATTTCCCAACCAACAAGGTGGATCCAACGTTGAATATCAATGTTGTCTCAATTTACGAATACAGCTATTTTTCAACTTTGTTTCAATGTCAGTTTTAAAAGACATGTATGTATAATCAATGTTGTATCAATTTCTTGTGCCTGCTGGGAGGCAACTTTATTGTTATTCGTATAACAAGACTGAAAGTAACAGAAGTGAGTTATTAGTATAGAACAGGGGTCGGCAACCCGCGGCTCTAGAGCCGCATGCGGCTCTTTAGCGCCGCCCTAGTGGCTCTCTGGAGCTTTTTAAAAAATGTATGAAAAATGGAAAAAGATGAGGGGAAAAAAAATATATTTTTTGTTTTAATATGGTTTCTGTAGGAGGACAAACATGACACAAGCCTCCCCAATTGTTACAAAGCACACTGTTTATATTAAACATGCTTCACTGATTGGAGTATTTGGCGAGCGCCGTTTTGTCCCACTAATGTTGGCGGTCCTTGAACGCACCGTAGTTTGTTTACATGTATAACTTTCTCCGACTTTCTAGGACGTGTTTTATGCCACTTCTTTTTCTGTCTCATTTTGTCCACCAAACTTTTAACGTTGTGCATGAAAGGTGAGTTTTGTTGATGTTATTGACTTGTGTGGAGTGCTAATCAGACATATTTGGTCACTGTATGACTGCAAGCTAATCGATGCTAACATGCTATTTAGGCTAGCTATATGTACATATTGCATCAGTATGCCTCATTTGTAGCTATATTTGAGGTCATTTAGTTTCCTTTAAGTCCTCTTAATTCAATTTATATCTCATGACACACTATCTGTATGTAATATGGCTTTTAATTTTTTGCGGCTCCAGACAGATTTGTTTTTGTATTTTTGGTCCAATATGGCTCTTTCAACATTTTGGGTTGCCAACCCCTGGTATGGAATGAGTAAATACAGGTAAAACTAAAAATATATATATATAATGTACCAACGTTTATTCAAGTCAGCAATTCCACTTCAAATGTGAAACTAATATATGTTAAGCCATAACATCTAAATTATATCAAAAGAAGGCTTGTAATACTGTATTATATGAGTTTCATGTCATGAGCCTATGCTGTGTATTAGTTTCACTTTGTACATTTAAATTGCTGGAATAAACAAACCTTTGCACGATATTCAAATGTTTTTGAGTTTTACCTGTACATTAATTTTAGCCACATTGCATGTATGATAATAGCATGTTGACAAAATGCACAGTGATTCAACAAAAAAATCTAGTGGACAATGGGTGAAAGCTCCCACAGTTAATCATGTAAAGTGATTTTTTTGTAGAATTAAACTAATATAAGACCTTAAATTGTACATGTCATTATTTAAGTAACATTTGAACTTTTGTCACTCTCATGTAAGTCTAAAGAGATGTTAAATACTATATAATGAAACTAAATACAACTCAAATAAAGTAAAATTACTCCTCGGTTTGATCCCCGGGCTCTGGGTCTTTCTGTGTGGAGTTTGCATGTTCTCCCCGTGACTGCGTGGGTTCCCTCCGGGTACTTCAGTTTCCTCCCACCTCCAAAGACATGCACCTGGGGATAGGTTGATTGGCAACACTAAATTGGCCCTAGTGTGTGAATGTGAGTGTGAATGTTGTCTGTCTATCTGTGTTGACCCTGCGATGAGGTGGCAACTTGTCCAGGGTGTATCCCGCCTTCCGCCCGAATGCAGCTGAGATAGGCTCCAGCACCCCCAGCGAGGCCGAAAGGGACAAGCGGTAGAAAATGGATGGATGGATACTCACCCCATTGAAGATGCTAGGCAGACATATGATTATGGATGATGTTTGATAAGAAATTATCGAGTTCGAGCCTAATATCGAATCCTCTTATCGAACCGATTCCTTATCGATTCTCTTATCGAGTCCAGATAGGTTGTTGTGTATGGAAAAAAAATACACAATATTTGATTTAACAAAAGCTCACTTTTATTATATAAGAAAAAAATATAATAAACTAATAAATAAATAAATATTATCTGTTACCCCACTAAAAAAATAAAATAAAAATAAATAAATATTGACTGTTGTTACCCAAAGTATATTAAGTGGGATTTTTCTGAAAAACAAATATATACAGTAACACAAAAACAACCTGTCTCTGTGATCACTATAGGTGTATAAATAATACTATAGTGTTAAATAAAATCAGTCCCTTGGGCACAAAACTGAAAATAATACAGCTCTCCAAAAAGTGCACTTCTGCTGCTATTTGACAGAACTGTTTGTTATGATGCTTTGACATTTTTGCACTTTATTTCTTTATTGAAAGAAAATTCTATGAAGAGACAAGTTGTTTGCAAATGTGGTTACAATACTAAAAAATGAAAAGTTAAAGCTAAAAAAATAAATACACTTTATTGAGTTAACATAATTTCTTTATAGAGGGAAAGATGTGATGCTACGAGCTACGAATATAACAACTACACTACCCAGCATGCAACGGGAGTGACGAGCATGCGCGGTAGCCCCGAAAAGTGTTGCATGTCGCCAGCCGGCAGCTAAGAATGAGGTTATGAGCACGCTGTGAAAGTAAACGTCAACAACTCAGCCAACACGCCTCATCTGCATTATTTATAATTAGACAGACAACACACATACGGTGTGATTTTGTTTTGTTTACAAGGAAAGAAAAACAAAAGTTAAAAAAGGGAGATGCGTGTATGTGCTGCGGTTGCTTTAAGAATGTTGCGACAGCTGCCGTAAAGGAGGTGCGTTGCTAGCCTTGTTGCTATGTTTCCGGTTGGTCGTAAAAGTGTTCGTCATGTGTTTGTACCCTGCTCAAATCTCTCAGTAAAGTTATTCATTGGATTATACCTTTTGTTTTAAACTTTATTACACCTTGGAGCGCTTTTTCCGGTCCATTGTTTTTCCTGCTTTCCCTATCTGCGCCTAATGACTGAGCTACGTGACGTCATTTCTTGTGATGTCTCACGGGGCATTTCTGGTCGGGACGGGATTAGTCCCAGGGATTCAAATTATTATTATTATTATTAGCCTTTATTTAACCAGGTAAAATCCCATTGAGATCAAAGATCTCTTTTCCAAGGGAGACCTGGCCAAGAGGGCAGCAGCAAGGTTACATTAAAAACAGTAAACAAATACATAAAACATCACATTTACAACATTAAAACTTGCTCACATGACACGTGCATACAGACAAGGTAGACTGCAATCATTTTACAGAAGCTTTAAACTCATTCAACGTAACTAGGGTTTGAAGTTTAATGTTCGATTGTAGGTTATTCCAAGCCTTCGGTGCTGAAAACCTAAATGCTTTCTTGCCCAGTTCAGTTCTTACTTTGGGGACGACAAATTGCAGAACATTCATTGAACGAAGATTGTGACTTCCTTGTTTCTTTGTTAAAAGACAAGACAGATAAGATGGAGTGATACCCAGAATGGTTTTGTAGATGAAAACATACCAATGATTGAGGCGTCGAATAAAGAACCAACTCTTTTTCTTTACTATAGTGGTCTCGATAACGGGTACCGGTTCTCAAAAAGGGATTCGAGTCCGAGGACTCGGTTCTTTTCTTATCACACAACCGGGAAAACCGGTTTCGAATATCATCCCTACGTATGATAATCATAGTGGAGCAATTGGAAGGTGTTTTTTTTAGTGATGTTACTAAAAAATGTTAGGAAATTGTATTGCTCATATCGGACTGAGAAGCCAGACCCAACTAGTCCCATTAGGTTTGATTTCTGAAAAAAGTTTGGCAAACGATCCAAATATTGATACTCAAGGTTCAAGGTTCAAGGTTCAACTTTATTGTCCCCGCGGGGAAATTTGTCTTGGGCACAGTGCATCATTGCTTTCTTAACATACACAAAACCAACAGAACAAAAACACAAGCACAGACACAACCACAACCAGACAACTAACATTTAAACATCAGAACATGGAGCTTGATAGACATAGGTGGCACTTTGATGTAGGCATAAAATCTACAGTATGGAGATAAAGATAAAGTACCAGTGTGCATTGCACTAGAGCTCATGGATAAAGTGCTGTGTGCTAAAGTGCTTAGTTCTTATGTGCTAAAAGTGCTATGTGCTAAAAAAGTGCTAACCTATGTATTAACATTCTATTGCACATTGTTGGTCAGCTTAATGGAGGCTGGGACAAATGATAATTTAAGGCGGTTAGATATCTATCTATCTAACTATCTATCTATCTCTTGGTTATCTATCGATAATCAAGAGTATGCGTATTGGATGGATATCAGTGTGTGGATGTCAATATCTTTCGGGTTTCCTCTATATTTATTTTTAGAAATATCTTATTGTTGTTGTGTTGTCCAGATTGGTACATTATTGATTTTGCTATATTTAATTTACAAGTGCCCCATACATTTGAGTTTACGAGCCTCCCCACCGCTTGTTGGTGTAGTGATTGCTAGAACGAACCAGCTTAGAGCGGCTCCAAAACATCCGATGTTACCGGCTGGCAAAGAAAGCCCACTGCTTGAGATCAATAAATCCCTGCACTTAAACCACCGGGATGGAGTAAACGAGTGCGAAAGAGAGCGCTGACAAGGAAAAGCGGTCGAATCAAAGAAACGACACAACAAAAACATGACCGACCGCGAGGCAGGCCGAGTTTAGCACCATCAGTCCGCACCACAATGAAGCAGGAGCTTGCCGGAGGACATTTACTCATGAATATATAGAGAAGCTGCCAATTGTATGCCCGACGTGTTTCAGTTTGTTCTGACTCCTGACTCTACAAACTGAACAATCTAGCATACCCTTGCTCACTGGTCAACTATCACCTCCGGTCCGTCACTCAAAGATGTCAGTGTGCAACCTAAACAACAATAAACGACAGAGAAGCAGCCCGTAGAAGAGACTGCATTCATCCACTCCACAAGGTAAACATTGTATATTATTGCATTACTAATAATAATTAGCATTAAACTATTGCAGTTGTACGGAGCCCCTAAAGCAGGGGTCCCCAAACTTTTTCCTGTGAGGGCCACATAACTACATAACCGGAGTCAGTTTGTAACATAAAAAGTGTGACGATCGCAGAGGTGCCTACACGTAAACATGTATTGTTTTCCAAAAGCCACACATAACCAAATATTAATAACCCTTTCTGGGTTCTTCACAGAAAAAAATAAAGTCAGGAAATATATCATAACACTATTTATGAAATAAATAATAACCAAATAACCCTCTCTGGGTTCTTCACAGAAAAAATAAAGGCAGGAAATATATCATAACACTATTTATGAAATAAATAATAACCAAATAACCCTCTCTGGGTTCTTCATAGAAAAAAAGGTCCATTGAACATCAACTTTTTGTTGTGCAAAATTCAGCTTATTTGTGAAAGCAGAGTCTCTTAATTAAATTACTCATATGAGCAGTCTCTCAAAGTTCTTGTGTACCTTCCTTATAATCCTTTTTTAGGTTCCAGTAGGCTTGTAGACGCCGCTGTTTGCAGCTCTCTCGTCAACTTCCCTGTAAAAACCACAAAGCAAGCAGGCTGAGAAACCAAACTAAGTGATACAGCACCTACACAGCACAATACATTTTACTACCAGTATGGCTGTTGAGATGGATTTTATCCCAGTAGATTTTATTATGATTAAATTTGATTATACTCAGAATGACTCATTCATGTCACAAAAGTAAGCATACCTATATATGTTCACCAGTGTGAACTGTGGGCCTGCATCTGGCTGGTGAGAAGTTGAATGTCAGGTTCCATTCTACAAACCCCGATTCCATATGAGTTGGGAAATTGTGTTAGATGTAAAAATAAACGGAATACAATGATTTGCAAATCATTTTCAACCCATATTCAGTTGAATATGCTACAAAGACAACATATTTGATGTTCAAACTCATAAACTTTATTTTTTTTTGCAAATAATAATTAAGTTAGAATTTCATGGCTGCAACACGTGCCAAAGTAGTTGGGAAAGGGCATGTTCACCACTGTGTTACATGGCCTTTCCTTTTAACAACACTCAGTAAACGTTTGGGAACTGAGGAGACACATTTTTTAAGCTTCTCAGGTGCAATTCTTTCCCATTCTTGCTTGATGTACAGCTTAAGTTGTTCAACAGTCCGGGGATCTCCGTTGTGGTATTTGACACTTCACAATGCTCCACACATTTTCAATGGGAGACAGGTCTGGACTACAGGCAGGCCAGTCTAGTACCCGCACTCTTTTACTATGAAGCCACGTTGGTGTAACACGTGGCTTGGCATTGTCTTGCTGAAATAAGCAGGGGCGTCCATGGTAACGTTGCTTGGGAGGCAAAATATGTTGCTCCAAAACCTGTATGTACCTTTCAGCATTAATGGCGCCTTCACAGATGTGTAAGTTACCCATGTCTTGGGCACTAATACACCCCCATACCATCACACATGCTGCCTTTTACACTTTGCGCCTAGAACAATCCGGATGGTTCTTTTGGTCCTCTTTGGTCCGGAGGACACGACGTCCACAGTTTCCAAAAGCAATTTGAAATGTGGACTCGTCAGACCACAGAACACTTTTCCACTTTGTATCAGTCCATCTTAGATGAGCTCAGGCCCAGCGAAGCCGACGGCGTTTCTGGGTGTTGTTGATAAACGGTTTTCACCTTGCATAGGAGAGTTTTAACTTGCACTTACAGATGTAGCGACCAACTGTAGTTACTGACAGTGGGTTTCTGAAGTGTTCCTGAGCCCATGTGGTGATATCCTTTACACACTGATGTCGCTTGTTGATACAGTACAGCCTGAGGGATCGAAGTTCACGGGCTTAGCTGCTTACATGCAGTGATTTCTCCAGATTCTCTGAACCCTTTGATGATATTACGGACCGTAGATGGTGAAACCCCTAAATTCCTTGCAATAGCTGGTTGAGAAAGGTTTTTCTTAAACTGTTCAACAATTTGCTCACGCATTTGTTGACAAAGTGGTGACCCTCGCCCCATCCTTGTTTGTGAATGACTGAGTATTTCATGGAATCTACTTGTATACCCAATCATGGCACCCACCTGTTCCCAATTTGCCTGTTCACCTGTGGGATGTTCCAAATAAGTGTTTGATGAGCATTCCTCAACTTTATCAGTATTTATTGCCACCTTTCCAAACTTCTTTGTCACGTGTTGCTGGCATCAAATTCTAAAGTTAATGATTATTTGCAAAAAAAAAAATGTTTATAAGTTTAAATGATTTGCAAATCATTGTATTCCGTTTATATTTACATCTAACACAATTTTCCAACTCATATGGAAACGGGGTTTGTACAAACACAGCCAGTCTCAAACACTGATGCAGATGTTCATCCGTCAATCTTGATCTCATCTGATTTTTCAGGAGTTTCATGTGTGAAAAGGTATGCTCGCAGATATACGTGCTGCCAAAAAATGTGGACATCTTCATTGCGTGTTTTTTTACGTTAAGGTACGTGTCGTTTGGGAGGGCGGCATAGAAGTCAACGAGACTGTTGGGCTTGAATGCGTCTTTCAGAACATCACAGTTCTGTAACTCGGCCAACTCAAACTGATAAGAAGGCTGGGCTTCATCGATGTCGGCAGCAAAGTGGTTCTGGAAAAGACGGATTTCTTTTGCATTAACAATGTAGTTGCCGGAATCGCACCCCAAACTCCGCCTTAAAGGGGAACATTATCACCAGACCTATGTAAGCATCAATATATACCTTGATGTTGCAGAAAAAAGACCATATTTTTTTTAACCGATTTACGAACTCTAAATGGGTGAATTTTGGCGAATTAAACGCCTTTCTATTATTCGCTCTCGGAGCGATGACGTCACAACGTGACGTCACATCGGGAAGCAATCCGCCATTTTCTCAAACACATTACAAACACCGAGTCAAATCAGCTCTGTTATTTTCCGTTTTTTCGACTGTTTTCCGTACCTTGGAGACATCATGCCTCGTCGGTGTGTTGTCGGAGGGTGTAACAACACGAACAGGGACGGATTCAAGTTGCACCAGTGGCCCAAAGATGCGAAAGTGGCAAGAAATTGGACGTTTGTTCCGCACACTTTACCGACGAAAGCTATGCTACGACAGAGATGGCAAGAATGTGTTGATATCCTGCGACACTCAAAGCAGATGCATTTCCAACTGGACTGGACGGACCAGCTTTCAGGAAAAGAGAGCGGATGAGGGTATGTCTACAGAATATATTAATTGATGAAAACTGGGCTGTCTGCACCCTCAAAGTGCATGTTGTTGCCAAATGTATTTCATATGCTGT
The DNA here is from genome assembly GCF_033978685.3 of Nerophis lumbriciformis. Classification (NCBI taxonomy): domain Eukaryota; kingdom Metazoa; phylum Chordata; class Actinopteri; order Syngnathiformes; family Syngnathidae; genus Nerophis; species Nerophis lumbriciformis. Next base: position 24,918,133 of record NC_084549.2, read on the forward strand.
AAACCTAGTTCATAGTTGTTAGTTTCCTTTAATGCCAAACAAACACATACCAATCGTTGGTTAGAAGGCCATCGCCGAATTCGTCCTCGCTTTCTCCCGTGTCGCTGGCTGTCGTGTCATTTTCGTTGGTTTCGCTTGCATACGGTTCAAACCGATATGGCTCAATAGCTTCAGTTTCTTCTTCAATTTCGTTTTCGCTACATGCCTCCACACTACAACCATCCGTTTCAATACATGCCTAATCTGTTGAATCGCTTAAGCCGCTGAAATCCGAGTCTGAATCCGAGCTAATGTCGCTATACCTTGCTGTTCTATGCGCCATGTTTGTTTGTATTGGCATCACTGTGTGACGTCACAGGAAAATGGACGGGTGTATATAACGATGGTTAAAATCAGGCACTTTGAAGCTTTTTTTAGGGATGGGTAAAATTTTGAAAAAAACTTTGAAAAATAAAATAAGCCACTGGGAACTGATTTTTAATGGTTTTAACCCTTCTGAAATTGTGATAATGTTCCCCTTTAAGCATTTTCAATGCTTCCACACACTTTTCAGCTGGGAACGGGACCGCTGGGTTCTCTGCACAGAGTTTTTGGGTAGCAGGGAGATGTATGAAGTTCTGCTTTTTCACTTGTTCCAAAAGCAGCACTAGTTTCACCTCAAATGCTTTTATGTGAGAATACATGTCGCAAATGAGTTTCCCCTGGCCTTGTCGCTGCGAGTTAACACTGTTCAGCATTTCTGTCACGTCCGTTAAAAATGCAAGGTGCCATTTCCATTCTGGGTCGATCAGCTCTGGGACCGTTTGGTCTTTTGAATGAAGAAATTTGTTAATTTCGGGTAGCAGCTCGTAAAAACGCATCGTACCTCTGTGTCGTACAGCCGTGCGAAGACTCTAGTTCAGACAGGAATTGTTGGAACTGCCTGTGTTTAAGTCCCTTTGCTCTGATGAAGTTTATGCATGACACCACAACCTTCATGACAGAATCCCATTTCAGCACTTTGCAGCATAGTGCCTGCTGGTGAATTAGGCAGTGGACTTGTAGCGGGGCGGTGAGACCCCGTTCTTCCATCTCCCGGTTTATGCGTCCTATCAGACCCACCAAATTAGGAGCCCTGTCAGTTGTGATGCTGGCAAGTTTTGACCAGTCCAGGTCTAACTCTTCCATGGTTTGGCATACTTTGCCGAAAATATCCTCCCCCGTCGTAGTCCCTTTGAGACTTTAAAGGGCTGCTAGCTCCTCGCACATCTCAAAGTTTGCGCTAACTCCACGAATAAAAATGAGCAGCTGCGCTGTGTCCTGCTCTCATCCAATGCTAATGAAAAAAAGTCAAATTCTTTCGTCTTATGCTGCAGCTGAGCATATACATTGCCCCCGATTTCTTCAACGCGTCTGGTGATTGTACTCGCCGACAGACTCACGGCATTTAAGACATCTTTAAGTCACCTCCCCCGCGACAGCATTCAAACATTTCTTGACAAACTCTCCATCATTGAAAGGTTTATCGCTGCTTGCTATGAGTTGAGCAACCTTAAAGCTGGCCCGAACGGATGACTGGTTCAGTTGAGATTGGCGTACAAATGTACTCTGCTGAGCTAACAGTCCACTTTTTAGTTTTAAGAGTTTGTCTGCTCGCATTTGGCCTTGCAAGCTATCATACTCGTCTTTGTGACGGGATTCATAGTGTCTTCGCAGATTGTATTCTTTGAATACCGCCACTGCCTCTTGACAGATGAGACAAACCGCCTTTTCTTTGCATTGAATAAAAAAATAATCGTTTGACCACCGCAGGTTAAAGACCCTGCATTCTGAATCAACGTTTCTCTTACCTAACCTTTTTGCCATTATTCCGTCCAGGGGCTAGCCAGGATTTGCGTGGCCAAAAAAAAAAATTAATAATGGTCTCTGGTATTCTTCAGGGGGCCGGGCCAAATGTGGAGGCGGGCCCCTGGCCAAAAATATTTGGCCAGGGGCGGGGTTGTATGTGTATATATAAATATATATATATATATATATATATATATATATATATATATATATATATATATATATATATATATATATATATATATATATATATATATATATATATATACATATACATATGTACCTATGAGGAAGCAGTGCCTGGGGAATCTGTGGTGGGCTATCCTATTTCTGGGGCTGAGGTTGCTGAAGTAGTTAAAAAGCTCCTCGGTGGCAAGGCCCCGGGGGTGGATGAGATCCGCCCGGAGTTCCTTAAGGCTCTGGATGCTGTGGGGATGTCTTGGTTGACAAGACTCTGCAGCATCGCGTGGACATCGGGGGCAGTACCTCTGTATTGGCAGACCGGGGTGGTGGTTCCTCTCTTTAAAAAGGGGAACCGGAGGGTGTGTTCTAACTATCGTGGGATCACACTCCTCAGCCTTCCCGGTAAGGTCTATTCAGGTGTACTGGAGAGGAGGCTACGCCGGATGGTCGAACCTCGGATTCAGGAGGAGCAGTGTGGTTTTCGTCCTGGTCGTGGAACTGTGGACCAGCTCTATACTCTCGGCAGGGTCCTTGAGGGTGCATAGGAGTTTGCCCAACCAGTCTACATGTGCTTTGTAGACTTGGAGAAGGCATTCGACCGTGTCCCTCGGGAGGTCCTGTGGGGAGTGCTCAGAGAGTATGGGGTTTCGGACTGTCTGATTGTGGCGGTCCGCTCCCTGTATGATCAGTGTCAGAGCTTGGTTCGCATTGCCGGCAGTAAGTCGGACACGTTTCCGGTGAGGGTTGGACTCCGCCAAGGCTGCCCTTTGTCACCGATTCTGTTCATAACTTTTCTGGACAGAATTTCTAGGCGCAGTCAAGGCGTTGAGGGGATCCGGTTTGGTGGCTGCAGGATTAGGTCTCTGCTTTTTGCAGATGATGTGGTCCTGATGGCTTCATCTGGCCAGGATCTTCAGCTCTCACTGGATCGGTTCGCAGCTGAGTGTGAAGCGACTGGGATGAGAATCAGCACCTCCAAGTCCGAGTCCATGGTTCTCGCCCGGAAAAGGGTGGAGTGCCATCTCCGGGTTGGGGAGGAGATCTTGCCCCAAGTGGAGGAGTTCAAGTACCTCGGAGTCTTGTTCACGAGTGAGGGAAGAGTGGATCGTGAGATCGACAGGCGGATCGGCGCGGCGTCTTCAGTAATGCGGACGCTGTATCGATCCGTTGTGGTGGTCGATCTACGTTCCCATCCTCACCTATGGTCATGAGCTTTGGGTTATGACCGAAAGGACAAGATCACGGGTACAAGCGGCCGAAATGAGTTTCCTCAGCCTGGTGGCGGGGCTCTCCCTTAGAGATAGGGTGAGAAGCTCTGTCATCCGGGAGGAGCTCAAAGTAAAGCCGCTGCTCCTCCACATCGAGAGGAGCCAGATGAGGTGGTTCGGGCATCTGGTCAGGATGCCACCCGAGCGCCTCCCTAGGGAGGTGTTTAGGGCACGTCCGACTGGTAGGAGGCCACGAGGAAGACCCAGGACACGTTGGGAAGACTATGTCTCCCGGCTGGCCTGGGAATGCCTCGGGATCCCCCGGGAGGAGCTGGACGAAGTGGCTGGGGAGAGGGAAGTCTGGGCTTCCCTGCTTAGGCTGCTGCCCCCGCGACCCGACCTCGAATATGCGGAAGAAGATGGATGGATGGATGGATGGATATATATATATATATATACATATATATATATATATATTTATTTATTTATCTATATATGTATATAAATTCCGAGTGCGATGATGTCACGTTATCGATGGTAAAATGCATTTTTAGACAATATGTTTTGCCTGAGTGGCTAGGAGACGGTAGAAAATGGACTAGTAAGGACAAATTTAAAAAAAATAAATACAAAAAAAATAAATAAATAAATAAATTTAAAAAAAAAAGTTTTTAACTTGGGACTTCCCGCGGGACGGATTTTGGACGCTGGGGGGCTGTATCCGGCCCGCAGGCCGTAGTTTGGGGACCCCTGCCCTAAAGGGACATGCATGTTTTGCGAGATCTCGCAGTACTTTTTGCGAGCTCTAGCAAAAGGTTTTTTTCCTATGTCAGTGAACCGGAAGTAAAACAGACACAGCGATGGAGGAGAGGGAGCATGCGGGAGCCTACCCATCATCTGTGCTCTGTTGTGGGACCATAATACAATTTGATGTCTTTATATGTTAGGCCAATACTAAAATATAAATCAATAAACTTCTCCCATAGGTAGAATGATGGGTAGGCTCCTCCATCGCTTTGTCTGTTTTACTTCCGGTTCACTGATATAGGAAAAAAAACTTATGCGAGATTTCGCAAAAAGTATTGCGAGATCTCGCAAAACATTTTCTTCCCTCCATGTCCCTTTAGGGCCTCCGAACAGTTGTAAGAAATATTGTTTTTTAAACAATATTTCTTATCTAAAAGTGTTTTTTTTTTTTTTTAAATGCATGTTAGATGTTGAAATTGTTCAGTTTTAGGGGTCAAGCACCCATTAAATTGATTTCAATTTATTTCAGGGAGCAACATTGAATTGACATACAAGTGTTTTGAGTCAAGAGCTTCGAGAACCAATGAAACTCGTAAGTTGAAGTACTACTGTATTGTTGTATTGGAAAAAGTTATTAAATACCGGATGGATTTAGGATGCAAAAACCCAAAGTATTTGAATGAGAACTAAGTGTAGTTTTTGCTTGTTATTTTGCGCTCTTGTTTTTATTATATTCAAACAATTGTGTGTAATAAAAGGGAATACGTGGGGGAATGTATTATGCCGTTGATATAGGTCAGGGGTCGGCAATCCGCGGCTCTAGAGCCGCATGCAGCTCTTTAGCGGTGCCCTCGTGGCTCTCTGGAGCTTTTTCAAAAATGTATGAAAAATGGAAAAAGATGAGGCGAAAAAAAATCTATTTTTTGTTTTAATATGGTTTCTGTAGGAGGACAAACATGACAGAAACCTCTCTAATTGTTACAAAGCACACTGTTTATATTAAACATGCTTCACTGATTGGAGTATTTGGCGAGCGCCGTTTTGTCCTACTAATTTTGGCGGTTCTTGAACTCACCGTAGTTTGTTTACATGTATAACTTTCTCCGACTTTCTAGGACGTGTTTTATGCCACTTCTTTTTCTGTCTCATTTTGTCCACCAAACTTTTAAGGTTGTACATGAAAGGTGAGTTTTGTTGATGTTACTGACTTGTTGGAGTGCTGATCAGACATATTTGGTCACTGCATGACTGCAAGCTAATCGATGCTAACATGCTATTTAGGCTAGCTATATGTACATATTGCATCATTATGGCTCGTTTGTAGCTATATTTGAGCTCATTTAGTTTTATTTAAGTCCTCTTAATTCAATTTATATCTCATGACACACTATCTGTATGTAATATGGATTTTAATTTTTTGCGGCTCCAGAAAGATTTGTTTTTGTATTTTTGGTCCAATATGGCTCTTTCAACATTTTGGGTTGCCGACCCCTGATATAGGTAAATTGTCTTATGTTCTAATCCTGAATTTGTAAAAAAAAAAAAATTGTAAAAGACGTTTGAAATAGGCAAGAAAATTAAAAGAAGGCACAAAATAAATATATAAAATTATAATTCAAATTAAAATCATAAAATACAATAGTTGTAAATACAATAATAACAAAGTAATTGAAATACTGTAGATAAAAGACTTTCAGTTATCATACGCACAATTAAATGAAAGAGTGTTCAGCTTGGATTTGAACATTGCCAACGTTAAGGCCTGTCTCACATCTTCAGGAACACTATTCCAGATTTCAGGAGCATAAAACTGAAACACAGTTCAACTATCTTTGGTCCTGACTGTGGGCACCAGCAGGAGAACACCCTCTGAGGTTCTCAGATCTTGAAATTATTCACATGGCTCTAACATGTCAGAGATGTACTTTTGGCACAAGACCAAGAAAGGACTTGTACACAAGGAGAGGTGTTTTAAAGTCTATTCTCTGAGCAACAGGAAGCCAGTGCAGTGACCTGAGCACTGGACTAATGTGTTCATATTTCCTTGTTCTAGTCAGCATTCAGGCAGCAGCATTCTGGATGTACTGCAGCTGCTTTCCAGCTCGTTTAGAGAGCCCTTAGAGAAGGCCAATGCAGTAGTCCAACCTGCTGGAGACAAAGGCATGGATTAGTCTTTCTAAGTCTGATTTAGACATTATTCCTCTGATTTTGGCAATGTTTTTCCAGGTCGTGAAAAACTGCTGATGCTATAGACTTAATGTGACTGTTAAAGTTCAACTCTGAGTCTACTATTACCCCTCGATTTCTAACCTGATTGTTAGGTTTCAGGGAGAGGGTTTCAAGGTGACTAATAATACTGTATCATTGCTTCTGTGGGCCAAAGACAATAATTTCAGTTTTGTCTGAGTTGAGCTGAAGAAAATGGTTTTGCATTCCACACATTCATCTGTTTGATGCAGTGACAAAGTGAATAAACAGACCGACATTCACCTGCCGTCAGTGACACGTAGATCTGAGTGTCATCTGCAAAATTGTGGTAGGACACATTGAAGCTGTGTATTAGCTGACCTAGTGGCAGCATGTACAAGTTGAACAATAGGAATCAAAGAATCGAGCCCTTGAGGAAGCCCACAGGTCATAGCCATTAGGTCAGAGACACAGTTACCAATTTCAATAAAGTATGTCCTGTGATCGAGATAGGACTTGAACCAGTTAAGAGCAAAACCAGATATTCTGACCTAGTTGTCTAACCTCTGTACTAAGATATTATGGTCAATTGTGTCAAAGGCAGCGCTCAGGTCCAGCAGAACCAAGACTGAGACTTTTCCTCAATCTTGATTCAGGCGGATATTATTTGTCACCTTGATCAGTGCTGTTCCAGTGCTGTGGTGGGCCTAAAGCCTGATTGGAAAGTATCAAACATACTGTTAAACATGAGAAAGTCACTAAGTTGTTGTTATACAACTTTTTCTAGGACTTTGCCCAAAAATGGCAGGTTTGATATGGGATGATAGTTGTTCAGTAAGTAGGCCAGTGGTTCTTAACCTTGTTGGATTACCGAACCCCACCAGTTTCATATGCGCATTCACCAAACCCTTCTTTAATGAAAAATAATTAGTTTTTATTTTTTTCAAATTCAAGACAAAGTTATATGTTTTTGGTAACACTTTAGTATGGGGAACATATTCTAAGTAACAAAGACTTAATTTAGAGTTTTTTTGGATAGGGTTAGGGTTAGAGGGTTAGGGCCAGGGTTAGAGGGTTAGGGTTATAATAAGGCCATGCCGAATAAGGCATTAATAAGTACTTAATAATGACTCGTTAAGAGCCAATATGTTACTAATTTGCATGTTAATAAGCAACTAATTAATGGTGAATATGTTCCCCATACTAAAGTGTTACCATGTTTTATGTGCTTTATAAATAAAGTTGATTTGATTTGATTTGATTATTACTGGTGCACAAAATGAACCGTGCATGAACATCACCTTGTTCAAACAACAAAACCAACACAGTGCATAAACTCACAACAAACTACACACCTGCAAATCAGTCTGACTTCTGCTGTTGCCGTAGCCGTAATACGCCGATAGGGAGAAGTTTTTATTTACACGATGAGTCGGGTGTGTTTTGCCCTCCGCCGAACCCCTGAGCCCAACTCACCGAACCCCTAGGGTTCGATCGAACCCAGGTTAAGAACCACTGAAGTAGACAGATAGTTGTTGGTAAACAGCTCGGCGCAGATTTTAGAAATCTAGAGGGTTACTCATCAAGGTAGCAAATTGATGGACTCAGATTGTGCATGATTTCTTTAACTGTTTTGTCAGTGACAGGAGTTAAATGTGCCAGCTCTAGTTGACTAGCTGGCTGCAAGTAGCTATTTATTTTCCAGGATATTATTGTATTTTTAATGCCTTGAACTTTATCATGAAAGAATATTGCAAACTCATTGCACTTTAATGTAGAAATTTGTTCTACTAAAAGTAAAATTGGAGAGTTTTTCAATCTGTTTACGGTTGCAAACAGGACACAAGAATTGTTACTACAATTTGTGATAATTTCAGAAAAATGTTTTTCCCTTGTTATACGCAAAGTCTGGTTGAACACATTTGGCTTTTGCTTGTAAATCTCATAATGAGTTTGGAGCTTTCGGCACCATTTCTGTTTTGGCTCTGCAGCACATCCCTTTGCTGTGCCCAGACAGAGTCTTCATTTCTCCATTGCGCCTTTTGCCTACTTTTAACCATTCTAACCTTGACAGGAGCAATTGTGTCCAAAACATTTACAACACTTGATGTATAGGAGTTCAACTGATCACCAACGAAAGCATACGGGGTGTTTTCAAACGTAATCATTCCCACAAACTGTGTCTGTATGCTATTATTTATGATAACAAATATAACAACCGCAGACCCAACTGTTGGTTTGGGTCAACAGACAAGTCGAAGAAAACACAGAAATGATCTGATAATGCAGCATCGATAACATTCACGTTTGAAATAGCAAAAGACTTAGTAATGATCAAATCAGTAGTGCGGCCTCTGCTGTGGGTGGGCTGGTTTGCATGCTGAGTTAGACCAAACATTTCACTGAGTTCTTTAGCATCCCTGTCATTGGCTACATCTACATTTTAAGTCCCCTTTGATGATCAAACATTCAAAATCTGTGCACACAACTGAAAGGATTTCCATAAAACCATCAATAAATGAATTTGAATTATGTGGTGGTTTGTAGAGAGTGATATAAAGTATGGATGGTTGTTTTATCTCCATTTTGAATGGCACACACTAAAACCTCCTAATGACAATTTATGGGTAAGAATATTTCTTGCTGAATATGGCACAAACACTCTCACCCCTCTGGTTTTGTCGTGTCTCAAACATATACCGTATTTTTTGGAGTATAAGTCGCACCGGAGTATATGTCGCACCTGCCGAAAATGCATAATAAAAAAGGAAAAAAACATATATAAGTCGCACTGGAGCCCGGCCAAACAATGAAAAAAACTGCGACTTATAGTCCGAAAAATACGGTAGTTAAAGTTAGGTTGGCTAGTTTTAATCAGAACTGCATTTTCTGTGTTTATTATTTAAAAATGATGTATTACCTAAAGATCTGACATTGAGTACTGCGTGTTTGAGATTAGCTAGATTTGCCCTAGACATTGTGTTCTTCAAAGAAATGTGGATTACATTTCTCATAACCTAGCTGTCTGCCTCTTAACTAATCTATGTGCTATGATAGTAGTTGTTGTTTTAGAAGGGAGCACTTTCTTATTTGCCCTCTATAATGGAATAATAATAATAATAATAATTAAAATAAAATAATGCAACATAAATAGTATGGCAAATGATATTTTCATAATCAAATCTGATTTGTTAGCTTTTGCTCATAGTCAATGAATAGTCGAATATATGCCATGTTTTGTTTCTGTTAAGAGCAAAATAAACAGATTATGATGATATCTAGTACTTTATACTGATTGGTCACTAGGTGTCAGTACCAATGACGTCCCAACAAGCCCCTTGAGCCCTGAGGTAAAACAGCCTTTCAACAATGTTGATAAAAGACTCTTGTTTTCAAACAAATACTTTTTAGAGAGTAAGAGATGTGGGAAGCCAAAACAAGGCCAACTTTTTTTTGGAAAACTCACACCAGGAGGAAGGCTGAAGTGACTGCCGAAACTGTAAACTAATTATCTCTTACACTCTTATAACAATTTGTTTGCACACAAGAACCTTTCACTAATATTTAAAGAACACATGATGAACGCAATCAATCTATCCTCCCAACTGACCTGCTGTACACGGCGATACTCAAGGGTTTTTATACTGTTGGATGATTGGACTGCAGAGTTGGTGGTCGAAACAGACTCCTCTGAATCGCATTTATTATATTCGAAGACAGCCCTAATAAATAAATAAATTATGTTTGCTCAATATATTTTCCCTGTTTTTTCAAGTCTGGTTATCATGATCAACAAATTACAAGAATCTTATAAATTAATTCCGAGATGTTCCAAAGTTTTATTCCCATGATTCTCCGTCCGAAAATTCCTTCCGAATTTCCGTCTTTCTTTGCTTAAGACCTGCATCTGCCCCGATACATAATTGGTGGTAGCGTCAAGTTCGTAGCGCAATTTAAGGTCATTTCTTGATGCTGTCTGCTATTTAACATCAAAATAGCCATTAGAGGTGTATTATTTCTAATGTGTGCCAATATTGCAGCGGACGTCACAACAGAGCTAGGGTGTTAACTTGTTAGGAGCCACAGACACAGAAAAAAATGTGTCTGGGGGCCGGTATATCTATTTTTTTAGGAACACTAATACAAAACCTCACAATAATGTCTGATTGAATGCTAAAAACGTTATGACAGACCGCCTTAAAAAACGGAATGGAATTTTAAACAGACACCCAGAATGTACATGAAAATAAAAAATGTGGGATTTACAATATTAACTATGAACGATAAAACACTGAATATTGGCAACATATGAACTTCACACCATCTCAATCGACACATTTTACAATCAAGCGAAACGCAACAAAAATGCAACAAACACAGCGAAATATGAACGCGAAGGGTAAAAAAAAAAAACACCTACAATCTGATACATCTGATATATCACTAAGCTTTAGAACTTTGCTGTAAACATCTTTTTCCGCGTCTGTCCCTGACACCCGCATTTCAGGCTGACACTCTGTGGAAACGCTCCCCACCCACACTGCTTGGGGCCTCGTCTGAGCTGCTGTGACTTAGATTACCATAGTAACTAATATATCATGCAAAAGCGCAGATTCCAACCATTGAAATACTTTCAATAGTTCAAGACTTACGATAATTTGAAAACATCACTGCACATCATAATGGCAGCTACAGTTTCAAACTTAAAGATCTGAAAAACTTATTTGGGAATGTCCGGCGGGCCAGATTGAAAAGCCTATTTTCCCAGGTCTGCTTTAGAGAGTGTGCATGGACACTGGGACTTCACATGTAGGTGTGAAAATACAGAAAAACAAACTGTTTGAGAAATCAGACTAGTTTAGTGCATGGAAACGTAATGCCTGAGAGCCATTTGGGTCAACCGTGGGGGAGTTTTTAATATTTATGTAAGTTATGCTACCCCTTCTAAAACATGGATAGGATTAGATACCAAGAACTTTTTAAATTTGTAAGAAGAAACACAAATATGGGCTGGAGGCTGTGGTAGCTCCACATCAGGCTATAAAGTATTTTACTCCAAAGCCGTAGCTAAGTACAACCAGAAGTGCTGTAAACACAACAAAATACCTTCTTTATTAAAATTTGGATGATACAGTAACACTTTTATGGCGAGTGTCAGGCATCTTTCCAAAATGCGATTAGATATAATGCATGGGTGGCAAAACAGTAGAAGATTAAACTGTAAAAAGATAAAATGTGATGGTGCGTGAAGAGGCAACGGCCTTGCTGAACGCGCCGTATACCTGCAACCTCGTTATTTATTTACAATCACAGTGACACACTAAGCACGGGTATATATCTGTGCTCCAAGATCCACTGGTAATGTTGCAATTATAATGTGTCGCCTCTGCTTGACAGTAAATAAATAGATCTTGTAGATCTTGTCTTTAACTTAATTTAAGTGCAACTGTCTAGATCCGATGTCGACAACTTTCATTTATTGCCTTATATTTCATGAAATGTTTTATTTGTGGCTTTGCAATATTCTTCTAAAGCTGTGAGGCAATCAATAACTGCAATCATTTAATATGTCAAATACCATAGAAGGAACAGGTACAACTCGCCAAAATATTCTTCCTCTGCTTGATGTTTAAAATATGTCCTGCAAATCCCCACAAGTTGGATCTGAAATCTGATTAGGAAACTTTTTTTTTCTCTCCTTGGTTATGAACGATTACATGACTGAAAGCATGTGCAAATATCAAGAGATCAAAAGAGAGGCTCTGGTTTGATGAAAGCTAAAACTGTCGTATGTGGATGAGCCAATCGAGTGGGAAGACCCTGAAACTCTTGCCTGGGATTTTATTTTTCCTAAAAGGGCATCAGATATGTTTTAGGCCGTGGAAGGTTTTTGATCAAATTAAATCATCATCGGCAAAGACAAAATAATTGTGCGATTAGATTTAGAATGTGTTGTGGGAATGTGTTCTTAGATTGTACTACTGTCAAAATTACCACATTTACTTTTACATATTTTGGTGTGGTTTTTTTTCAACGTCAGACTGTTTATTTCCTCACCGTGGCAACTGAAAATCTACAGTTTATTTTGCCTTTAACCAGTCTTTGTAATAACGGTGTTATATAATAACGGCGTTATATTATAACGGCGTTAGTTACTTTTACTAGCAACGAGTGACCTAATTAACTACTTTTAGGTCCGTTACAACGCCGTTAGCAGTAGCTTGATGTAACATGGCACGCTACTTTTGATGTGGTTTTATGTCAACAACAAAAGAGTGTCATAAGCTGTTACGTATACTTTAATATTGTACATGGTAATTGGGATTTGTTATGTATTGTTTATATTATATACAAATATAATATAATAATATATCAGTATATGTGTATGTATGTATATATATATATATATATAATTGGGATTTGTTATATATTGTATATATTATATAAAAATATAATATAATAATATATCAGTATATGTGTACTGTATGTATGTGCGTATGTAAATATATATATATTAGAGATGCGCGGTTTGCGGACACAACCGCGGAGTCCGCGGATTATCCGCGGATCGGGCGGATGAAATTAAAAAAACTAAGATTTTATCCGCTCGCGGGTCGGGTCGGGCGGATTAATTTTTTTTGTTTGTTTTTTTTTTGCGGGTGGCAGTTAAACCAATTCGGAAATATATATACATAGTTAAATGTTGTTACCCACATACGAAAAACGAGCAGGCACCTGCTGCATATGCCACAACAGAAGAAAAAAAAAGAAAAGAGATGGACACTTTTACGGAGCGGAGAAGGGACGCCTCGCCGGGGTCCGGGACCGAGGCCCCTTCCCCCGAGAGGGCCCCACCGGGAGCCGTAGCTGAAGCGATCCGCGAGAAGGGCCCGACGCACGTCCAGGGTCACTACCGCGCCCACCGCACCGACACCCCGCCTCGTCCGCTTTCGCCGCGGCCGGCGTCACGCGCAGCAGGTAAGCAGCTTACCTGCCCGCCACCCCCGTGGCCGGGGGCTCGTAACATGGGTCACTCCGCGCGCTCCGCCCGCGCAGCTTACCTGCTTGCCACCCCTGTTGCCGGGGGCGCGTAACAGGGGTCACTCCGCGCGTAGTGCGCTCATGAAAGGGGTGGGGCTCACCCTGGTTGATATAGAGAGGACGGTGGCCATGGAAGTTGGAACCCGCTAAGGAGTGTGTAACAACCCACCTGCCGAATCAACTAGCCCTGAAAATGGATGGCGCTGGAGCCCATATCTGGCCGTCGCCGGCAGCGAGACGCGCTTGGAGGTGCGCTCAGCGCGGCTCCCATATGATTGCGCACTGGTGTGCGTCTGGGTCGTGACAGCGTGGCACGCGAATGTCTGTGCATTGGATCAGTCTCCTTTCTTTAACAGGCAAAAGCTTTATAACCTCACCATACCTGCCAACTTTTAAATCAGAAAAACCTAGTAGCCAGGGTCCAAGGGCCGCAGGCCCCGGTAGGTCCAGGACAAAGTCCTGGTGGAGGGTTCAGGGCTTCGCCCCCCGACGCAAAATGACTATTAGCATTCAGACAGGTTAAAATGTTGCTAAAACCATCACTTTTCTATCAGTCACAGTGACTTTTCAAAACAAAAATATTACAGCAAAAATCATATGGGTTGATTGACATGTTTATTCTGTAAGCTAACTTCAATAGTTTGAAATTATTTTGACAGTTAATGCCAGTTATCCTGTCAACCTTTCACAAGACTTCAATTTGTTAATTGAAAGTATAAATAGTATAAACACTTTTTACAGTATGTCGTGCTGTGAAATACAGCCGACAGGATTGCGCATGCAGGTGCAGGAGAACAAAGGACTTCTTTCATTTAAGGTTTGTGATAAACCATCAAACTCATTCGTTAAAAGGACTCTATAGTAATATAAAGCGAATTTTTCTGGACATTATCATGCAAGAAAAGTTTATTTTTGGGATCGCGATCACCGCGTAATGATTTTTAAAGGTTGCATTACATTATTAACTGTCCCATGTGATCAGCCAGTGCGATTGGAAGTCCATGCTCAATTATTGCCTCCGTAAATAAAACTTTGGCATTTATCACATCCAAAGAATCTGTTTGGGCGACGAAAAACGTTGAAAGTTTTCCACTTGTATCGCTAGCAACGGCATTAGACTTGTGTTTTTTTGTCCCAACGTGGTCTTTTACATCGCTAATTCCTCCGTGTCCGATCGAAAAATCTTGTCTGCACAAGGTGCAATTCGCGTAGTTTTCACCCTTTTTTTAAATTTTTTTATTAATATTAGATATATAACAACGGGCGGATGGTGGGCGGGTGAAGTTCTGATCAAACGTTACATCGGGTGGATGGCGGATGGTTGACGACTTTCTGACGCGGTTGCGGATGAAATAATTGCCTATCCGCGCATCTCTAATATATATATATACATACTGTATATATATATATATATATATATATATATATATATATATATGTGTATATATATATATATATATATATATATATATATATATATATATATATATATATATATATATATATATATATATATATATATAATATGTAAATATTACATATATGTTATATTTTGCATTGCTACTATGGTACATTTTTAGTCTACTTTATACCTGCATTATCCTTTCCATCCTAACCCTTTCCAACCTTTGTAACTGAGCTAATGTGTGGAAGAATTTCCCTTGTGGATCAATAAAGTTTGTCTAAGTCTGATAGTGAAAGCAACGAGCAGCACCGCACTAAAATGAACTTGATATCAAATAGGAAGAGGCACAATCACACTGTGACACAACATACGCACGCGTACTCGATGGGAATATTGAAGAACAAATCAATGATTGAAGTGACAAATTTGCCATCCAAAACATACCCTGTTTGTTGACAAGAAGATATGACAGCAATCGAAGCACATTCAATCTCTTTATTAAGCAGAGGTAAACACCATCCATCCATCTTCTTCCGCTTATCCGAGGTCGGGTCGCGGGGGCAGCAGCCTAAGCAGGGAAGCCCAGACTTCCCTCTCCCCAGCCACTTCGCCCAGCTCCTCCCGGGGGATCCCGAGGCGTTCCCAGGCCAGCTGGGAGACATAGTCTTCCCAACGTGTCCTGGGTCTTCCCCGTGGCCTCCTACCGGTCGGACGTGCCCTAAACACCTCCCGAGGGAGGCGATCGGGTGGCATCCTAACCAGATGCCCGAACCACCTCATCTGGCTCCTCTCGATGTGGAGGAGCAGCGGCTTTACTTTGAGCTCCCCCCGGATGACAGAGCTTCTCACCCTATCTCTAAGGGAGAGCCCTGCCACCCGGCGGAGGAAACTCATTTCGGCCGCTTGTACCCGTGATCTTGTCCTTTCGGTCATAACCCAAAGCTCATGACCATAGGTGAGGATGGGAACGTAGATGGACCGGTAAATTGAGAGCTTTGCCTTCCGGCTCAGCTTCTTCTTCACCACAACGGATCGATACAGCGTCCGCATTACTGAAGATGCCGCACCGATCCGCCTGTCGATCTCATGATCCACTCTTCCCTCACTCGTGAACAAGACTCCGAGGTACTTGAACTCCTCCACTTGGGGCAGGGTCTCCTCCCCAACCCGGAGATGGCACTCCACCCTTTTCCGGGCGAGAACCATGGACTCGGACTTGGAGGTGCTGATTCCCATCCCAGTCGCTTCACACTCGGCTGCGAACCGATCCAGCGAGAGCTGAAGATCCTGGCCAGATGAAGCCATCAGGACCACATCATCTACAAAAAGCAGAGACCTAATCCTGCAGCCACCAAACCGGATCCCCTCAACGCCTTGACTGCGCCTAGAAATTCTGTCCATAAAAGTTATGAACAGAATTGGTGACAAAGGGCAGCCTTGGCGGAGTCCAACCCTCACTGGAAACGTGTCCGACTTACTGCCGGCAATGCGGACCAAGCTCTGACACTGATCATACAGGGAGCGGACCGCCAAAATCAGACAGTCCGATACCCCATACTCTCTGAGCACTCCCCACAGGACTTCCCGAGGGACACGGTCGAATGCCTTCTCCAAGTCCACAAAGCACATGTAGACTGGTTGGGCAAACTCCCATGCACCCTCAAGGACCCTGCCGAGAGTATAGAGCTGGTCCACAGTTCCACGACCAGGACAAAAACCACACTGTTCCTCCTGAATCCGAGGTTCGACTATCCGGCGTAGCCTCCTCTCCAGTACACCTGAATAGACCTTACCGGGAAGGCTGAGGAGTGTGATCCCACGATAGTTAGAACACACCCTCCGGTTCCCCTTCTTAAAGAGAGGAACCACCACCCCGGTCTGCCAATCCAGAGGTACCGCCCCCGATGTCCACGCGATGCTGCAGAGTCTTGTCAACTAAGACAGCCCCACAGCATCCAGAGCCTTAAGGAACTCCGGGCGGGTCTCATCCACCCCCGGGGCCTTGCCACCGAAGAGCTTTTTAACTACCTCAGCAACCTCAGCCCCAGAAATAGAAGAGTCCACCACAGATTCCCCAGGCACTGCTTCCTCATAGGAAGACGTGTTGGTGGGATTGAGGAGGTCTTCGAAGTATTCTCTCCACCGATCCACAACATCCGCAGTCGAGGTCAGCAGAACACCATCCTCACCATACACGGTGTTGATAGTGCACTGCTTCCCCTTCCTGAGGCGGCGGATGGTGGTCCAGAATCGCTTCGAAGCCGTCCGGAAGTCGTTTTCCATGGCTTCTCCGAACTCCTCCCATGTCCGAGTTTTTGCCTCTGCAACCGCTGAAGCCGCACACCGCTTGGCCTGTCAGTACCTGTCCGCTGCCCCAGGAGTCCTATGAGCCAAAAGGACCCGATAAGACTCCTTCTTCAGCTTGACGGCATCCCTCACCGCCGGTGTCCACCAACGGGTTCTAGGATTACCGCCACGACAGGCACCAACTACCTTGCGGCCACAGCTCCAATCAGCTGCCTCGACAATAGAGGCGCGGAACATGGTCCACTCGGACTCAATGTCCAGCACCTCCCTCGTGACATGTTCAAAGTTCTTCCGGAGGTGGGAATTGAAACTCTCTCTGACAGGAGACTCTGCCAGACGTTCCCAGCAAATCCTCACAATGCGTTTGGGCCTGCCAGGTCTGTCTGGCATCCTCCCCCACCATCGCAGCCAACTCACCACCAGGTGGTGATCGGTTGAAAGCTCCGCCCCTCTCTTCACCCGAGTGTCCAAAACATGAGGCCGCAAATCCGATGACACAACTACAAAGTCGATCATGGAACTGCGGCCTAGGGTGTCCTGGTGCCAAGTGCACATATGGACACCCTTATGCTTGAACATGGTGTTCATTATGGACAATCTGTGACGGGCACAAAAGTCCAATAACAAAACACCACTTGGGTTCAGATCCGGGCGGACATTCTTCCCAATCACGCCTCTCCAGGTTTCACTGTCGCTGCCAACATGAGCATTGAAGTCTCCCAGTAGAACGAGGGAATCACCCGGGGGAGCACTCTCAAGTACTCCCTCGAGCGAATCCAAAAAGGGTGGGTACTCTGAGCTGCCGTTTGGCGCGTAAGCGCAAACCACAGTCAGGACCCGTCCCCCCACCCGAAGGCGGAGGGAAGCTACCCTCTCGTCCACCGGGCTGAACTCCAACGTGCAGGCTCTGAGCCGGGGGGAAACAAGAATTGCCACCCCAGCCCGTCGCCTCTCATTGCCGGCAACGCCACAGTGGAAGAGAGTCCAGCCCCTCTCGAGAGAACTGGTTCCAGAGCCCTTGCCGTGCGTCGAAGTGAGTCCGACTATATCTAGCCGGAACTTCTCGACCTCGCGCACTAGCTCAGGCTCCTTCCCCCCCAGCGAGGTGACGTTCCACATCCCAAGAGCTAGCTTCTGTAGCCGAGGATTGGACCGCCAAGTGCCCTGCCCTCGGCTGCCGCCCAGCTCACACTGCACCCGACCTCTATGGCCCCTGCTATGGGTGGTGAGCCCATTGGAGGGGGGACCCACGTTGCCTCTTCGGGCTGTGCCCGGCCGGGCCCCATGGGGACAGGCCCGGCTACCAGGCGCTCGCCATCGTGCCCCGCCTCCGGGCCTGGCTCCAGAGGGGGGCCCCGGTGACCCGCGTCCGGGCGAGGGAAATCTGGGTCCTTTATTTGTATTCGTCATGGAGGTCTTCGAGCTGCTCTTTGTCTGATCACTCACCTAGAACCAGTTTGTCTTGGGAGACCCTACCAGGGGGCATAAAGCCCCCGGACAACATAGCTCCTAGGATCATTGGGACGCGCAAACTCCTCTACCACGGTAAGGTGGCAGCTCAGAGAGGAGAGAGGTAAACACAATCCGGTGAAAAGATTCTAAAGGGCTGGCGTCAAAGCAGACAAAGTGCACTGCTAACTGCTAAAAAAAAAAAAAAACACAACTCCGTTAAAGCCCTCAATGACATCACACGTCACCAGGCAACAGGCCTCGCCTTTTCAAAGCACAGACTCCGCACAGTGTGCTCTTATATTAAACATCTCTC
Source organism: Nerophis lumbriciformis (assembly GCF_033978685.3). Taxonomy (NCBI): domain Eukaryota; kingdom Metazoa; phylum Chordata; class Actinopteri; order Syngnathiformes; family Syngnathidae; genus Nerophis; species Nerophis lumbriciformis. Next base: position 24,936,803 of record NC_084549.2, read on the forward strand.
AAAGTTCAAGTTAAAGTACCAACAATAGTCACACACACGCTCGGTGTGGTGAGATTATTCTCTGCATTTGACCCATCACCCTCACCCCCTGGGAGGTGAGGGGAGCAGTGAGCAGCAGCGGTGGCCGCGCCCAGAAAACATTTTTGGTGATTTAACCCCCAATTCCAACCCTTGATGCTGAGTGCCAAGCAGGGAGGGAATGGGTCCCATTTTTATAGTCTTTAGTATGACTCGGCCGGGGTTTGAACTCAGGGCGGACACTCTAACCACAAGACCACTGAGCAGGAACTGCATATGCCAGATATTTAAAGTAACGTATACATTTATTCCCTGGTAATGAATTACACTTATTAAAGAGTAATTTCATTACTAAATCAGTTGTTTTTTTGGTAAAGTAACAAGTTACTATAATTAATTACTTTTTAAAAATACATTTCAGAACACTGCCTCAAACATAACTGAAGTCAGTGCAACAGGTTTAAAAGAAAGTGCTTTTCTTGATTTTTTTCAAACTGCTGCACCTCCCCTTGAAATGTTGTGGCACTTACCAGAGGAGGACCACCTAAAATTGGTTTAGAGCAGTTGTTCTTAACCTTGTTGGAGGTACCGAACCCCACCAGTTTCATATGTGCATTCACCGAACCATTCTTTAGTAAAAAATTTAAAAAAAATGTTTTTCAAATTCAAGACAAAGTTATATGTTTTTTGTAACACTTTAGTAGGGGGAACATATTCTAAGTAACAAAGACTTAATTTAGAGTTTTTTGGACACTAGGGGAACATATTCTACTGGTGCACAAAATGAACCGTGCATGAACATCACCTTGTTCAAAGAACAAAACCAACACAGTGCATAAACTCACAACAAATTACACACCTGCAAATCAGTGTGACTTCTGCTGTTGCCGTATCCGTAATACGACGATAGGGAGAAGTTTTTATTTACACGATGAGTCGGGTGTGTTTTGACCTCCGCCGAACCCCTGAGCCCGACTCACCGAACCCCTAGGGTTCGATCGAACCCAGGTTAAGAACCACTGATCTAGAGGGATCATAACATGTCAATGTATACAGTAATAAGGTGGGGGAAGTATTGATGAATTATTTGGTCCTGCTAATTGTGCATGTGTGACAGTGCCACTACTTGATTGGACAAATGGTCTGAAATAGTTTGCCAGAGACGTCTCGGACATTTTGAGTCATTCTGAACTGCAGTTGGGTTGATTGCTTTAACATACTTTATTTCATTGGTCCACCGTGACCCATTCAGGAATTTCATTGGTCTGATGTGATGAGGTTAAATTTATTGGCGGCATGGGAAGCCTGTGGATCAGAAATTATCCGTAAATTATTCACAGCATTGTATAAAGATGAGGATTCAAAGCGTGGAAAAAATAAGGTGTCTTATAGACCGGAAATTTCTTCTTCAGGTTCCTTGATCGTTTTTGTGTTTTTTTCCTGCACTGTTTGTCTATTTTCTTACATTGATAAGCCCTCATGGTTTTGATTAAATGAAGGAAGCAATTTGACTCCCAATGTGTCTTTCTCCATCCCTCATTAGTCAAATGAGTCCCCCTCCCACTTTCCTTTAAGGTGTGTTTATCGGTCAAGGAGATAACTTCCTCCCAAAGACACCCTCCTTGATAAATATGGCCTGATAAAACTCTGCAGAAACAGCTGGAGCTCCAACATGCGACGCCAAGGTCAAAGTGAAATGTGCCACTGGAGGTAAACAGCCAGGAGTTTAAATACTGCACATCATTAAGTACAGAGTCTACAACGTGCTTCAAACATGCAAACTGTGAACTAACACTCCATTTAACGTATTGTAATTGTAGTTTGCAGTAGCATAGATGTGAAATTGTTTGAGGAGTTAAATCCAGTGTTTACAAAGGAAGATACAGGACACAGTGGAACCTTGATTAATGAACTATATTGGTTCTTGAATATAGTGCGCAAACCGAAAAGTTTGTATGGTGAAGCGGAGTTCCCCATAATAAATAATTGGTTGTAGCCTCGACAAAAGTCCGTATTTTATTTAAGAAAGGCACACTTTGAAGACACTATAATGTGTGTGTGTGTATATATATATATATATATATATATATATATATATATATATATATATATATATATACACATATATATGTATATATATATATATATATATATATATATATATATATATATATATATATATATATATATACACATATATATGTATATATATATATATATATATATATATATATATATATATATATATATACACATATATATATATATATATATATATATATATATATATATATATATTTATATATATATATATATATATATATATATAAATATATATATATATATATATATATATATACACATACACTGTATATATATATATATATATATATATATATATATATATATATATATGTATGTGTGGGAAAAAAAAAATCACAAGACTATTTCATCTCTACAGGCCTGTTTCATGAGGGGGGTTCCCTCAATCATCAGGAGATTTTAATGGGAGCATTCACATACCATGGTTTATATAGGGCACAGAGTGGGTGGGTACAGGCTGGCGTAGGGGCGTGGTGATTGGCTCATATGTTACCTAGGAGGTGTTTCCGTCTGTGGCGGCATGCTGTTACAATTTCGCTGCGCTTGTTGAGGGATGACAGGTCTGGACGGTAAATAATAAACAGTTTCTCTTTCAAGCATAGGTTGCATCTTTTATTACTACTATTGTAAGGTGTGCTGGATGCAAGAATTTGCCATGTTATTGAATATTCAACATTATTGTCTTTGAGGTCCCAAATGTGTTTGCTGAGTTCTGTGGTATTCCGCAGGTTTTGGTTCCTGAAAGAAGCCTTGTGATTGTTCCATCTGGTTTTGAACTCTCCCTCGGTTAATCCTACATATGTGTCGGATGTGTTAATGTCCTTGCGTGTTACCTTAGATTGGTAGACAACTGATGTTTGTAAGCACCCCCCGTTGAGAGGGCTATCAGGTTTCTTTCGACAGTTGCAGCCTTTGTTGGTTTTGGAGTCGCTCTGTCCGGGGGCCGACGGCTCATTTGCAATTGTTTTGTTGTGGTTTGAGATAATTTGTCGTATATTGTTCATACAGCTGTAGCTCAATTTAATGTTGTTCTTGTTGAATACTTTTCTTAGGGTGTTGTCTTTGGGAAAGTGTTTGTCAATCAGATTGAGGAATTTGTGTCCAATGTTAGTTGAGACGTTTTTGCTGTATGGGGGGTTGTACCAGATGATGTCGTTTCGTTTTCTGTTCTTTTTTGGTTGGTTTCCTGGCGTGGGTTCATAGGTGAGGGTGAAATTGTATCCGCTTTCATCAAGGGCTTTTTGGTACGGGGGGGTTGCTTGGTCAAATTCAGCTTTGCTAGATGACAGCATCGATAGCCTTTTATTAACTCCGGTAGGTATTCTTTTCGTGGTGGTGGGTGGGTGGTACAACCCCCCATACAGCAAAAACGTCTCAACTAACATTGGACACAAATTCCTCAATCTGATTTTTTTTATTTTATTTTTTTTATAAACCTTTATTTATAAACTGCAACATGTACAAACAGCTGGGAAACAATAATCAAAATAAGTATGGTGCCAATATGCTGGGGTTTTTTCAATAAAATACTGGAAAGGATAGAAATGTATATATATATATATATATATATCCATCCATCCATTTTCTACCGCTTGTCCCTTTCAGGGCCGCAATATATTGTTGAGCTATTGGTAATGGCTCAACAATATATATTTTATCCAAACAATACAAAAACATTACAGAAAGCTTAAATGTCAATACTGACACACACATACACACACACACCTCTCATTGGTGGGCTCCAAAAACAAAAAAAGAAAATAATACAATTTTACTCTGTGTTTGGGAATATTTGTGGCATTGTTCTCTCTTGGAGATTCGGAGTGATAAAAAAAGCAGTGGCTTCATGGTGTCACCGCTAACATTAGCACAAACTAGCAGTGTAAGGCGATCCTTCATCAGCTTGTGTTCCGGTAGTGTCTTTTCCTTTGCTGTAATAAAAGTCCACTGTGGCATCTTTTTTAATTTCATCACAATTGAATACTTGCTCTGGAACAAATCCGCCTTTGATGATAAAATCCTCGAACTGAAGGGGCTGCAAGCCGGCGACTAACTAGCTAAAAGGCTAGCTCAAGGCGGTCGTCTAGCAACCCAAAGCTATACGGCAAGACTGTGAGCGTTTGGACACATTTAAAGCGTTTCTGATCACATTAAGTGATCTCTCATACAGGCTGACACAGCTCTGACGGACGCAAGGTACGACAATTGTGGAAATAAACTTGTCAGAAGTGCCGGTTGCGGTCGAAGCTCTGTGTTCAGGATGTAAACAGGATGTCATCAAAATGGCAGCCTCCGATGGATTCTAACAAAATTCATGAATTAATTTTTATTTTTATTTTCATTTTTTTCAAGATGGCACCGCTGTAGTGGCTGCTGGTGGCAGGAGCTCTGTGTTCTTGTGTCATCCTTTTGTGTTCCTAGTATTCCCCTTTTGTTTTCATGTTTTTTTTTTTTTTTTCCTTTTTTGGTTCGGGACCCCTTTGCGACAAGGGGTGACACATTTGTGACTTCTGCGGTGCTTTTTTGCGAACTTCTGGATCTTCCTCCCGGGAGCCTTTTGGCCGTGGGGACCAGCGGCTGGGTCTCTGCCACACCGGAGTCTGTTTGGAGAGACTGGAGGAAAGGAGATGCGGATGAAGAGACAGGGACAGGGCTGCGGAGCTGGCGCAGGGCGCCGGGACGTACAGGCTTCACGGTGTCTTGGCTGAATGAGCAGGTATCGGACACCTCCGTCTCCTTGGACACTGGCTGAGAGTTGGTGGGCGGCCGAGGGTGGAGTCGGCTCTCTTGGTTGCTTTGTTGGGTCTGCTCCTGTCACTGGCTATGCTCCCCCCACCCCAGCAGACGATGGCGTGGAACACCGCAGAGGCCACCACAGTGTGTGTGGGTGTAGAAATAAATCATCAATCAATGTTTATTTATATAGCCCTAAATCACAAGTGTCTCAAAGGGCTGCACAAGCCACAACGACATCCGCGGTACAGAGCCCACATAAGGGCAAGGAAAAACTCACAACCCCAATGGGACGTCGATGTGAATGACTATGAGAAACCTTGTAGAGGACCCCCCCAACGCCCCTTTAGGGGAGACCGGATGCAATGGACGTCGAGTGGGTCTGACATAATATTGTGAGAGTTCAGTCCATAGTGGATCCAACATAATAGTGAGAGTCCAGTCCATAGTGGGGCCAGCAGGAGACCATCCCGAGCGGAGACAGGTCAGCAGCGCAGAGATGTTACCAACCGATGCACAGGCAAGCGGTCCACCCCGGGTCCCAAATCTGGACAGCCAGCACTTCATCCATGGCCACCGGACCTGTGCCGCCCCCTTCCACAAGGGAGAGGGGGGCAGAGGAGAAAATAAAATAAAAGATCAACTGGTCTAAAAAGGGGGTCTATTTAAAGGCTAGAGTATACAAATGAGTTTTAAGATGGGACTTAAATGCTTCTACTGAGGTAGCATCTCTAACTGTTATCAGAAGGCCATTCCATAGTACTGGAGCCCGAATAGAAAACGCTCTATAGCCCGCAGACTTTTTTTGGGCTCTGGGAAGAAATGTTTAGAATTAAGTTCATGAATCCAGATGGATCTCTATTACAATCCCCAAAGAGGGCACTTTAAGTTGATGATTACTTCTATGTGTAGAAATCTTTATTTATAATTGAATCACTTGTTTATTTTTCAACAAGTTTTTAGTTATTTTTATATCTTTTTTTCCAAATAGTTCAAGAAAAACCACTACAAATTAGCAATATTTTGCACTGTTATACAATTTAATAAATCAGAAACTGATGACATAGTGCTGTATTTTACTTCTTTATCTCTTTTTTTCAACCAAAAATGCTTTGCTCTGATTAGGGGGTACTTGAATTTAAAAAATGTTCACAGGGGGTGACCGGATGCGATGGACGTCGAGTGGGTCTGACATACTATTGTGAAAGTCCAGTCCATAGTGGATCTAACATAATAGTGAGAGTCCAGTCCATAGTGGGACCAGCAGGAAACCATCCCGAGCGGAGATGTTCCCAACCGCTGCACAGGCGAGCGGTCCACCCCGGACAGCCAGCACTTCATCCATGGCCACCGGACCTGTGTGCCCCCCCCTCCACAAAGAAGAGGAACGGCAGATCAACTGGTCTAAAAAGGACCTTGACCTTAACAGAGTCCGATGTCACATTGTTATGGGAGACGCACTGCATCCTGTCAGTAAGATAAGAGTTAAACCAAGACAAGGCTAAGTCTGACATACCAATACGTGTTTTGATACGCTCTAATAATATAGTATGATCGTTTTAGTTTGGTTGCTTGTCTGTGCATGATGCAATCGTGTGTGCGCATTGTAAATTATTGTTTTTTGTTGTTTTACTTTTGTGGCTGTGTGTAGAAGTGGCACTGCTGGAGTGGCAGCTGGTTGCATCAGCTCCGCTCTTTTAATGTCTTTAATGTCCTTTGTGTTCTTTGATGTTTCCCTCTTACACACATGTTTATGTGTGCTATGGCTATGAGTTGTTTTTTTTACCTTGGCCTCAGTCTGGACTCCCTCTCCAGGAGCCCAGGCCTTCTGATTCTGATTCCGATTGAAGGGTTCCTACACCGAGGCATGGTTCGCACACACAGGCATATTCTGCGCGATCCAAACGTTCGTAAACTGAAAAAGGATGCAAATAGAGGCGTTCATAAATCGAGGTTCCACTTTATACCTCAAGAAGATCGAGCCAGACTCTTTTCAACTGTTCTGTGCAAAGCAGAGAGCGCAGAGGCCATAACTCTTCCTCCAGACGACAAATAAAGCGAGCAGGTAGTATATAACAAGAAGCCTTTAAAAAACTTTAAGGGGGCCCCTGTTTCTTCTTCTGAATTTAAACTAGCCCATAATGCACAACTAGCGGATCACAAAAAGATGCTGTTCTCCAGAGATTAAAGGTGATGTGTGTGTTGGTGGCCTTTGCAAAGAAGGAAACAAAGCAACGAAACCAAATACTCCATCTTATATTTGGATTCAGTGGAGGAACACTCGCTCCTATTAAATATTAATGGGGTGCGGCTTTCCATAACTACCAAAATGTATCCGTCATCAATCTTTGCTGGAATTAGATCAGTGTCCAGTTTCTCCGTGAAAAAAGAAGGAACTTGGTCTGATAGATTTCTATCTGAAAATCAGTATGAGAAAAGCAGAAATCAATAAAAGGCTTGTTTTCCGGCTACATTTAGGATAAAGAGTGACCGGCAAAAAAGGAGCGCTTGACCGCCACATGAGGCCAAACAAACAAATAACCCGTCTCTTTTTATTCTTAGGTGTCATTTTAACAAGCTAATGATTTCCGACCGCTCCCCCAGGAGTAATATGAGATATGAGACGTTCTTTTAATTTCCAGACTAATAAAGAAGCGAACGTACCAGCAAGAGACATCTTCAAGATTTAGGTACGTCTCAGTTTCAAGGACGCTTCTTGTAGTAAAATTTAGTTTATTGCTCGTTTGCAATTGAGATCAATTTAATGTTTGTTTATTTAGAATGATGTATGTTCTTTCCTGGCAGTAGCAAAAAGAAAGAAAAAACTGATGGTAAATAACTACCGTATTTTTCGGACTATAAGTCGCAGTTTTTTTCATACTTTGGCCTGGGGTGCGACTTATACTCAGGAGCGACTTATGTGTGAAAATATTAACACATTAGCGTAAAATATCAAATAATATTATTTATCTCATTCACGTAAGAGACTAGATGTATAAGATTTCATGGGATTTAGCGATTAGGAGTGTCAGATTGTTTGGTAAACATATAGCATGTTCTATATGTTATAGTTATTTGAATGACTCTTACCATAATATGTTACGTTAACATACCAGGCACGTTCTCAGTTGGTTATTTATGCCTCATATAACGTACACTTATTCAGCCTGTTGTTCACTATTCTTTATTTATTTTAAATTGCCTTTCAAATGTCTATTCTTGGTGTTGGGTTTCATCAAATACATTTCCCCAAAAAATACGACTTATATTAGTTTTTTTCCTTCTTTATTATGCATTTTCGGCCGGTGCGACTTATACTCCGAAAAATACGGTAAATGTGAAAGACATGCTGGATGAAAACCAACACTTCCCACCCAATCTGATGGAGCTTGAGAGGTGCTGCAAAGAAGAACGGGCAAAAAGGAATGATGCCCAAAGATAGGTGTGCCAAGCTTGTGGCATCATATTCAAATTGCAATCTCCTGGAAAGCCGCTGCCTGACCAGGGCTCAGAAAATCTGCAGACTCCTCCCACCCCCACCAAGGACTGTTTTCACTGCTGGACTCTACAAAGAGGTTCCACAGCCTCCGTAGCAGAACCTCCAGGTTCTGTAACAGCTTCCTCCCTCAGGCCGTTAGACTCTTGAACGCATCATAATAATCCCCTCAATTCCCCCCCAAAATGGATTAACCCGCTGGAATATAAAGACAATATAACATACATCCATAAACGTGGATGCATATGCAAAAGTGCAATATATTTATCTGTACAGTAATCTATTTATTTATATCTGCACCTTATTGCTCTTTTATCCTGCACTATCACAAGCTAATGCAACGAAATTTTGTTCTTATCTGTACTGTAAAGTTCAAATTTGAATGACAATAAAAAGGAAGTCTAAGTCTAAGTCTAAAAGGACTTGAGGCTGTAATTGCTGCCAAAGGTGCATCAACAAAGCATTGAGCCAAGGCTGTGAATACATGTGAATTGTTAGTTGTTTTGTTTTTAATACATTTGCTATATTAAAAAAAACAACATTCACATCATCATTACTGAGTGACTATTGTGTGTAGATTTTTTGAGGACAAAAACTATTTTTTTTCCATTTTGGAATAAGGCTGTAACATAACAAAATGTGGAAAAAGTAAAGCGCTTTGCATACTTTGCGGATGCACTGTAAATGAGGCCAATAGAACTAAGCCAAAAAGATTCTGCATTGCCACTGGCAACGACACAGTAATAAGTGGAGCTACATATCTTGTTGAGTGACAACAGTAAAATGATGTTTTTCCCTGACAGTAATAAAGTAATAAAATAGTCCAAAATGTGCCTACCCCTTAGAAAGCAACATTCAATGTAGAATATAAAGACATCAGGGTTCAAATGATAAAGTAATGTTTTCCACTAAGAAATGATCAAGTAAGGGTTGGAATTGGGGGTTAAATCACCAAAAATGATTCCCGGGCTCGGCCACAGCTGCTGCCTACTGCTCCCCTCACCTCCCAGGGGGTGATCAAGGGTGATGGGTCAAATGCAGAGAATAATTTCGCCACACCTAGTGTGTGTGACAATTATTGGTACTTTAACTTTAACTTTAAGGTAAGTAACTAAAGCTTGTGCCTCCAGATGAACCATGTAGTTAAACCACTACTACCCATGCTGTCGTCAAGTTCTTTCGCACAAAGTTATTTTCTTTAAAATGGTTACTTCCTTTCAACCTTTACGTTTGCTGCGGTCGCCGCTATTAATGCCAAGTCTCGGCTAAGCAGCAGCTTTGTACTGCTTACATAAATCTTCAAGTTAGTGAATTTTAAACTTGTCTTTAACCCTTCCACCCATCCATTTTCTACCGCGTGTCCCTTTCGGCGGTGCTGGAGCCTATCCCAGCTGCACTCGGGTGGAGGGCGGGGTGCACCCTGGACAAGTTGCCACCTCATCACAGGGCCAACACAGATAGACAGCCCTCCCCGTTTAATTTCTGCAGAACACATTTTGAGTGAAATGTTTTTTTTCTGACAGGCTAAGAAAAGCCCATACTGGTGACTGCTACTTTTCTCTGTATACAACAGGCCGCGCACACAGTATCGTATTTGTGATGTCATGATCATGACATCACAAATATGGGGAGGCTGATATATGGGCGGGTATATATGTATATATATCTATATACAGTATGTGTATGTGTGTATGTATCCATGTATATCCATAAATATATATATATATATATATATATATATATATATATATATATATATATGGGGAACTCCGCTTCACCATACAAACTTTTCGGTTTGTGCACCATATTCAAGAAGGCTTTATTATGGTTGGCTCCGTCATGACCTGTGCCACAGGTCATGCTTTTTGTTGTTATTTTCCTTGCTTTGGAGCATACTTGCCAACCCTCCCGAATTTTCCGGGAGACTCCCGAATTTCAGTGCCCCTCCCAAAAATCTCCCGGGACAACAATTCTCCCGAATTTCTCCCGATTTCCAGCCGGATAACAATATTGGGGGTGTGCCTTAAAGGCACTGCCTTTAGCGTCCTCTCTCACCTGAAAAGGAGACTATATAGTCTGTTATCCATAGGTTTATCTATAACACATAAAGTAGGCAGGCCCGCAGCTATTTCTCAGCGTGTGTTTATTCCAGCCGGCACGTTAATACACTGACACACAACATCCGGATTTCCATCATTCATTGCTTCAAAACTACGGCAAGTGGTAATGTCCAAAAACATAACAGAGACGAAGCAGAAGAACGAAGAAGAGACATGGCGACGACGAGTAAGAAGAAGAAGTACGCTTGCAAGTTCCAAAATGATTGGAAATAAGAATTTCAGTGTAACATATGCCTAGACAAAGATGGCTATGCTGATAGCTGCAAGCAACATCCCGTTCTCATTTGCGGATATTTTCAACAAATCCGTGAAGGATATGTTCCCGGATTCAGAGATAGCTCGCCAGTCCTCAAATAGCAGAACAAAGGCTACTCAAATAGTGAATGGTAAGTGTTATTTTTTTTTAAGTAAGCAGCAAGTCCAGTACAGTTAGTGGAACAACTGTGTTTTCATTACTGTTTACTGTACTATACATATACTGTATATATATATATATATATATATATATATATATATATATATATATATATATATATATATATATATATACACTTAACGTAAATCTGACTGTGATGAAGTCAGTGCCTCACCAGTCATGAACCTCACCGCACGTCACTGATATATATATATATATATATATATATATATATATCAGTGACGTGCGGTGAGGTTCATGACTGGTGAGGCACTGATTTCATCATATATATATATATATATATATATATATATATATATATATATCAGTGACGTGCGGTGAGGTTCATGACTGGTGAGGCACTGACTTCATCACAGTCAGATTTACAAACATATGAACCCTAAAGACTTTCTTATTCACCATTTGATTGGCAGCAGTTAATGGGTTATGTTTAAAAGCTCATACCAGCATTCTTCCCTGCTTGGCACTCAGCATCAAGGGTTGGAATTGGGGGTTAAATCACCAAAAATTATTCCCGGGTGCGACGCCGCTGCTGCCCACTGCTCCCCTCACATCCCAGGGGGTGATCAAGGGATGGGTCAAATGCAGAGGACAAATTTCACCACACCTCGTGTGTGTGACAGTCATTGGTACTTTAACTTAACTTTAACTTTACACATACAAACTGTAGCACACAAAAAAGCACATTTAATTAAAAAAACTTTATTATGGTCTTACCTTTATGTAATATATTGGGTTGGAGGCAATAACCAGGCGAGGAGATGAAGTACGTCTCTTTACTGTAGACTTCAGAACAGACTCAACACACTTGACGTCAGGTGCGCAACACCACGTAAATCGTTGGCCAACCAAAAAGTAACCACAGTACGCTATAGCCAACATTAACCAGGAGATGGCAACAGACAAACATAGATCACTCTATTACATTCCTCCCCTTTTAGAAATGTAGAAGTTACTCAATAGAAATAAACAACCCAACCAAAAAATGCAGCAGCTCAATAAGAAGCCAAAAAGTGCAAAAACAATAATGTCCGTGTTGGAGGAGTTGTGAATGAATGAAATATGAAATCCATGCTGCAGTCTGCAGGTGTACCTAATGTTGTGGCCCTGCAGTCATTCACAACTCCTCCAACACGAACATTATTGTTTTTGCACTTTTTGGCTTCTTATTAAATAACTTTTTTAAATAGATTCAATCTTGCACGTGGAAAGTTTTAGTGTGGGCTTTAGTTGATATAACACTCCCGTCAGGGGGTGCATTCTACGGCGGGAATGCATTCTCTACCACCAGGAGGCGGGATTACTGCGAGCCTCACACAGTGCGTCTTCGCAGCAGTTTTATGATTGCTGATGTAACCCGGGTGACAAAACCCCATTTAAATATCCTGTCTATTTATTTTTCGTCGTCTAAGCTGTTATTGCGTGCGTCATTACGTCACGTGGTCACGTGACTTGCGTGCGTCATTACGTCACGCGGTCACGTGACTTAACGCGGCTGTCAGACGAGCATAAAACCCGGAAGTCTGCTGCTACCGGTGAGAGCGAGAGGGACACACTGTGTGAGGTTGCTGCAGGAGCCGACTACCGGAGCCGTGGGTCGTCCGCGGGAGTGTTTGAGAGTGATTTATCTGCGGAATTGGCCAGGTTGGATGGCGAGCTTAGAGCCCTTAACTAGAGTCTGAAGATTTATCCCTGGAACCGAACCACCTGAACTGAATCCACCAAACCGAACCCCGGGCTGGTAGGAGGCTTCTTAGCAGCCGCCCTCTGTTTTCCCTTCTTTTTTTGCCAAAACGCAACAAGTTCATTGCGGTCCTCCTGAACCTTCACTTTTCCCCCGTCCCTTCACTAAAACCCCTCTGGACACTGCCACCACAACGTGGACTTTGCGGGGCTGTTTAATGTACTATGAATTTGTGTTGCGCTCATACCATCGTTGGTAAAAAACAAGGACTAAATCACGTATACTGATGTTGTAAATAACTGAACGTTGTGTGTATTTATGTATATGTTAATGGCCATTTGAATTTACATGTTTAATGTTTGTTATTTTTCCTATTATTCTTTAATATAATTTGGTACCACTTAAACATAAATCCTGTGTTCAGTCTTTATTACTCTCCATTCCTAGAGCTGAATTTAGTTTCTTCTGATCTAGCCCAGACATATCATTCACTGTTTTATTTAGTACTTGTACAGTGCTTTATTGAAGTAACATACAGGTTACATAACGTGGCGAGCTAGCCAGGAGTGGAAGGAAATAACTGAACTTTTTTTTTTTGTGGTACTTATATTATTGTTTTGGAAAAATGGAAATATTCGAGAAACATGGCATTAAGATTCCAAATGCAGTTTTGATCGAAGACGCGACAAAAACTAAAACCGACAACGAAGTAGTTGAATTTTTACAGCAGTATGGGTCTATTTCAAAAAAAGAAATTATAGATGAACCCGAATCTGATTTTCATTGTTCGATTGTTGTAGAGTACAGCTCAGGCGCCGCATTGGTTGCGTTACGTCCACTTCTGCCATATACATATGTGTGCGATACGGAAAAAGTGGCTTATAAAATTTCAGAACTCGCTACAGTCTGCGCGGACGAGGTAGGGAAGCGAAAGACCAATGATTACCTCTCTGAGCTAGAAAGAGTTGCGAAACTGACCGGCCAAGATTTTTCAATCATTCTAAGTGGGGTGATGTCTCTGCTTGGTCAGAAGGTCAACAAGCTCCACACCACCGCCACTGAGGACGAGGATCTTTCCGAAGACAGTAAAAAGCATCTGGCTGATCTTGCCGCTTCGAACCAGCACGTGGAACTGCCGCCACAAGTCCAGCCAGATCCTACAGCTCGAACCAGCACAAGACCCCCTCCGCCAGTCATGTTGCACGGTAATCTCAACCCCCCTGAAGTTCAACATTATGTAGTCGAACATATCGTGAAGAACGACGATAGCGCTATGAACCTGTCAGCGCAGCGTCTCAGAGCCTTCTCAGGAAGATCGCCTAGATCTCCAACAGAGTCCGATTATGACACATGGCGTGCCGGGGTAGAGCTGCTACTGAAGGATCCTGCCGTGTCCGACCTACAGCGCTCACGCAAGATCTTCGATAGCGTGTTATCACCTGCTGCGGATATGGTGAAGCACCTGAAACCGGACGCTCCTCCAGCCGTGTATTTACAGACACTTGACTCAGCATACGGCACGGTCCAGGATGGTGATGAGCTATACGCCAAGTTTATGGACACGTTCCAGGATGTTGGAGAGAAACCGTCTAAATATTTGCAACGTCTACAGGTGGCGCTGAACCAGGCTGTGAAACGAGGCGGTGTACTGAACAAAGACTTTGAAAGACACCTTCTGACTCCGTTTTGCCGTGGCTGTTGGAACAACTCCCTAATAACAGAACTCCAACTGAAACTAAGGAAAAAGAACCCCCCAACGTTTGCTGAATTTCTGCTCTTGCTGCGAACTGAAGAGGATCGTGAAGCAGCCAAGTCCATCCGCATGCAGCAACATCTCGGCTCTTCACGCTCCAGGGCTGCAAACCATGCGCAGTACGCCTACACAGACAGTGCAGAGAGGGGAGAGATTGCTGTTCTCACCAATGTCACGCAGCAACTTGCTAAACAGCTGGCCGACGTGCAGAAGCAGCTCGCATCACTCACTGCTGCCCAGTCAAGATCCTGTCAGTCTGCTGCTTTCAAGCCCACGCCTGGTGGTATGTCGGGTAAGGGCCAGGGGGCGGGCAAGCAACCAAAGAACCCGTCTTTTGTTCCCAAGCCTGGCTACTGCTATCGGTGTGGTGAAGATGGCCACATAAGGACATACTGTGATAACCCCCCGAACTCTGCATTTGTCGCTGCCAAGAAGAAACAGTTTGCAGAAAAGCAACAAAGCTGGCAAAGATCGAACTTCTCGTCCAGACCATCTTTAAACTAGAGTCAGTTCCAGTTGTGGGGCAAACCGGAACTGTTGTGGACCCACAATGTCCCCATCCGAAGAAAAAATATGTCAAATGTCAAGAAATGATCCAAAGCACTACTGCTGTTCCATCCCGGTTACCTAAAGGCTTGGTCGGATCCCGCTGTACAGCAAACATCAAAATTGCTGGCGAAGAATTCAACTGTTTGTTGGACACCGGATCGCAAGTAACTACGATCCCTGTCTCGTTCTACAACCAGCATTTTGCGGACCAGCCGGTGAAACCCCTGTGTGACTTACTGCAAGTTGAAGGAGCTGCAGGACAGGTCGTTCCGTATCTCGGATATGTGGAGATGGTGGTCACCTTTCCAAGAGAGTTCCTGGGAGCTGATTTTGACGTCTCAGCGCTAGCGCTGGTTGTTCCTGACGACAAAGCTCATCAGTCCCAGGTGTTAATCGGCATGAATACACTGGAGCCGTTATACAACCAGCATTTGGGGAGTGACTTCTCCAACTTCCAGCCGACGGCAAATGGCTACAGAGCAGTGCTGCAACTGCTGCAAATACGCCACCAGCAACAACAACAAGGCTGCGACGGCGTTGTGAGGTTAGCCAGTAAGTCGCCTGTCCTCATCCCTGCTGGGCGCACTACCGTCGTCGATGGCTCCATCCCCACCAGCATGCTGTCTCCCGGTCAGTGGGCGCTTGTGGAGCATCCCGCCTCACCACTGCCAGGTGGGCTGTGTGTCAAAAATTCTTTGATTATGCTCCCAAGCCAATCCCACAAGAAGATTCCGGTCATCCTGAGTAACGAGTCGGACCAGGATGTGACCATCCCACCTCTCTCCACCATCGCAGAACTTGCCGTGTCACCGCAGATCTTGTCGCACAGCGTGTCAACAAGCTGTTCACCATCTGAAAGTCCTCGCATCAATCTAAAGCTGAACTTTGGAGAGTCACCTATTCCACCGGAGTGGAAGACAAGAATCACGGAGAAACTCCATCAGATCCCGGACGTCTTCGCACTCAGTGAACTGGACTTTGGACGCACGAACAAAGTGAAACATCACATAAAGCTGGATGACGAAACTCCGTTCAAACACAGAGCCAGACCCATTCACCCTCATGACATCAAGGCCGTCCGACAACATCTCAGAGACCTGCTGGAGGCTGGTGTCATTCGTGAATCAGAGTCGCCATTTTCGTCACCAATTGTCGTGGTCCGTAAGAAGAACAGGGACATACGCTTGTGCATCGATTGCAGGAAGCTGAACCATCAAACGGTTAAAGACGCCTACCCCTTGCCAAATCTGGAGGAGTCTCTTTCCGCTTTGACCGGTTCAAAATGGTTCAGCGTTCTCGATTTGAAATCTGGATACTACCAGATCGAAATGAATGAAGAAGACAAAGCTAAGACAGCTTTCGTAACGCCCATCGGATTTTGGGAGTTCAACCGAATGCCCCAAGGGGTAACAAACGCTCCATCCACATTTCAGCGGTTAATGGAGAAAAGCATGGGGGATCTCCATTTAAAGGAAGTTCTGGTTTTCCTCGACGATCTCATCGTGTTTTCGGATTCGCTGGAAGAACACGAGCGGAGGCTGCTGCGGGTATTGCATCGTCTAAAAGAATATGGTCTGAAGCTCTCTCCCGAGAAATGTAAATTTTTCCAGAAGTCTGTCAAGTACTTGGGACATATAGTTTCGGAGAAGGGAGTCGAGACCGATCCGGACAAAATCCTTGCTTTAAAAACCTGGCCAATTCCAAGAACTTTGAAGGAGCTCAAGTCGTTCCTAGGATTTGCTGGATATTACCGGAGGTTCATAAAGGGGTACTCCGTCATCGCCAAACCTCTCAATGATTTGACGAGGGGCTATACACCTACCTCCAAGTCCCAGAAGAGATCGAGTCCAGCAAAATTTCATGACACGAAACAGCCCTTCGGAGAGCGATGGACACCTACCTGCCAGCAAGCTTTCGAAAGACTCATTGAGAAGTTGACCAGTTCCCCAGTCCTTGGCTTCGCCGACCCAAAACGTCCATACATCTTGCATACTGACGCCAGCACCACAGGGCTTGGAGCGGCTCTTTACCAAGACCAAGAAGGCCAGCTGAGAGTAATCGCTTACGCCAGCCGGGGCCTGTCAACAAGCGAATCGAGGTATCCTGCACACAAGTTAGAATTCCTTGCGCTGAAGTGGAGTGTGTGTGAGAAGTTTCATGACGGGGCTCACTTTGTGGTAGTGACTGACAACAACCCGCTCACTTACCTGTTAACATCGGCAAAGTTGGATGCTGCCAGTCATAGATGGCTTGCTGCTCTGTCCACCTACACTTTCAAGCTGCAGTATCGAGCCGGAAAGCAGAACCTCGACGCCGACACTCTATCACGCCGCCCTCACAACCAACCTGCTGACCTGTCAGTGCAGAAGGACTGGGACCTCATTAACAAATTCACGGAAGAACATGTTGTTGAACAGAGTGAAGTGGAAGAACTCGACCCAGACATTGTATCTGCCATCTGCCACCGCTGTCTTGTCACCAGTCAGCCCAGCAGTTCCGCAGGAAATCAGATTACCCTGGTCGAGTCTCTGAGTTTGTCAGCCAACGCAGTCCCTGACTGCTACGCCAGTGAAGACCATCATGGCCTACCAGTTGTTCCCGCCCTGTCACATCTGGACCTCAAGGAAAAGCAACTAGCTGACCCAGTTATCAGAGAGGTCATTCACCAGATTGACACTGGGGAAAAGGTTCCCCCAACGGCAAGGAGCGAACTCCCGGACCTTGCGCTGTTGCTAAGGGAGCTGAATCGTCTCGAGATACAAGAGGACATCTTGTACCGGAGGAGGCATGACGGAGAACAGGTCTCTTTCCAGCTGGTGTTACCGGAGGAGTTGAAGTCTGTAGTCCTGACCAGTTTACATGATGACATGGGTCAACTGGGCATTGAGCGGACTTTGGACCTCGTACGCACCCATTTTTTCTGGCCTCGTATGGCAGCTGACGTGGAGAATAAGATCAAGACCTGCAATCGTTGTGTGAGACGCAAGGCACTTCCTGAAAGATCTGCACCACTCGTTAACATCAAGATGAGTCGGCCCTTGGAGTTGCTCTGCATGGACTAGTTGTCACTCGAACCCGATCAAAGCAATATTAAAGACATTCTGGTTTTCACCGACCACTTTACAAAGTTTGCAATAGCCATACCCACCGCAAACCAAAAGGCGAAGACAGTGGCAAAGTGTTTATGGGAAAACTTCATCGTGTGCTACGGAATACCTGAACGTCTCCACACGGATCAAGGACCCGACTTCGAGTCTAAATTGATTAAAGAACTGTGCCAACTCGCTGGGATTGTAAAGACCAGGACAACCCCTTACCATCCTCGGGGAAACCCAGTCGAGAGGTTCAACCGGACCCTACTCAGCATGCTTGGGACCCTTGAGAACAAGAGGAAAGCCAAATGGAAGGAACACGTAAAACCGTTAGTGCATGCTTACAACTGTACGAGAAACGATGTCACCGGTTTTACGCCATACGAACTGATGTTTGGCCGTTCACCGCGACTCCCGGTAGATCTGGCCTTTGGCTTACCTGTGCGGGGAAGACAAGCCACCTCTCATTCCCAATATGTTGAGAACCTGCGGTCCAGACTTGAAGAGAGTTTTGAAATTGCTTCGAGGAATGCTGCTAAATGTGGCGGAAGGAATAAAACTCGTTTCGATCAGCGAGTCACTCCGTCGAGTCTGGAGGAAGGAGATAGAGTTCTTGTGCGAAATGTCAGGCTGCGTGGCAAGCACAAGATTGAAGACAAATGGGAGCACGATGTTTACGTCGTTGTGAAGCGTGCCGGGGACCTGCCGGTGTACACAGTTTGACCTGAGAACAGGACAGATAGACCCAATCGTACGCTCCACAGAGATCTACTCCTCCCATGCTCCTTTCTGCCAGCCAGTGGTGGTCCAGATCCATTGCCAGTTACACCACCACGTCGCCCTGTAACCCGGAGCCGGAAGCCAGTAACAGTCAATCAATCTGAAGTCCTGGAGGAAGAGGAATGGAATCGACCTCAAGTTCTGATTCCGCCAACCACTTTTCAGTTCCAGAGTTCGCAGGCTGTCGAACCCGGAGCTGAACACCGCACTCAGCCGCTGCCCAGGGCTGTGTATTCCTCACCTGTGCCTTCAGTCATTCTTGTCGATCCTGTCTTAGAAACTGAAAGCTCACCTTCTGATGGGGAGTCCTCTGCCAAATCTGAAGCTTCTTTACCTGTGGAAGAGGAGGAACTTGAGCCTGGTGAAACCCCACCTGAGCCTGTCGAAACACCACCAACCGGTCTATTTGAAGAAGACCCGCCTGTGGACGAACCAGAGCTCCTTGACCAAGCAGAGGCATCACCCTGCCAAATCGAGCCGTTGCTCAGTCCAGCAGAATTACCACCTGAAGCTGCGAACTTGCCTGATCGTGTCGTTGAAACCACGCCTGAGATCAGTCATCCTAGTCGTCAGCGTCAACCTCCTAATTGCCTTCAATATGCGGTGTTAGGTAATCTTCTCATTTCCGTTGTTCAGACGTTATTTCATGGTTTAGTCAATGCCTATGACGAAGCGTTCACTACCTATGCAGCAAACAACCTTTTGAAATCGGATGTTTGCGACGTTTAGCATGCATCAGGAGTTGCATGATCTAAAGGGGGGAGGATGTAACCCGGGTGACAAAACCCCATTTAAATATCCTGTCTATTTATTTTTCGTCGTCTAAGCTGTTATTGCGTGCGTCATTACGTCACGCGGTCACGTGACTTGCGTGCGTCATTACGTCACGCGGTCACGTGACTTAACGCGGCTGTCAGACGAGCATAAAACCCGGAAGTCTGCTGCTACCGGTGAGAGCGAGAGGGACACACTGTGTGAGGTTGCTGCAGGAGCCGACTACCGGAGCCGTGGGTCGTCCGCGGGAGTGTTTGAGAGTGATTTATCTGCGGAATTGGCCAGGTTGGATGGCGAGCTTAGAGCCCTTAACTAGAGTCTGAAGATTTATCCCTGGAACCGAACCACCTGAACTGAATCCACCAAACCGAACCCCGGGCTGGTAGGAGGCTTCTTAGCAGCCGCCCTCTGTTTTCCCTTCTTTTTTGCCAAAACGCAACAAGTTCATTGCGGTCCTCCTGGACCTTCATTTTCCCCCGTCCCTTCACTAAAACCCCTCTGGACACTGCCACCACAACGTGGACTTTGCGGGGCTGTTTAATGTACTATGAATTTGTGTTGCGCTCATACCATCGTTGGTAAAAAACAAGGACTAAATCACGTATACTGATGTTGTAAATAACTGAACGTTGTGTGAATTTATGTATATGTTAATGGCCATTTGAATTTACATGTTTAATGTTTGTTATTTTTCCTATTATTCTTTAATATAATTTGGTACCACTTAAACATAAATCCTGTGTTCAGTCTTTATTACTCTCCATTCCTAGAGCTGAATTTAGTTTCTTCTAGCCCAGACATATCATTCACTGTTTTATTTAGTACTTGTACAGTGCTTTATTGAAGTAACATACAGGTTACACTCACCACAAGAAATACGTTACACACATACAGTTGTTGACAAAATACACTGTACATTATATACCTCAGTTAAATAACTATGGAAATGTATAATATAGTTCATATAGCAATACAGTCTCACTGCACAGCAGGCCAGCAGTTAGCCGAGTCCGCAATCCATGGTGAGGCACAACTGAGTGACGTGCCTCAACTGGCTGCTGATCACCGCACCGTCTCTTCTCAGTATTTGAACGGCAAATGTGAAAATTCAGCGATTTTGAATAAAAAAAATCTAAAACTGGTGAAGTTAAATGGAAAATAACTTTATAGTAAAATCACTGGATACATTTAACAATTTAATTAATTTTTTTTCTTTTTACATTTTTTTTCTTTCCATGATGGCAGGTGAGGCCCCGCCTCACCTGCTGCCTCTAGTGACTGCACGTCACTAATATATATATATATATATATATATATATATATATATATATATATATATATATATATATATATATATAAAATACTTGAATTTCAGTGAATTCTAGCTATAAATATACTCCTCCCCCTTTAACCCCGCCCCTTCCCCCATCTCCCAAATTCGGAGGTCTCAAGGTTGGCAAGAATGCTTTGGAGTCTATTTCTGTTTCATTATTATCAATAATGCTGTTGACGTTCTGTGTTCTCACGTTCTCACACACGCCAGTTTATGTTTATTGATTAGTGTCCCCACCTGCTGCCGCCACTAATCACGCCCGGTTTTACACCCGTCTCACCGTTCACTCAGCGCAGGTCGATTCTTCAGTATACGTTCGTTTGGCTCCCGCGATTGCTTGTGTTTTAGCCTTAAGGTAAGTGCTGCTTTGGGCTTCCCGTGCGCCTCCTAGCAGCATGTCCTTGTTGTTCATGTTTTCTGCCTTGTGTATAGAATTAAAAGACTCCTACCGGCATGCTGCTTCTGCCCCTTTCATTGCAATGCACCGGTTGATTTTTCATTATCAGAATTATCAATGTGACATCATACTTGCCATTATCGGTCGCTAATTGTCGGTCGCCAAACCCTAAAAAGTACTAATGCTCCTAATCACTACAGGCCAAAGCTACAAAAGACAGTGACATGTAAATGGTGCTGCAGCTGTGTTATTATGCAAAGGAGGTCAGCTGACGCAGGGTGAAAATGATACAGAAACTGTTGCAGGGCATTCCAATGGCCCTTGGGGGAATAAGAGGAAAGCTGATGTGAGTATCTCCTACCACCTGCTGTGTGCTATACAGTGTGTCCCCCAACCTCCAATGAAATGTGACATCTAGTGAAGATGACAGGTGTCAGGGCCACACTGCACCAGTATCCAGTGGGGAGTAGAGGAGGGGATTTATTTTTCACCCCCAAAAGTCCTCATACCTGTACAGCACTGTTCTACTGTTCCAAGGTGCAAGTTAAAGTGATTTGTTTTAAAGCTGACAGGTGATACATCATCGAGGAGTCTGCCTGTAGAATTGTGCTTTCAGCAGAATAATGACAGGCGTGATGACAGTTGCGCATCAAAACAATAGTACGTTGTTAATGTACCAATGTATGGATGGATGTTGAGCCAAAAACTAACATTGTCCTTGACTGAGACAAGGAATCTGAAAACAGAGTGTTTATTCTGTGGCAGGACTCCTCGAGGAAGTTTTAGGGCCACACTGGAATGACAAAACTAATTAGTCTTAGAGAACCGAATGCAGCTGAGATAGGCTCCAGCACCCCCTGCAACCTCGAAAGGGACAAGCGGTAGAAAATGGATGGATGGATGAATGGAATAAGGTTGGGATTTCTTTCAATAAAATAATGATGCGCGTATATTACGAGAATAAAGTCCTAATATCACAGTTACACATGTAATGTTTAGACGTACTGTGCACAATAATGTAAAATGAGGATTTCATCAAGTTAAACCATGAAAAAGAATATAAGATAGGGGGCATTAAGTGTAAACACAACTTGCGTCTGTTTCTGAGAAAGAAGTACGTAACACTTTATCAACAATATATATATTTTTAAACACTGAATTGTGTTGTAATTGTATCACTATATCTGTAACATATAGCAGGTCTCCTAGAGATTCATCTAACAATGAGGATTGCTCAATGTAAGAGTGACCCAATTTACAAAACCCAAAACCAGTGAAGTTGACACGTTGTGTAAATCATAAATAAAAACAGAATACAATGATTTGCAAATCCTTTTCAACCTATATTCAATTGAATAGACTGCAAAGACAAGATGTTTAACATTCCGACTGGCGAACTTTCTTATCTTTTGCAAATATTAGCTCATTTGGAATTTGATGCCTGCAACATGTTTCAAAAAAGCTGGCACAAGTGACAAAAAAGACTGAAAAAGTTGAGGCATGCTCATCAAACACTTATTTGTGAACAGGCTAATTGGGAACAGGTGAGTGCCATGATTGGGTATAAAAGCAGCTTCCATGAAATGCTCAGTCATTCACAAACAAGGACGGGGCGAGGGTCACCACTTTGTGAACGAATGCGTTATCAAACAGTTTAAGAACAACATTTCTCAGCGAGCTGTTGGAAGGAATTTAGGAATTTCACCATCTATGGTCCACAATATCATCAAAAGGTTAAGAAAATCTGGAGAAATCACTAAACGTAAACGTCAAACCAACATTGAATGCCCGTGACCTTCAATCCCTCAGGCAGTACTGCATCAAAAACTGACATCAGTGTGTAAAGGATATCGCCACATGGGCTCAGGAACAGTTCAGAAAACCACTGTTCATAACTACAGTCCGTCGCTACATCTGTAAGTGCAAGTTAAAACTCTACTATGCAAAGCGAAACATCAACAACACCCAGAAACTCTGCTGGCTTAGCTGGGCCCGAGCTCATCTAAGATGGACTGATGCAAAGTGGAAAAGTGTTCTGTGGTCTGATGAGTCCACATTTCAATTTGTTTTTGGAAACTGTGGACGTCAAGTTCTCCGTACCAAAGAGGAAAAGAACCATCCGGCTTGTTATAGACGCAAAGTTCAAAAGCCAGCATCTGTGATGGTATGGCGGTGTATTAGTGCCCAAGGCATGGGTAACTTACATATCTGTGAAGGCACCATGAATGCTGAAAGGTAAATACAGGTTTTGGAGCAACATATGCTGCCATCCAAGCAACGTTATCATGGAAGCCCATGCTTATTTCAGCAAGACAATGCCAAGCCACATTCTGCACGTTTTACAACAGCGTGGCTTCGTAGTAAAAGAGTGCGGGTACTAGACTGGCCTGCCTGTAGTCCAGACCTGTCTACCACTGGCGCATTATGAAGCGTCAAATACGACAACTGTTGAACAACTTAAGCTGTACGTCAAGCAAGAAGGGGAAATAATTCCACCTGAAAAGCTTCAAAAATTGGTCCTCTCAGTTCCCAAACGTTTACTGAGTGTTGTTGAAAGGAAAGGCCATGTAACACAGTGGTTAAAATTCCCCTGTGCCAACTATTTTGCAATGTGTTGCTGCCATTAAATCCTAAGTTAATGATTATTTGCAAAAAAAAAAAAAAAGTTTCTCAGTTCAAACAATAAATATATTGTCTATGCAGTCTATTCAATTGAATATAGGTTGAAAAGGTTTTGCAAATCATTGTATTCTGTTTTTATTTACGATTAACACAACGTGCCAACTTCACTGGTTTTGGGTTTTGCAAAATGAAATATGAGCTGTCGCTCGGGTAAATTGTTATGCTTTGAGTTGAGAGCAGACAAATGAGTTACGGGCCTCCCCCACTGCTGGATGGCACAGCGTTTGCCAGAAGAAGTGGATGATATTCATTGAATTGAAAAAATAAATCATCAAAATCATTGGCCGATCGTGTTGCCGATTTGTTGAGGCAATTCAAGCGTAGCATTGCTAGTCTGCACCATGCTGAAGCACGGGCCAACAACGTTGAAATAATATTTAAACGCCGGACATTTATCCATGAAAATATGTTGAAGCTGCTGATAGTGTGTTTGACAGAGAAGCATCTTAAATGAGATACCATAAAAGTCCACTCTCCAAGACAAATGCTGTATACATTAATATTACATCACTTCATAAAGTAGTTGCTTATAGTACATTTTATTGTATTTTTTTTTTTCAAACAATATTACTTTTCTAAAAGTTTTTGGGTTTTTTTAAAAGCATGTTAAAACTTTTTAAATCAAAAAACCATTAAATTAATTTTAATTTATTTTATTGGGCAACGTTGATTTAGATATGAATGTTTTAAAAGCTTGCAAGTCAAGTTACTACTGTATTTATATTATAACATTATGACTGTATCCTCATAATTTTACTTAATTGTTATTAGGACATTTTTGTGGAAAATATAAAAAATGTTCTTCTATTACGACTTTTTGCTTGTTTCTTTTATTGTATGACAATTTTATCTCTACTTCTTTCATTGCCATTTAAGTTAGCAGAATTCTGCAATAACTGCAAGACTGATATCCACTAAGGGATCCCAGGGAGAAGCAATTATATTTTGTTGCGGATCCTAAAAAAAAGCTCAAGAATTATTTTCACCTTTATTAACATTGCCATCCTCTAATTTCTCTGTGAATAACGCAGGAACCCTACCACAATAAATCTAGGCATACAGAGTTGTATACTTCCAAAATAGAATTCCATTTTCCCATCTGTTTCTGCATGTTTTTTTCAATATGATCATGATCACTGACTCCAGCAGGCCAATTAATTCAGTCAGAGACTGAAGTTTGAACGTGACACATGTATCTCTATTCCTGTGCTGTCAAATGCATACCTCTGTTGGAGTGGCATGGTGAGCATCAAACATTTCCTTTGATTGTATTGTCTAATGTTGCTGCTAATTAGCTTGCTCTGTGCATAGTAGGCCCAAAACAAAAGTTCTAAAAGTAGGGCCTAGATTTTTTTCTAAACTTTCTTCAAAATTGCATGCATCAACGTGCTTATGCATGTATGACCATTTGAATTTGTGCATCATTAAGATTGCATTTTAATGACTAGAAGGCATCTAGAGCTTTATGGATCTATAATTAGAGCCATTGGACCTAATATATTTTTAGCTTGTCATGTTACAACCCTCTTTCTGTGTTTACATAGAAAACAAGGAGGTAAAACATTTTTATGTGGGCCATACATATTTTAAGAATCAACACAAACTTGTTAATGAATGGAGGATTATTTTCTCAAAAACACCGCTTGAATGTATAAACCATACTTGCCAACCTTGAGACCTCCGATTTTGGGAGGTGGGGGGTGGGGGGCGTGGTCGGGGGTGGGGCGGGGGGCGTGGTTGGGGGCGTGGTTAAGATATATATATATATATATATATATATATATATATATATATATATAAGAAATACTTGACTTTCAGTGAATTCTAGCTATATATATATATATATTTTATTACATATATATATATATATATATATATATATATATATATATATATATATATATATATATAAATAAATAAATAAAATAAATACTTGAATTTCAGTGTTCATTTATTTACACATATACACACACATAACACTCATCTACTCATTGTTGAGTTAAGGGTTGAATTGTCCATCCTTCTATTCTCTGTCACTATTTCAGAACACACACATTATACAAATATACATTATAAAATCAATAAGAAAACGGGGGCTCTAATTTGGGAGTCTGAATTAGGATCAGAAGTTCCTATATAAACATTGCGCACTTATGTCGCCTTTTTGTATTGATTACTGCAGCTGTGCACTGGATTCATTCACAAATACAAACTACAACTCACAAACACTTTAGAGTTAGGCTCCACCATCAGAATGTGTACTTAAACTTATAAAGATCACATGGATATTATTCAGTGAGTTGATTCACCAAAACTAACCTGTTATACAGGAGGAAAAAGCACACAGGACATTTCAATTGTTCACAGACTGGTCGCGCTCATCAGAATGACAAGACACTTCCGGTCTGCAAGTGATAGCATTCAATTGGGAAGAAACGCCCTACTGCCCCCTACTGACCAATGTGAATACTGATAAATGTGTAATTACAGCTCCAAAAACGAATTCAAACCACAAAATAAAATAAATAAATCAACACAAAAATGTGACACATTATGGGTGGGTCACATATGCATGTACAGGGGATGGCAGTATTGTCCCGTTTAAAAGTGTCACAACATTGCTGTTTACGGCAGACGAACTGCTTTACGGTAGACGAAAACTTGACTGCTGTTGTTGTGTGTTGTTACCGCGCTGGGAGGAGGTTAATGAAACTGCCTAACAATAAACCCACATAAGAAACCAAGAATTCGCCCTTGATCATTAGTTGTTTATATTGTGGGAAAGCGGACGTGTGAACAGGCTGTCAACACGTCACTCAGGTCCGCATGGAGCTGGAGGGGGCGTGGCCTCCAGCTCCGCCTGAATTTCGGAAGATTTTCGGGAGAAAATTTGTCCCGGGAGGTTTTCGGGAGAGGCGCTGAATTTCGGGAGTCTCCCGGAAAATCCGGGAGGGTTGGCAAGTATGGTATAAACTTAAAAACAGCCCTGATGGATGTATTCATTAAATTACATTTCTTAGTTGTCAAAAAGTGATTCAAAGTAATATTTTGATATTGACACATCTCATCTGTGCAAACATTATTAGAATAACCTTACGAGATGCACAGATGAGATGTGTCGATATCAGAATACGTTTTTGAATCACAAAGTTTGGGGTTGATTTCAGCTTTTTAAAAGGTACTTCAACACGTAAACAGTACAGTATGTACGTTATTATCATATATGTAAATCTTATGGGTATAAAGGGTACTTCAACTTGTAAACAGGACAGACAGTATGTACTTCGTTATTATATATGTAACCCATGGATTACGGGATTATTATGTGGATAATAATTTGGCAGTAAGTATATGCACTTTGTCTCAGTTAACTGGTAGGTGTGAGTTGATAATGATGGAGGAAATGACCAGCATTAATAGCGGGTCCTGCTGGGAGACTCTAGTCATGATTATATGCCTACTATACACCTCATGTGTCTATCTATATCTTACAATGAAAGGCTTTTAGCAGGGAGAAAATAAGGGAAAACACTTGTGATCAGTAAATTATGTGTGAGCCTTCAAGCATTTCAATGGCCATCACTGTAGTTTATATCTTTGTTCCTCACCATTTGCTGCAGTAAAAATGGGTCCGTCGCTTTTTGTTCAATCTTGTTGAGAAACTAATGCAGGTAACTGAGAATTACAGATAATGTGTTCTTTGTTTTTAATGCTCACAATGTGTCCCGCTAAACCACCAAATCAGAGTAGAGTTAGGAACGAGTGCCATGTTGACATGGATTTGTTTATGTAAAAATTAGGGCTGTCAAACGATTAAAATATTGCATTGTGATTCATTGCAGTTTGTTCATAGTTAAGTCATAGTAATTCATAGTTATTTTTTTCATCGTTAATAAGTGTACCCTAGACAGACGATTTTTCAAGTTTTTATTACCATAATTAGTTTGCTTTAATAAATTGCTTTTGAAACATCATGCTTTTTTTTAAACAGCTCAACACAAAAAGGACATAAACATGCTTTGGGGAAAATGCAGGATTTGTAATCCTGCTGTAGGAGCACTTGCATTCAGAAGAGAGGAGCTACATTTCCATGTGTAGATACCAGTTTTTACGCATTAATATCACAGAAATGTGGATTGTTACAATTGTGGTTTGATTGTCAAAAATGTTTGGTAATGTAATCAATGATCATTTTACCTGAATAAATACATTTTACCTGAATAAATACAAGTTAATATATGGACGGCGTGGCGCAGTGGGAGAGTGGCCGTGCGCAACCCGAGGGTCCCTGGTTCAATCCCCACCTAGTACCAACCTCGTCATGTCCGTTGTGTCCTGAGCAAGACACTTCACCCTTGCTCCTGATGGGTGCTGATTAGCGCCTTGCATGGCAGCTCCCTCCATCAGTGTGTGAATGTGTGTGTGAATGGGTAAATGTGGAAGTAGTGTCAAAGCGCTTTGAGTACCTTGAAGGTAGAAAAGCGCTATACAAGTACAACCCATTTATCATTTATTTAATAGTATACATATCTCTGCATGACAATGTTTTAACCTTCTTTATGTATTGATAAATTGTAATATTCAGCCTAGGGCTGGGCGATATATTGGTATACTCGATATATCGCGGGTTTGTCTCTGTGCGATATAGAAAATGACTATATCGTGATATTCGAGTATACATTCTCACGCAGTTGCTTTTAGCTGCGGGCATTACATTACAGGCTCTTCTCACTCTTTGTTGTCTTTCCTTCTCACAGAGACTTAAACAAGCACACCTTCTTACATACGTCACATACGTATACGCCCTCGCGGAGCAGAGAGGTAGCGACATGGGTAACGTTAGTTGTGGTGCTCGCGGTGTACACAGTTATTTGAATATTGTGCATTTTATCCAGTTTTCACAATCACTGCTACAGAGCATGGCCCGTTTACTGAGTGACGTGTTTGGAATTGACAGAATAATTTATGTATACTTTGATACCAACATGGACTGTTGTGTTTTTGTTCTGACTTGATTACAACTTTTGTTTAAACAAAACAAATTTTCTAGTCGGATTAAACTTCATAACATTAACAGTAGAGATGCTACCTCAGTAGAAGCATTTAAGTCCCATCTTAAAACTCATTTGTATACTCTAGCCTTTTAATAGACCCCCCTTTTAGACCAGTTGATCTGCCGTCTCTTTTTCTGCTCTGCCCCCCTCTCTTGCGTGGAGAAGTTATCAGGTGACCAAAGTCGGGACCCGGGGTGGACCACTCATCCGTGCCTCAGTTGGGGACGTCTCTGCAATGCTTACTTGTCTCCACTCAAGATGATCTCCTGCTGGCCCCACTATGGACTGGACTCTCACAATATTATGTTAGATCCACTCGACGTCCATTGCACCGGTCGCCCAGGTGGAGGGTCCTCACATCTGCGGTCCCCTCCAAAGGTTCTCATTGTATCCGATTGGGTTGAGTTTTTTCTTGCCCTGATGTGGGATCTGAGCCGAGGATGTCATTGTGGCTTGTGCAGCCCTTTGAGACACTTGTGATTGATTGATTGATTAATGTGTCCTATTTTTTGTGGGTGCTACTTTTGCCGCCATCACCTGTTTGCCATAGTCAGCCAATCAGCTCCTTACCTCCCCTTGTGTCCTACCTGTGCCTTCTTGTGCCATTGCTTGGAATTCTTTGTATTTAGTCTTTGTTTGTTCTGTCATGGTGTAAAGTTGACTTGGTGGAAAGAGGGGAAAACAATGACAAAATAATAAATAACAGGTTTAAAAAAAAAATTATAATAATGCTACAAAATGTCAGCAAGCATCCACAAATTGATTTTAAAAATATTTAAATATTATTTGAAATATGAAACAAAAATTGAGCTGTTTGGCCACAATACCCAGCAATATGTTTGGAGGAGAAACGGTTAGGCCTTTAATATTAGGAACACCATCCCTACCGTCAAGCATAGTGGTGGTAGTATTATGCTCTGGGCCTGTTTTGCTGCCAATGGAACTGGTGCTTTACAGAGAGTAAATGGGACAATGATAAAGGAGGATTACTTCCAAATTCTTCAGGACAACCTAAAATTATCAACCCTGAGGTTGGGTCTTGGGCACAGTTTGGTGTTCCAACAGGACAATGACCCCAAACACAGGTCAAAAGTGGTATAGGAATGGCTAACTCAGGCTAGAATTAAGGTTTTAGAATGCCCTTCCCAAAGTCCTGACTTAAACATGTGGACAATGCTGAAGAAACAAGTCCATGTCAGAAAACCAACACATTTAGCTGAACTGCACCAATTCTGTCAAGAGGAGTGGTATAAAATTCAACCAGAAGCTTGTGGATGGCTACCAAAAGCACCTTATTGCAGTGAAACTTGCCAAGGGACATGTAACCAAATATTAACATTGCTGTATGTATACTTTAGACCCAGCAGATTTGGTCACATTTTCAGAAGACCCATAATAAATTCATAAAAGAACCAAACTTTATGAATGTTTTTTTGTGACAAAACAAGTATGTGCTTCATTCACTCTATCACAAAAAAATAAGAGTTGTAGAAATTATTGGAAACTCAAGACAGCCATGACATCATGTTCTTTACAAGTGTACGTACACTTTTGACCACGACTGTATATCTAAAATTAGGTAAAAGTACTTGACTCACAATGTGGTTTATTTGTTGTTTTTTTTAAATACAGTACTACCTCAATTTACGAGCTTAATGGGTTTTGCGACGGAGCTCTTAACTCAAAACACTTGTACCTCAAATCAGCATCTCTCATTTAAAGGGGAACATTATCACAATTTCAGAAGGGTTAAAACCATTAAAAATCAGTTCCCAGTGGCTTATTTTATTTTTCAAAGTTTTTTTCAAAATGTTACCCATCACGCAATATCCCTAAAAAAAGCTTCAAAGTGCCTGATTTTAACCATCGTTATATACACCCGTCCATTTTCCTGTGACGTCACATAGTGAAGCCAACACAAACAAACATGGCGGATAGAACAGCAAGGTATAGCGACATTAGCTCGGATTCAGACTCGGATTTCAGCGGCTTAAGCGATTCAACAGATTCCGCATGTATTGAAACGGATGGTTGTAGTGTGGAGGCAGGTAGCGAAAACGAAATTGAAGAAGAAACTGAAGCTATTGAGCCATATCGGTTTGAACCGTATGCAAGCGAAACCGACGAAAACGACACGACAGCCAGCGACACGGGAGAAAGCGAGGACGAATTTGGCGATCGCCTTCTAACCAACGATTGGTATGTGTTTGTTTGGCATTAAAGGAAACTAACAACTATGAACTAGGTTTACAGCATATGAAATACATTTGGCAACAACATGCACTTTGAGAGTGCAGACAGCCCATTTCAGGCGCGCTAAGAACATATATTTTTCCACGATTTCAGCACTCAGGTTAACCATACCTAAATAGACACAAAATACTGCATTACACAAGACTACCCGAATGTACTCGAATGATTGAAAAAAATTAATGTTTTTAAGCTAAATTATTGGTAAACACAGTTTATGTATAATAATTTACGTAAAATCGCGAGTAATGAATAAAGTTTTCATCAATTAATATATTCTGTAGACATACCCTCATCCGCTCTCTTTTCCTGAAAGCTGATCTGTCCAGTTTTGGAGTTGATGTCAGCATCTGCTTTGAGTGTCGCAGGATATCCACACATTCTTGCCATCTCTGTCGTAGCATAGCTTTCGTCGGTAAAGTGTGCGGAACAAACGACTGACCATTTCGTCGGCTTTCCCCACAGCCTCGTATTTTGAACAAATTTCGTCCAATTTCTTGCCACTTTCGCATCTTTGGGCCACTGGTGCAACTTGAATCCGTCCCTGTTCGTGTCGTTACACCCTCCGACAACACACAGACGAAAGTGAGAAAATGGCGGATTGCTTCCCGATGTGACGTCATCGCTCCGAGAGCGAATAATAGAAAGGCGTTTACTTTGCCAAAAATTCACCCATTTAGAGTTCGGAAATCGTTTAAAAAAATATATGGTCTTTTTTCTGCAACATCAAGGTATATATTGACGCTTACATAGGTCTGGTGATAATGTTCCCCTTTAAAAATGTTTTAAACCAATTTAAAGGTAGGTAGTGTTTAACAGAAGCAACAAATTAATCTATTTGTTGTGTGATTTATGTTCTGTACAGTATATCATGGCACAGGCTTACAATTTAAAATAATGCTAATTGTAAATATTAATTGTAGAAAATAATGTTCTGATGTGTTCAAGACAACAATAGCTCGAACTATTATCTACATATTTCGCAAAGACAAATCAACAAAGGTCTTTGAGGACAATGCAATTGTTTAGATTAGATTAGACTCGGTGTGAACTCATAATTCCAGCCTTGATATGTAAATAAAGAAGCAAACAAAGACATGTAATCCGTTGTTGAATCGGCAGTGTGTAAGTCGCCAGGCCTTCATTATCCTGAGGACGTATTTCCCCCTCACTGCACAAGCCTTATTGAAAACAAACACCGTGATGAGGCTGTGGGTGCTCATATCGTGGG
The DNA here is from genome assembly GCF_033978685.3 of Nerophis lumbriciformis. Classification (NCBI taxonomy): domain Eukaryota; kingdom Metazoa; phylum Chordata; class Actinopteri; order Syngnathiformes; family Syngnathidae; genus Nerophis; species Nerophis lumbriciformis. Next base: position 24,969,288 of record NC_084549.2, read on the forward strand.
CACGTTCAAGTGTACGGAAGCCCTGATAGATATCATCATCATGTCGGTGTTTAGAAGCAAGGACAGAGATGCACTACTCGGGTGTCCCTACTGCAGAAAGAGTCCAATTACAGGCGACTTCCAACGCCGCAGCCAGCAACATAATGTATGGCGAGGGAAGCTGGTGGGGGATGAGATCACATTGCTGCTGAATAATATCGAGCATGCAGTGAGACCCACTAATGGTTTGAATGAAAAGCTCCAAAAATATCATCAGGGCTTCAGCAGACTCCAAGCCAGGCTGCCTAACAAATGCTGGCGTAGTGTTAGCATAACAGAGTCAAGGCTGATATGATAATTCCGCAATTTGTTTGGATAACTGATTATTCCTTTCAAATGACTAAACAAACACTCACCTCAACTAAAACAAATATCCGTCCCGTGAGAACCCAAGTTGTTGTCAGTTTGGAGTAGAATTACACTTGGCAAATGCTTTTTTTAACAGTCAAATATAAAATCCAAAGGTAACATTTTTGAAGGGAAGGTCAAGCGTGAACTTTTAATCAGGGATTCCCCAAGACTACGTTTACCGTATTTTGCGGACTATAAGGCGCATTTAAAATCCTTTTTTTTCTCTCAAAACTTGACAGTGCGCCTTATAACCCAGTGGGCCTAATGTAAGGAATACGTTTAGTTGAGTTTACCCACTTCAAACCTACTTTATTTGGTACATGGTGTAATGATAAGTGTGACCAGTAGATGGCAGTCAAACATAATATACAAGTGTAGCCTGCACTATGATGGGTCTTAAATGTTCCATTGAAAATATAGAACATTACACACGGCGCTCAAAAATCGATAAAAAATGTTTTTGTACGACTTTGGTAAGCTATGAAGCCGCAGTGCTTGAAGGATTATGGGTAGGGATGTCCGATAATGGCTTTTTACCGATATCCGATATTCCGATATTGTCCAACTCTTTAATTACCGATACCGATATCAACCGATACCGATATCAACCGATATATACAGTCGTGGAATTAACACATTATTATGCCTAATTTGGACAACCAGGTATGGTGAAGATAAGGTACTTTAAAAAAAATAAAATAAAATAAAATAAGATAAATAAATTAAAAACATTTTCTTGAATAAAAAAGAAAGTAAAACAATATAAAAACAGTTACATTGAAACTAGTAATTAATGAAAATTAGTAAAATTAACTGTTAAAGGTTAGTACTATTAGTGGACCAATCATGTGTGCTTACGGACTGTATCCCTTGCAGACTGTATTGATATATATTGATATATAATGTAGGAACCAGAATATTAACAACAGAAAGAAACAACCCTTTTGTGCGAATGAGTGTGAATGAGTGTAAATGGGGGAGGGAGGTTTTTTTGGGTTGGTACACTAATTGTAAGTGTATCTTGTGTTTTTTTATGTTGATTTAATTAAAAAAAAAACACAAAAAAAAACCATACCGATAATTTAAAAAAAGATACCGATAATTTCCAATATTACATTTTAACACATTTATCGGCCGATAATATCGGCAGGCCGATATTATCGGACATCTCTGGGGACGGCGTGGCGCGGTTGGGAGAGTGGCCGTGTCAGCAACCTGAGGGTTCCTTGTTCGATCCCCACCTTCTACCAACCTTGTCATGTCCGTTGTGTCCTTGAGCAAGACACTTCACCCTTGCTCCTGATGGGTCGTGGTTAGGTTCTCGCATGGCAGCTCCCGCCATCAGTGTGTGAATGTGTGTGTGAATGGGTGAATGTGGAAATAGTGTCAAAACGCTTTGAGTACCTTGAAGGTAGAAAAGCGCTATACAAGTATAACCCATTTACCATTTATTTATCTCTAATTATGGGACATTCATCCTCTGCTGTTGCCATTTCTAATATAAAGTAGTGTAAAGTTCTTACTTATATCTGTCAGTAAACTATCAGCTATCAGCTGATAGTTTAGCTGATAGCGCTTAAACTATCAGCGCTAAAACATACCGGTCTAGTGAGTTTACATTATTCACCCAAGGAACTTTAGTTATTAGAGTTCCGATCGGACGGTTTTTCACGGGACACATTTCCGGCGTTGTTGTTTCCGGATGAGGAGATGCTGCTCCGTTATTGATTTAAGTAAAGTCTGAATGTCATGAAAACAGTTAGCTCCATCTTTTGACACTTCTTCCACTCCCGTCCTTGCACGCTACACCGCTACAACAAAGATGACGGGGAGAAGACGCTGCCGAAGGTGAGCCACCTAAATAAGACCGGAATTGGAATTTTTCAGATTTTCTCCAGCTGACTGTAACCCTTATCAAACGTGCACAGGCCCCAATGTGGCCTTGACATCAATTGCATGCGCAGTTCGATAAAGTGAAAACAAAGGAAGTTACTGGATTCTGTAAATGAACAAGGAAGTAGTTAGTACTACTACAAAATAAAAGTCACCAAATCTTAAAAATGTAATATAATGTATGAATGGACATCCATCCATCTAGTTTCTACCGCTTGTCCCTCTCGAGGTCTCATATATAGTGTAATATATTTGGGAGGGTTTTAATCTTTTTTATGGCTGTTAAGTAAAAGGCAACACAAACGTCAGCGTGGATCTATGTTGGCTTTATTCTATTTCAACTCATTCACGTAAACGACTTACGCAATGTACATAACATCCAAGCCAGGGGTGTCAATTGTACGGAACAGGTTTTATCCGGCCCGCGGGATGAGTTGGCTAAATATAAAAATGAGCCGAAATTTTTTAAATGAAAGAAACCGCTCTTCTAAAAGTGTCCACTAGATGTCACAATAGCAATTCTTTGCATTTTTGTAGATTATGCTACATATGTAAAAAAATAAAAATAAACCACATGATGTTAGTGCACCAGTAGAGGAAATGAGAAAACTACATAAATAGCATACTGTAATTTGATTTTGACATTATTTTTTTTATTTTGATGGATTGAAAATTAACACCAATGAGTTGACTGATGAACATTATCACATCATTTATTAAGAAAGTATAAATAACAAATAAAGATAGAATACTATTAACCGCAACATGTAAGTGTAAAAAAAAAAAAAACATTATTATTTGTAAATTTTCAGAATGTGCTTGTTCTATTTTTAAACAAAGAAAACAATCTGAAGTTGTCTTTATTTTTAAGTTATCGTGCCGTGATTTTACCATCTACTCCCACTTGGGAGTACCGTATTTTCCGCACTATTAGCCGCACCTAAAAACCACAAATTTACTCAAAAGCTGACAGTGCGGCTTATAACCCGGTGCGCTTTATATATGGATTAATATTAAGATTCATTTTCATAAAGTTTCGGTCTCGCAACTACGGTAAACAGCCGCCATCTTTTTTCCCCGTAGAAGAGGAAGTGCTTCTTCTTCTACGCAAGCAACCGCCAAGGTAAGCACCCGCCCCCATAGAACAGGAAGCGCTTCTTCTTCTACTGTAAGCAACCACCCGCCCCGGTAGAAGAAGAAGAAGCGCGCGGATATTACGTTTCATTTCCTTTGTGTGTTTACATCTGTAAAGACCACAAAGTGGCTCCTACTAAGCGACAGGTTTCCGGTTCATGAAAAGACGCAATCTCTCCATCCGCACACGGACTACTATTTCACAGCAACTGCCTAAAGACTTTCAAGAAAAGCTGGCTACTTTCCGTGCATATTGTAAAAACAAGATAGCTGAAAAAAAGATCCGGCCAGAGAACATTATCAACATGGACGAGGTTCCACTGACTTTTGATATTCCTGTGAACCGCACTGTGGATACAACGGGAGCACGTACGGTGAATATTCGCACCACAGGGAATGAGAAGTCATCCTTCACTGTGGTTCTAGCTTGCCATGCTAATGGCCAGAAACTTCCACCCATGGTGATATTCAAAAGGAAGACCTTGCCAAAAGAGACCTTTCCAGCCGGCGTCATCATAAAAGCTAACTCGAAGGGATGGATGGATGAAGAAAAGATGAGCGAGTGGTTAAGGTAAGTTTACGCGAAGAGGCCAGGTGGCTTTTTTCACGCAGCTCCGTCCATGTTGATATACGACTCCATGCGCGCCCACATCACGCTGGTTTTTAATATATTATTAAAGTTTGACTGACCTATCCGACTGTTTTTTTGACATTCCTTTAGCGCAGTTAGATGCGGCTTATAACACGGGGCGGCTTATAGGTGGACAAAGTTTTGAAATATGCCGTTCATTGAAGGCGCGGCTTTTAACCCAGGGCGGCTTATGGTGCGGAAAATACGGTAGATGTTTTTCCATGTGGCCCCCGATATAAAATGAGTATGACACCCCTGATCTAAGCAAATACGCCACGGCGTCATCTCCGGTCCTCCAACAATCGCTATTCCTTTGGAATCAAAATATATATTCATATATTACATATAGCCTATTATTTGCAAACTATAGACCAGTAATGCACCAAAAAATTCAGCCCTCGAAAAGAATACATGCTCACCAAAACTAGATGTTGTGATAAAGTATCCACTTTCGCTGGCAGGCTGCGTCTTCCCCACATGAATGATGTAGCGCGCCCAAAGCTGACGAAACAGTCACATACGTATTGATGTTTAGCCTGCAGTCACATTTGAGAAGATCAAAGTCCAATCGGATTCAGGCTACCTCCTGATGTGGCCTGAATCTGATCAGATTTGAAGCACTTTGGAGCGTTCAGACCGGGGGTCATCAACCTGCGGCTCTAGAGCCGCTTAGCGTCGCCCTAGTGGCTCCCTAGACGTCTTTCAGAGATGTGTGAAAATGGAAAAAGATGAAGAAAAATATATATTGTTTGTTTAAATATATTTTCTGTAGGAGGACAAACATGACACAAACCTTCCTAATTGTTACAAATCCCACTGATTGGAGTATTTGGCAAGCACCGTTTTGTCCTACTTATTTCAGCGATACTTGAACTCATCGTAGTTTGTTTACATGTACAACATTGTCCGATGCTGCCACAGAAAGACGTGTTTTATGCCACTCCGTCTTTGTCTCATTTTGTCCACCAAACGTTTTATGCTGTGCGTGAATGCACAAAGGTGAGCTTTGTTGATTTTATCGATTTGCTGGAGTGCTAATTAGGCATATTTGGTCAATCCATGACTGCAAGCTAATTGATGCTAACATGCTATTTAGGCTAGCTGTATGTACATTTTGCATCATTATGCCTTGTTTGTAGGTATATTTCCTTTACTTATGTCCTCTGTGTATTTAATTTATATTTGCATGTCTCATAACACGTTATCTGTATGTAGTATTGGCTGCATTTCTGATGGTTGCTTGTGTGCCATGTTGTTCCAGACCACAGCAAACGTTACCCAGCTTGCAAAGATTGTAATAAATCCATTAGAAGAAGACAGTCTGCCGTTTTCTGAAACTTCACTTCCTGTGTGGGGCGCGGTCTATTTGGCATCACTTCCTCTATGAACTCAGTTTGTAAACGATCAATGAGTCCATACAAAGCTAAGAGCCAGAGATTCAAGAAATACACGCGCACACTTACCTGTGTAAAAATGTGTCCAAGAAATGCAGTTTATTTGTCGCAATGGAGCTGATTGTTATTATTAGCTTAGGGGAGCGGCTCCATGCTCTGTATGGAGACACAATTAGCTGCCAGCCGCTTGTCAGTCAGGGGACTAAAAATACATAAAGTGTCACCCAGAGGCATACTTGCCAACCCCTGGATTTTCCGGGAGACTCCCAAAATTCAGCGCCTCTCCCGAAAACCTCCAGGGACAAATTTTCTCCAGAAAATCTCCTGAAATTCAGGCGGAGCTGGAGGGGGCGTGGCCATGCGGACCTGAGTGAGGACAGCCTGTATTCACGTCCGCTTTCCCACAATATAAACAGCGTGCCTGCCAAATCACGTTATAACTGTAGAATGATCGAGGGCGAGTTCTTGGTTTCTTATGTGGGTTTATTGTTAGGCAGTTTCATTAACGTCCTCCCAGCGCGGTAACAACACACAACAACAGCAGTCACGTTTTTGTCTACCGTAAAGCAGTTTGTCTGCCGTAAACAGCAATGTTGTGACACTCTTAAACAGAACAATACTGCCATCTACTGTACATGCATATGTGACAATAACATCTAGGGCTTTTAGAGAATGCAGTGCACAACTGCGCACACAACAAGAAGACGAAGCAGAAGAACGAGGAAGATACAGCCGTGGCGACGCCAACGACGAGTAAGATGAAGAAATATGCTTGAAAGTTCCAAGCCGCAGCTGCAAATGGACCTGGATAGCCTCCGGGAAGAAGTAGTAGTCTTCCTCAGGAAGCAAAGATTGACCGGTTTTGGGCCATATAGGGAGAGATGGAAGATTCCAGACTCTAGTGCATTCGATGAAAGCACATTTGTGCGTGCCACACAGCAATGCATCATCAGAGAGGGTGTTCAGCATGGTTAGAAAAATAGTGACAGAGAATAGAACAAGGATGGACAATTCAACCGTTAACTCAACAATGAGTAGATGAGTGTTATGTGTGTGTATATGTGTAAATAAATGAACACTGAAATTCAAGTATTTATTTTATTTATATATACATATAATAAAATAAATATGTATATATAGCTAGAATTCACTGAAAGTCAAGTATTTCCTATATATATATATATATATATATATATATATATATATATATATATATAGGAAATACTTGACATGGTGAATTCTAGCTGTAAATATACTCCTCCTCTCTTAACCACGCCCCCAACCATGCCCCCCGCCCCACCCCCGACCACGCCCCTCACTCCCACCTCCCGAAATCGGAGGTCTCAAGGTTGGCAAGTATGCCCAGAGGGGATTGTCGTTTGTGATCGGCAATAAAAGGCATTAATCAGCAAAGACGGTCGCACACTTTTTCACGCAAATCGTCCGATACTGATCGCTGGGTGCTCGATAGTAGTCTTTCCAAAATCATTGTATAGAGTCCAATTAACCAATTAACTCCTTTTAATGTTGATCATCTGTCACTACCATGTGTTTCTAAGTTATTTCATGTGATGGATGGTTGGCTAAAAATAGAAGGCTGGAAAACAGTCTAGACAGTTCTTCATGATCAGTACTGAATTCCCTTTTGTCTTCAAAACAACCTAGCACTGTATATATTTCCCTCCATGCAACCTTTATTTTATAAGAACGCTTGACCCTCCATTTGTGAGTCACTACTGATGTCGTCTTTCCCCCCCAAGTTGTTCGTAAATTGCTCGTCTCTCTGTCGCCGAACCAATTATAACGTGATTGACAGCAACACTGACTCAGGCACGGGTCCATAAGGACTCGGGGATGTTTACTGTGCTGCTTTGGATTCATGAAAGCTCAAGAAACAAAGAGAAAGCAGTAATTTTTGCCCATAATGAGGACAAGGGAAAAAAAACCTAGCAGCAGGTACTTAAAAGGAGTTATTGAGACCAAAATGAAGGTACGAGCTGCTGTGGTGTAAAATAAAACCAAGATACCTTTAAGTGTCAGAAGGGAGAATAAAAGACCATTCATCAGCCTACGCAGGTAAATACACAACAGCTGCAGGTTTAGAGTAAAACAACCACACATTTAGTGTCTTGCAGCTAGAATTTGACTTGATATATGTTGGATTTGCACTTTTTAGTGAAATATTGGCAAGCAGATGGGCAAAAGGAGCTATGATGTCACCTCAATGTACTAAAGTTCAGTCTCCTTGGAGCGCTGCTGTTGTCTGCAGAGGCTAAATGAGGTAAACAAAAGATAAATGGCATGTTCAACGTGTGCAAATGAATGCGGAATGGGATATCTGTGCTTCCGCAGTATCTATAATTAGACAAGTAATTCATTAGCCCTCGTCTTTGCCTTTACCTTCGTGTTAGCCAGAGCCCGGGCCAATAAGGAGATAGGATGGATGATGAAGAGAGACAATGGAGGTCAAGCCCTCGCCACGGACTCGTTTTACTAGGGAGTATGTAGACACAGCGCTATACAAATTGGTTGACTGTGACGGATGCTGTCTCGTTTTACACCTGTGAGTTCACTCATGGGTAATTGTTACAACTACTTTGAACTGAAGATCCTCATAAAAGGAATAAAACGGTGGTGTTAAATGATTACAATTTTGAATCAGATTAATTATAGGGGTGCTGTGGATTAATTTTGATTACCGTATTTTTCGGACTATAAGTCGCAGTTTTTTTCATAGTTTGGCTCAGGAGCGACTTATGTGCTGGATTATTCTGTCACAAGGTGTAGGTGATGACGAACCCCAAGATGCAGAGATGGCAGGCTTTGTCCAGGAAAACATGATTTAATGTTCATAAAATAAAAGTAAAAACACAAACCAGGAAATATGAATAGCCAAAACTGAAAACAGGAACCATCAAACAGAAAAAACTGGAAACAGCTAATGGCTAACAAGAAAACACGAAATAAAAGAGTTAGGAGAAAGCAAACTACAAATAGCTAACAGGAACAGCTTACCGCTATGACGACAGGTACAAGGACACGTAGTAGCACGACAGGTAGTAGCTGTAACGATATCGACAGGTAGAAATGACAACAAGTATTAGCGACAATAATCCAGCACTGACTGGAGGGGAAGGCAGGTTTAAATAGCAGCTGGCTGATTGACACCAGGTGTGGCCAGGTGCCAATCAGCCGCAGCTGAGGGGAAGCAGCACTCAGGGAGACAAACAGGAAAGTGAACCAAAATAAGAGTGCTGACAGGAAATAAAACAAACAGAGGAAAAGCTCAAACTTGACCAAACTGTCAGGGACAAGCCTGACAGAAACTACAATATAAAACATGTTTTCAGTTATTTCACCTTTTTTTGTTAAGTATATAACTCCACATGTGTTTATTATTCATAGTTTTGATGCCTTCAGTGACAATCTACAATGTAACTAGGAAAACACATTGAATGAGAAGGTGTGTCCAAACTTTTGGCCTGTACTGTATATTAATCATGTTTAATTTTGCTTGATCAATCAGACTCAAAAAAGAATGGACACGTTCCGTCAAAGGGTTTTTGTACTCAGATTTTCCATGGAGAGGGTCAACGTGTTGTTTGGCGTCTTCCATTCTGATTTTTTTGGTTCTGCAGCTTTGCCACTATTGGATCAAATGCTCATTTGCACATGTGCAGCGATAACACTATTAGGACAAACTACCCGAAATAAGCTGCCAAAGACCATTCAGGGATTTTTAGTCATTCTGCATGGGTTAATTGTGTTTAAATGCTTAGTCAGACTAATAACAGTTTAATTCATCTGCAATAATGAGTTAATTTTGACGGCCCCTTCCCCCCAAAAAACCCTCAACATGTATGCAATAAATATCTGGTTTTATTTGGCTATCTGTTTCTAAACAATTACTGTATCTCCGCTGCGAGGAGGTGACTTGTACAAAGCCCAAAACCAGTGAAGTTGGCACTTTGTGTAAATCACAAATAAAAACAAAATACAATGATCTGCAAATCCTTTTGAACCTATATTCAATTGAATGGACTGCAAAGACAAGATACTTAACGTTCGAACTGGAAAGCTTTGTTGTTTTTTGCAAATATTAGCTCATTTGGAATTTGATGCCTGCAACATGTTACATGTTTCGTAACATCGAAAATGTTGGAACTGGTCTGTAGTTACTGAAGTAAAGTATAGATTTCACTGCGTCCGATCAATAACCATTAAGACAATCATCTTGACTTAGAACACGGTACACACATGTGAATGAAGGGCGTATTTAGTCAAAAGCCATACATGTCACACTAAGGGTGGCCGTATGAACAACGCCAACACTGTCATAAACATGTGCAATATAATGAAACCACACTATACAACAATGACAAACATATTTTGGGAGAATATTTGCACCCCAACACAACATAAACACTACAGAACAAATTCCCAGAATTCCCTGCAGCACCAACTATTCCGGGACGCTACAATATAAACAAACACCATTGGTGGATCTACACCTAACATCCACTGTAATGATACCAAGTACAATAGCGTATCTAGTCGATACTACTATGATTACGTCGATATTTTTTAGCATCACAAAATCTTTTTTCGTTTTTTAATAATTTATATTATGTTTATAAACTCAGGAAATATGTCCTTGGACAAATGAGGACTTTGAATATGACAAATATATGATCATATAACTACTTGGTATCGGATTGATACCCAAATGTGTGGTGTCATCCAAAACTAATGTAAAGTGTGGATAGAACATGTTGAAACTGAAAATAACCAGATATTAACAGTAAATGAACAAGTAGATTAATAATTCATTTTCTACCACTTGTCCTTAATAATTTTGACAAAATAATAGAATGATAAATGACACAATATGTTACTGCATATGTCAGCAGACTAATTAGGGGCCTTTGTTTGTTTACTTACTACTAAAAGACAAGTTGTCTTGTATGTTCACTATTTTATTTAAGGACAAACTTGCAATAAGAAACATATGTTTAATGTACTATAAGATTTTTTGTTCAAATAAAGCCAATAATGACATTTTTGTGGTCCCCTTCATTAAGAAAAGTACCGAAAAGTACCGAAATACATTTTGGTATTAGGACAACACTAGTTTTAACAAATATATTTTAAATATGTCTTATGATTTGTTTAACATTAAATACAATTTTGCTAAAAAACTCAATAAAACTCAACTGCAGCTGTGATGTAAATGTAAAAATACTGTTTAGTTTTTCAGCATACCAAAACAGAACAGTGGCATCCTAATGAGGAGTAGTCTTTGCTGTAAGTATGCTCTAAAACAAAACCAACTGACTTGCAAACTACATTTCAGCAGCCCCAGAACAATATATAATCCTGATTCATATTAAACATACAGTATTCTATCTTGTATTTCCAAGGTCTATTTTTAAGTGATGTGTTTCCATGGTTACCTAAGGTGCAGACATGTCTGGTTGAAAATGGATTTTAAGGTCTCACCGAGTTGGAATTAAACAGAATAAGAAAGAAAACAACCATACTTGCAATTTGGTTGTGTCAGTGAGTGCGGGTTTATGTAGTGTAAAGATCATTGAAGGCAGGTGGAGATGAGCAAGAGCAAACTGTGGCTTGCTGAATGCACGCTGAAATCAGACCACGAGGCTTATCTTTTGAGATGTTTCTAAAAGCGAGTTCATATTTCTTTATACGGTTGAGCACAGTCAACTTGTGATCTCTTTTTCTTAGTCACTCTGGAAAGAAATTGATTAAAAAAACAGCATGCATGCATTTTGTTGTCAAGTTGACTGAAGTGAATTTAGCTGAATATTGGACAGACATTTGCTACCAAACAGCTTCAGTCAAATATTTTATGTGATGCAGTTGTCAGATGACTTTATAATATGTGCAAAGACAGTTGAATTGTATGTTGGTGTTTCAATGTAAGATCTCAAATCTGAGAAACACGACAAATATAGATAAATGTTGAAAAAAAACTGCACAAAATATTCTGTGGAAAAACAGTTTTTCAGAGTGTAGGAGAGATCTCGAGTGAATTCTCAGAATATCCATAAATATTCATATTACACCATGCAAAGACAACCGACGGTATCTAAAATGGATTTTTCAATGTGGTTTCTGGATGACATCTTTGATAGTCAGCAAGGTCAACAAAGTAGCAGACGTTGCATTCTATCCTTTCAATCATAGCATTGTTTTGACAGATTTGCAGCCATACACACTTTGTTTCTAAACAACATGCTTTCATCCATTTTAAATATATTTTCTTTAGCACAATGTGCACACATAATATAACGACCTTGAGTCTTTCCCAGTGTTTTTCTTATAGATTAAAATAAATGTTATCTTGTCTCAAGTGGCAGAGTAACTGTACCTTAACTCAAAGGTTGAATTATCTGGCCCTTGCCCATTACTCATGAACAGTTGAACTATTTGAGAAGAACTGCACTACATATAGTGCTTGTTTTTACCGTACTCAATGTTTTAAGAATCAACACTAGATATACAGTGATTGTTTCGACCCGGTTATCGATCATTTCAGAGTGAACACTAGATATAGAGTGATTGTTTGTACCTTGTTATCAATCATTTCAGAATGAACACTACACCTAGTGATTGTGAAACTTTGAAGTCTTGTTTCTTCCTAATTATCAATATTTTTAGAATGTACATTATACTAGATAGACATGAATGATTGTTTCTAACCTGTTATCAATGATTTCAGAATGTACACTAGACAGAGTGACTGTTTTTACCCTCTTATCAGTGATTCCAGAATGAACTGGGTCCAGTTCATTCTGGAGCCAGGACCCTGCATTAAGACCTCCACCATTGTCCCTGTCCCCAAGAAAGCACGGATCACAGGACTTAATGACTACAGGCCGGTTGCGCTGACGTCTGTGGTCATGAAGTCCTTTGAGCGCTTGGTCCTTCCCCACCTCAAGGACATCACCGCCCCCCTCATGGACCCACTGCAGTTCCCCTACAGAGCCAACAGGTCTGTGGATGATGCAGTGAACCTGGCCCTCCACTTCATCCTGGAGCATCTGGACTCCCCAGGAACCTACGCTAGGATCCTGTTTGTTGACTTCAGCTCTGCCTTCAACACCATCCTCCCTGGACTGCTACGAGACAAGTTCTACCAGCTCAGCGTGCCCGACTCCCTCTGCAGTTGGATCATTGACTTCCTGACAGACCGAAGACAGCACGTGCAGCTGGGGAAGATTGTCTCGGACAGTCGAACCACGAACACTGGTACTCCTCAGGGCTGTGTACTCTCCCCCTGGCTCTTCTCCCTGTATACAAACTGCTGCACCTCCAGTCACCAGTCCGTAAAACTGCTCAAGTTTGCGGATGACACTACCCTCATCGGGCTCATCTCGGATGGCGATGAGACCGCCTACAGGAGAGAGGTGGACCAGCTGGCGTCCTGGTGCAGCCTCAACTACCTGGAGCTGAACGCCCAGAAAACAGTGGAGATGATCATGGACTTCAGGAAAGTCACAGCCCCACAATCCCCCCTCACCCTGACTGACTCTCCCACCTCCGTCTCCATTGTGGACTCCTTCCGTTTCTTGGGCACCACCATCACCCAAGACCTCAAGTGGGAGCCGACCATCAGCTCCCTCATCAAGAAGGCCCAGCAGAGGATGTACTTCCTGAGGCAGCTGAGGAAACTCAAGGTGCCGACCGAGATACTGGTGCAGTTTTACTCAGCCATCATCGAGACCATCCTCACCTCCTCCAGCACCGTATGGTTTCCCGGCGCCACAGTCCAGGATAAGCATCGACTGCAGCAGATCGTACGTGCTGCTGAGAAGGTTATTGGCTGCAAGCTCCCATCCCTCCAGGACCTGTTCTCCTCCAGGACCAGGAGGCGTGTGGGTCAGATCACAGCTGATTCTTCTCACCCTGGACACAAACTATTCTCCCTCTCCCCTCAGGCAGGAGACTACGGTCCATCCAGACCCACACCTCCCGCCACCTGAACAGTTTTTTCCCCTCGGCCATCAGGCACATCAACAATAACTCCTAACAGTAGCTCCTTTAAATTCCTTCTAAGTCTATAACAAGATCTGATAGCTCAGTTACAGCTCTTGTTATTACCAAATCTGTGTTATATGTGTTTTATGTTGCACGATTGCACCAAGAAAAATTCCTAGTTTGTGAACCCGTTCTCAAACAATGGCAATAAAACTATTTTGATTCTGATTCTGATCATGTTGTGCAGTATTTAGCCTAACTATTGTCAGTTAATGCTATTGTTTTGTTTTGTTGTGCCTCTCATGAAATTGATCCAGCAAGTTACAAAATGTATGCCATTGTCCTGCACTGAATCAGTCAGTTCAGGTATGAAATTATTGTTTTGTTCTTCTCACAGTTTAATCTCTATTCTTTGTTTTCATTTTCCTCCTTGTCTTTTCTCTTCCCATCAAACCCACAAGGCGGGAGTATTAATCAAAAAACGGTGTCTCGCCATTGCACCCTAATAAGTAGAGAGTGGATGCATGGCTGCCTCTGTCGCAATGAGACATTCAACTCCCCTACCACAAGGTTGTTAATTCATGAATTTAGCCTTGCACCCTCCACTCGGAGGCCAACTTTTTCATTTTTGTGCCGCTTACCCTGATTTATTTTAGTCCCTTTTACATCTCTACCGTTTATGTCATTGTCACATTTGAAGCAGAACAACATGGTTCTTCTTTAGAGTGCTCCTAGTGAAATGGACATTATTTCTGGACTTCTTCGTAAAAAAAAAAATAATAAAAAGACAAGGAAATACACTTTGGAAGGGCTTAAGCGTTTTTTTATTATATAAATGGTACGTTAACCTTCTTTATTAGGTGTTTTGAAATTTCCAGTAGAACCCAGTATTTAGAAAGTACTATAGATGTCTTGGAATAGTATTCTTTGATTCAATTCGATTTAGAGGAGTCAACCCTGGACATTGAAGGCCTGTGTTTTTAGGTGGAAACAGTAAAGATATGTACCATTCCAGCCTTTTATTCCCGCGCAAACAAGGTTTTTGGTGGTCTGGTCTGAAAAAAAAGTTTTTGAAAACTGGCTCCAGAGTGGGAAGGTGAAATGGAATGGAATTATCTTTATTGTCATTGCACAAGTAAAACCAAATGTTGTTTTCAGCACAAGCCCATTCAAGATTAGACAAACAACATTGTACATAAGATGCACGCTGATGAGTCGCCACTCACAGCGCCCCGTAGGAAGGTGGGAAAAAGGTAGACACTGGGGGAGGATGACAAAAAAAAGTTGATTTCAGACTGGGCCTCTGTTTAAGGGGGCCCACAGTCTGGGGTGAGAAGAAAACTTGATAGCAAAGCACATATACATATTACAACATACAGCACGAGACTTGCAACGAGGGGTAGGGGGGCAGGCATCCACTAGGGCACTGCTTCGTGTTCCAACATACCACGTGGGCTGAGGCGAAGCGTGTGATGGGGGATGGGAAGTGTGTGTGTGTGTGCATATGTTGTTCAGAGTCACTCTCTACAGGCGTTACGAGCAAAGTTCAACTCCTAGGTGTGGAGGAGGAAGGGATGTCGGAGCGGCTATCACTGTGATGTCCTTCAGGGGATGTTTCAGCACAGCCTTCATCTGTTGAGAGCAGCATCAAGGCCAGTCGAATCATAGTTAAGGATTGTTGTTTTCCAAGCCAGCAGACATTTCAATGGCTTTTCTGATCTAATCGTCCGTGCTGGCTCTCAATTTGGTACATTTTTGCATTTCAATAAGCCTTTCAGTGATGTTGTCTTACTTACGATTCTGTTCAGAAATCGCCGCAGTCTGTGTTCCCACAGCCCGACCCATGCCTTTTAATGCAACAGGCAGCCTTTGGGCTTCTTGAAAGGCTGCCATCGTCTTCCAAATCTGACAATACAACAAAGCAATGCTCAGCCCAATCAGCAGATGCCCTGCGATCACAGTTCTAAATAGATAGATGTCTTCCACGTCCTCGATGGAAAGCACTGAGAGGCACGTGATTCTCCATCCCTCTCACAAGTCTCTCACCCACCCCGCAGCGATCGTTCCATCAGGCAAACCTCTTTTCCTTGTCAAGAAGATTTTGTCAATTCAGTCGATAGTCCAGCCTATCAGTTCAATGTTTAGGTGTTTAGATTTCAGAGGAAAAAGAGGCTCTTAAAGGTATAGACAAGACAAGACATAGAGGCAAGCGGGAAGAAAGAGAGAGGGAGGGAATGCAACCGCCTTCACCAAGTGTCAAGAAAGAAAAA